>NC_091289.1:19731552-20354677 GCF_032444005.1 Ranitomeya imitator | reverse complement strand
ATGAGTGACTGAAGCGACGGTCACTTCGGCTGATGCCAGTGCTATATTAAGCCCTGGAGGACCTCCTAGAGAATTTATGTCACTGCTGCCATGTTCTGTTTTCAGCAACTGGTGTCAGCTGTGCAAACGCTTTGACATTTGAGTACAGCTGGTTCTCCCCCTCGTCATTGTGTAATGTGTAGTGGTCGTTTTCTAGAGCGTTCCCGGGATAGACCGGTTCATGGAGCTTTCTGCGCGGTCACCGGAGCGTCACTACAAGTGAAGGGGCTTATGTAGGAGATGTATTATTGCTATGGACATAGACACAAGCAAAAACACACGGATGCACGCGCCCACTTTCCCTTACCATCGCCAATCATTGGATTACCGGTCAAACTCGTCCAACGGGTCTGTGAAAATAACACTCGATGTGTCATCCGAGAACCGTCCACTTTTTGCTGTATAATGGGTAGGAAAAGTTTGGATCTTTTTTAAAAATTTTTGCATAAAAGAAAACAAACAAACACTTGGCCAAACAATGGAAGAAAATCAGATCCATTAGAAAAGCGGAGAAAGAAAAAAAACTTTGGACTTCTGAATAAGACCATGGGCAGTCCAAAGCTAGACTTGACTAAAAGCGCCTCACAATAAATTTCTGCATGTTTAGACACATTTATTTATTTTTTGCAAAACAACTGAGTTGGCTTTATTTGCTCCTCCATTTTGAAACATGTTTTAGGCTCCTCTAATTCCAGCAAAGTTCTTCTGTAAACAAGAAGTTACGCACACTTTCTGGGTGATTAAAAATGATCTGTCATCGGGTCAAAAGTCACCAGTTTTTGCTCTTATTTGGGTCCCGATGCTCTCCCGAGTAATCTTTTTTTTTTTATTATTATTTAAATCCACTATACGGATCCAGAGATATGGAGCTTTATATGTAGTGATAACTTATATGGACGTTACAAGGGGGCGGTGCTCACAGGATCCTCTGGGGCGCATCTTTAGGATACTGTACACCCTATGAGCTCTGTCCTTCTGGTAAAGACCATAACAATTAGCAATAAATAAAAAGGCCCATGTCTCGGGAATTATATGGCGGATTAAAAAAAGGAAAACTTAGGAGACCAGAAAGAGTAAAGTAAAAAGCCAAAATTGGCCACTTTTGACCTTGTGACAGGTCCACCTCAAACACTATAGTAAATTTTCCCTCTCTAAAACTGTAGTTGTCGGAGGGACTGCTCGGCTGTTTGGGTGAGACTGCTTTACCATTTGTTTGTTCTTGTCTGGAATCTGCTATGTAAATGTAATATACACAGTATGCTACTGCTTATATATGGTACTGTTCTGTGGTTTTTCTTGGAAATGGTGGATAGTGGTTTGCTAGAACTCGGCAGCACCAGAATGTCCTGTCACCATAACTGATTAGTTTCTTAATAGGCAACTAAGAGGAGGAGGTGCCACCATGAGTTCAGCCCATGAAGAGCCGCACTCTGACATTGAAGTGTGCATTGTGACCCATAAATGCTTCATCACGATGGGTGGGGGTAGAGAGAAGATGAAATAAGGGACTGGTTTATCACCAAGGTGTCAGAGTGTCTGTGCGTGGCATAAAAGAATCATGTGGTTGGCGTTGGCCTATTTGAAGAGTAGGGACCAGGGACTGTTCATCGAAGCAGTGTTGATGATCTTGGAGCCAGTGTGGACTTGTTAGTCAGAGAATATTAATGGCTGAAGCGGATTGTTCTTTGTAGGAGAGGGGACGGTGGCGTGGGGCCTGTGTAGACTCTGTTCGGTGTATCACATGGCACTTTTTAGGACAACCTAAGAGTTATCACCATGATATGCAAGACCTAGAGATTGAAGTGAAGATCTGACCTATAAATTCATTACCAATTGGGGTATTGGTTAGTCTAGCTGTGGAAGGAACATTTTCTGGAGAAAGTGCGGGCAAAGAGAGTTGTCAACCTGGAAGGAGTCAGCTACGTACAACCGGGAGAGCGGCAGGGCGGGTTAGCTGAGGATGGACTTCAGTGAGGCTGTAAAGGACATCAGAGGACTTTGTGAACATTGCGCAGCTGAAGATGTTATGCCCTGAGACCTATATTTTTGCCTAACTGGTTCAGGCTTGTTGAGTGGTGGAAAGGTGTAGAAAAGGAGACATTATTTAAGGTCTTCTCGAAATAGAGACTTGAATAGCAGGGACCTTCCCTTTGGTCGCATGTTGATAGCGTGCTTCAAAGTTTACTGTGTGAGGGACCATAAGCCTAAGGTCCATGTGAAGCTCACAGAGGCTTGGGAACGTCATACGTATTTTAAACTGAGGATTGTCCGGGTTGTGTTCAAGTCACATCGTCACATGGAGAGAACTGCAACCACCAAGCTCTTGTGCCTAATGTGAGATGAGTAAACGTCAAGCTTGTTGTGTCTCTTTGAAAAGTGTAGTTCTTCTGTTTTTATCTACTTTGGCCTGCTATTTCTTTAAGGCGGGGCAATCAACGTCCATCTTAATCCATCTAAATTACAGTACATGAACCTTGATATTGTCTGATAGCCACATCCATGCCCACCATAAAACACTAAATAGCCACTATTTACCCACTGTGGCACCTTACCCCCTGGATACTAATGTAGACACAACGTCATAGGGTCAGTGGCCCGAGACTGACAGTCATTCCCTCGCAGCTGTCATCATTTGGATCAGAAAGCCTGGGAACCAGAGAACCTCAAACATCTACTGCATTGTGTCTGGGAATCAGTGGGGTCCTTGGATTATGCCCCCCAAAAGATGATGCTTTCCCAGTAAAGCATCATTGCATTTTCCCTATTATTAGTTACTATATTAGAGGGTTGAATATTGTCCGATAGTACTTGTAAAAAGAGGCACTTTTGCAATTTACTGTTTATTAAATATTGCATCCGTTCATTTTTCTTTTGCCTAGGAGACCGACCACCACTGTTGCTTGGATACAAGCTTTTGAATCTGGCAAGAATTAGGAGGCGACAGCGCGCTCCATCGATCCCGGCCTGCTTCAGAACAGTGCAGACAAGCTGAATAGAAGAAAAAGCTTGTAATCACATGTTTTGCTCTCTTAACAGCGGTGGTCGGTCTCCAAGGTAACGAGGTGTAAGCAAAAGAAAAAAGTGTTAATATCTCAAGAATGGCTGAAAATGTTAACAAGCAGTGAATGGTAAAATTGCTTGTATTTACAAGCTCTATCCAACCGTTCCCAAAATGTATTAGGTGAGAATAACCCTTTAATAAATGACACTTCCCGATGTGCCGGGGGCTGGAGATGTTACTAGAGGACACAACACTGGATTAGTAGAGGACAGCTGAGCGAGGGATAATGATGCAGATCACAAATATAGTCCCGGGACAGCGCTGAAGTGTTAAGTCCTCCTGGAATTGCCAAAAGCAGCACAAAGACCAGGGGCCAGGTCACACCCGTGGGTCAGTGTGGCCTATCTAACGCCGTGAGGCTCAATTATTCACTACCAGTTCCATTGCTGATATAGTGCTCGTTTATGCTGCTATATCTGCGGCCCACGCGCTCTGACAATATAATCTTTATATACTTTTAACTAGATATATAAACAATATTAGGCCTCATTGATCAAAACAGCCAATCAGAGCTCAGCTTTCATTTTTAAAACAGTTCTGGTAAAATGAAAACTGAGCTGTGATTGGTTGCTAGGGAAAACAAAGACAGGTTTCCAGCCAGTTTTGATGAATCGTCCTCCATTTGTTGTTATTGTTATGTAAAGCAACCAATCGCTGCACATCTTTCAGTTCTAAAGCTGCATTGGCAAAATAAAAGCTTTGCTGTGATTGGTTGCTACAGGCAACGAACACAATTTTAACCGTCTAGATAAATCTGCCCTCAAATCTGTAGTGGGCTGTGAATAGTGCGCGGCGGATGGCAATTCAGTGTTGTGTGGGGTCTTTTTCTTAGCTTTATTTTCCTGGGACCCTCACAGCAGAATAGTGAGTGCAGCTCTGGAGTATAATACAGGATGTAACTCAGGATCAGTAATGTATGTACACAGTGACTGCACCAGCAGAATAGTGAGTGCAGCTCTGGGGTATAATACAGGAGGTAACTCAGGATCAGTAATGTAATGTATGTACACAGTGACTGCACCAGCAGAATAGTGAGTGCAGCTCTGGGGTATAATACAGGATGTAACTCGGGATCAGTAATGTAATGTATGTACACAGTGACTGCACCAGCAGAATAGTGAGTGCAGCTCTGGGGTATAATACAGGATGTAACTCAGGATCAGTAATGTAATGTATGTACACAGTGACTGCACCAGCAGAATAGTGAGTGCAGCTCTGGGGTATAATACAGGAGGTAACTCAGGATCAGTAATGTAATGTATGTACACAGTGACTGCACCAGCAGAATAGTGAGTGCAGCTCTGGGGTATAATACAGGATGTAACTCAGGATCAGTAATGTAATGTATGTACACAGTGACTGCACCAGCAGAATAGTGAGTGCAGCTCTGGGGTATAATACAGGATGTAACTCAGGATCAGTAATATAATGTATGTACACAGTGACGGCACCAGCAGAATAGTGAGTGCAGCTCTGGGGTATAATACAGGAGGTAACTCAGGATCAGTAATGTAATGTATGTACACAGTGACTGCACCAGCAGAATAGTGAGTGCAGCTCTGGGGTATAATACAGGAGGTAACTCAGGATCAGTAATGTAATGTATGTACACAGTGACTGCACCAGCAGAATAGTGAGTGCAGCTCTGGGGTATAATACAGGATGTAACTCAGGATCAGTAATGTAATGTATGTACACAGTGACTGCACCAGCAGAATAGTGAGTGCAGCTCTGGGGTATAATACAGGATGTAACTCAGGATCAGTAATATAATGTATGTACACAGTGACGGCACCAGCAGAATAGTGAGTGCAGCTCTGGGGTATAATACAGGATGTAACTCAGGATCAGTAATGTAATGTATGTACACAGTGACTGCACCAGCAGAATAGTGAGTGCAGCTCTGGGGTATAATACAGGAGGTAACTCAGGATCAGTAATGTAATGTATGTACACAGTGACTGCACCAGCAGAATAGTGAGTGCAGCTCTGGGGTATAATACAGGATGTAACTCAGGATCAGTAATGTAATGTATGTACACAGTGACTGCACCAGCAGAATAGTGAGTGCAGCTCTGGGGTATAATACAGGATGTAACTCAGGATCAGTAATATAATGTATGTACACAGTGACGGCACCAGCAGAATAGTGAGTGCAGCTCTGGGGTATAATACAGGATGTAACTCAGGATCAGTAATGTAATGTATGTACACAGTGACTGCACCAGCAGAATAGTGAGTGCAGCTCTGGGGTATAATACAGGATGTAACTCAGGATCAGTAATATAATGTATGTACACAGTGACGGCACCAGCAGAATAGTGAGTGCAGCTCTGGGGTATAATACAGGATGTAGCTCAGTATCAGTAATGTAATGTATGTACACAGTGACTGCACCAGCAGAATAGTGAGTGCAGCTCTGGGGTATAATACAGGATGTAACTCAGGATCAGTAATATAATGTATGTACACAGTGACGGCACCAGCAGAATAGTGAGTGCAGCTCTGGGGTATAATACAGGAGGTAACTCAGTATCAGTAATGTAATGTATGTACACAGTGACTGCACCAGCAGAATAGTGAGTGCAGCTCTGGGGTATAATACAGGATGTAACTCAGGATCAGCAATGTAATGTATGTACACAGTGACTGCACCAGCAGAATAGTGAGTGCAGCTCTGGAGTATAATACAGGATGTAACTCAGGATCAGTAATGTAATGTATGTACACAGTGACTGCACCAGCAGAATAGTGAGTGCAGCTCTGGAGTATAATACAGGATGTAACTCAGGATCCGTAATGTAATGTATGTACACAGTGACTGCACCAGCAGAATAGTGAGTGCAGCTCTGGAGTATAATACAGGATGTAACTCAGGATCAGTAATGTAATGTATGTACACAGTGACTGCACCAGCAGAATAGTGAGTGCAGCTCTGGAGTATAATACAGGATGTAACTCAGGATCAGTAATGTAATGTATGTACACAGTGACTGCACCAGCAGAATAGTGAGCGCAGCTCTGGGGTATAATGCAGGATGTAACTCAGGATCAGTAATGTAATGTATGTACACAGTGACTGCACCAGCAGAATAGTGAGTGCAGCTCTGGGGTATTATACAGGATGTAACTCAGGATCAGTAATGTAATGTATGTACACAGTGACTGCACCAGCAGAATAGTGAGTGCAGCTCTGGGGTATAATACAGGATGTAACTCAGGATCAGTAATGTATGTACACAGTGACTGCACCAGCAGAATAGTGAGTGCAGCTCTGTAGCATAATACAGGATGTAACTCAGGATCAGTAATGTAATGTATGTACACAGTGACTGCACCAACAGAATAGTGAGTGCAGCTCTGGAGTATAATACAAGAGGTAACTCAGGATCAGTAATGTAATGTATGTACACAGTGACTGCACCAACAGAATAGTGAGTGCAGCTCTGGAGCATAATACAGGATGCAACTCAGGATCAGTAATGTAATGTATGTACACAGTGACTGCACCAGCAGAATAGTGAGTGCAGCTCTGGGGTATAATACAGGATGTAACTCAGGATCAGTAATGTAATGTATGTACACAGTGACTGCACCAGCAGAATAGTGAGTGCAGCTCTGGGGTATAATACAGGATGTAACTCAGGATCAGTAATGTAATGTATGTACACAGTGACTGCACCAGCAGAATAGTGAGTGCAGCTCTGGAGCATAATACAGGATGTAACTCAGGATCAGTAATGTATGTACACAGTGACTGCACCAGCAGAATAGTGAGTGCAGCTCTGGAGCATAATACAGGATGTAACTCAGGATCAGTAATGTAATGTATGTACACAGTGACTGCACCAGCAGAATAGTGAGTGCAGCTCTGGGGTATAATACAGGATGTAACTCAGGATCAGTAATGTAATGTATGTACACAGTGACTGCACCAGCAGAATAGTGAGTGCAGCTCTGGAGTTTAATACAGGATGTAACTTAGGATCAGTAATGAAATGTATGTACACAGTGACTGCATCGGCGGAATAGTGAGTGCAGCTCTGGAGTATAATACAGGCTGTAACCCAGGATCAGTAATGTAATGTATGTACACAGTGACTGCACCAGCAGAATAGTGAGTGCAGCTCTGGAGTTTAATACAGGATGTAACTCAGGATCAGTAATGTAATGTATGTACACAGTGACTGCACCAGCAGAATAGTGAGTGCAGCTCTGGGGTATAAGACAGGATGTAACTCAGGATCAGTAATGTAATGTATGTACACAGTGACTGCACCGGCGGAATAGTGAGTGCAGCTCTGGAGTATAATACAGGATGTAACTCAGGATCAGTAATGTAATGTATGTACACAGTGACTGCACCAGCAGAATAGTGAGTGCAGCTCTGGGGTATAATACAGGATGTAACTCAGGATCAGTAATGTAATGTATGTACACAGTGACTGCACCGGCGGAATAGTGAGTGCAGCTCTGGAGTATAATACAGGCTGTAACTCAGGATCAGTAATGTAATGTATGTACACAGTGACTGCACCAGCAGAATAGTGAGTGCAGCTCTGGAGTATAATACAGGCTGTAACCCAGGATCAGTAATGTAATGTATGTACACAGTGACTGCACCAGCAGAATAGTGAGTGCAGCTCTGGAGTATAATACAGGCTGTAACCCAGGATCAGTAATGTAATGTATGTACACAGTGACTGCACCAGCAGAATAGTGAGTGCAGCTCTGGAGTATAATACAGGATGTAACTCAGGATCAGTAATGTAATGTATGTACACAGTGACTGCACCAGCAGAATAGTGAGTGCAGCTCTGGAGTATAATACAGGATGTAACTCAGGACCAGTAATGTAATGTATGTACACAGTGACTGCACTGGCGGAATAGTGAGTGCAGCTCTGGAGTATAATACAGGATGTAACTCAGGATCAGTAATGTAATGTATGCACACAGTGACTGCACCAGCAGAATAGTGAGTGCAGCTCTGGAGAATAATACAGGATGTATCTCGATCCTGAGTTGAACATTCAGACTCAAAGGTAATAAAAATAAGTGTGGCTGCTTTTTTTCCCCCAGAAACAACGTCACTATTGTCCGTGGTTCATGTCTGGTTTGTCATTTCAGCTCTATTAATATAAATGTGGCAGAGCTGTAATTTCAGATACAACCTGTGCAGAAAAGTGGCGCTGTTTATGAGTGAAAAAGCAGCAACAGATATGTGTTGTCTCATGCTGGGTAACCCTAATAAATATTCCAGTCTGATATTGATCCTCTGTCAAATAGTAAATTATTATCACTGAGTCTACGCGTCACTTCTGACCGAGACATAGGATCTGGCGCCTGTTATGAAATCACATGGTGCCCTCTCCTGTGGGATTTACCCTGATTATTATTATTATGCTTCGCAGGATAAGATAGAAGATAGAGCCATGAACTGTCAGATTTTGGCCGGCATAAGCGATCGCAGGTTGTCTGCAATTCTGGGAACTAAATTCAGCTCATAAAATACCTGGGATAATGTGGCCGTGGATCATTTTTTGTTAATATTCACATAAAAAATATGGATCATATTTAGACAGAAAGGACAGGGGTTAAAATAATAGAATCACAATATATATATATATATATATATATATATATATATATATACAGTATATATTTTTTATTTAAAAAAAAAACATTTAAAATAAAAATTAAAATTTACACTCAGTAGCCTATCAGGTTTCAGTTTGCAATGTCCATCCTCCTTTAAAGCAGGTTTCCATTTTAGTGCTAAATTATTATATAGTGAAGGAATCTGCAACTTTTAATATTATATGGAGCTTGCTCATTATCTCTTATGCCTTGCATAGTGAAAGAATCCTCAACTTTTAATATAATCTGGCGCTTGCTCATTATCAATTTTATGACTTATATTATATAGTGAAGGAATCTGCAACTTTTAATATAATCTGGCGCTGGCTCGTTATCTCTTTCATGTCTTTTTTTCTAGAGTAAAAATGGCTGTATCCCCGACTTTTTATTTGTGCCCTTCTCATTATTTCATTTGCTCTTTTTTAAGTTTACTTGGTTTTGTCTTTTGTTTTCTTTGCCATTATGGGCGCAGTTTGCTCATTCATCACTTGTGACTTTTTTAAATGTCCCAAAATGTTTGCGCAATTCTCCTTAAGTTCCCCAGTAAAGTACAAAATCTGTCAAATTTTTCTGAAAAATACGGACGTCTGAATGAGCCGGAACGTGCGACATTGGAAAAAGGCACAAAAAGCTCTAAAAAGGCACAAAAAAAGGCATTTTTGAAATGTGATGAATTTGGGGGAAAATCTGCCAAATACGAGTGAATTTTCTGTAGACACAAACACTATGGGGAAATTTAAATATATTTCTCCTCTTGCTGCTTCCAAAAGAAATATCAACAGTCCGTCCATGTACCGCAGATTTTTTTTCTATTGCTGATTTGCAGTGAAAAATTGTTATGCACAAATGGAGATTTTTTGAGGATTATTTTTAATAAATCTGCTCCAAAATCCTCTTCCAAACTGCTTTTATAAAACACTTGTAAAACTTACCATTCATTTCCACTTTGCTGCACTTTTTTTTTTTTCATTATTTATTTCCTGAAGAGGTTTTTAAAAATGCCCGATGAACAAAAAAAGTCACTTTTTTAAGCGGATCCTGCTCCAAACTGGGCTGAATTAAAAAACCTGCAAAAAATACATAAGGAAAAAAATAACTCTTCCAAAACCGACAGAAAATTTCTCCTAAAAAAGGAGCGTATTTTGGAACCGTTTTCTCTGGGAAAACTTATCGTTTTTCATGAAACATCATGTGAACATGGCTTAACACGTTAATAATTAATGAATCAGATTCCGCATGGATTGGGACTCGGGATCGACATCGTACAGGAAACTGGAAATGGAAAAGTCTTTTATTATTCACAGTGAAATATAGGGTCACATTAGAAAAAAAAAGTCCCCAAAAATCTATGGAATATTTGTTGCAGAAATATCTTATTTTTCTCCTATGTATGTGAATACAGAAATCCCTGCATCTGCTGCAGAAGTGACCCCACTGAAATGTATGCGATGAAGAAGTCACGAAAACTTGTCACCCTTACAAAATCATAAATGTGAGGTCTTATTACATAATATATAGCGATGACCCCTGTGTGAGCGCTATTATCCACTAGATATGGAATCTGGGACGTGTGAACATGGCCTATCCTCAGGATGCGTAGATGTAATAGTCTGACACTAGGTGGCAGTATTTCTTCACCCATACAGTAGCAGGTGTTACCATAGGCTGCTGGCAGAGGCCTCGGCTGGTTGGGTGACTCCGGGTCACAGTCGGGGCTTCGCCACACTTTTGCATGAAAATAAAAATTAAATATTAATCCCCAATTTATTTTTTATTTTTTATTTTTTTTTTGCAATATCACTCATTTTTTGTGTTTCGGCGTTGTATCCCTTTTAATTCTGCATTGTAATCTGAGTTTTTTGCTGCAACTCTGCTTAAATGAGAAAAAATAAAATCTATAATAATAATAATATTTTTTATTTATGTAGCGCCAACATATTCCGCAGCACTTTACAATAAGCGGGGACATGTACAGACAATAAATTCAATACAAGGGGTGAGGTCCCTGCTCGCAAGCTTACAATCTACAAGGAAATGGGGGGACACAATAGGTGAAAAGTGCTTGTTATTTCAGGTCTGGCAATTATAATAAATGGGGATTTTCATATAAAGCTGCATGATCCGGTCATCAGCCAATGTGTTTAAGTGCAATAGTCAAGTATGAAGTGCAGTTATCGTGTGCATGAAGGGTGTGGAGACAGATGAATAGTAGGTTGCAGATTCAGAATAATATTTGGAAGGAGGGAACAGGACAAAGTTAGTTTACTGAGTAGTTGATGTGGTAGGCTTGTTTGAAGAGATGGGTTTTTAAAGCGCGCTTGAATAGGTCGGGGCTAGGTATCAGTCTGATCGTCTGGGGAAGTGCATTCCAGAGAGCTGGCGCAGCACGAGAGAAGTCTTGGAGACGGAGGTGCGAGGTTCGGATTACGGGGGATGTTAGCCTTAGGTCATTTGTAGAACGGAGGGCACGTGTAGGGCGATAGACGGAGATGAGAGAGGAGATATAAGGCGGTGCAGAACTGTGGAGAGCTTTGTGGGTGAGAGAGGTGAGTTTATACTGGACCCTGTAGCGAATGGGTAGCCAGTGTAATGACTGGCACAAGATGGAGGCATCGGTGAAGCGGCTGGACAGAAATATGACCCTGGCTGCCACATTCAAGATGGATTGGAGAGGAGAAAGTTTGGTAAGAGGGAGACCGATCAGAAGAGAGTTGCAGTAGTCCAGACGGGAATGAATAAGAGCGACAGTAAAGGCCCCTTCACATTAAGCGACGCTGCAGCGATACCGACAACGATCCGGATCGCTGCAGCGTCGCTGTTTGGTCGCTGGAACGCTGTCACACAGACAGCTCTCCAGCGACCAACGATGCCGGTAACCAGGGTAAACATCGGGTAACTAAGCGCAGGGCCGCGCTTAGTAACCCGATGTTTACCCTGGTTACCATGCTAAAAGTAAAAAAAAAAAACCACTACATACTTACCTACAGCCGTCTGTCCTCCAGCGCTGCGCTCTGCTTCTCTGCTCTCCTCCTGTACTGTCTGGGAGCCGGAAAGCAGAGCGGTGACGTCACCGCTCTGCTTTCCGGCTCACAGCCAGTACAGGAGGAGTGCAGAGCACAGCGCTGGAGGACAGACGGCTGTAGGTAAGTATCTAGTGTTTGTTTTTTTTTACTTTTAGCATGGTAACCAGGGTAAACATCGGGTTACTAAGCGCGGCCCTGCGCTTAGTTACCCGATGTTTACCCTGGTTACCAGTGAAGACATCGCTGGATCGGTGTCACACACGCCGATCCAGCGATGTCTCCAGGGAGTCCAGCGACGAAATAAAGTTCTGGACTTTATTCAGCGACCAACGATCTCCCAGCAGGGGCCTGATCGTTGGTCGCTGTCACACATAACGATTTCATTAACGATATCGTTGCTACGTCACAAATAGCAACGATATCGTTAACAATATCGTTATGTGTGAAGGTACCTTAAGAGTCTTAGCAGTTTTAAAGGTGAGAAAAGGTCGGATTCTGGAGATGTTTTTAAGATGCAGGTGACAGGAGCGAGTGAGTGATCGGATATACGGAGTAAAGGAAAGATCGGTGTCGAATATGACCCCAAGACAGCGGGCATGCTGCTTGGGAGTTATGGTTGAACCCTCCAGGGTAATTTCGATGTTGGGTAGAGTGAGGTTAGTAGAAGGGAGAAACACAAGAAGTTCCGTTTTTGAGAGATTTAGTTTCAGATAGAGGGAGGACATGATGTTAGGGACAGCAGACAGACAATCCTTGGTATTTTGAATTAGGGTAGGGGTGATGTCAGGGGAAGAAGTGTATAATTGGGTGTCGTCAGCATAGAGATGATACTGGAACCCAAATCTGCTGATTGTTTGTCCAATGGGGGCAGTGTATAGAGAGAAGAGGAGATGGCCCAGGACTGAGCCCTGCAGAACCCCGATAGTAAGGGGACAAGGAGAGGAAGAGGAGCCGGCAAAAGATACAGTGAAGGTGCGGTCAGAGGGGTAGGAGGAGAACCAGGAGAGGGCTGTGTCCTTGAGGCCTATAGAGCGGAGCATAGAGAGGAGGAGCTGATGATCCACAGTGTCGAATGCTGCAGGGAGATCCAGGAGAATCAGCAGGGAGCAATGACCTTTGGATTTAGCTGTTATTAGATCATTAGAGACTTTAGTGAGGGCAGTTTCAGTGGAGTGTAAAGAACGGAAACCAGATTGTAAGGGGTCGAGAAGAGTTATCCGAGAGATAGCAGATTAGACGGGCGTGGACCAAGCGTTCCAGGAGTTTAGAGATGAAGGAAAGGTTAGAGACAGGTCTGTAGTTCTGGTCCAGGGATGGCTTTTTAAGTAAAGGGGTTATGATGGCATGTTTAAATGAGCAGAGAAAGATACCTGAAGAAAGAGAGAGGTTAAATATTTTAGTCAGGTGAGTGGTCACCACTGGTGAGAGAGACTGCAGGAGAGGTGAAGGAATGGGGTCACTATTGCTGGTTGTAGGCTGAGCAGAAGCGAGGAGCTTGGAAACTTCTTCTTCTGAAACAGGCTCAAAGATGTCTAGTGAGCTTGAGGTGCGGCAGGGCAGGAGATCCAGGCACTGAGGAGATTGGGCTGAGATATCCTGATGGATGTGGTTGATTTTTTCTAGGAAATAAGTCGCCAGATCCTCACCACCGAGATTGGTGATGAGGGCCTGTACTTTAGGTTTTAGGAGGGAGTATGTGATCTATACACTGAAAACACGTGCGTTGCAAGAAAAAAAACTGAACTAAGCAAAATCCGCACGTGTTATATGCATGCAATATAGTATATACACTGCTCAAAAAAATAAAGGTAATAATTAAACTACAGAATACAACTCCAAGTAAATCAAACTCCTGTGAAATCAAACTGTCCACTTAGGAAGCAACACTGGTTGACAATCAATTTCACATGCTGTTGTGCAAATGGAATAGACAACCGATAATAATAATAATCTTTATTTTTATATAGCGCTAACATATTACGCAGTGCTTTTCAGTTTGCACACATTATCATCGCTGTCCCCAATGGGGCTCACAATCTAAATTCCCTGTCAGTATGTCTTTGGAATGTGGGAGGAAACCGGAGTGCCCGGAGGAAACCCACGCAAACACGGAGAGAATATACAAACTCTTTGCAGATGTTGTCCAAGGTGGGATTAGAACCCAGGACCCCAGCGCTGCAAGGCTGCTGTGCTAACCACTGCGCCACCGTGCTGCCCTAACAGATGGAAATTATTGGCAATTACCAAGACACACTCAATAAAGGAGTGGTTCTGCAGGTGGGGACCACAGACCACATCTTAGTACCAGTGCTTTCTGGCTGATGTTTTGGTCACTTTTGAATGTTGGTTGTCCTTTCACACTCGTGGTATAGCATGAGACTGACTACAACCCACACAAGTGGCTCAGGTAGTGCAGCTCATCCAGGATGGCACATCAATGTGAGCTGTGGCAAGAAGGTTTGCTGGGTCTGTCAGCATAGTGTCCAGAGGCTGGAGGCGCTACCAGGAGACAGGCCAGTACACCAAGAGATGTGGAGGGGGCCGTAGGAGGGCAACAACCCAGCAGCAGGACCGCTACCTTTGACCTTTGTGCACGGAGGAACAGGAGGAGCACTGCCAGAGCCCTGCAAAATGACCTCCAGCAGACCACAAATGTGCATGTGTCTGCACAAACAGTTAGAAACCGACTCTATGAGGATGGTCTGAGTGCCCAACGTCCACAGATAGGAGTTGTGCTCACAGCCCAACACCATGCAGGATGCTTGGCATTTGCCACAGAACATCAGGATTGGCAAATTCGCCACTGGTGCCCTGTGCTCTTCACAGATGAAAGCAGGTTCACACTGAGCACATGTGACAAAGTCTGGAGACGCCGTGGAGAGCGATCTGCCTGCAACATCCTTCAGCATGACCGGTTTGACAGTCGGTCAGTAATGGTGTGGTGTAGTGTGGCATTTCTTTGGAGGGCCGCACAGCCCTCCATGTGCTCGCCAGAGGTAGTCTGACTGCCATTAGGTACCGAGATGAGATCCTCAGACCCCGTGTGAGACCATATGCTGGTGCGGATGGCCCTGGGTTCCTCCTAATGCAGGACAATGCCAGACCTCATGTGGCTGGAGTGTGTCAGCAGTTCCTGCAAGATGAAGGCATTGAAGCTATGGACTGGCCCGCCTGTTCCCCAGACCTGTATCCGATTGACCACATCTGGGACATCATGTCTCGCTCCATCCACCAATGTCACATTGCACCACAGACTGTCCAGGAGTTGGCGGATGCTTTAGTCCAGGTCTGGGAGGAGATCCCTCAGGAGACCATCCAACGCCTCATCAGGAGTATGCCCAGGCATTGTACAGTAGGGAGGTCATACAGGCACGTGGAGGCCACACACAATACTGAGTATCATTTCCTTGTGTTGAGGCATTTCCACTGAAGTTGGATCATCCTGTAATTTGATTTTCCACTTTGATTTTGAGCATCATTCCAACTCCAGACCTCCACGGGATATTAAATATGATTTACATTGATAATTGTTATGTTTTATTGTTCTGAACACATTCCACTATGCAATGAATAAAAATTTGCAACTGGAATATTTCATTCAGAAATATCTAGGATGTGGGATTTTAGTGTTCCCTCTATTTTTTTAGATACACATATACATATATATATACATATACACACAGAATAATTGCGGATTTAGTGTAGACTTTATCCCTTCCATCGCCAATGCTGAAATCCACTCTGAATCCATGCCTAGTATGGACATGATGTGGATTTAAATATCTGCACCGCACAATGTAATAATATCCGCAATGTCACGATAAAATTTGTTGAAATCTCATCTACTTACCTAGTGCAGTGTTACATTGCGGAACTTTCTGCAGGCAAAAGTGCTGTGAGTAGTGATGAGCGAGTGTACTCGTTGCTCGGGTGGTCTCTGAGTATTTATGACTGATCGGAGATTTAGTTTTCCTTGCCACAGCTGGATGATTTGCGGCTACTAGACAGGATGATTACATGTGGGGATTCCCTAGCAACCAGGGAACCCCCACATGTACTCAGGCTGGCTAGCAGCTGTAAATCACGCAGCTGTGTCAACAAAAAGTAAATGTCTGAGCACCAATAAGTACTCGGAGACCACCCGAGCAACGAGTATACTCGCTCATCACTAGTTGTGAACATTTGCACCAAATACGCAAAATGTGAACTTAGGGTACCGTCACACAGTGAAATTTTGATCGCTACAACGGTACGATCCGTGACGCTCCAGCGTCGTAACAATATCGCTCCAGCGTCGTAGACTGCTGTCACACTTTGCAATGTACGACGCTGGAGCGATAATTTCATGACGTATGTGCGATGTAGAAGCCGTTGGTTACTATGCGCACATCGTATACGATATATGTTACACCATGCGATCATGCCGTCACAGCGGGACACTAGACGACGAAAGAAAGTTTCAAACGATCTGCTACGACGTACGATTCTCAGCGGGGTTCCTGATCGCAGGAGCGTGTCAGACATTGCGATATCGCTCGAACGTCACGGATATATCGCTCGAACGTCACGAATCGTGCCTTCGTAGCGATCAAAATTTCACTGTGTGACGGTACCCGTAGTCTAAAAGTGCTGAAGCGCCATACAATGTGTAGTGGCCGTCATTGGTATTAGAAGCTTTGTCCCATATAAGTGAATGGAAGTGCTCGCAAGAACCAATCGTGGCCACTAAACAATGTATGGCGCTGTGCTACTTCCTGCAGCATCTCCAATCAGCTGATCGGTGGGTGCGCTGGCAGTTGTGACCCCATTATTCTTACATTGTTGACCTTATCCAAGAGTTGGTTCTCAATATTAAAATTCAAGAAACAAATTGTTTTAACCAATGAGAGATAATCAATGGAGGCCCAAATTGCCTACCTGTACCCACCAATTAAGGGCCCCCGGGAATCTTGCTAGGGTGAATTCAGACCTGGCGGATTTTCCGCACATCTTACCTGCAAAGGTTAACAGTTGTCTACCCTTCCAGATTAGTAGGTCTATCCTTATTCGGCAGCCCCCTCCCGCTCAAGTATTCTACATTCACTGGGGAAGAGGACTAGAACTCTAGCGCCCCCTATTGGAAGCAGCGATCCTAAAAGACAAGATTGACTCATTAACGAGCCTTGCCATATGATTTAGGATAGACGACAAACCAGAATCTCAGTTTGCAGCCCCTCATCAGTGCAAAGTACGAGATCTGATTTGGAAAGGTTAGAGGCTCTGGACTGGGGACCAAGAGGTAACTTTTCTCCTTGTGGAGATTGGCATGCCAAGCCTGGCATGTCAGAATCATAGCTGCTTCCTATAGGTGGCGCTAGAGTTCTACTCCTCTTCCTTTCTGAAGAGACAATTGCATATTTAATTTCACAGAGTAGCATACATGGCGTATAAGTCTCCTCACTCTTGACATGCCAGGCTTGGCTTGTCATTCTCTACAAGTAGAAACGTTAGCCGTTAGCCTACAATCAGTGGGAAATTTATCATGCAGGGACTTTTAAAGTCACTTTTCCTGGTGGCTGAATGTCCTAGAGTTCGATTCATTATTGCATTGCACCATTTTTTTTTTTGTCTAGTTTTTGCTGCGTTTTTTTTTGCCCGTTTTTCATATGCGCCTTTTATAAAAAGTCTATTTTATATGTGTTTGCCTGTGTTTTTTTTTTCTTTATGCTAGTCATTGCTGGTGGGGTTTTGAGTTTCCAGATAATCATCAATTGCTACTTTTTATAAAGTCTCTAATTGTTTTTGAGTAATAGTGCTCCGGTCTTTCCCTGGAGTGATTTTTTTTTTAATGAATGGAATTTGGTTTTTTTTTTGCATCGCTTCAGCTAAACGTGACATTTTGCACCCCCCCCCCCCCCAAAAAAAAAGGGCAAAATTAAAAGAGCATTTCTTGATTTGCGCAAAAATTCATGAACTGTGCGTGTCACTAAAAGAACTCGGTCCACAAAGACATTAACGAATGCCACGAGCCAAAAAATGAAATGTGGCTTTAAAATAAACCTTAGAATGATGAGTTGGGCTATTAGATGCCATTTTTGGGGGGGATGTTTAAGGCCACCCTTCTCCCCTGTCCCACTTTCTGCCCAGGAGGATATCCGGGAAAGATGAGAAAACTTACAGAAGGTGGAGAATGCGGGCAAGAGGTACCTGATTTAACCATCTGTTGCCACCATTGATCTATTACTCTGTCCCCCATGGAGTGACACAGACAATGTTTTTTTATTTTTTTTTATTATCGGACCCATATAAAAAAATCGATTCCAAAAGTTTAAAAAAAGGGAACATTTCCGGAGAAGGTGCTGTACAAAGCAAATAAATAGGATTTTCTCATTTCCATACCCAGATATTCCTGGACCCGCTCGATTCTCCATTCTTTACACACAATAGTTAAAAGAGGAACGAACAACCAACCTCACACTTGTCAGAGGGAAGCGGAGCAGTGATGGGAGGGATCTGCAAGCCTGTCTGGCACAAAACCGCCTAATCCCTTGGAATATGGCCCGAGGGGACGGCGGTGCATGGGGCTGAGCGCGGCCACCTGTTCCAGCATGCCCGACCCTGCGCTCTGCTTGCTTTTGTCAGGCTAAGGTTCTGATGACTTTTGCAAAAAAAAAAAAAAAGATACTAAAACATTTGTTCACAGATTCGGTTTCTGGAAAAACCTGCAGCCCTCAAACACACAAAGCCCCCGAAATCTCTAGAGAAGGGGTCTCATAGCACCAGGAGGGCAGAGGCTTCCCATAGGCACAGCTGGCAGCTGCAGGAATGGCTCCAATATTAGAGCTGATGATGGATTCGGCCCCAAAACGCGTCGGTCCATTCGATTTCACGCCGCTGTGCTGATCGGAGAATCCTAAATTGTTCCACGCCATTACCTGGCCTCTGCACTGATAAATATGGATTATTTGCATAGGAAAAGTTCTGAAGGCCCAAATTTATGGACATGGGAGGATGAAGGGCGTCGTAAGGGACAAAATCCCACAGGACTCTGTCCAAATAAATTGAACTGTAATACCAGACACAACCTGTGTATAAAAGTGGCGCTGTTTCTGGAAAAATGGCAGAACTTTTTTTTTTTTTTTTTTTTTATAATGGGCACGGAGGCTTTTCATGAGTTTTTGGAGCAGAAACTGAACAGTCTGAGAGTTTCTATTCAGTTTCTGCACCAAAAACTCAGCAAAAACGCTCCATGTGCCCATAACTGCAGGATAAGAAAAACTCCTCCCAAGATAAGAGCTTTTAAAAACTTGTCTTTTTTAAATGCTTTGAAAACAACAACAACAAAAAAAACATAGTGTGAACATCGCCTAATAATATTTTTTTGCAATTGGCTTTCAGTAAATGTTTGGCTTTTACAGGCTGTTTGTTTCCCGGTTGCTGAGAGTCAGGTTAGTGTTCTCATTGAACGGGGCAACATTTTTAATGAAACCCAATTGCACAAAATTACTTTGGAGTCCAGAAAATATGCATTTAAGTTAAAAAAAAATAAATAAAAAAAAGGTGTTGGTGTCAATATCCTTTATGGTCTGCTCTTGTGCCAGAAATGGCGCCACTATTATCCACAGGTTGTTTCTGGTATTACAATTCAGCCACACTCTTCGACAGAGGGGGATAGATGGGTGTGGGGTCATTTCTGGTCGTTTCCAGCTTTTTAGCCGATCCATGATCAATCCAACGAAATAATGGCACAAATCCGTCATATACAAGTTGTAGTTTAATCCATAGAAAACTAATAAAAATACGGTAATAATAATAATAATGATTCATCCTCCATTCTTCGCAAGACCCGGCTGATTTCAGGTCCCTGACATGCTTGCAGATCTTCCTCCCGTACCTTCCTGTTCCACAATTAATCCATAGCAAAATAATAATAATAATAAAAAAAAAAACGATATAAGTGACACCTGACCAGCAGATTATAACTATTCCTTATAGAGTTAAAAAAAAAAAAAAAAAACCACCTTTTGATGATCATTTCTAAAAACAAAGCTGTACCATAAGAAAATTCATTCATCGAGCTCCGTTAAGCAAAGTATTCAGGAGAATATACTATATATAAAAAAAAAAAACATACACTGCCGATAAAAAGGAGCCCAGAAAACGTATATACACATCTCCTTATATACAGCATTTTTTTTGTGGGGTGGGGTCGGTTTATAACTTTTGGAAGCATTGGATTTAATTAGAGAAAGTAGCGATTTAAAAAGACGACGCGTTTCTTTCTTGTTATGATCCTTCATATGAACGGTCCAATACTGACTGCAGAGTGTTAATTCCATCTTTAGGGTTTTTTGTGCTTTCCGCCCATTTTTTTTTGTTTTTTTTTGTTTTTCACAGTTGCTCTTGACCAGCAGTTTCCAAAGTAATAAAAAAAAAAAAAAGTGCTTGTGATGATCCGGTAGACCGTGCCTCGTCACTCAGTAGAACGCCGGCCAATTGCCGGGGCCAAAACTGAGACTTTTGTCGGGTTTTGCAATATTGGCGCTCTCACTGCAAGGCACATGAGGTGAGAAGTGAAAAAAATGGGATAAAGTTTGGAAAGTTTTGTCGTCACTTCATACTAAGGTGCCCGGCTTGGAGTCTTCGTGCCATAAGAGGTCTTGCTCGTCGGGAAGAGGTTCGTCGTTTAGTGGGGTGATGTTGGGGTCATCTATCTGGGAAGCATAGGTATGGAAAGTCCTATGGATAAAAACAAATAAAGAAAAAAAAAGTTAGAGGGTCCGGATTTACGCAAGTTTGGTCCTTGAACACAATGGATTGGTCAATGGTAAGAGGTCCCATCTGCAAACCCGTAAATTACCAATTCATCTGGACGCATCCTAGTGCGGACCACTCACATTAGATATCCGGATTGTACGGCTGGTGGTCATCTCTCCCAACTCCCCCCACAAAGAGAACCCAGGAGCATTCAGCCGAGCCAAACTTTCCCATGAGATAGCCGCCATCGTAGGCTAGGGCTTATCTATCCGAACAAAAGATCGACAGGGATTGAATTTAATTGCTCAACTCCAATCCTGATCTGCCCGAAGACAAATCGGGAGGTCCCCATTAGGAGGAATATTAGACGGTCAGCCGAAATTGGTAACTTATCTAAATGTGCATGGAGACCTTAAGGCCACTTTTACACGTCTGCGTTTGTAACACATATGGTTGCATCACGCATGGCGTCAGTGTGTCGTCCCTATCATTCGGTCTGCAAATCGGACTTTTTCCCCACCACTAGTGGACGGAGCTATGGAAGCCTTAACCACTTGTTCTGCCCTGTAAAATACTGCAAACTCCCCACCCCAAATCCACAGAAAAGCCACCGTATCATTGCAGCTTATTTAGGGTCCAGGAGGACTATTCGTTCATTGGACCCCATTTCTGTCCGCATAGGAGAAGGGGGCTGGTGGGACATTTTCCTCTTTAAAAGGCACATCAGACATTGGCGAATCCCCTGATATAAGCGAGATCGGACCACCTTCTAAAGTGTATGGGGGACTCATCTCTCCCCTGATAATGTTGGGGGGAGTTAAGGATCTGCCACGTCCGATTTTGGACCTTTTTGTTCTCCCTGGGATAAGCCTCCGGCAGAAGAGTCTGGCAGCAGCTCTCTCAGACAACACAGTAGTGCTCGGCAGTGATGAGATAGTCCGGAGAGATGGTGGTCGGCTGAATGATCTGCACTCTAAGGAGTTGTCGGGGAACAGTTTGTATACAGATGCTGACTTTGCAGCATATAGTAGTGGACACTCGAGGAGGCATCTTCTTGCCCCATACTGGTAGTCACTACGTCAGTGCAGGTTATAGGGTCACCATCATGGAATGATGAGCATGCTCGCTTCTAAAGGGCTTTCTCCCATGTCTCCTAAACAAATTATTGACCTTTACACCCAAAATACCAACACGTTCTGGGTCTGCGGAAGTAGAGAATGTATACGCAGCAGCCAAACCGGTCGGACTGCAATCCGGGGCTCACCTGCTTGGCAGAGGCGTGCTGCTGTAAGCCGTGGAGTAGCCAGAGTATGATGAGTGAGGTACGGGGTTGGGATAGGCCATTGTGCCCGTGTGTGCCCACCGATTCCCAGCTGTGCTTGAGGAAGACACTGGGATAGAGAAAAATCAAAAAAATATCCCAAAAATTAGTATTACAGTTTTGTTTTTTTTCTATGACCAACCAAAAACAAAATCCTTCAAGAAAGGTCTAGGAGATGCCCCAATAAACCAAAGCAGGAGGGTGCAACTGTCCTTCCTCGCTTTCTGGAAATGATCCTGCCCTCCCCAGTCAGCTACAATACTAATGCTCACACTTGCTACAGCACCCCTAAAGGAAAACTGGGGTATAACATCCTGTCCATTAAGGCTAGCTCACCAGGCCAAGATCATGCCTTTAGCTTCTGGGGTGGTTAAAGGGTTTGTTCTAGAAACAACCTTTATCATCTGACCATAGAACAGGCGATAAACGATCACTAGGGGAGAATATCCGACACCCGATATCTAGAAAAGTGACCAAAAAGATTTGTGGGACACTGGTCTGACTACCATGATGCTACAACATGACACCTGGGCCAGGGTCCGGCGGACTTCCTCGGCCAGCACTCAAACGTTGGCATCTCGATTGGCTCTGGTGTTTACAACATATTCCATGAAGTGGTGCCGTAACGTTGCCCTGTGTGCCAATATTTCAGTGCCGGAAGATTGCAGGACCTTGGTCCAGCCAAATACGTATGTGCTCAGGGTCCTGTAATTCCTTTTTTCTCCCCACAAATCAAAAGAGGGGTCCCAAAGTCCCTTGTGTGAATGGAGTGGTAGTGAGCATGTGCGACCGCTACAGACTGTGAATGGAGCAGTGGTCGCACATGCTCACTACCACTCCATTCACACAGGAGAATTTGGGACCTCTTCTCATCATCACCAAGACCCTAGAGATCATGCACGCATCAACCATGCCATAGACGTCTCTAGGCAAAACCATGGTTGGACCCCCTCTAGCCAAGCGTAGAAAGATTGTTCCAACT
The DNA here is from genome assembly GCF_032444005.1 of Ranitomeya imitator. Lineage (NCBI taxonomy): Eukaryota > Metazoa > Chordata > Amphibia > Anura > Dendrobatidae > Ranitomeya > Ranitomeya imitator. Next base: position 20,331,876 of record NC_091289.1, on the reverse strand, counting down.
TACCGGATGAACAAGATGGGGCCCGGACGCTGGGAGATGAGGGAACTTGCATAGAAGCGTAACAAAGACTCCTCTGTGAGCCCCGGTCAGACTCATCTTTTTGACACGATGCCCGCTGGTACCATCCCCTTAAATGCTCGGCCACGATGGCCTTTTTAATGTTCTTCGTGATCTGCTCTGTAGTCTTTACGGGCTTCTTTTTCGGAAGCCTTAACGTTGCATAGGCATTGACAGGCACCAACTGGTCTGCATCATACCTCATATAGGGGTCGTAGCCATAGTGCATGGACGCGCGGTACGAGGGGTTTACGCTGTACTGACCCTCCGTATCGTTCTCGTATATGTAGCTTCCATTGTAGTAGGGGTCAGTTTCCGGATAAGCCGAGTATCCGGTGATGTAATAGCTGGAAGATGGTTGGTTCTGGGTGACTTGGTAAACGCTGTTTCGGCCATCTTTATGCGCCAGGTTGGGCATACTTCCGGAGTTTGCCGCAGAGAAGTTTTGCTTCTTGTGACGCCCCCGTCTGTCCCGAGGGCGATTGTCCAGGGTCTGGGTGGTGTAACAGTAGTTCTGCTTTGGCGGCGTGCTGTAATACTCCGAGCTTGACTGGCTGGTGTAGGACGATCCGTCGTCTAGGACCTCGGTGCTGTTGCTTCTTTGACTCTTTGAGATGGAGAAGGTGGCGCTTCCATCGACTGAATCGTCAATCAGAGGAGTGTGGGACTCCAAGCTGCCCCGCCGCTGTCGGCCATTGTGGCTTATCACTTCATTCCTAGAAACAAAACAATACAGGATCACTATATAAAGTGCCGTATGTGACCCAGCGGCCATGCCTGTATCCGTTGGCTGTGGATCAATGACCTGCAAACCTTCTATCTATTAGAAAGGCAAAAAATGCAGAAATCAAAACTGATTTTTTTCGTGTGAAATGTATTTTTCCACGGTTTTCGGCTATGAACGTCACCCAGGACGATGCAAGTATTTACATCGGTAATACAGGTGGAGATGCTTTATAAAGGACTACACCCATAGAATAAAACGTCGCCCTCTGCATTCATATTCGCAGGAAGTTCTCGATTCACATCATCTATGTATCTGCTGCATACTCCAACGTGATCTGCAGCGATGAGCCGTCCATCAGGCACAGACCGCTGCCCCGATCGCTCAGGTGTCCGCCCCGCGATCCCCATCTAGCACGCGGTATTTCCGACTTACTGGAGGTGGCTGCTGCTGTAGGCGTTTCGTGTCAGCACAGGAGTGGAAGGCATGCTCCGACCGCCGTGAGGCTTCCGCTCCCCGCTCTTGTACGGGCTGCTGTGTGTTGAAGTCGGTACTCTGTGACTATATATGGGAAGAGAAGATATGTTATTTAAAGCAAAATTGCTTAAAAAAAAAATATATATAATAAAAAAAAAAATAAAATATATATATATATATATATATATATATATATATATATATATATATATATATATATATATATATATATATATATATATATATACATACATATACAAATAAAATATATTTTAAGAGTTTTTTTAGTACAGGAATTATATAAAATATATGGTTGCCCTGAAAATTATTTTATTTAAGCTATTTTTAGTACAGCAATAATATTTTTCTTTCATTACATTGTAATGCTAACAAGATTGACAATGACATTTTATTAACACTGTTTTTAGAATGTATTTATATATTATTATTTTTTATTTATTTGTTTCAATGAGTCCACTAGGTGGCACTATCCTATTGCGCCGCCTGGTTCAATAGTTTATTTTAGGATAGCATTTTATTTTTTTAGGCTCCAATAGATCTCTGGGATCTGGATTACTTAGATCCGGGGTCATGTATTTCCTGGCATTTAGGACTATAATGTGAAATGCGATTGTCTCTCTCGGACTGCACCTGAAACAATGGCAGCATTATATGGCGGGCGTTCTTCCTTCCGGTAAACACAGCTGAGCAATATACCAGAAATTACCAGCTGGTTACAGATAGGTGCAGAATGCTGCGTATATTCCGGTAGCTCGTGACCTTGGCTTCTCCTCTACCCTTCGTTATTAATGACGCCCCTTTATAAAATACTATATATTTACCCCAAGAGGCGCATGTCTGAAAACTGTTCATTAAGAGAAGATTTTCTACAAAGGCTTCTGTCTTTTGGGAGTCGGTTCTTGGGGGAATTCTGCAGGGAACAGGATCTCGGCCCTTGAAGATAGATGGAGTCATCTGAAATTAAGAAAAAAATAAATAAATCAATCAATTGTGCCTCACTTTACTATTTACTCATGCAAAACCAGCCACTAGGTGGCGTTCATCTTCCCTTAGATACTCACCGTCATCGAATGTGGTCGTGTCGGACAAGGAGCTGCTTTCCGATGGGATGATATCATCTATAAAGTAAGCAAAAAAAACAAAAAGAGGCCATTTAGTGAACAGATTGGCTGACTAATGCTGTGTTTTGACTAATTAAACTGAAATTTAACAAATTAGTCCGGATTAAACCCCCACAAGTAATTGTTAGGAGGATGCACACATTTACTTTAATGACTTGGCGCAACAATAGTGACGGGAAGGAGGTGGAGTGGTCATTGTAAGAAGCATTTAGTCAATTCTTCCCATTTACTGGCGCCCCCTAGCGGTAAAAATGATAGAAGTTTCATGAAAAAAAAAGGCTAATGTTGCCCCTTTTTTAAGGATATTTAAAAAAAAAAAAAAAAAAAAAAGGGCTAATGTGGAGGAATGGATGTTTTTTGGGGAGGGGTTTAATGGTCAGGGGTGTAACAACTATGGGTGTAGGGTGTTGAAGTCGCACCCGGACCAAAATGACTAGTAAAGACCTTGTGGAGATTTTACATTGGGGACCACAGGCTTCAAATCACGCCACCATTAAGCGGGATGATATAAGTAAAGCGCCGGCCAACCTGAGGTTTCTCTTTTTTTCCCAATGCCCCATAGTGATGAGAATTGCGGGCCGACGTGGCCCCACATACCTTGTAAGAGGAGAGAGGCCCTCTTGGTTGGGTCTTTGCCTCTCTTGATCCTGTACTCGTTGATGGAGCTCTCTATGTCCTGCAGCCTCTTTATGGCATCGCCATAATCCTGCTTCCTCTTCCTCTTGACGTTCTTGCCGAGGTCAGGCTCCATCAGAAGTTTCTTCGTCGCCTCCACCATCTGCTGTTGGATGAGGAACTTGTGCTCCAGATTTTGTAGGTCGGATTCCTAGGAGCCAAAATAAATAAATAATGCAGGAGTGGGCGCAACATAAAATCCCCCAAAACACGGAGGCATCAGCTACGACCAGACCAGTTCCATGTTGTAGACTATGACACTGATCATCAAAAAGTTGCATAAGGAATATTAGGAATCGGCACCGATCAGTTACCTCTTCACTATGGAGAATATGATCATCCAGTTTAAAGGTGGCGCCCATTCTCCTGCGGACATTGGGGGGCTTCTCACCAGGATTTAGTGGGTACTCAGTTGGCAACTTCCCAGTTAGTTCCTAGAAAAACAAGAAGAAGAAGTGGAATAAAGTCTTTTTTATAGGCAAATATTCATCTTCCAAGACCATCACCCCCATGTCCAGTTTAGAAAACCCATTTCTTGTCCTCCAATTCAGAGTTCTCTGATCAGAGTCCTCCTCTGATGGCCAGAGTGGTTGCAAAGCGCGTCTGGAGGACCCGTCCTGTCCGGTATGACACAAACAAGCCACGATGTGAATGGGAAATGTGTAATACTTCACTTCTCCTGTGGTGGCGCTGCAGGAAAACTGAACACTGACAGCCACGTTTTCAAACAGATCACCCATGATCGCCGAAATTCAGAAATTTTCAGCAGGGATACACTTTGTGATCAGCTACACAGGGACCATTGGCAGCAGGTCACACAACTGCTACGGGGTCCGTTAAATGGGGGGGGATGATATTTCACCCAATATCCGCTATAATGTTCGTCAGGAGTTAATAGTTTTATGGAGTGGGCTTGTGTGCTGGACCTTCTCCATACCAGGCGGCCATTTTATCCCGCAAACGCGCTCTAGTAACTGTTACAAATAGAACTAGTTCTTCTCTAACCCCCTTAGCTGCCGTGGTGAACAGCAGCCATAGCATCTAAGGGGGTTAGACAAAGGAAAGGTTTCCATCACCCCCATTGTGATCACAGGAACACAATCGTCACTCAATGGCAGCTGGGAGCTCAACGGGGACCCCAAGTTAATACCTTTGCTATGGGGCGCAGGAATTTTTATGTACGCCCCCAACTTTATCCCACCAGTTGCGTAAAAAAAAAAAAAAGGGGGGGGGGGGGGAACTGTGCCCACCAAGTCCTCGCTCATCCACAGTCATCCCTCGTGGCCACTTACCGCCTCCCTCATACAGATCTTTTTAAGTTCTTCAATTTTTTTCAGGAGAACCTCCTGCAAATCTTTCTCTTTTTTCTTCAATTCCTGAATTTTCTCGGCTTTCTGCTCCTCGCTCACTTCCGAGTCGATAGAACCTGCCAATGCGAGATCGATTCTTGTCATTTCTCTAAGAAAATTTCACTTTTTTTTTATTTTTTTAACCAAAATGTTTTTCAATGCAGTCAACAAAATGTAAGAACAATTTAAAAAAATAAAATACAATTTTCCTACCTGAAGAGATTAAGCTTCCGCTGCTCGCCATGATCACTGGGTTTTTTCCGTCAACCATCTTGGATATTCTACTTGTGCCGTTTTCGGTCAGATCCATAGCAATTTCCTCCAGGCTGCGGGCGGTGGGAATTTTGGCCTGTGGAAAAAAATCAATAGACATTTACAACTTGGCCTGAACAGGGCACCTAGGTACAACCATTGCATATCCTCTATTGTTCTCTGTTATCAGCCATTTAAAGCTCCAAAAGGTAGCAACTACAGTGGTTCTTCAGTTGGATCAATGATGAGACATCCCCCCCCCCCCCCAAAAAAAAAAAAAAAAAAAAAAATCCCTGCGATTAATATAGGATCTGGGCAGTTAGCTAGACACTCTACTATTCTCTTTTATCAGCCATCCTAAACTGCAGATATATTAATTATAGTGTTCTTCAATTAGATTACTGGATTAAAGTCTCTGCGGTCACTAGGTCTGAGGACTAACAACTGCTTTTACTTAATTAAAAAGTGACTACACAAGAGTTACTGCACCTTTAAGGGGGCATAACAGTAGCCGCCACTCTGTAGGGGTCCTTTAATTACATCACAGTTCTGTCCCAGGCCTTTAAAATGTAAATGACCCCAATAACCACATTATCCCCCTTGATATCCTGCCTCCATCTCCCCCAGAGAAGTCACAGACCTATAGGCTAATCCTAGAATTGGGTCCGATCCTTTTTAAATTTAACACTTAACTGCCTGGAGCAATAAAAAATAAATAAATAAAAAAAATCACTAATTAGTGACTATCGGGCAAATATTTATAGCAGAGACGTCACCGATTCCGGACACTTACTTTGCTCTGCTTTCTATCCAGGTAGAACTGATGTTGACTAATTGCCATCACCCATATGGACTTAATCAGGGAATTGTTCGCATACCAGGTCTGAACTACAAAACCGCTCTGCCCAAAGGTTCTCCTGGACACGGAAATCCTGACAATTCAAGAGAAAAATAATTAGCATTATGAACAATACAGATAACGGTGACAGATGAATGTATGCCGGCTGGAGAATGTGTGGAATATATCCCCGAATACCCGGCTAATAGAGAAGAGCGGCAGGCAATAAAGGAGAGTCGTTAGCAGAGCTACAATCTGAATATCAATATAATATCCAAGTTATAGAGTATAGCTCTCATATCTATAATATAATGTTTATTTATAGCATGTCAATATTTATCTAAAATAACTATTTAACATCTATGAGTGTTTGTCCGTCTCGCCTTCTTCCATCTCTCCTTCCATCCGTCTCTCCTTCTTCCATCCATCTCTCCTTCTTCCATCCATCCATCCGTCTCGCCTTCTTCCATCTCTCCTTCCATCCATCCATCCGTCTCTCCTTCTTCCACCCATCCATCCATCCATCCCTCCTTCTTCCACCCATCCATCCATCCGTCTCTCCTTCTTCCACCCATCCATCCATCCATCCCTCCTTCTTCCACCCATCCATCCATCCGTCTCTCCTTCTTCCACCCATCCATCCATCCATCCCTCCTTCTTCCACCCATCCATCCATCCGTCTCGCCTTCTTCCACCCATCCATCCATCCATCTCTCCTTCTTCCATCCATCCATCCGTCTCGCCTTCTTCCATCTCTCCTTCCATCCATCCCTCCTTCTTCCACCCATCCATCCATCCATCCATCTCTCCTTCTTCCATCCACCCATCCCTCCTTCTTCCATCCATCCGTCTCGCCTTCTTCCATCTCTCCTTCCATCCATCCCTCCTTCTTCCATCCATCCATCCCTCCTTCTTCCACCCATCCATCTCTCCTTCTTCCACCCATCCCATATACACTATATCCATCTGCCAACCCACCGCTACCTCTAAACCATCATTTCTTAAATCTATAGTGGTAGCTGATGCTTACATCCTTTACCAAGATTGTCACCACATTCACAGGCTCTGCCTGTGTAAGGGTACCGTCACACAGTACAATTTTCATCGCTACGACGGTACGATCCGTGACGCTCCAGCGTCGTAACAATATCGCTCCAGCGTCGTAGACTGCTGTCACACTTTGCAATCTACGACGCTGGAGCGATAATTTCATGACGTATGTGCGATGTAGAAGCCGTTGGTTACTATGCGCACATCGTATACGATATATGTTACACCATGCGATCATGCCGCCACAGCGGGACACTAGACGACGAAAGAAAGTTTCAAATGATCTGCTACGACGTACGATTCTCAGTGGGGTCCCTGATCGCAGGAGCGTGTCAGACACTGCGATATCGTAACTATATCGCTCGAACGTCACGAATCGTGCCGTCGTAGCGATCAAAATTGCACTGTGTGACGGTACCCTAAGTCTCTATAGTTCTGGCATTTCATTCATGATCTAGGACGTCCTCCAGATAAGAGTTTACTGCAATCTAGCATGGATTGAGGGGCGGACATATCATTAGTGCAGCTGCACAGGGGCCTGGGAGCTAGAGGGGCCACATCCAGCTCCAAAGCAGAATTGTGCATTATGGAGGAACTATTGGGCTGAAAGGGACCAATAATAATAATAATATATTGTTCCCGGCCTCTTCTGTCTGTGCATGGTCCGTACAAGGTGGCAGAATCAAATCACCAATGGATATATATATATATATTTTTTTTTTTTTATTTTTTTTTTAGAGAACAGCTGCCAGGTTATTCTTACCTGCGGGGATCGTGAACTTCCACTGCAAATTTCTTGTCTCGGAAGTACAAATTCTCGAGCTGCTTCCACTGAAATAGCTACAAGAGAAAGACAATGCTCCATGTATATCCGATCATTATCCACATAATGTCAGATGAATATATCACAAGCCGAGAAGAGTCGATGCAAAGGCAATTAGATGATTACATCTTACTGGAGGGTTTATGGCGGAATTATCTATGGCGGAATTATCTATGGCCTGAATCACGAGCGATAAACAGAACCTATTGTGCTGGAGGAAGACAAGATTATATCCGTAATGGAGCAAAGAAAGGGACATGGGGGTGTGTGCGATACAATCAGCCCCGATTACCCGGCCGGCGATATCCTGGTGAATAAATATATATTGGGGGCTAAATGTGGAGAAAATGAGAGTTGGAGCGCGGCTCTGTATCATGTGCTGGGTGTAATAGATCAGCGGAGGATTCACACGGGGACATCGCTGTCAATCATTACACACAGCGCAATCAATGGCTTTACAGACCTGACGCCGAGGATTCACTATACGACTGGATCATTAGTCACTGGGATCAATAAGTGACACATACACAGATATAGATCCAAGTATGTATCCATAACGATCTGTCCAGATATCCATGTATCTTACCAGCTATGTATCCATCTGTCCAGGGGCGAAGAGATCATTGGTGCAGCTACACAGGAGGTCAGGAGGTCAGGGGCCCCACATCCACCTCCAAAGCAGGTGTCATTGTGTATTACACTGAGCCATCGAACTGGAGAGGACCCCGACATTGTTCCTGCACAGGGCCCCTATTCTATCCGCCATTGTATCTGTCCTATCTGATGATCCGCACAGAGCCCAGAACACGCAGGAACCAGCGCCACCTTAGAAGCAGCCGCCATATACAAGATTACCTTCACAAGTCAAAGTTTCTTTTTCCGGACTGGCTGCAGATCTCCTGTCTAGTGATGAGCGAATGTGACCAGATAAGGTGTTATCTGAGCATGCTCGGGTGCTAATCAAGTGTGTGTTTGTCAAGTGTCTGTGGTTGTCCAATAGTTTAATTAACAAGTAGACCCTACAAGTGTTGCAGGTGTTGAACAGCCACGAGACATCCAGCCGCGGAGACTTGGAACATAATATTCAAGCACGCCGGAGACACTCGGTGAGCACAGGAGCATGCTCAGATAACACCTTATCTAATCACATTCGCTCATCACTATTCCTGACCCAAAAATCACCTATGCCTCTTGTACAGGGGACATAAAGATTCTTTAATATTCCTTTCTGCTTTTAATAAGCGCTAACAAATAATCAACCTGCGTTCATTTAGGTCCGTTGCAAACGGACTCGTCAGTAAGATCTTTTGGACTTCGTACATGTTGCATATTGTCGGTGGCGCGTCCTCCAATTACACGGGAAGAGGAGCCGACGACATGAAGGCGTTTTATGATAAATCATGGGATCGGCGAACGCTCGATCACTGAGGAACGTTCTTGCTCGTCCAGACGATTATAGGTCCTTGTTAAAGGGCCGTAGGGGACCGGGCTCATAAATGTCACAGCTAATAATTACTGATGGATCGTTAGGGACACTTTTGGTGTGGGCTCCATGATGGTGGCGGTCTGTCCGCTCAGGCCATTATCTGCACACTATTAAAAAAAATATATATATCTATCTAACACCCTTTAACAAAGGTGCTGGTATCACAACGTTACATAATACCTACTGAACACACTGTAGCCACCGGCAAAACCCTTTACAAACACTCGGCTTTGCATGATCTTGGAGGGGGAGGCCATGTTTTCATATCTTTGGATACAGTTCACTGCAGGCTAGCCATAGATCCACACTAAAACGACGGCCGGCCTGGAACGCTGGGACCTGTAGTCCCTCAATAGTAGGTGCACAAAGGGTTGCCTTATCCCTGAGAGTGGAGGAATCAGGCTAAAGAGCTAATTGCTGGTCATTAAGGAACATTGTGGATGTGTCGTCAGCAAGAGTCACCGCTAAGCAACGATATTTAAAAGTGACTAACAAGGATAGTTGTGGTTGCTAAATCCAATATTAATGTAGAGTCAAAAATCCCAGACAAAAAAAAAAAATAATATATACATATATAATGGAACATAAAAAGGGAACAACCTGCAAAAACTCCCAGAAAAAAAAAACAAACAAAAAAAAAAACAAAATAGAACATTCAAAAAACCTGAACAGTAAATGAAAACAAAGCATGAAACAATGTATTAAAATAAACAAAAAAAAATAAATAAATAAATTTAAATAAACAATCCCTTCATTGGTTTGTAAAACAGAAATCATATTCCAAAAAGTTAAAAGGGATTGAAACAATTAAAAAAAATAAAAATAATATTCCGTGTCTCGATACAATATATTCGAAAGTCAAAAATTCCACAAAAATCTCAGAGCGAGAAAAATTGCCCAAAAAAAAAAAAAAAGCTTGAAGACTTGACGTAAAGTGACATTCAATCCCATACCCTGAGAAACGCCGCGGATCCGGAACCTGACCCCAAGCAGCTGCAGAGTCCGCGCTCGCCCCAGGACTTACCTTCTAGACCTTGTCGCCCTCCACTAGGTTCCCCATGATCACTAGTGATCCACTGGCTGCTGTGCAGAGGGCTGTGAGGCTGCTCCACTCCTGACTCTCCCTCTGTGATACTGAAAAGGTGAAACTCCAGTTTCCCAGCCCTGACCATCCCACTAGTGACACAGCAGGGCAGCGTCACAGCCTGTATCAGGAACACCCCACTCCTGCCTGACACCACCACACACACATGTCAGTCTCCGCCATCACCCCCAGCCCAGAAACCGCACAGCTGCTCATAATAAAACTAAAAGGAGAAATAAAAAAACATAGAAAACCAGGATTTTATATCTAGAGCTGTGTTTTTATACAATTTTAGTCATATTTTTTATATATATATTATAAGTTTAGGTTTATGTTACACTTTTGTATATTTTAGAATTATACCATTTACTGAGGTCTATTTGTTTGTTTGTTTTTGTTTTTTTATTAAGTTACATATTCATACTATTTTTACAAGCTTTTTTTTTCACCCTGTTTTGTTCCCTTTTTCCTTGTTTCCTATTAATGGACTAATGAGTGGAAAAAAAAGAAAAACCTAGACCAACCTGCACAAAAAAAAAAACAACCACAAAAAGCCACAAATAAAATAACAAGTAAACAAACAAAAACATTACACTGTAGCGCTCTCTCTCATATTGCCACATTCACAATGGGTTTTTTTTTGCTGGCAAAAAAAAAAAAGTGGCACGAAAAACGCCGCAAATAATGTTTTGTGTGAAACCGGGCTAAAAAAAGTGACCTGATGGAACTTTTTGCAAATGGTTTTCTAAGCAGGAATAATTCCTGTAATTTTTCCCCAAAATAAAATACATATATTATTATTTATTTATTATTCTTATTATAGCACCATTTATTCCATCGTGCTTTAACATGAATATATATATATATAATTTTTTTTTAATATATTTATTTTTTCAGTTTTATTAGATATATTCCCAGTGCTCGTAGGGAAACCAGTGCATGGCGGATAACCCTAGTGGTGAGGTTTGCAGGCGGAGTGCGCAGGTGACGGACACACCTTGTCTTGTTACCTGTGTCATTGGTGCATCACATAGTGACTAATCGCACACACATTCCAGACGCTGAGAATCTTCCCTGGAAATCTGCACGGACGATGATTACAAGAAGCCGCTGGATAATGTTCCCTACTAATGATTAATTAAAAAAGAAAAACTCGGGAACCCAGAAGGATGAACGCGGCGCCGACAGATGGAGACGACCGTGTCAGTGAGTGTTCTCGCCGCACTTCCCTCGAAATAAGAACATATGATTCAATTTCCCTTTTGACATCGATGATGAAGTCATCCAGTGATCGCAGGGTGACCTGACTCACAACAGATTTAAAGGGACTCACAGGGCTCAGGAAGGGAGGGGTTAATACCACAGCGTTCAGGCGTCAGGGATGAGAAAATGCCCAGAATATTGCGATCAGACTCTGATCAGACCGTGATCTGTTTTTCTTTGGATACTTGGATGTCTTGTCCGATTTTTTTTTTGCCCGTTGACTCGCGTTGTCCATTTGGATCTAACCCTTGGATCAATTGTCTCGGCAATTATCTGAGGAGCGTTCAGTCCACAACAAAAAATCACGGACATTTGAACAGCCCCACAGACTATCGCAGGTATGAGTGCCATCCGTGAAAACCAGGGGGGATAGCACCCGTACGGGAATATCGGACATCTGCGTAATAAGGATGTAGGGAGCCAGAGACGGATGCCTAGGCATCATATTGTGGCATAGCATGAAGCTTGTGGGCTCCAATGAAAAATATCCAATGGGACCACAACTGTCAAGGGTTTATAATGGCATTGGTCTTCTGATATGGGCCAAAGGGGGCAGATTCCAAACCCTGCACCCACTATAGTTATGTCCGGTACTCGCCAACTTTCCAGAATTCAACACCGGAGGAGCCATAAAACAAGCTCCTTTTTGCAGACCACATCCCTTCCACTACTCTCATCATCCTCGCACAAAGCACGGAAAACACACAGTTTTCTGGGGGGCTTCGAAAGATTTGCCCTTTCTTTTCCATTTTGCAGGAGGCTCAGGGACATTTTGGTAAGAGTTATCAAGTGTGGTATGGATGGCGCAGATCCCCGGCGAGCTGAGATCTGCCCTCTCTCTATCGTGTAGATGGAGGGTGGAAGAAGATGACACCAAGTGTCGCTGCTTCCAGATCTTGCCCGACCCCTGTACGCACAGGGTAGACATGGGCATATTCCAGCAGCTCAGGGTTATTCCTCCACTACAACCACACACCATGCTCTCATATGTAACTGGATCCCAGTAAGCAAACATTCCACATTCCCAGTATCTCCAAGACTGGGAAACCCAGATGTGAGCAGAAGCCAAAAGGTTTGCACAACTGTTGAATCCTTTAACAAGTCCTGGGATCTCCAGGGATGTTTGTCCGACCCTAAATGTTGTAAAAGTAAATAGTCCTTTCCCAGGATTTCCCCCGCCCGCTGCGCACATCTACAAGAGCTTGTCACAACATTAGAATATCATCAATAAGTGAATATCGATATATTGTATTCCATAAAATTAATATTGGAAGATTAATGGGTCAAAGGCAAGAGGTGAAAAGAGTTACCATCCTGAAGGTCCTCCAGACCAGCCATGCACCACCGGTGAAGTCAGGGATTGATGGTGGAAACCATTATTCCAAAGTCTGAAAAAAGGCCAGAACTTCCATCATGGAGCAGATTGTGATCAACAGGAACCCAATCTCATGTCTCCGAACCTCATCCAGTCATATCTGGTCGTCTACTGGATTGACAAGGAAGTGGTGGGAGGTTTTACGTCAATGTCACAGTTTCCATTCATGGTGGCCAACGCGGATGACGGCCGCCTGATGTCTTCTTGTCTAGTCACTATGAACGTGGCCCTGAGACCATTCAAAGGTCCATGAGGAAGCCGCGTGGTCCGCTCCGACGTGACATAAAAATAGCAATGACGTTACGAAGAAACATGAAGAAATCTTCGCACTTCCCTATTTTGTGTGTAGACATCTGGAGGAAGCATTTTTGCATTTCTTGGAGCCACCACATCAATTCTCGAGAAGAAGATTATTTATCAGATTGCTGGGAAATAGATGGAGACGGCGTCTTTATCATAAACCTCGGTATCTTACATGTCAATCAAGACTAACAGAAGAAGTGTGGAGATGCCTGATATCTCCTCCAGCGTCCCCCACCACAAACCACCCCGTGAGATCCCACCAGATAGCATCTACTCATGGGGTCCAATGATTGTCGGCTCCTAAGGTGCCATAGGGCCCAAAGAAGAAAACGTCATAGTTTTGATTTCAAGGGGTATTCTGATAAGAATTTGTCTCAGTCTCAGACTGCTGAGATACCCTACTAGGAGACTTTGTGCCCTCACTTAGATGAGACCTTAGTTGAGCATGCCCCCTGCTGCTCGATTCATCCTCCAAGGGTCTGTTATATCGATTGTTGGGGGTGTCTACAGTCAGAGTTGGGCAGATCTAGAAGTATTAATAAAATACCCCTTTAAATGGATAAGATAAGAAAAAAAATAGTTGTTTTTTTTGCTTAAAACAGCACCACATATGTCCGCAGGCTGTTGGTGGTACTGCAGCTCGGTCTACCCATTTCTATAGGACAAAGTTGTGATATCAGGACCGGTCTCAACCTATAAAAAGTTGTTGTGAGGTTTTGGAAAGGAAGCAGCCATGATTCTCTTAGGCCAGGGTTAAAGAGACATATTTTGCGATCCGTATTCAGACCGCAATGTCCGTCCTGACCGGGGGTCTCCTGATCTGACAGCCTCAAGACATATCTAAGGCTGTAAGCTCAGGCCAGGAGACCCACGGGTGAGACATCATGGTCTCGGATCATGCTTCTTGGACGTCCGAATTCGGCCTGATCATGTATAATCCCTTTAAGAGGGGGGGGAAGGGAGGCGGTAAAGGTGTTTTCCTATGTCATAAAGTCGTGACTGGTGTGGATCCGAACACTGATCCTGACAATGAAGGGGGCAAAGCGCCGGGATTGTTTCCTTGGACAGCGGTGCCAAAGCCACCAAGGACCCCGTGATATCCCAGAGGTCGGACCACCACGGATCATAAAGTGATCGTCTATCCTGGCGATATACCATCACTTTGTCAGATGGGGAAACCATTTTCACAGACATAAGGGGCAATTCTGAGATATTTTTTTGCCCTATTAAAGGGGTTGTCCACATTTTGGGACAATTTTCTTGTTCTAAAATACATGTATTTTTTGGCTAAAAATCATTTTCATAACTGGATTCTGTTCCAATATAAATGTTGCGCTGTTTGCCTTCTATAGTCTATTGTTGGGTGCAGACTGAGTCAACTGAGCATCTGTCAGCGAGCGAGCAATAATTGTGTGATAGTGAGTTGATAACTCTAACATCTGTCCTTTTCTGATTTATGACCACAAAGTAGGTTGTACAGGGAAATAAAAAGTCTGCAAAAGCCCAAGGGTGGCACATTTTTAATGAAACCCAATTGCAAAAGTGATACATGCATTTAAGTAAATATGTAAGAAAAGTGCAAAACAGGGCACTGATCAGCTATCCGGAGGAAATGATGCGCCGGCACAGATAGCCGTCCTGGCACATAGCCCCAGTCAGTCACCCCCTTCCCCGGAGGACTGATAATCCGGAGCATGCGTACAATATGGATCTGGTGACATATCACACCACAGCAGATTACTCAGTACAGGGCGACAAGTGCATTATTGCAAAATACAGCTGTTATCTGTGCGGAAACTCAAGCTGTGTGTGTCTGAGCGTGTAAGAATACGGACAATGCGGTCAGTGTGCTCACTGTGCGCCAGCCAGATAGGAGACGGCCCCCGGACGACATCTACGGACCCCCTCGCCCCCTCCGCCAGGAGACTATTATTGGAAATTTGAGATATCTCAGTAAAACATTCATGAAATTATTACATTAGACGTATTAAATATTGCATGCACTTTAGCAGGTCCGCTACTGACAAAAGTGGGATTGCTAAAGTCAAGTAGGTGGAGCCAAGTGAGGGTGTTGCTGCTCTATCTCAATTTTGGCCAATCAGGATCACAGCTCTAATACTCGATTGGTCAATAGGCAGTGACCTCCCCACGCAGTGCCTCCCACTGGACCGGCTCACTGAATAGTCTAGGGATGTTTACAAAGGACCTGTCACTTACCACCAATACTTATTTTTTTTACCTGGTGTAAACGCCGCTGTTCTCCTGAATCCGGCAATGTTTTTCTTTTGTTTCTGCGCCTCTCCCTTCCTGAGATATGGCCCTTTCTTTTATTGCACACAGATCTAGTCTTGTTAGGCAAGTGGGTGTGAACCTCAACTCTTCTCTGTAGCTCACACCCAGTTGGCTGTAAAGCCTAGTTGTGAAGATAGGGCCATAACTCGGGAACAAAGAGGCGCAGGAAGAAAAGAAAAACATCGCCGGATTCAGGAGAACAGCGGCGTTTACACCAGGTACAAAAAAAAAAAAGATTTATGGAGAGTGATAGGTCCTTTTTAAATATCACCCCAAACTCCCCTCTTCCAACACTTGCAGCCCACCAGGGGTTTACAGAAACTTTGACCCCTTTCGGCCCAGAAGTCCTGGAAAATTCAGAGCAGTAGACAATGAAGAATGTGCAGAATAACCTCAGCACAGCGGTGATAATTAATAACCATTAAATAAACATTATTTCCCTCCTCATTCACTGCAGTATCCTAGTGTCTGCACCAGTGTGGCCGAGTGACCTCCATCACTGCCAGCCAGATACCCCCAACCAGAGCTCATGATGCCAGTACAATACGCCATGTTCTTAGTATGATATTAATAAAGATAAAATTGCAGTTTAATGACTCGTGAACATGGCGGCTGCAAGTTCTTCTCACTACTTACCCAAGGAAACAATCTCAGCCTTGAGGTTCGGTGTAATAGTAGGGATTCTCAGCAAATCACATTAATCCACATCAATGGCCCTATAACATTTGGGATGTGCGCCTCTAAATGAATCCGGCGCCTTGTTCCCCAGCAATATTGGTGCAGAGTGAGCGTGCGCCCCACAGTATTGATGAATCGGCCCCACAGTCTTTTTCCTTTTAAAGCCGCTCCATCAGTGGTGGAGTATGGGAATGAAAGTAGGGACATGGATGATTGGACTCGGTGCTGCCTTTTTGCTTCGGTGCACCCCAAAGAACTGGTGTCACTAACTCTGAATAACCCTGGACATGCCCTGGACTTCTCGCCAAGTGCCCCAGATCTCTGAGCAAGCATCACATTGATCTGTACCGGCACTGACATAGACTCCCTGCCTCAGCACTCTCCGTCCTGTAGGTTCTCTACACCACCACTCTCTGTCATGTAGGTTCCTTACACCACCACTCTCCGTCCTGTAGGTTCTCTACACCACCACTCTCGGTCATGTAGGTTCCTTACACCACCACTCTCTGTCCTGTAGATTCCTTACACCACCACTCTATGTCATGTAGGTTCCTTACCCCACCACACTTCATCCCATAGATTACCTACATCACCACTCTCCATCATGTAGGTTCTTTATCCCACCAATCTCAGTTCTGTAGGTACCTTACCCCACCACTCTCCATCCTGTAGGTTCCTTACCCCATCCCATTACATCCCATAGGTTCTCTACCCCACCACCACTCTCCATCCTGTAGTTCCTTACCCCACCACTCTCTATCCTGAAGGTTCCTTACCTCACCAGTCTCCATCCTGAAGGTTCCTTAACCCACCACTCTCCAACATGTAGATCCTTACCCCACCACTCTCTATCCTGAAGGTTCCTTACCTCACCACTCTCCATCCTGAAGGTTCCTTACCCCACCACTCTCCATCCTGTAGGTTCCTTACCCCACCACTCTCCATCCTGTAGATCCTTATCCCACCACTCTCTATCCTGAAGGTTCCTTACCTCACCAGTCTCCATCCTGAAGGTTCCTTAACCCACCACTCTCCATCCTGTAGGTTCCTTACCCCATCCCATTTCATCCCATAGGTTCTCTACCCCACCACCACTCTCCATCCTGTAGTTCCTTACCCCACCACTCTCTATCCTGAAGGTTCCTTGCCTCACCACTCTCCATCCTGAAGGTTCCTTACCCCACCACTCTCCATCCTGTAGGTTCCTTACCCCACCACTCTTTCCTCCTGTAGATCCTTACCCCACCACTCTCTATCCTGAAGGTTCCTTACCTCACCACTCTCCATCCTGAAGGTTCCTTACCCCACCACTCTCCATCCTGTAGGTTCCTTACCCCACCACTCTCCATCCTGTAGGTTCCTTACCCCACCACTCTCCATCCTGTAGGTTCCTTACCCCACCACTCTCCATCCTGTAGATCCTTACCCCACCACTCTCCATCCTGTAGATCCTTACCCCACCACTCTCCATCCTGTAGATCCTTACCCCACCACTCTCCATCCTTTAGGTTCCTTACCCCACCACTCTCCATCCTGAAGGTTCCTTACCCACCACTCTCCATCCTGCTGTTCCTTACCTCACCACTCTCCATCCTGAAGGTTCCTTACCCCACCACTCTCCATACACTGATCTCTCCTGCAAACCACATATCCAAGCCCTCTCCACTTCCTGCCGACTTCAACTCAAAAATATTTCCTGGATCCGTACATTCCTAAACCAAGAATCTGCAAAAACCCTAGTCCATGCCCTCATCATCTCCCGCCTCGACTACTGTAACCTCCTGCTCTGTGGCCTCCCCTCGAACACTTTTGCACCCCTCCAATCTATTCTAAACTCTGCTGCCCAACTAATCCACCTGTCCCCCCGCTATTCCCCGGCCTCTCCCCTCTGTCAATCCCTTCACTGGCTCCCCATTGCCCAGAGACTCCACTACAAAACCCTAACCATGACATACAAAGCCATCCACAACCTGTCTCCGCCATACATCTGTGACCTCGTCTCCCGGTACTTTCCTGCACGCAACCTCCGATCCTCACAAGATCTCCTTCTCTACTCCCCTCTTATCTCCTCTTCCCACAATCGCATACAAGATTTCTCTCGTGCATCCTCCCTACTCTGGAACCCTCTACCACAACACATCAGACTCTCGCCTACCATCGAAACCTTCAAAAAGAGCCTGAAGACCCACCTCTTCCGACAAGCCTACAACCTGCAGTAACCACCGATCGACCAAACCGCTGCATGACCAGCTCTACCCTCACCTACTGTATCCTCACCCATCCCTTGTAGATTGTGAGCCCTCGCGGGCAGGGTCCGCTCTCCTCCTGTACCAGTCGTGACTTGTATTGATTAAGATTATTGTAAGATTTAGTATAATCTGTAATTTATTCATTAAAATCCTTGATGTTTGCAGGCATAGGAGTCCAGTAGGCGGTGCTACTAGTGACTGACATGCACAGTCATAGTGGGAAAGACAGTCAATCACTGAAAGGACCGCCCACTGGACTCATGCACACAAACACCTGGGATAAAATTGTAAGTTTTATTAAAACTTTTCCCAAAGTATAAAAATCAAAATGGTCAGCTCCTCCTGCTCTGTCATTTCATCATTTCACCATGACCAGTTCCCTTAAAGCAGATTATTAAAAAATCCACATAGACAACAATTGTGGCATTTTTTCAGCATCTTCTATGGCATTTTTTTTGCTTTATCTTCTCTATGGGAATTGAAAAAATACCAGAAAAGAAGCACAAAAAAAAGGACAAAGGAGACGCAGCCCAACGTTGGATCCTTATAGCATTTATAGGATTTTTCCTACGTGGTGAAACACCTGTAACAACAACCTATGGGATCTCTTGGAATGGCTTTTTCTATGATTTTAATTGCAAAATTTGGAAACTCCACGTATTACAGAGCCCTACAAGGACAAGCTGATTGACATCCGCGGCTACCGGCCTGAAGGTTCACATACCTGGAATAGCAGAAATACTTTTACCTATGGGATATGATTATTAACTTCCCATCTTGGCAACCGGTTCACATTTTTATCACAGACTCTGGAACATGAGAAGAATGCTTAATACGATGTCCGATGGTCTCCCATTCCGGCAGAGGTACTACGAAGGCAACAAGTCTTCTACATGGCCGCCGGGTGACATTACACTTTTTGGCTCGGTTGCCTGCTGCTCCCACAGGCAACATCAGCTTTTTTTCCTAAGCGTGTCAGAAGCAGGCTCTGAGTTGACACGCAGATTCACCTGGGGGGCCACATTCTGATAAAACATCCCCTTTAGGGTACATTTACATGTATTAACATTTTTGCTGTGGATTTTATCACCCAAATCTGCACTAAAATCCATTACAGACTCCGCAGTGAAAATCGGATTTGAAATCTCATCCATCCACTTTGCTCTTACTGAGTCTTTCGAGCGGAAACAGCTTTAAAAAAAAACAGTTTTTCTGAAGTTTTTGGAGGAGTCTTTCATTTCCTGAAGCATTTTTTTTGGGGGGGGGGATTTGGCAGTGCCTAATTTAGGCCTCGTTCACACGTCCGATCTTCTCAAGCTATTTTCATGGATCGCATTTGTACCTGTGATGGTCTATGGGACCAGTCACATGTCTGTGATTTTTTTTCGTCAGCCTTAAAATCGTAGAAACATGACCTATTTTGATCGTCAAATCAAGTCTAGGGGTCCGTAAAAAAAAAAAATCGGACTGAAAGAAAAAGGTGGAGAAACTTTTTTTATGACCGCGTACAAGAAAAACTGATGACGCTTGGACCAAATTTGATCCCATCAAAATCCACCTCAAAGAAGTGACCGACAATTTTTGTTATCTCCATCGGGTGTTTTTCACATCCTTTTCAGGAAAAAAAAACAAGATAAAAAAAACCTCCTCGTATGAACACCAAAATTGACTTTCCTTAGCGACTTTGACTTTGACTTTGACTTTCCAAGCGATTTTGAAGCATTTTTGGAGAAGATCTGCTCCAAAAAGCTCCTCCAAAAACTTGGAGGCTAATACGCTCCGGATTTTGCACCTGTAAATCTGTACAAGAAATCTGCAGCAAATCCGCTACATGTGAACACATCCATCAGTGCCACCAAATATCCATGGTAGATACGTCTATACGTCTGCCGGCATTGTTGGGACAGATACAGATCTTGTTTCGTTGTCCATTTGGGTTTTGGCCATTTGCTGAGTATTGTATAACGTGTTAGAAAAGTACACACCTGAGAAGAAGAGGCCTAGACGTAAGCAGATCACCCTGCTGGGAGGGACAGATCCTCCTCCATTAACAGCTCAGGACTGAAAGGTCTCTTCAAAAGACCTCACCCTGTCCATTCATGTGACCGGAGGTAGAAGAATTGGACCTCCTTTGTTTTGGATCCATTATCATAAAGCTTTTCAATTCCTCACTGAGCACCATGATAATAATTATTATTCAGAGATCGGTTCCCATTATACTTCACCTATTGAACACCACCACCTAAAAAAAAGAAAAACGACGTCTCGGTAATTTTAGGCTCCTACAACAACAAAACTCTAACAAAAGCTGGTGAAGGTTATTACAGAGTCCAAATAAGAAAGGTCTATGGCTACAATCTATAGGGGCTTCATAAGAGTCAAGACTCAAGACCCCCTCTAACCCACACCATACTTCCAATCTGTTTTTGGAGCCAAAAACCTTTTTGGTAATACAAATCTCCATGACGAATTTCCTACACCCTGAATGTGCCAAGAGGTCTGATTATCTGGTCAACTTGAGCTCTGGGAGGTTTCGGCTGCGCCAAGGAGATCTCTTAACTTTTCGGGAAGTCTTCACTTTTTTTTCGGGAAGTCTTTACTTTTTTTCAGGAAGTCTTCACTTTTTTTCGGGAAGGCTTCACTTTTTTTCAGGAAGTCTTCCACTTTTTTCAGGAAGTCTTCCACTTTTTTTTCGGGAAGGCTTCACTTTTTTTCAGGAAGTCTTCCACTTTTTTCAGGTAGTCTTCCACTTTTTTTCAGGTAGTCTTCCACTTTTTTTTCAGGTAGTCTTCCACTTTTTTTCAGGAAGTCTTCCACTTTTTTCGGGAAGTCTTTACTTTTTTTTGGGAAGTCTTTACTATTTTTCAGGAAGTCTTCCACTTTTTTTCAGGAAGTCTTCCACTTTTTTTCAGGAAGGCTTCCACTTTTTTTTGGGAAGTCTTCCAGTTTTTTCAGTTAGTCTACCACTTTTTTTCAGGTAGTCTTCCACTTTTTTCAGGAAATTTTCACTTTTTTCGGGAAGTCTTCCACTTTTTTTCTGAATGATGGAAGTAGAGACAACCTTAAATAAGTAATGTGTGGTAAATCAGTCCAATCCATGGTATGGCTCTGCTGAACTTTTGATGGGGAAATGGGTTTATACCCCCTGGCCACATAGATGAGGGAGCTGTCAGCCGAGCGTTGAGTGTTTTTTGAGGAGAAAGTCGCTGTCAGACATTTTTGACATTGGCTCATCTCCAGTGAAAATATAAGAATTCCAAATGCCCGATCCTTGTCTTCCTCCGACAGCAGCTGTCAGGGAATGGTCATAAGGCCGCCATACACATCAGATGGTCGGACGACCATGATGAGATAACATATCCTTCCTTTAGTGTATATGGGGTCTTTAGGCCATTTATGTAGAAAGGATCGGGCATGTTGAAATTTAACATGCCCGATCCTTCTTTATCCCAAGCACCTGCCGTTGGGGGAAGAGTTGGAACACCACATTATAAATTAGATAATATTCAGGTCTGGCCAAAATAACGGGCAACCTACTGTAATACTGGATATCTAATGTGTATGGACAAATAACAGTATATATATATATATATATATATATATATATATATATATATATATATATATATATATATATATATACACACACACATACATACATTAGTTTCAGAGGAAGCTTTAGTTTACGCAGTAAACACTGTCCTTGTGCTTTATGGACCTGTAAACTGGACATAACATGACCTGTAAATAAATTATATTTTGCCCTCACGTGTCCACACCCATAAAGGACATGACACGTCGTATTTATTAGTGTTTCACCTCACAGCTTTCTACATCCCGAGCCTATGATAGTCAGTCATAAAAAACTAACAGAACAATGACCAGTTATTATGGGTCAGTAGTGACTTGTACAGATCAAACTGGTTGAAGAAAAGTCGTACCGGCTGAAATTACTCACTCAAAGATCTAGTCAGACACATATGGGTGACAACCAAAATGGCCGACACTGCAGATCCACAAGTCATGAAAGCCAGGCGGTCATTATGGGCAACTCAGTTCAACCCGCTTCATGACTAACTTTCTGCTTTCTTTGCTGTCTATCATCCTGACATGGGGCGTCGATACAAGACATTTCCTTCCTGACCCGGTCTCACCTGCAACCTACAGGCACTTCTTACCACCCACATGAGACAGTATGTGAGGAGTGTCTCACATATGGGAGTAGAGGAAGAATGCAGATATTTCTCATATTATGCGTATTGTTCACTGCTATCAGCCATATCATTGGGAAAAGTATGGCGGAAGTATTCTTCTATTAACATGAAGTCACTTTCCTCTTACTTTGCATCTAACTCTCTCTTTGACAACCTACAATTTGGCTTCCATTCCCACCATTTCACTGAGACTGCCCTGACCAAAATTACTAACAACGTACTTACAGCCAAAGCTAACAGACAATTCTCTATACTCCTCCTCCTAGACCTGTCCTCTGCCTTCGACACAGTTGACCACTGCCTCCTACTATAGATCCTCTCTTCCTTTGAGGTCAAAGACCTCGCCCTATCTTGGATCTCCTCATACCTTACCAACCGCACATTTAGCGTTTTCTACTCCCATACTACCTCTTCATCTCGCCCCCTCTCTCTTGGAGTCCTCCAAGGCTCTGTCCTAGGACCCTTACTCTTCTCAATCTATACACTCGGCCTGGGACAACTCATAAGGTCCTATGGCATCCAGTACCATCTATACGCTGATGACACTCAGATCTACCGCTCTGGTCCAGATATCACCTCTCTGCTCTCCAGAATCCCAGAGTGTCTATTAGCCATATCCTCCTTCTTCTCCTCTCGCTTCCTCAAGCTCAATGTGGACAAATCTGAACTAATTATCTTTCCTCCATCTTGCATGTCTTCCCTACCTGATCTATCTATCAAAATAAATTAAATCACACTTTCTCCTGTCCACAAAATCCACTGCCTCGGAATAACCCTGGACTCTGCCCTGTCCTTCAAACCGCACATCCAGGCTCTCGCCACCTCCTGTCGCCTCCAGCTCAAAAATATTTTCAGAATCCCTCCTTTCCTCAACCCTCACTCTACCAAAATGCTTGTGCATGCCCTAATCATTTCCCGCCTCGACTACTGCAACATCCTCCTCTGTGGCCTCCCTGCTAACACTTTCGCACCCCTCCAGTCCATCCTGAACTCTGCTGCCCGACTAATTAATCTCTCTCCTCGCTACACTCCTGCTTCCCGTCTTTGCAAATCCCTTCACTGGCTCCCAAGTGACTTCCAGCCATTCCTTACAATGTGGTGTAGATACCCGAGGAGACTGCGACTTCTAGCCATTCCTCACAATGCGGGGTGGACAGTCCAGGAGACTGTGACTACCAGCCATTCCTCACAATGTGAGGTGAACACTCCAGGAGACAGTGACTTCCAGCCATTCCTCACAATGTGAGGTGGACACTCCTGGAGACAGTGACTTCCAGCCATTCCTCACAATGTGAGGTTGGACAGTCCAGGAGACAGTGACTTCCAGCCATTCCTCACAATGTGAGGTGGACAGTAGAGGAGACAGTGATTTCCAGCCATTCCTCACAATGTGAGGTGGACAGTCCAGGAGACAGTGATTTCCAGCAATCACTCACAATGTGAGGTGAACACTCCAGGAGACAGTGACTTCCAGCCATTCCTCACAATGTGAGGTGGACAGTCCAGGAGACAGTGATTTCCAGCCATTCCTCACAATGTGAGGTGGACAGTCCAGGAGACAGTGATTTCCAGCCATTCCTCACAATGTGAGGTGAACACTCCAGGAGACAGTGACTTCCAGCCATTCCTCACAATGTGAGGTGGACAGTCCAGGAGACAGTGACTTCCAGCCATTCCTCACAATGTGAGGTGGACAGTCCAGGAGACAGTGATTTCCAGCAATCACTCACAATGTGAGGTGGACAGTCCAGGAGACAGTGATTTCCAGCAATCACTCACAATGTGAGGTGGACAGTCCAGGAGACAGTGATTTCCAGCAATCACTCACAATGTGAGGTGAACACTCCAGGAGACATCGACTTCCAGCCATTCCTCACAATGCAGTGTGGACACTCCAGGAGACAGTGACTTTCAGACCCATGACTTTCAGCCATTCCTCAAAATACGGAGTAGACACTGCAGGAGATGGTGACTTCCAGCCATTCCTCACAATGCGGGGTGAATAGTCCAAGAGTCAAGGACTTTCAGTAAATTGCTCGCACTATTATCCTCTTAGCCCAACATAAAAGTTTGATTATCTCCTTAAACAGCCTCCAAACACATGGAACAAGAGATGTCCATGCTGGAGCCGGTCTGGGGGAAGATTTATGTACCCATCAGGATTCTTTACTTTCTGTTACCCCATTAATGGCAGCAGACCTGGACTATAGGCTCTCGGCGAACACTAGGGTGGCACCCCAAGGTGTAAGTTGGGTGGACTCACTTCAAGTTTCAAGGAGAGGAATCCGCTTACATCTTTGTCCTGTTTCACACATCCACCTTTGACAGTCTGACTACAGACCATGATGCCCGGCCCGACCGTGAATCTTCCGATCCAAACACATCAGCCTCATCAGCAAATGAAACTGTTGAGTTCGGGTTGAGAGACTCGCGACCCGTCCAGATATTGTGGTCCGTATTCAGACTGTCTATGTTGGATGCGTGAAACCAGCTTGACCCATGCTGTTTGGGAAAAGGTATGTGTTTGGGGCCCTATCTTTTGCAGAGGGCTTACAATACTCCACATCCTCCATGTTTTTTTTTATGTGCCATGCTGCATTTTTTTTGTACTTGGGTGATGAAAGTCATTTTTAAGAGCTTTCAAAATAAAAAAACTAGAAAAAAACAACTATGAAAACGAATGAAACTTGGGGCCCTTCATGGTCAGTAACAAAATCTATCTCTATTGTTATTGTTTTGGAGTAGAGGGGGCAACATTCACTCAAATCAATAAACAGAAATGCCTGATAACAGAGGACAATAGCTCGCCCACCAACAAAAGCCAATATAGTAATAAGTAAGAATGCACAGACACAAATTAGGAATCATACCGCTGCTATTTCTGTCTAATTTTACTGCCCGATACCAATAAAACCTGAACCGTGTCATTTCATTAAAAAAATATCTTCCACCAATTAGGAACCTGGCCGTTTCAGCAGCCGTACTATCCGGATGGGACCGTGAGAAAGTCATGAATCAAATGATGCGGCCGCTTTCCCCATTGACATTTTTTTTGTCTCTCCTGGTGCCTCCGCCCAAGTAAATCCAGCAGAAGAGCCGGGGAGTGGAGCCGAAAATATTTATAGAGCAGGTGGAGGAAAGAAGAAGAGGTGCTGAAGAAGTTTCTGGGCTGAATGAAAGGGCCGGTACACAGCCCCATGTTCTCCAGGGCCGGTACACAGCCCCATGTTCTCCAGGGCCGGTACACAGCTCCATGTTCTCCAGGGCCGGTACACAGCTCCATGTTCTCCAGGGCCGGTACACAGCCCCATGTTCTCCAGGGCCGGTACACAGCCCCATGTTCTCCAGGGCCGGTACACAGCTCCATGTTCTCCAGGGCCGGTACACAGCCCCATGTTCTCCAGGGTCGGTACACAGCCCCATGTTCTCCAGGGCCGGCACACAGCCCTATGTTCTCCAGGGCCGGTACACAGCCCCATGTTCTCCAGGGCCTGTACACGGCCCCATGTTCTCCAGGGCCGGTACACGGCCCCATGTTCTCCAGGGTCGGTACACAGCTCCATGTTCTCCAGGGCTGGTACACAGCCCCATGTTCTCCAGGGCCGGTACACAGCCCCATGTTCTCCAGGCCGGTACACAGCCCCATGTTCTCCAGGCCGGTACACAGCCCCATGTTCTCCAAGGCCGGTACACAGCCCCATGTTCTCCAAGGCCGGTACACAGCTCCATGTTCTCCAAGGCCGGTACACAGCTCCATGTTCTCCAGGGTCGGTACACAGCCCCATGTTCTCCAGGGCCGGTACACAGCCCCATGTTCTCCAGGGCCGGTACACAGCCCCATGTTCTCCAGGGCCGGTACACAGCCCCATGTTCTCCAAGGCCGGTACACAGCCCCATGTTCTCCAGCCCGGTACACAGCCCCATGTTCTCCAGGGCCGGTACACAGCCCCATGTTCTCCAGGGTCGATACACAGCCCCATGTTCTCCAGGGCCAGTACACCGTCCCATGTTCTCCAGGGTCGGTACACAGCCCCATGTTCTCCAAGGCCGGTACACAGCCCCATGTTCTCCAAGGCCGGTACACAGCCCCATGTTCTCCAGGCCGGTACACAGCCCCATGTTCTCCAGGGCCAGTACACCGTCCCATGTTCTCCAGGGCCAGCGAAAAAACATCAGCACAAGTTATATACAGTCATACATATACAGGGTGACCAAAAACCAAGCCCCTTTTGTATACCGCCATACTGGACTCCATCCTATTATTACCAATATTATCAATATGTAAGTTATTGTTCAGGGGGAAGTTAAAAAAAAGTACAGGATGGGCCTAAATGGATACACCTAAATAAAATGGGAATAGTTGTTAATAATCAACTTCCTGTTTGTGGCCCACTAATATATGGGAGGGGGGAAACTTTTCAAGATGGGTAGTGACCACGGCGGCCATTTTGAAGTTGGCCATTTTGGATCCAACTTTATAAATGGTGTATCCATATAAATGGCCCACCCTGTATATGCCAAAAAATCCAAAACAACCACTCGTTTACTTTTTGCTACTATTGGTTTGTTATTAGAGGGGTGGTCCTCTGAGTTTGAGTAGAGTAGACGCCACATACAAAGCCCGACGGCCTGTGGAGGACCTGCTCCCTGGATGTGGTGTAATACTTCAGTTCCCCTGTGGAGATGCTGTAGGGAAACTGAACGCTTACTTTCCTGCAGATTACGGATGATCGCTAAACACAATGTGAACACGGCCTGAGAAATTAAGCGGACAAGGTTGGGTTTGGTGAGATCTGCTTTTTTAGACCCCAATTTATTCACCTATTAACCCTTTCTCTGCATAGCCGGGGCAACTCAACTCACCCTCGCGGCAGCACTGCTCAGAGTAATCAACACTGAGATGCACAATATGACAAAAGGGCTTTAAATAAACCATGGCTTCTTTCTATCAGGCACAGCGCCTCTCTTGTCCATAGCCTGGAGATGCATCTCATCCACCCGTTCACTGAGCTGCAATACCATATGTAGCCTGTGAGGAAGAGTGGCGCTGTTTCTATCAGTACATTCAACCTCTGTAAACCCCCGACAGGTTAAACTGATGCTGGATTATCAGATTAACAGTAATGTATACATTTGTATACACAACAACCATCCTGTACCTGTTTTTCCTGCAACCTTGCATTGCCCAACATTTAAATATTACCTTTCGAAAAAATCACAACCCGTGCAAAAAAATGTCATCAATGCAAAAGACGTGACTCATTATAGGTAATTGCATATGTCCCGTGAATCAAACCACCATAACCTTTAATAAGTGACGCCATTTTATTCTGCCGGTAACGATCCTGTGGACTTCTAGGACTAAATTTGGGACGTGAGAACAGACAGGTGATACTAATATAAAAAAAAAATGTGCAAATTGTATGAATGCAATGAAACTGCTGAACCAAGGTTTCACAAATTGGATTTTTGCAACACCACACCTGTCCACTATAATTAATCCGGCCGAGCTGCAATACCACATGCAACCTTCGGACAAAGGGGTGGCGCTATTTTCTGGAAAACCCCTTTAAATGCAGAAGTGACAGAGAACATAAGAAATATTTTATACCGGGAGCTCCCAAAATGTGGCTTTCCAGCAACTGAAGAAGGAAAACTCTGAGCATGATGAGAGTTGTAGTTTTATGAAAGTAGGTGGGTCACAGGTCAGGGGTCACATCAGAGGTTGTAAAAGGACAAACCTTTCTAGGCTTTATCTTGTCTTGAATATCGTATTGTCCGATTCCCTTGTAGCTTATTCCCAGCCACCAGGGGATTCCTTGCTTGTCCTGGAAAGATTGGGAAAAGAGTTTGATCAAAGTGTTCCAAACTAGGAATAATGTCAATCCTACAATTCCTACAATTGACTTATATGGTAAATTATGAGACACAGAACAATAACTGGGGCACCAACTCGCACTGATGGCCAACAACCATCTGATTGGTATGGTGGATTTAAGATCGTTTGGCTGGCAGTCATCTTGGCGTCTCGCCCATAGACAGGAGCAGACATGGACTGGCCAACGGGACAACAGGTAAATCTCCCGGTGGGCCCCCTTTCTCCTCTATATGAGCAATAGTTGGCAAAATAGTTAAAAATAGGTTTTTCAATCCAGCAAAGTGAAATAAAAGCAAAGATATTTTATTATGACTTTATTAAAATAGTAGCATGGGCATAAAAAAAATACACTGACGCGTTTCGAGTCTAGCTGACTCTTAGTCATAGATATAGTTAATAAAAAGGACAATCGGTCACTGTTTTTCTTTTTTTCTCACGTCTTTCCTTTCCTGAGATATGGTCCCTTCTTCCCGGTATGTAAAGCGAGTCTTGTTAGAAACTGGGCGTGGTCTTCAGGAACACGCCCACAGATAAGAGTTAATGACCCCACCCACTTAGTTAACAAGACTAGATTTATATACAGGGAAGAAGGGGCCATATCTCAGAAACGGAGAGGGGCAGGAACAAGAGAAAAACATCACCGAAATCAAGAGAACAGAAGCATTTACACCAGCCGAAAAAAAATTACATATTTATGGCGAGTGACAAGTCGCCTTTAAGTCATCTGCCCTGCAAGAAAGATGCCATAGATTTCAATCGGGACCTGTATCCAACTCAAAAATAGTGGTCTCCAGACTATTCTCTCACCTCCGCTTTAAAAAAAGAGAGATGACAACCTATGGGCAGTCAAACAAGTATGAATAAATAGTATATGTGATCCCTCCAAGCTCATAGCACCAGCAAGACAAGGGACCCCTGTTTTCGAGATGGGTGCTGGTCCTAGAGGTGACTGTGCCGTAAATGTCCGAGATATGGATACCCCTTTTGGAGCAATTTAGAAACAATTTTCGGAATTTAGGTTCAAATGGCCTTTAATAAGTTAGTGTTATTTGCCTTTTAGCCTACAAAACATTCCCAGGATTATGTAAAAGAAAAAAAAATCCATAAAGGATGTTAAAAACGCTAAGTGAAACAACAGCCAGCCAGCATGTAAAGTAGCCCAGGGGATGCAGCTCAATGCCAGGCAGCAGCAGACAAAGGAAATGAAAGCAATAGAAAAACGTCCAGCGTTTCATAGAGAACATCTTCATAAAAGATCAAAACACTGGAAGCGCACGGCCAATTCTTTCCACTTTATTAAAGGCCGTCTTGACCTAGTAATAAAGTCTGTGCAGATGAAAATAACCATTTTATGGATGTGTTTATAGAGGAACGGTCACTGACCTTTACTTTGTAGTAATGAACACCATATGTGGGCAGAGCTTCCACTATTTTCATGTACCTGCAGGTGGGGGAACAGAGAAAGAAAATGTTGAAAAATATTGAACTAAAGATGACATTTATTGCATTTTTGTCATCACAACGGTCATTTAGCGGCCGACACACTGCGGGCATCCTACGATATTCACTGGGCTAGCTGACAATTAACTACATCATACCAAGTAAAAGACTGCACGCAATTAGGTTAGTGACCCGTAGAATAGTGAAAAGTGGGCCATTCTGGATGTCCATGTGCTGCGCTGACCAGCGGATGAGCTGGTGGTGCAAATGGAACTAGTGGGCAACTACCCCCCAAGTTTTTCTTCAGGGAGGATGCCCACTGGTTCCCACTACTGAAAACAAGTAAAGCATAATTTCCAACATTTGAAATTATCGCCTCTCCTATGGATAGGAGACAACTTGGGGACTGTTGTGGGTTTGACCGAACCCAAGAATGGGACTCTGAAATGCCTTGTTCAAATCAATCGACACTTTCCGATCACAGAGTTATAAAGTTATCAAGTATCCAGTGAAATAACGCTTTAACCAAAGGGTTAATATTGTAGTCTAAGTTAATCCAGTACTAGCATTGAGCAAAAAGATTTGCAGGACCCTGGTCAAGCGGTCACATCAGAACCTTGCGAACCATCTCCATCCTGCGGCATCCCCAGCAACTCTTCTGATTAGTAGGTCCAGCGCGATATTGTGCCTAATAACATTATGGGGCTCCAGGTAGGAGGAGGCTCATGGTGCTCTGGCCCGGTAGCCCCAGACTTCCAGTGTGACCACCAGACCAGGATCTTTTTGCTCAACTTTACCCAATACACGTTGGATTTACATAAATGTGGTGGCACCTTTTGCCACGGTACCAATTTGTTTCCTCCTGCCCATACATAGACCCCCAAAATAATTTGTCAACATTTAGACAGGGTCTTCCAAGAGGGGATCATATGAAGTGCCGAGAATTTAACACCATGACCAAGCCTCTTCCAGACCCCTCCATGGAAGAACTCTCCTGGAAGTGTTGCTTCCTGGAAGCGTTTCTAGAAGAATTTGGTGTGCATGCGAGAGATTTGCCAAATCCTCCATCAGTCAGGGTGTGCTCTCTCATGTTTCTGGAGTTTTGGCAAATTTGCTGCCCAATGTATTGCACCAATATCCATCTACAAGCCATACTACGGATATCAAAGAAGGATCCCTTGCGTTATCAGAGAACAGAGGAGGACACCATGCACCTCATTCACATGCGCATCTTACCGGACTATGGCTTGTCCTCTGGTGACACCTTTTAGCTTCTTGCAATGTTCGATGACTCGATCCTCACTAGACGTGAAAAAAACAATAAAATTTGCATTACAAGACAGTCGAGGTTGACTTCTTCCTCCTTCACTGCTATATTTGTGCATTTTAGCACATTGTCAACCATGTGGCATTTACAAAACGGTTTTATGTGGCAGAGGAGCCTTTGGAGCCAAGGCCACGTGCATCTCCTTCAGCTTCAGCCCTGGTTACTGAGTGACTGTCCATGCAGCAAATACTCCTGCAATCCAATGTGCTTCATTGGTAAGAAGCTCCAACCACATGTGGCCGGCTACTAGTATCGAGGAATGTTCCGGTACGGGTTACATAGTCGTGCAGCTCGTGTACATACCAGTAGGTAATGGACGGGTGTTCGTGTAGCGTTCTGGTGGGCAGCGCCGGCAGAATCTTCAGATCTTTTCGTGCATTTTCATCACTAGAGCAGAACAAAGAAGAAGAAAAGTGAAACTATTGTTTGTTTTTCCTGGTAGGGGATGAATTACTAATCACCGAGGAGCATTGTTCATTTTCACTCAAATTTCAAGGTGGACTGATCTCAAGTGACAGCGACACAATAAAATTAGGTTATGTACACCTCTGACTGTGGAAGCTTCAGACTGCAGAGCAAAGCAGGATCGGACTTTAAGAAAGCAAAATGGTAAAACCATAACAAATAAAATCTCAAAATTGTGCAAAAATTTTCTATTTAGCCACTTAATCTGCTCAAACTGGGTGACGTATAGTAAGCCTAGCATGTAAGCTTCCATGACGCTTGTCACTGCGCTTTCTTCGAATCATGTGCAATGCATTTCAGCACAACTAGGCAGATTATTGGAAAATTGAGTGTCAACCTCCTTGGAACGGCTATGGGAACCATATTGGTCATTCATTGCCTTTGCTAAAAAAAGTCAATATTAATGGATTATTTGTAGGCTATAGGTCTCCATACACGTGAGACTCCATACATGAGTCAAACTCGCTAATATCAGATCAGTAACATGTAGCTCGGTTATAGGCCATGCGCCTTTGGCAGTATATGCCGATTTTACAGACCAAAGCCCAGGACATCCTTACACTAGGCCCCCTAAATATAATACTACCACTCACTGTGATACACACTGTGCTCTCCTAAAGAAACTAGCCACGTGAAATCCACCACCTTGGCCTCCACGATGACCGTTTGGTGATCCTATTCAGTCGACACGAAATGGCCAACGCAAACATGTTGCTCTCCTCACTTACCACAGCAGCCTTATACTTCAGTAGATACGAACACCTCTTCTACATGTGACTACGATAGAAGTTCAGGTATGGTCTTAGGCCTCTTTCACACTTCCGTCTTTTCAGATCCGTCACAATCCGTCGATTTTTGAGAAAAAATTTGCAGGATCCTGCATTTTCCCATAGACTTGTATTAGCGACGGATTGTGACGGATGGCCATCCGTTTCATCCGTCGTGCACTGGATCCGTCGTAAAATAGAGTCCGTCGTGCAGAGAAAAAGTTCATTGTAACTTTTTTGTGCACGTCGGAAAATCGGTCAGCAATGCATCCTGCGCTGCCCGTCATCGGCTACAATGGAGGCCTATGGACTCCAGATCCGTCGCTGACCGTCACACACTGGAATCCAGCGACGGATCCAGTTTTTCCCTTGTGAGCATGCCCAGAAGGATTTTCAAGTCCGGGGAAAAAGTCTCTCTTTCTCTCCCTCCCTCTCCCTCTCTCTATCTCGTCCCGAGACATTTGAATTCTGGAAATTTTCCCCTTGACAAATCCGAATGACGCATCCGTCATTTCACAGGATCCGTCGCACACGTTTTTCGCTATTTTCATGACGTCCGTCGATACGTCATTTCACTGCACGTTGACGGAAACCAAAAAACACAAGTGTGAAAGTAGCCTTAAGGTACCGTCACACATAGCGACGCTGCAGCGATACCGACAACGATCCGGATCGCTGCAGCGTCGCTGTTTGGTCGCTGGAGAGCTGTCACACAGACAGCTCTCCAGCGACCAACGATCCCGAGGTCCCCGGTAACCAGGGTAAACATCGGGTAACTAAGCGCAGGGCCGCGCTTAGTAACCCGATGTTTACCCTGGTTACCATCCTAAAAAGTAAAAAAACAAACGCTACATACTTACCTACCGCTGTCTGTCCTCGGCGCTCTGCTTCTCTGGTCTGGCTGTGAGCGCCGGGCAGCCGGAAAGCAGAGCGGTGACGTCACCGCTCTGCTTTCCGGCTGACCGACGCTCACAGCCAGAGCAGGAGGAGAGCAGAGCACAGCGCTGAAGGACAGACGGCTGTAGGTAAGTATGTACTGTTTGTTTTTTTTTACTTTTAGGATGGTAACCAGGGTAAACATCGGGTTACTAAGCGCGGCCCTGCGCTTAGTAACCCGATGTTTACCCTGTTTACCAGCAAAGACATCGCTGAATCGGTGTCACACACGCCGATTCAGCGATGTCTACGGGGAGTCCAGCGACGAAATAAAGTTCTGGACTTTCTTCCCCGACCAGCGATCTCCCAGCAGGGGCCTGATCGCTGCTGCCTGTCACACTGGACGATATCGCTAGCGAGGACGCTGCAACGTCACGGATCGCTAGCGATATCGTCTAGTGTGACAGTAACTTTAGTCTCAAAGGCAGAAAGTGCCCCCCAACCATTATTTTAGCTCTGGTGAGCACATCGGATTAAGGTAATGAAAGGCCTCTATAAAGTACTCGCTCTCTTTTGGAACTGCCTAAAGATCTCTGATCCAATGTTTTTAGGCAAACTGTCCCTTACAAAAAATTTCCGAGCAGGGCCAGGAGAAGTTTGGTTGTTCTACAGACGCCTTTCGATGAGGAAATCACTTTTGGATCAAGGTCATAGGCATCAACAGTGTGGTCTATCAGGTGAGAAGTTAGGGTGAATTTCCTCAGATTTTCTTAAAAACCTTCCTGTTTAGTAGTTTAGTCATTCGCAGAGGTTCCTTTCAACACATTGAGGAAAAAAAAGCTTTTTTCGTTCTGTCAACATGCGGGTAATATATAAATCTCGTCTAACGATGGAAATTTTTTTGAGTTGGAGGAAACACGCAACGGGGCTCATCATCCACACGTGCATCGGTCGGGAAAAAAAATGGTTTATTTCAGTAGAGTAGAATCTGATCATTAATAATAGTTTTGTAAATCAGCGCTTCAATTCTGGAATTTCAAGAATGTAAAAGACGGTGGTCCTGCAATGATAGCGAGTCTAATAAATCTCCTCCGATCACTAAACATGGCCTGACCGAAAGCTAAAACAAGTCAGACTGAAAACCCACAAATTTTAAATATTACTTTCCTTCCAAATTTATTCACAATGTAATAATTTGGAAGAGGTATTAATTCAAAATTTGACAAATCATCTCTGCTACCCATTTATTGAAAGAATAGCAAAATTAAAGGCGTTTTCCGGCATTTTGGGGGAAATACATATCCAATCCATCCTCCGTTCTGCACTGATGGTGCCCTGCCTGGTTTTTCGTCCTGTAACGCTGGCCTAAAATGTTCAAAAATGTAAAGTAACGTAAACTATCACCTTTTAGGAGGCCAAATTTGCAAGAGGATTCTGCGAAAATTGGGACCACTGCAAAATGGATATCATTCATGATGACGAATCTGGGGACACGTGACCCTCACCGTTATGGGCAAAGATTGGCTGCCATGGATCGTTGCCAAGGCGAAACGTCAAAACCAGGAGGGCACCAAGGAACTAGGAGTAAAACTGGAAAATCCTTGTAAAGGCCACTTTGCACAGTCTAATTTTTTACCATTTTAAAATACCAGAAAAACAAATTTAAAAATTTTTTTTCAAGGGACATTTTTAGTGTTTTCTTTATATTGATTGTCATGATTTATGTGCTTTTCTTGGCATTTTTTAAGTACTAGAAAGAAAACTTATACCCGGTGCATATTTGGATTAAAAAAATAAATATATATATATGAGTTAAAATGCCACAGACCTAAAAAGATTCCATTAATGCACAATAAAAACTAAAACACATTGTTTTAAATGCCTCTATTGACTTTATCCATCATGTTGGTAGCCAATCAGCTTTCCCATAAACTTTTACAAAGTTCTAAGAAAATAAAAAGTTAAATTTACCGGTTAACTTTTTTGTGCCTTTTTTTTTGCGGTGTAATTTTTAATTCTCTACTTTTTATGGCAGCTGTATGCTTAATATATGACTAGGAATTCACCCAAAAAACATATTTACTGAATGTCAATGAAGAATGACAATTATTAGGAAGTCGATTTGCATTTTCTGCTGTACCAATAGAGATTTCTGGAAGGAGACAGGGGCTGTGTTTATTCTGCTGTGAGTCCCTATAGCGGTGGCAAACGTTCAACACATGTTCCAAGGGGATAGACAAGAGTGGCCATTGTCAGGGGGCTTCTGGTGCTATTTTTGACATGTGTTTTATTATGTTTATCCTGTCCATACAGAAGTCAGACTAATCAGCCGGGCAGTCACCAGAACAACGCTCCCTGCTGGGAAGGCATGTGCTGACACCACAGAACAGCTCATATTAAGAAGCATTTGTCACCCGGGCCACCAATCCTGCCTTTCCGGATTCTGCACCAGTTATCAACTTAACATGTTCCTTGAGCTGTGATTTATGATCTGATTTAGGTATTGTATGACCGCGCTGTTATTTTTTGGCTCCAGGGAAATTCTCAACTAACTGGCTGATGCCTTTTTATGAATCTGCGAGGAGGTCATCAGAATACAGGCCACCAATAAAAGCACCTTCTATGGTGCAGGAGACACAGGCTGACATAAGACATCCTGTGTCTGCCCCCAAAAAGCTTTTTATTTTTAACAAAAGCTTCACATGCAATCTTCTATGGAAGAGAGTTGCAAAAAAGGGGCAAAGTTTATAAGATAAAGCGGGAGATTGGCCCACCAGAAACTGGAGGATCCTCTGGAAGACCCAACAGGTCCCGTGAGATCCAGAAGAGTTCACAGTGCAAGCAAATGGGGCATGCAACCATTTTATACAACTAGTCGATTATCCCCAGATTCAGATTCTCAGCTTCTAGAGGAAGTCATCAGAATACACGTCACCAATGAAAGCACCAGGTGTGGTGCAGGAGACACGGGATGACATACAACATCTTGTGTTGGCCCCAACAAGGTGTTCCTTTTTCCCAAAAGGTTTCACATGCAATCTTCTATGGAAGCGCGTTGTACAAAAGTGCAAAATTGATAAGAGAAAGGGAGGGATTGGCCCACCAGAAACTGGAGAATCATCTGGTGGACCCAACAGGTCCACCAGAGTTCACAGTGCAAGTAAGGCAGAGAATGAACCCGCTTTATAGAACTAGTCAGTTATCCCTAGTCTTAGCTTCCCCTGCTAAGGTCAAGGTAGTCCAGTCTCTATTTCAGATTTGATTGCCCATGAAAGAGCTTTTCATAATACATGATCTGTATCGGGAACTTTTGGTGCAATTTTATGAGTAGCACTGGCTGATAATTTTTGTAATGTGCCTTGGAACCCACAGGTCATAACTTTTCTTCTGCTGCTCAACAGGAGATGGGAAAGGAAGGCCTCCGGGCTTCAACATTAGGCTGTTGGTAAATTTTGCCCTTTCCATAATAGCATTCTGGTCTTAGGACGACTGTACTCATTAGATGAATGGCAACTGAACCTGACGATTTCACAACCTGACCAACTGATGTTTATCATAACGACGGCAAATGTTGGGAAATAGAAGACCTGGGGATATTGGATTTGTTCATGAGAGAGATAAGCTGCAGCTAGAGATGTCTGGTAGAAGCCCAATAGCATGCTCTGTCATAATGAGCACGCATGTGAATAAACGGGGGTAAGAGCTGTTGACCGGATGACTGTTTAGCCGACAGCTATCTCTCCCGACTCTCTCCTCAACATGAACAAACCCCTTTGCTCCCTATTAAAGAGTAGCTGCCAGACTCCTTTGACAAAATCAAATTTTGCTGCTTAAAAAAGGATTGTTCTTTGAAATTCCAATTGTCCTCTTTCCTCCAACATCGATGAGAAGTCAAAAAGCTCAATAATCATTATATTGTAGACCATAACGCCGATATCGGAATGTTCATACGACTTTAGTCTAATGTGTATAGAGGCGTTTAGATCAGAATTCATTCATGGGCATTTTTTATGGCACATGGTCAACCAGACTTCTTGCCACAAGCTTATGTTGACAAAAAGGCAGACAAATCGTAGTCTGATGACAAAGAAGATATTGCAGATATTGTATCTCCAAGACTCTCATCGAGACACTTTAATACTCTCCTTATCTGGAGATGTTTGCCTCCCCAGAATGACTCCTCCTGTTTCAGCAAATATGATTACAACCACTCAAGATAATAGGAGTTTGGAAAAGTAGACAAGGAACCAGGGGGCAAATTAAACACCAGGTGAGCCAGGATAAGCTCAGAACTGTAGTTTCGCAACAGCTGAAGACCCCACGTTGGAGACCAACACTGTGATGCATAAAAGTTGATATTGCCATGGTATATGGTCATCATTACGGGCTTCACGCAAAGGTACAATAAAGACCTGTCTTAGTAATGAGATGTGTTCTCCACTCCGCTACTACTCTGCACACTGAGGCCATGTGGCAAAAATGGGACATGCTGAAACCTGAGGATGAGTAAATATTAGTAGAATACACAGAGGCTACACCTCTCAAACAAATCCAAGGCGGTACAGAAATCAGAACGTCTTCTAACACTAAAGAACACAATGCGCAATGTTTAGGTTGTCGGAGAGTGGAAACACTTGCTTATGATCTCGTAATAGAAGTTCATCAATAAACCAAAAGCTTATGTCAGATATGGTCTGTGATATCCCTTTACAGATGACTGCAACATTTTCAACCTCCTTGAAAACGGATGTATAAAAGGACCCAAAGGAATCGCAGCTTACAGGATGTTTCACCAATGTGGACGAGCGTTTCCACCCAGGTTTTTTATGGTCCTGAGACCCAGACCATGACGAAGTCTCAAACTGCAATATCTTCATGCACAGATATGAAGGAGGGGTGTAAAGCACATCAGCATTGGACTGTTATTTTTTTCAACATGCCCAGTCCTTGGTTCTTATAGAGAGGTTTCTCGAAATTGACTTATTCCCTCTCCGCACTGAACACGTGCAGACTTGGCTGCGCATGTTGTTAGGGTTATGTTGGTTGACAACTATATAAGGGTGCAACAACAGAAA
The DNA here is from genome assembly GCF_032444005.1 of Ranitomeya imitator. Taxonomy (NCBI): domain Eukaryota; kingdom Metazoa; phylum Chordata; class Amphibia; order Anura; family Dendrobatidae; genus Ranitomeya; species Ranitomeya imitator. The sequence continues at coordinate 20,293,717 of NC_091289.1, read as the reverse complement.
ACCCCACACATATTGTACATGCTGGGTATTGGGAAGATATCCCAAGCAGGTATAGTTAAAATAAAGTTTTATTCAAAATATAATTTTAAAAAACAGCAAAATGTTGTAAAGGGACACCAAGCATAAGTGAGGAAAGTCAAAATACACAAAATAGCGCATATACATGCACAAATACATGTATAATAACTCCCTCTATGTAGTAGAAAGATAAATATGTCCCGAAGTGTAATGCTCAATAAGTAGTAGTACCTCACTAACATAGCACCACCTGAGACCAGGTAAGCGATCTGGCAATCAATGAAGTATAACTCCTTATAATTTGCACGCGGTAGCTAGATCAATACTGTATTTGCTATAATAGCTTTAACAAAGCTAACCAATAAATACAAGACAAGGAGAAAAAATTAAGGTATATTACCAGTTAGCAGGTGGCCACGAGAATATGTTTGGCATCCCCTCACCCCGACGCGCGTTTCACCGCCAACTTCTTCTGGGGGGGTGTAGCTTTGATACAGCTATTATAGCAAATATACTACTGATCTAGCTACTACTTGCAAATTATAAGGGGTTGTACTTCATTGTTTGCCAGATCACTTACCTGGTCTCAGGTGGTGCTATTCAGTAGAAGGCACTCGTTCCCCATTATCACTTTTAATGATATGTACACGATGCCAATTTTAATAATGATCTTGAACTGAATCACTGGCAAAAGGTTCTCATCTGTGAGTCCTACACTCGATGGCTTTGTCTACGTTACTGATTCCAATCATTTGTGGTTGACTGCACCTTCTCTGTGTTTGATAACCAGCCCGAAATCATGTCTGGTCTTTTTTTTTTTTTGTTCTGGGATTTACCACCAGTCAAGCCAACATTATTCACGGTCAACTTGAAATCTGATGGAAAGCATCAAAACAGACTGTTATTGCTTCGCTCCCAGCTTCTTCCTGTCCTCACAATAGGTGGCTTAGCTACATTAGACCAAGTCCTTTATGTTGACCCTGGCATTGTGTGCATGCCTTGGCCTGTTATTACAGTGGCTCTTTTCCTAAAGAAACCATGGAGCTTTTCATATTTGATAGCTTCGGGGTTTCTCCTCGCGTAAATTTACATCAACATCTCTTTCCTATGTTTTACCAAAGGCTTGTATGCCACCGAGGAGGGTGAGTTATAACTGGGTGCCCATGGAGGTTCCTTATGAATCCGTAGAGGTGAAAAATGTGATGCTCCATTATGGAGGCATTGTTCGGTATATGGTTTAAGTAATATGGACCTGTAGGGTATATCTACACCACCGTATAGACTACTGGATCGTCATAGGGCTGATGGCCAAACCCAAAACTCTTAGCTCAACCGAACACTAGCCATGGACTGATCGTAAGGCCCCCTATATCCATTAGATGACTTTCATCCAAACAGTCAATCGGCTGACGGCTATCTCTTCCAATTTTCCCATGTACATGAAAACTCCGCTTGACCAAACGTTCCCGTGTTCTCCGTGTGAGCAGAAGTAAAGGATCGGCCATTGGAAATCCAATAGACCGGAGGGTTCTCTCTTCCGACATCATCTGTCGTAGGGAGAGTCAGGAAGCCACCATACATATTGTCATTCGACTCGGATGAGATCGGTGGGTTTGTCAGACTTTTATCTAATGTGTTGGGGCATTTCTTAGGGCTTATGCAGATACCCATGCAACAGAGTTCGATCACGGACCGCAACGCACAGACTGACCGGGAATTATTTGAGGCCGTCACGCTCATGTTCATGTATTGGGGTCCATGCTCAGACCGATTCACACGAACGTCTGCATGAGCCCTTAGGACATTACAATTCAATATTGTTTAATATTTTAACTTTAAAAAAAAGTATATCCTAATTTATCAGATAATATAAAAATGAAGGCAAAAAAATCTGTGACTATTACAGTTGAGAGTGACATGATTTAACGTTTCCTGATCAGACCGTGAGTCTAACAAACGTAACCCTTCAGAGGGTCGTTCGGAGAGAATTACCTACTACAAGGGACCAAATGTTCCAATATTTTAGATTTCTTTTAATTTTATCTCTACCTCAAAGACTTGAAGAACAGCAGCTTTTCACAGCGAGCTATCCCGGCAATTAGCTGACTCACAAAATAACTCCAAAACAAATGAAATGCCTAAAATTCCTCAGGGAGTTAAAGTTACCAGTAGTTGCTTTTTAGTTTTTTCCAGATTTTATGTCAAATAAAATGAGAATTTAGGCAAAGAACTAATGTTTCTTCAGTATTTTAAGATCTCTGATTGGAATGTGACTTTTTATTTTTTACACACGGTGTATAAATATCTCTCTCCTGTGTTGTTGAATGTTGCCGCCATAAGCCTTTCATAAATTACAGATAGCTGTCGGCTGACAGCTAATTCTCCTGCCTCTACCACCATACACATGCACGCTTTTGTCCTCCGAGCATGCATGGGTTGTGAGCTGCTGTCAAATGTCAATATGGCTGTTTGCTCAAAAGAGTCAAGTCCTTAAAATCCAAGAGCCCAAAAGTTTCTTACCCCAACATCTGTCAAGTCTAGTCACCCCCATTAAATATTAAATTGGGTGGTCTTTCCATTCCAAATCAGCATTGTTGGCCAACATTAATCTTGCGTGCATGACCCCTTCATACATTTTCATGGTGGATTTGTCTATGGCCATGACATCATCTATGCGGACAGCATAGCTAGAGATGAGCGAGCATGCAATGCAGGTAGGTGCAGGCTCCACTAGATGGCAGTAGAGTGGAAGCAGGACTGCACCTGAACAGAGCTGGCCAGCAGTGGAGCAGTGAGGCTACCACAGGTGGCAGCAGAATAGTCAAACAAGCCGGGCCATTCCTAGACTGTACCGCAGTACCAAAGGAATAAGCAAACTCAAGGTCAGAGACAAGTCAGGGAGTCAGTAACGGTCAGGAGCGGATAAGACAAAAGACAGAAGCAGGTCAGGATACAAGCCAAGTCAAAACCAGGGAGTCAGCACACTAAAGGGAAACAATGAGTCAAGACGGGAATAGGGGAAAACAGAGACACGGGTTCAGACAGCAAACGCAGCAGGACAAATCAGAGCAATCAGAGTCAGCTACAGCAGCACTAGGCAAACCCTATAACTGACATCGCCTGCAGGAAGCAGCAGCGATCAATAGCCAATCTCAGCCCAGACTGAGGCTGGGAAAGGGTAACACTTGACATGACCAGACCGGGACAAAGGGAAAACAGGACTCAAAGCCCAGTCTGGATCATGCAAATATTATACAAAAATTAGGAAAGAGGCGGAAGCTTTCTCATTGTTGAACCCGGAACAATAAAGCACTATCACAATAAATTGCAGGTTTATGTACCTGTGTATTTTATCCCGGTTGCTGCTGTAGTTTTGCATTTATTTCACTGTGCTAGGAGGCGCCTTTGATGGATGAAAACACAAAGTTTAGTAGAAAGTTGCATCATGTTTCTTTGCATGAACTTCCTTAAGGATACTCGAAGCTTTACAACTCCTTTACTCTGCGCTGAGATTTGCTTCTTGGCACTTCGCCCCAACACCTAGATCTCTAGCATCGTGCGACGGTGCCATTCCCCTGCACAGACACTTAATAGCGGAGGAGTAAGGTGTGTAGATTAAAGTGGAGACGCACAATTAATAATTTAGGTCACAATAGCTTCGGGCAGGACAAACTTTAAAAACAAGTTTCCAATTTGACGTGATCCGACATTATTTTCCTACGTAATTCTTGATACATGGAACCGAACACAAATAAGGAGGCGTTAGGTCTGCCCTTGCGTCTGCGTATGGGTCGTGTTCGGTCACCAAAAATAAGCGTTGGGAGACGGATGGTGTTTATTTTGTTTTTTAAGTGCAGGTCTGTTTGTGCAACGCCGGGCCCGCATCTGTCCTAACAGGTCGTACTGCTCCGGAGATATTAAAAGCTTCTTCTTTTGGCAGCCTGGATGAAGGAGACTCCCGTGCTATTAGCTAAACCAACAAGAGCTGCACCGTCTGAAATGTAATCCTTATCCTGGTGGATGCAGGCGGCCTGAATTTTATTACTAAAAGGGTTTGTCTCATTATGGTTAAGAATTATAGCCGTCATGTAGATAATAAAAAATGAACGCTATTTGCCTTTTACATGGCGTCTAAAAAATGATCCAGTACAGAGTTATTATGACTTTTACTTAGTATGGCGCCACCTGGTGTCTATAATGTATAACAATGTGCGCGTCCACCTGATGAGCTGAGTGCTGGTGGACGCACGTGCTCAGTCACTTTCCTCTCGCCTTACAACTCGCTCTGTTGAACCGTATGTCAATACTAACATCCCAAATCGCGGTACCCATAACCCCATCTCATATCTGTCTGGAAACTCCCACAAATCACCATAAGAATGCCAACTTTATGCAATTAATATGATAACTGCCCATTTTGTGATGTGTTTCTGGTACACACATGTCCTGGATATCCTGGGCTCCGCTTCCTTCCCTTGGGTCTCCTGCCCTCTGTTGTGCTCCACGTTGAGTTCTGCAAATTGCCCGACATGGATCAATTACATCATCTATTTAAGGCAAATTGACATGCACCTGTGTCTTGGGATTGAGTCTCTAGACCTTTATGTGGTCCACCTTCTGTGCAGACTGTATTTTACTCGCTTCCGTCCTTGCTGGGATCCACAATAAAACACCATAAGAATGCCAAATTAATGCAATTAGTATGATAACTACCCACTTTGTGATCTGTTTCTGGTACACACCTGTCCTGGATATCTCAGGCTCTGCTTCCTTCCCTTGGGTCTGCTGCCCTCTGTTGAGCTCCACGCTGGATTTTTATGTTTCCAATTTCTGTGAATACTTTACATTACTCACTTCCGTCCTTGCTAGGATCCACTTCATCCATTCTACAGCTTCTGAGATTCCTGAGTGTGTCATGTCAAGTTCCCACGTGGCACCAACGCCTGGGGTCCGAGTGCCCACCCAAGATTAAAGGATCCACCTCAACTGGTGAGACTAACAGGTATGGTTGGACGATCCCTTACGTTCCAACTCTAAAGGTCAGAAAAGAGGGACACATACCGCAGCCTAGCCCGACCCATGGAAATAGTGCCCATACCAAAGCCCGTTTGTGTTTCCACACAATTTAATGCACCTTCTATGGCCCCCTTGCAGTAAGATGTCCCCAAAATGTCCCTCCGCACAGAATGAAGCCCAAATATATCCCACAATCCAACCCAAAGGCGAATAACCAGTCACCAAGCCCCATGATGAGCAATGTCCTCTGCGTTGTGCATGTGCTGGCGCAGCAGCCGTGACGTGGCAACATTATTGTGTGCCAAGTCGGAGATGTCCCAGGTAAATGATGGAGCAGAATGCTAAACTTCCCTGCTCCACCATTATATTTAACTGCATCCTAAAGTCATAGAGTTGTAAGCAAGACAGGCCATGAACCTCTCATGACAAGCCCCGCCAAATCTGCTACTGACCCACTAAATACTGGACGGTTGGGAGACATTCAATCCTACCAAAAACTGGACAGTAGGGGGGCATGGATGAGCATGAATGAGTGATGAATGTGTATGAAAGCCAGTATACAGTAGCTGAGAAGACTCCTTCTGCATCTGAACTAAGAAAGGACTACATTGTCAGCTGCCAGCAGGGGAAGGAGACCGATTTTGTTCAAAAAAATGATGAAAAGAGTATTTTTTTCCCCAAAACATTGCAAATGACTTTGACACAGCTTTTTTGGGGACTTTTTGCCATGAAATGATAACCCATTTAAAGGGGTTGGATGAGGACAGAAAATAGAAAACAGGGTTGGGGTCCCGTAGTGATTGATCATATGGCATTACCATTGCTGGTAAACAAATTGGGGAAAGTAGGGTGTAATTGGGTGTATATGGAGACATGCTCCTTTTTTTTGGGGGGGGGAGGTTGGACAGGTTGGATTTTTTTCACTCCCTTCCAGAAATGCATTTTTTTGCTTCCTCCCAGTCCTTGGATCACATTGAAATCTATTGGATCAGATTCAAGTAATCAATTAAGGCAGTTCCTGCCGGCGTTCACATAGTAAACAGTATATTTAAAGAGTTACAGCCTGAACCCAGAATACACGGTGACTCACAAGACAAACACATCGCTGATAGACATGGAGGGAGCGGAACAGCACCTACAGCTGTGACCCGGACGGGCCGGACATCGTGACTCGCTGACTATTGCCCGGTAGATTACACAGGATTCAAGGACCTTATCCGCCCTGAATGACAACAGGGATCTACGTTCTGAGGTCCAGGAGCATGGCACCCTGACCGTAAACAGCCGCGTCTAAATCCCTTGTGAAATGAGATTTAATACTTCACTACATGAACAGAAAAAAAGTGTATTTGTCTATTTTAGAAAAAAAAAGTGTATTTTTGTATTTTAGAAAAAAAACCTGTATTTTTTTTTTTTTAAATCTAGAAACAGCGCCACCCTTGTCCAATGGATGGATCTGGAACTGCAGCTCAGTGATATGCAATTGGATGGTGCTTGTTGCAATACCTGACATTACCTATGGAGAAAGTGGCGCTATTTTTCTTTCTAATTCTTTGCAAGGAATTTGGAAAAAAATAAAACATTTTATGGGTGGTTGGCTAGTTTCCTTAAAGGGATTGTTCAGAATTTTAGAATACAGATGACCTATCATATACAGACACCCCACTAATCAGCTGTTTGCAGGTGCTACGGTGGCCTGGAAGCACACAGTTTATGGAGTCCGAACAGGACAGCGCCATCTGCTGCATAGTGGCCGTTCTCAGTACTGCAACTCAAATCACAATCAAAAGGAGCTTAACTGCAGTAATAATAATTTATAATAATAATAATTTTATTTATATAGCGCCAACATATTCCGCAGTGCTTACCCTGAAATGGCCACTATGCAGTGTATGGAGCTGTATCATCTGGGCTCAAAACAATGATTATTTCTGGCTGAAATGAGAGCTGTAAACTGCTGATCATGGGGGTGTTAGACCCCCCATCAATATCGGACAACCCCTTTAACTACTCTGCTGTAAAGGGGGTTATAGTACTTCAAACCTGGGTAGAAAAAAATGCAGAATATCTCCGAACAATAAAAAACCCCCTATAATTTGTGATTTAATAGTTTAGCAAGCAAGAAGTAGGGAACAGACAGAAGGTAACATGATTCCAACATCCGACTACATAAGTTCCGTAGTCTGTAACCAGGGAAACGCGTAGCTCTGCATGGGAACTGCATTCACAAATCGGTATAATTTTTTATTTTATTTATTTTTAATCAAGACTTATTTAAATGTATTTTTAATATTAGATGCTCTGGAGAAATACACAAAACAGAAAAAAGTAGCTGCAAAAGTATGTGCACCCTATAAAAGAGTGGGCTTCTAGATGACTGGTCACAGCCGTAGTCCCCGGTCTATCCCGTGTCCGGCGGTTGCGGACAATACAAGGCACAAAGTCTGGATTGGAAATCTGACGTGTCAGCTCTTTAAAGAAAACAATCCGCGCCGTGCGCCCATCTGGGACGCCGGTTCAGTTCCCGCAGAGAATATTCCCTTCTTTGTACAATGTTTTCTTTTTCATGTTCTCTAAATTTAAAGCGAGTTATTTCTGTCTTGATAACAGACTTCCCGCACAATCAGAAATAGCCTAATGGAAACCTATCTCGCCTCTTACGCTCTCGCATTGCCGCTATCTCTGTCTAATCCTTCACCAAAGTGGCTGCGCTCTACAAGACGGAAACCGATCGACCGCAGCGCTCTTACAAACATTTCTATATTCTTTCCAGTTGCCACAAAGTCCAATAAAGTATTATTTCCTTTATTCACAATTTGCGAAAAATTTGCACCCTGCAATTATTCAGGGTATTGAAGGAACGATCATCTGTAGGATCATCTGTAGGATCAACGTCCAAAGTATCCTGCTGACCGACGGTGATTTTTATATTTTTTAAGTTCCCCCGAAAAGATGTGAACAATGGAAAACGAGCTGAAAAATGCCGATACGCAACGTCGAAGAGGTGAACAGCTCATAGCGGAATGATGGGCCTCTACTTCCTCTTCTGACCACCCATGTGATAACTGTAGACATAGCGGATAGATCCATTATCAACTTTTTGGTATTGATCGGTAATTGTTGGCCGATGTCCACATGCCGGCGATCAACCAACAAAGGAACAAAATGCTCTTTCGTTGGGGTGACCGGATCGCTAACGCTGGTTGGAAAAGTTGGACACAGAAGCATAAATTGCTCCGAGACCCTGTTGGAAAAATCTATAACAAAACCCCCAATTATCATTTATCATTATAGTCTAATATGGTGCAAGGAGGTGTAACAGAAACCCTTTATACCCCCTACAGTCCTGTCCCTGCCTTGTACCCCATCTAGTGGACTAAGCTTAGGACCCTAGAGTTATCTAAATTCGGTAAAACCAGGTCCAAGTTTGGCCAACAGATATCTCCATACGTAGTAAGGCCGGCCATACACATGAGATGACTATAGACGGTCAGTCATCTCAGCACATTCTCCCACAGAGCCCTTCTGTGTTCTCCACGACACGTCGATCGGTGACTTATCTTCGGGAGAACAACGCGATCAGTAGACTGAAGTCGGACGTGTGCGATCAACATCTTTCTCGAAAATCAGTTGGCCGGTGCCTCCATACACATTAGACCCTCGTCTGAACCCGTCGATATCGGCAGGTTCGACCACTATTAATCTAAGGAGTATGTGGGCCTTAACACTTGGCGACGGCCCATCTTCCGGAAGACAAAAGGATGAATGGTTGGAAATCCAGAGTGTCTGGTTTTTCTCTTCCTCAACAAGTGATGTTGGGGAAGAGGAGAACCCAACACATCTATATGTCCTCCGCTAGATAGGCCGAGCGTTAGCGCCCCCACAAACTGCTGGCCAATCCCACAGACTTTAATGGGTTTTACTAACTTTAGACTAATGTGTCCAGTATGGGGGCCATAACTCAGCTATTAAAATGCTTCCATATCACAGAAGCCAATCGGCCCTAGATCCCACTGTGATTAAAAGTGCAGGTGACCGATACTCACACACCACTAACGTCTTTAGTCATATAGTCTAATGAATTAGTGAAAACGGAATTTTTTCTGTCTGGGTGAGAACAATTGGTGTTGTTAGTTTTCCTGTGTTTGGGTCATGAGGTTAATCTCTTTTTACCCTTTAGTATCTAGTTCGGAGTAATGCATCACTCCAGGGCAATGAGTCATGGGTTGGAATAGAGCAAAGTTGTGGGGGTAATGTGTGCAGGGATTAGTATATATTAGAATAGGACTTGTGTAAATCATGGGACTGTGATATTCGGGTAATTAATGACTAGAAATTGAGGTAATTAATGACTAGGTAATGAGGTAATTAATGACTACATATGGGTTTTTTCACTATGAGAATGGCTTATATCAAGCTCCAAGGTCATGAGATATCTGCACTGCTGCCAATTCATTCCAGTAAAGACTTTAGATAGTCCACTGTTCCCATTATCTACAAGGATTTAGCACTAAGCAAAGACATTATCTACAATGCCCAAGAAAATGAAGAACTAAAAACACTGAAATCACAGATCTGATCACATTGAATGAAAAACTCAAGTTGAAAGTCATACAATTGAAGTCATGGGCAGATCTATCTGACGATACTTTCACCAGAGCAACTCATAATAGTAGGGTGTATGGCCCCCTGACGATATCTGGGCATGCTCCTGATGAGAGGGTAGATGGTGTCCTAGGAGGATCTCCTCCGCACCGGGGCATAAATGGCTCCTGGACAGTCTGTGGCACTACTTGGTGGTGTTGGATGCACTTATATATAATGTCCCAAAGGTTTTCAATTAGATCCAGGTCTGGGTGACATGAGGGCTAGTCACTGGCATCAATGCCTTTGTCATCCAGGAGCGGCCTATATATATGAAGGTGGGCATTGTTTTGGGCCAGCAGGAACTCAGGGCCGACTGCGCCAGTGTATGGTCTGACAAAGGCTCTAAGGATTTCATAACTGGTGGAGAAAGGATGAACTTGATGTAACTATGTAATATTGTATAACGTGAGATAAGTAAAGGTAGCTGTTGGCTATTATGTGGAGGTTTGTTTGACCCTTCAAAGATATGCCTCACCAGACCACCATTAACCCACTATTAAACCAGTCATGCTGATTGATGTTGCAGGCACCATGGCATTTCCAATCAGCGTTAACTTGCTCTTATCAGTGAAAAGATTGGGGCGCCAATGGCGGAGCTGTCAATTCTGATGCTACATGGAAAGGTACAATTCTGATGCCATAAGGAAAGGTACGATTCTGATGCCATAGGGAAAGGTAGGATTCTGATGTGATAAGGAAAGGTATGATTCTGATGCCATAAGGAAAGGTACGATTCTGATGCTATAGGGAAAGGTACGATTCTGATGTCATAAGGAAAGGTATGATTCTGATGCCATAAGGAAAGGTAGATTCTGATGCCATAAGGAAAGGTACAATTCTGATGCCATAAGGAAAGGTACGATTTTGATGCCATTAAGGAAAGGTACATTCTGATGCCATAAGGAAAGGTATGATTCTGATGCTATAAGGAAAGGTACGATTCTGATGCCATAGGGAAAGGTACAATTCTGATGCCATAAGGAAAGGTACGATTTTGATGCCATTAAGGAAAGGTACATTCTGATGCCATAAGGAAAGGTATGATTCTGATGCTATAAGGAAAGGTACGATTCTGATGCCATAGGGAAAGGTATGATTCTGATGCCATAAGGAAAGGTAGATTCTGATGCCATAAGGAAAGGTACATTCTGATGCCATAAGGAAAGATATGATTATGATGCCATAGGGAAAGGTACGATTCAGAAGTCATAAGGAAAGGTATGACTCTGATGCCATAAGGAAAGGTACAATTCTGATGTCATAGGGAAAGGTACAATTCTGATGTCATAAGGAAAGGTATGATTCTGATGCCATAAGGAAAGGTAGATTCTGATGCCATAAGGAAAGGTACAATTCTGATGCCATAAGGAAAGGTATGATTCTGATGCCATAAGGAAAGGTACATTCTGATGCCATAAGGAAAGGTACGACTCTGATGCCATAAGGAAAGGTATGATTCTGATGCCATAAGAAAAGGTACGATTCTGATGCCATAAGGAAATGGTTTGGAGTTTTTCATCACCTTCTATGTAATAATATCTATAATATTGGTGTGATGCTGACTTGGCATTTATAGGAATTTCTAACAAGTGCAAATTATACAGTCTAATACTAGGTCTATTTTGATCACTTTTGACTTTGAAAGCAGAATTCCCATATGAGAAATAGTGTATTCTGGGATAAGTGCAGCTGTATCCGAGCGCCAAGTATCATCGCGATTACCTCTGCTGCTGACATTACAGTTTATGGGCTCAGCGCCTCCCATTAGGGCCTTCATGTGGTTTACTAAGTGCCAGTGTTTTGTTGGTGTAAGATGTCTGGATGTGGACCCCGGTATAAATAGTGGTGCTATCTACAAGACTTGGCAGTGGTCCAAGCCACATATCTGTGTATGAGACGGAATACCCAAAACGCGTCAGGTTCAAAACAAGGAAAACAATGGCGGCGAGCTTACGTCATGTGTTTAGGTTTCTGTATCTATACGATGTCACTTTTTTTTCTATACGTCTGTCATTTTATAATAGCGTATTTGTTTTTTTAATACTGGATCTTGGGGGTTCGGCAGGGGGGACGGCTTTGTGGTCACTTCTAAAGAGTTGGGTTGAGGAGTTATGTGCAATCAGCCGTAAATGACAAAAAAAGAAGCCGAACTTATCAAAACTTTGAAAGTTTATTAAAGGGGCGACACCACTGATGTCTGACCTGTGAATCCAGCCCCCAGGACAGGACATGTGCGGAATCTGCAGGGTCCGCCACTGGTTAGGGGGTGCTACCTTATTATCGCGCCTTTCCCAGGGCAGGAATAACAAGCCTGCACATTGTCACACCTCCCTCCACCACTGCTGACCTCCACCGTCACTCAGGTCTTAGATGTGTGATGTGCGGCCAGGTTACTACATGTACAAAGCACAGCGCCCACACCTTGGGGAGGTTTTGATGTGCACTTACAGCTTCCCTTAGTCTCTGAATGGATCTATTGTTAATCTGAGGCTTCATCCCGCCATCATGTCCTTCTTTTATGCCTCTGCGGGTTCACTGTGATGGCTACCATCAGCTGCTTATGGCAATCTAGGGGCCCTGGCATCATCTATGCAGAAAATATCAACTACAGGAATTCTGCCTCAGGTAGTACCCTTCCCTGACTGTAGGGGCAGTATCTGGCGCACACACAGTCCACTCTGTTCATTTAAAGGGAAAAGGTGTCATCACAACTTATTGTTTAAATCAAGTTTTTGAGTTAAATGTATTTTTTTAATATTTCTCGTAATTACTTTTTTCTATTCATATTACAATTTGTATTAAAAGTTTAAAAAAAATATAAATCTTGACATTTTCAAACTGTCCACTGGGGCAATATTATACTGAAATTTCCTATTGTTTCAGCAAACAATACATGAACATTCGCCGCATGACACTATCTTTGCATTGAAGCATCTAATGAGCGTGTGCAAAGCTCATTGTGAAGGGAAGGGGGAGGAGAAGGTGAGCTGTGATATCACCTATTGTGAATGATGGATCCTGTGTTATCTACTGTATATAGAGGTGTTATCAGTCATTGTACAGGGGGAGGAGGTGAGCTGTGACATCACCTATTGTGAATGGTGGATCCTGTGTTATCTACTGTATATAGAGGTGTTATCAGTCATTGTACAGGAGGAGGAGGTGAGCTGTGATATTATCTATTGTGAATGGTGGATCCTGTGCTATCTACTGTATATAGAGGTGTTATCAGTCATTGTACAGGAGGAGGAGGTGAGCTGTGATATCACCTATTGTAAATGGTGGATCCTGTATTATCTACTGTTTATGGAGGTGTTATCAATCATTGTACAGGAGGAGGAGGTGAGCTGTGACATCACCTATTGTGAATGGTGGATCCTGTATTATCTACTGTATATAGAGGTGTTATCAGTCATTGTACAGGAGGAGGAGGTGAGCTGTGACATCACCTATTGTGAGTGGTGGATCCTGTGTTATCTACTGTATATAGAGGTGTTATCAGTCATTGTACAGGAGGAGGAGGTGAGCTGTGACACCACCTATTGTAAATGGTGGATCCTGTATTATCTACTGTATATGGAGGTGTTATCAATCATTGTACAGGAGGAGGAGGTGAGCTGTGACATCACCTATTGTAAATGGTGGATCCTGTATTATCTACTGTATATGGAGGTGTTATCAATCATTGTACAGGAGGAGGAGGTGAGCTGTGACATCTCCTATTGTGAATGGTGGATCCTGTATTATCTACTGTATATAGAGGTGTTATCAGTCATTGTACAGGAGGAGGAGGTGAGCTGTGACATCACCTATTGTGAGTGGTGGATCCTGTGTTATCTACTGTATATAGAGGTGTTATCAGTCATTGTACAGGAGGAGGAGGTGAGCTGTGACACCACCTATTGTGAGTGGTGGGTCCTGTGTTATCTACTGTATATAGAGGTGTTATCAGTCATTGTACAGGAGGAGGAGGTGAGCTGTGACATCTCCTATTGTGAATGGTGGATCCTGTGTTATCTACTGTATATAGAGGTGTTATCAGTAGTTGTACAGGAGGAGGAGGTGAGCTGTGACATCACCTATTGTGAATGGTGGATCCTGTGTTATCTCCTGTATATAGAGGTGTTATCAGTTATTGTACAGGAGGAGGAGGTAAGCTGTGACACCACCTAGTGTGGATGGTGGATCCTGTGTTATCTACTGTATATAGAGGTGTTATCAGTAGTTGTACAGGAGGAGGAGGTGAGCTGTGACATCACCTATTGTGAATTGTGGATCCTGTGTTATCTCCTGTATATAGAGGTGTTATCAGTTATTGTACAGGAGGAGGAGGTAAGCTGTGACATCACCTATTGTGAATGGTGGATCCTGTGTTATCTACTGTATATAGAGGTGTTATCAGTCATTGTACAGGAGGAGGAGGTGAGCTGTGACATCACCTATTGTGAATGGTGGATCCTGTGTTATCTACTGTATATAGAGGTGTTATCAGTAGTCATACAGGAGGAGGAGGTGAGCTGTGACATCACCTATTGTGAATGGTGGATCCTGTGTTATCTACTGTATATAGAGGTGTTATCAGTCATTGTACAGGAGGAGGAGGTGAGCTGTGACATCGCCTATTGTGAATGGTGAATCCTGTGTTATCTACTGTATATAGAGGTGTTATCAGTCATTGTACAGGAGGAGGAGGAGGTGAGCTGTGACATCACCTATTGTGAATGGTGGATCCTGTGTTATCTCCTGTGTAAAGATATGTAATTAGCCACTGTAATCCTGCCTCTGATTGTAATGAGTCTACTGAAATCTCTTCCTGAAAGGACAGGAAGTATGCCTCTAAAAAAAGCCCAAGTGGCCAGCGGAAACTTACTCTTTATTTTTTTTTATTTTTTTTTTTAATAATGTTTATGATTTAAAAAAAATAAAACATTACTAACATTTTTTTTTAAACACACAATTTAACCAATAGGTTATTTTCTGATGACAGCTTCCCTTTAATAGCTAGCGGAGGAAAGAATGGGAACATAATTACATTTGTCACCTTGCCTAGCCAAAAATGTAAGAATCGGGCCCCCTTACTATCCCCTTAGGATAATACTGTCTAGATCACCTGCTCTGTTCACAGGTCCAGTAATTATTATCATTTTTGGATCCGTTCTGGATCAGCATTGAAGTCTATGGGAAACAGAATGGACGGTTAGCCCAGAACACGCCAGGTCTTCATAGACACTTTTAGTAAAAATGGATCTGTTGCAGATGAAACAAAAACGGGATTTTAGTGATGTAGTTGGAGTCACTTTGTCGGACACCATTTTTGGCCTAGTTGAGGCAGATACCGCTGAAAATGAAGTCAGTTTCAGCTGCATCAATACAGTGAATGGCCCCATCAGCGCACTTATGAATCCCGTTTTTCAGGGCTCCAGACATAAGCCCCGATGGAACCACTGACGAGTGGCTAAAACGTGATGTGAACATAGTCGTGTCACAATTTTGTGCCTTTCCTCGAACAACTGCGCCTGCATAAATCTGTCTTTACAACTGGCCTAGATTTTGCAGTAGTCACCCAACCCTATATAATCCGGCTGGCACATCCGCACACACTCTAATCATAATTATTTCTGGTAATTAGGAGGCGCCTGGGAACCAGCAGAACGGTCATGAAAGGAGAGATACTACGTACGGGTCAATGGTCACCAGCATGCAGGGAAACTACAACTACCAGCATGCACCTGAGTCATGGAAACCCCATGTTATGCCAGTTTAAATAGAATCTGTCACTTGCCGTACATAAATAATATTTTTACCTGGTGTCGATGCCGCTGTTCTCCTGAATCCGGCGATGTTTTTCTTTTATTTCTACGCCTCTCTGTTCCGGAGTTACGGTCTCCTCTTTCTTGTAGTCTTTTTAGCCAATTGAGAGCGGTCCTTAAATCCTCATGGGCGTGTGCTAGAGAAACACACCCACTTGGCTAAAACGCTAGATTTATATCCAGGGAAAAGGAGGCCATATCTCCGGAACGGAGAGGAGCAGGAAGAAAAGAAAAACATCGCCGGATACAGGAGAACGGCAGCATTTAGACCAAAATAAAAAAAAAACATATTTATGACACACAACAGTTTTTTTTAAAGTATTTCATCATGACATCTAAAGCCTCAAAGGCTGCGTAAACGTCTTTAACCAACTCCTTTATATTTCATAATCATTTATAATGGAAAAAAAAGCAAAATAAAGCAACTTTGTGCTTAGTCTTGATTAAAAAGTAGCCTGTCGTATTGTGTATACAGCTCCAATGCAGATTAATGTGTTTCTATGGTTGCATTCTAGTCCAGTTTGTAGTGTATGGAAGTCAGATGTATACTCCGATCATCTGGGGTGGGAAGAAGCCTCCTGACTCCCCCCTAGAGATGATATCAGGGGACAAAAGGATTGAACATTTTGAATTACAGCGCCCCAAAATTAGGGGAAATAAGCGAACGCCAGATGTGTCTTGGCAACAGTTAACCTTGCGCTCCTAATTAAAAACACATGTATGCTCAGCCAAATTGAGCATGCATGTATGCAGCAGGTATTGCTAATCTGACCACTACTGCAAAAATCTCCAAACTGGCTCTGCAGTTGATGCAAAACTACAACTCTCAGCATGCCCATACAGCCATTTGCGGTCCTGGCGTGCTGGGAGTTGTAGTTTTTGAACGACTGGAGAGCCATAGGTTGTAAAGCACCGATTTAGGAGAAAATTTGGAGGTAATGGAGTTGCACACAACTGTAGTCTGTACCATCATTCAGCATTGGAGCTGCATACGTAAAACGGCATTGTATTTTTTTAATTATGGAGATCTGCGATCTACATTTATTTTTCATTTCAGAGGCATTTTAAACAATATAAAAGTGGATGCAAAAGTTATAAAGCATGAAAATACATATATACAGACTGGGAGAGCCGCGCACAATGCGGTTGGGTGCACACAAGTCACGGATTAGGTTGGGCAGGCTCAAGTTCAAATGGTCACTGGTTACTATTAAACCCGGGCCTGTGACATTACATGGGGAGGACTGTACTTTCTTTTATCAGCTCGCACCTTGGCAATGAAAAGAAAGACGGATGAATCATTAACAGGCCCATGTGTGACCTTTATGATCCGTATTTGCTCAGCGAGTCGTTACTAATTGCTCCATGCACTTATAGAATAGAAGATTTCTCCAAGGCTATATATCTCTCCTTCTATGTTTGTCGGGTAGAAAGTGAATTTAAAGGGTAAACAGAGCCAAAAAAAAAGAAAAAAGGAGCGTGAACCTGTAATTCCTGCGCCTCGTGCCAGCCATTATTCTGCAATGAAGGCAGCAGACAGGGCGGACCCCATAGGGAAGTCAATAAAAATAAATAAAAGGCCAACTTTATATAATGTGTACGGGCAATATAATCTGGACTATATAACCATTCAATCACTTACTAACTCGCTTCCATTTAAACCCTGTTGTTTCCTTTGATTTAAAGTATTTCATTAATATATAAAAATATTAAACCAAATACTGATTATTGCTGTTCAAATATTCCCCACTAGGGGGAGCTGAGAAGCTTACTGCATACAGTTTTGTCATTGAGTTCAATGTATAAGCAGTATGCAGGAGGAGTCCGAGCTCCCTCTAGTGGTGGCTGAAAGTAGTGAAAATATTATCATCTTTTTCTTTATGTGGAAGCTCTGGTTCCGATATAACACAAGTAATAACTGCTAAAGACTTATTAATAAGAATATGATCAGTATATAATTTTTGGAAATATAAAGACTAAAATAAAAAGAAAATGTTCTTCTTATACTAGAAGATCAAACTTTTACAGTGGAAAGGAAGTGACGATTCTGATCATGTCCAGCGTCATTCATTGTCCGTCTACGCAATCTTGCATCTATGTAGGATTCGCCTTTGTAAAGTCTTTCAGATTCGTAGGAAAAGAAAAAAAAAATCTGTAGAAAACGATGGATACTTCAGCAAAACTTAAAGGGTACCCATGGTTTTATTTTTTTCCCACCTAAATCAATAGTTCACATAAAAATAAGCAACTTTGTAATATATCTGCTTCTTTCTCCTCCTGGACTGATCATTTATTCTCAATTCTGGGATTAATTGTGTTTTTAGTTAATTCAGATGTTCCCATTAATGAGATAGGAGATGACGGTTGGTCCTCATAACATTCTATGGAGGAGGGAGGAGCTAGCTAGCTCCTCCCTCCTCCATAGAATTTTATAAGAACCAACTGTCACAGACATTCCGCATAAGTATTGTATTAACAGATTTGACCTAAGACGGATTTTACCCACGAACAGAAAAAATTGAAAATGATCATACGAGGAGGAGAAAAAAGCAGAGTTCTCTGATAAGATATATTGCAAAGTTTCTTATTTTCACCTGTACTATTGATTTATGAAGAAAAAATTAATTTTATGGCTACTGAATTTGTATGAGGTGAGAGGGATGACAAAAAAACTGAGAGATTGGGGAATAGGGCACCCTTATACAGCAGACCACTGAAGTAGACCCTTATAGTGTAGGCCACCCTTCAAGCCAACGTAGACCTCAAAGTAGACCACCAAGTCAACTGTCCAAGACCAGAAGATGCCCCCAGTTCAGACTTCTACCTAACAAAGAGGACATGGACCTACCAGTAACTAAGAATTCAACTGTCTTTGACCAAGGAGTGCTCAATAACCACCGTTCCACCCAAAACTGACCACGAGGCCCAGCAGACAAGAAACCCCAGTTTGACCAAGTGTTCATGAGTTCAATGGGGAAAGAAGAGAAAATTGCGGCCAGACACTTTCTTCTGGCGGTAGCTTATCTCCTTGAGATCTATAAGACAGGGCATCAAAATTCAATATGTCCAATCCTTCTCTCCCCGTTTGGCGAGAGTCAGAAATCCTCCATCCACATCAGAGAGCTGACCGTTCCTACTGGAAAGCGTCGGGTTAATTCATCTTTAACATAATACTTTCAAGAATCAAGATTGCAGATGGAAGAAAGAAACAATTGTGGGCAGGTCAGACTACAAGCAGGGTTTATTTGTAGTCTGTAACCATGGAGACACAAGCTGACTTTTCACTAACGTCTCAATAGTGGAGCAAATTACTTTTTTTTTTTTAGATTTATGGTGTTTCTTGGCTTTTGACTCGCCCGGTACTTCTGCAAAAATGTGTATATTTTAGGATAAGGAACCCAGTACCTTCTACGCACTAAAAAATGTAAAAAAAAAAAAGTTCAGACGTGACCATCCGAGGGCCGCTCACAACCACAAGACCTAAGTAAGGAACATAATGAAAAGGGAGGGAATTAATTAAGCCCCGGGATGACAGACGGCTCCAGTGCTTCAGTGTCTGACGGAGATGGTGTATTTTGGGCTGAAACCTAGGAGATGTTATCCAAACCTATTTTTGGATTGTCAGCACACTTTCCTCACCAGCCTCCCCCCTCCCTGTCTGCAGACATAACTTTAAGTGCCCTGGGGCGAAGGGGGGGGTAATGTAGGCTTTGGCAGCTATGCCTACCATTCAGAAACCAACATGAACGTACAAGAGACAAAGGACGGTGATTAATTACCTACTGTAGTCTCCCCGAGCCTCCTGCAAATGGAAGAGAGAGAGAAAAAATAAATAAATTAGGATTATCTCAGCTGTGGCTAAACTACAACTCCCAGCTCGCACTGGTACTACTCTAATTATGGGTCAGATGAAAAAAAAAAATGGATATAAGTTGTCCCAATGGTTCTCCTATCTTTCCGCTGTACCAGGGGGACAATCAATCTCCCCGCAAATATAGGTTTAAATAGAAAATTATAAGAGAACCCGAAAAAGACGTTTAGGACACGTCAGTGCTATTACAGAGGGAAAATCCGCAGCAAAATCTGCTGATTTTATCACAGGTTCTGCTGCAGATCCAAAATCGATTTTAACGAAAGGGGGTGAAAATCTGTGATATGAATTGACATCCTGCAGATTCGGGATAGATTTTTATTTTCCCCGGCATATAGATATGATTTAATCAAATCAGTATTTTGCTCCACCCGGGGAAATCAGCAGCGTATTTACTTATTGTATTTACCTGCTGATTTGTTTTGGCTCTAGAGATCCCTAATAAACAGCCGGTTCTGACTCGAGGATGTGAGGCCGGATGTTCATCCACAATCATAGGGACCATATAGGAACACAAGGACCGCTTGAGTCCTCCAGAGCTAGAGGGAACCTGTCAGCATATTTTTATACATGGCATCAGTGGTCTAACTGCGTAGGCGCTTGTCTCCTGATAAAAATGACACCTTTCTTGTAGAGATCCGATGTGCCAGTCCTGAGATATTTAGTGTAGAAGTTGTATGCAAATCAAGCTGAAGGTGCACTGGAGGCGTGTCATTGCAGTTGGAAAAAGCAGTCTGACACACCCCCAGCGCACCTCCAGCCCTGCTCTGCATATAGCTTTTTCGTTAGATTTCTCAGGGCTGGAACATCCGATTGTTACAAGAAAGGTATCGTTTTCATCTGTGGAGGAGCGCCTACACAGCCATGCTACTATTTCCACATATAAAGGCATGTTGATAGATTCCCTTTAAGACTTAGAGCAAACAAGTTCTAATTTAGGAGCGAGGTCATTATGTTACAGCCATATTAAATCACGTCAGTAAATTTACTGACAGATGCCGCTCCTTCCCACCATCCAGCGGCTTCAGCGGCCAATACGTCGGGTCATGCAATATTAATAGGCGCCGTGAATAATTCATCGCTTCCATCCATCGTAGACGAGGACTTGGGCCAAGGACGGATAAACGAGAAGAAATCGCTTCATCTTCCACAGGATGGAAAAAAAAAAACATCAAAAAGTCAAGAAAGGAAAAATATGTCCCAGGACTTATCTGGGCAGGAAGAGGATCTTATCTCGGAGCCGCTGAATCTTTCCGACACTCAGAAAGACATGAAATGAATGAGACGTTATCTCCGAGGAAGATGGAATACCATCACTGCGCCTGAACACGCCGATAACGAGGGACTAATCTTTATCCTGGTCCTGGAAAAAAAAAGTAACGGATTGAGCGTGGCCCTTTAAAAGGATGAAAAAGTGCAATACTCTGGCCGATACGCCACCGGTTTATCGGTGTGATACGCCACCGGTTTATCGGTGTGATACGCCACCGGTTTATCGGTGCCGGTCACCTAATTCCAGCCTATATCGGAAAATTAGCAAAAAAGCCCCTAAAAAATGCCCCCGATCCTTCCGCATCCGGAAGCACTTAGCAAGTGCTACAATCAACATGTAAAATACCGCCACATACCAATGCGTTAGCGTGGCTCTTACGGCACAAAATTGAGCCCGATGTGCCGCCGAATTCGAAACGTAAGGGCAGCAAGCCAGTCCAGCCATTGCCCAGATTGCATTGCTCTGCTGCACCTGACACGGTGCAACAAACCAAGCGCGGTGCACAGTTTGGCAGCACAACGTATAACGTGTGCAAAAAAAAGTGATCAAACTTTTCGAGGGCGTGCATCCTTACCTGCAGGATGAGTGCGGCCAATTTAAAGACGGTTTCGCTGTCCACTTCGATCTGCCCCTGTTAACACAAGAACAAGAGTCAGCGGAGCGCAGGCTGCGGGTAATCAGTACGGTTCATGCCTCTGGGCTCTGCTACAACAGACGGTACCATTCCTCAGCGCAGGGGAGGACGGTCCTTGGCGGGTTTGACTACATAGAGAGGCGTGAGATCTTTTGCATTCAGAGTAAAGTGCAAACCTCACGTACGGGTGCAGCCTGCCATTATATCGGAAGGTTCCTGCAACTGCATTTAAAGGGTCCCGCAATGGCTGGGTACAATTATCGGCCTACAGGGTGCCCGATGCTGCCCGCTTTGTTTGGAAGGTCCTGCCTGATGCCCAGAGATAAGGTTCCACTTCAAGGTTTAGTATCATATACACAGAGACAAGTGCAGGAAGACACAAAGCCGCCTCTTGTTGTTCCACCTCAGGGATCTCATGCAGAAAACGCTCATATGCACTCCGAGGCGGATGAAATCATAACTTCTGTCTTTCTTTACAAAGTTTTAACCCAGCGTTAGCGAAGAATAGAGGAATTGGGAAAGCGCCAAGACTTAAAGGGAACTTATTAGCATGTTTTTATATATGGAAATAGCGGTATGGCTGTGTAGGCGCTGATCCACAGGTAAAAATGACACCTTTCTTGTAGAGATCCGATGTGCCAGTCCTGAGAAATCTAGCGTAGAAGCCATAGGCAAATCAAGGATGGAGGTGCGCTGGGGGCGTGTCAGACTGCTTTATCCAACTACACTGACACGCCCCCAGTGCACCTTCAGTCTGATTTGCCTATGGCTTCTACGCTAAATTTCTCAGGACTGGCACATCGGATCGCTACAAGAAAGGTGTCATATTTATCGGGAGACAATGGTCTATCCAGCTACATCAATACTTCCTTATATAAAAATGTGCAGATAAGAGATGATCAAAAAAGATTAGTTTGCCACTTTGGAAGTCTGGTTGCCGGACCAGAGCCCGGTGAACTCCCTTCTACCTGCTGGCATCACTTGCCCCACTGGCGTTGCACCAGGGTTGCTTGAAGATAGGCGTTGGTTCCCAGGGGCTCTGGTCTACCAACATGGCTGACGGACCAGGGTCCTGAGAATCTTCTCGATCGTCTTGCTGACAGGTTCCTCCTAAAGACAAGGGGACCCTGGTACGACCCTTGCATTGTGATGTGAGATGCCAGCACTAATCATCGTGTATATATGGAATGACTCATCGACAAATGTAATTATTACATGATATCAATCACCCGGGGGCACAGACAGCGGTGACGTCACATCCACGGGTAGGATACTGTCACTCTGCCCTTATGAGATTTCTGCAATTTATCTATCAGCAGATCATTATGATATTATCAAGTAACAAGGGAGCGATCGATGTACTGATTTATTTTTTCCACTTAAGGAAACTGATTTTGTTGTAATTCTTCTATTACAATGTCTCATTGATTGTGCGGCTGACGTATGTTTGTGGAATATAAACCTTCCGGGGAAAGGACCATAGGACAATGCTCCAGTAGACAACGCTGTACGAGTGCAAACTTCATCATAACCTCTTGTATCAGAGCACTCGAAAATTCACCTATTTATACAGTAAACCAAACTTCAGTCTTCCTTCCATGTCAACTTATTTAAGTCATAACTCTCCTTCCACAACAAAACCTGTAGAAAAGCATGGTCTTGTTGACTCCATGCACACTAGGAAGTGATCAAACTGCTCTTAGTACATACAACAGTCTAATAAGTGCAGGAACAATGCTGACTCTTATACTATGTAACTTGCCACCCACTCTTTTTCAGTTGGTGGTTCAGATTTAACAGCATTCTGCCAGCACCATATGTTCTAAAATTTACTTTTCTCTACATCCCAACATGCACTGCTACTGCCATTATACAATGGGTTGTTTGCCCAGAACTGGGAGTCTGACTTTTTGTTATGCCTGAATGCAGTTTAACAGACAGAAGACCCGCCCCCACTTCCTGTAGATAGACAAAGACCCGCCCCCACTTCCTGTAGATAGACAAAGACCCGCCCCCACTTCCTGTAGGTAGACAAAGACCCGCCCCCACTTCCTGTAGATAAAGACCCACCCCCACTTCCTGTAGGTAGACAAAGACCCACCCCCACTTCCTGTAGATAGACAAAGACCCGCCTCCACTTCCTGTGGAGAAACAAAATTATACCCCCACTTCTTGTAGAGAGGCAAAGACCTACTCACTTACTGCAGAGAGACCAACACTCGCCCACTTGTAGAGAGACAAATACCTGCTCACCTTCTGTAGCCACAAAGACCCGCCCCCACTTCCTGTAGAAAGACAAATACTCGCCCCATACTTGTAGAGAGACAAATACCTGCCCCTACTTCTTGTAGAGACAAAGACCCACTCACTTTCTTTTAAGAGACAAAAACCCACCTACTTTCCATATTAGAGTCAAATACCTGCCCCACTTCTTGTACAGAGACAAAGACCAACTCATTCCTTTAGAGACACAAAGACCCCCTCACTTCCTGTAGAGGAACAAACACCTGTTCCCACTTACTGTAGAGAGACAAAGATCTGTTCCCACTTCCTGTAGTGAAACAAAAACCTGTCCCCACTTCCTGTAGAGAGACAAAGACCTGCCCCCACTCACTGTAGAGAGACAAAGACCAGCTCTCACTTCCTGTAGAGAGACAAAGATCTGTCCCCACTTCCTGTAAGGAGACAAAGACCTGTCCCTCACTTCCTGTAGGGAGACAAAGACCTGCCCCACTTCTTTTAGAGAGACAAAGACCAGCCCTCACTTCCTTTAGAGAGACAAAGACCAGCCCTCACTTTGTGTAGGGAGACAAAGACCTGCCCCACTTCCTTTAGAGAGACAAAGACCTTTCCCCACTTCCTTTAGAGAGACAAAGACCAGCCCTCACTTCCTGTAGAGAGAAAAAGACCTGTCCCCACTTCCTTTAGAGAGACAAAGACCAGCCCTCACTTCCTGTAGGGAGACAAAGACCTGCCCCACTTCCTGTAGAGAGACAAAGACCTGCCCCACTTCCTGTAGAGAGACAAAGACCTGCCCCACTTCCTGTAGAGAGACAAAGACCCGCCCCACTTCCTGTAGAGAGACAAAGACCCGCCCCACTTCCTGTAGAGAGACAAAGACCTGCCCCACTTCCTGTAGAGAGACAAAGACCTGCCCCACTTCCTGTAGAGAGACAAAGACCCGCCCCACTTCCTTTAGAGAGACAAAGACCAGTGCTCACTTTTTGTAGAGAGACAAACATCCGCACCCATTTCCTGTAATCATTCTCTGTGTCTCTGCTGAAACAGTTGGATTACACTTGACAACAGGCAGTGAACAGCAAGGACGACAACTGGTATACGGCATATTTACTAAGTAGTCAGCCATGCAGGGTCCGAGCAAGCTGGGTAGCATTGTAAGTGGCAGTCAGACTGGTTGTCACCCAGCTTTCTCCAAACAAGTGTAACTATGAAGTAGCTGGGTAGAATTTGTAAGTATTTGAAGAGGGCAATTCATGAACAGGAATGGGAAGTCCACCTTTGTAATCAGGTATATTTCATTTTTTTAAGCAGCTTTATCAGGACTCAAATGAAAAATGTTCTATTTTGTGAAAATGGCTTCTATTCAACTGTGTGTCTCCATGGTAACAGACTACAAAGCCTAAGTAGTCTGATCCAACCGTCTTACTGTCTTCTGACTCCTACTCCACGCTAACAATATGTATAATAACAAAATGAATAGGAGCGATGCACAATGTCCTGCTGGACATACTGTTTCCCCTTTTAAAACAAGCTGTACAACCCCAGATAATGTTTTTAATGATCAGACACGAGAGAAAGTTGTGTAGTTATATAACAGCCCATCGGTCATCAGGATCCTGTCCTGCGATTTTCATTATTCTCAGCACAGGGCAAGAAGCGAGAGCTGGAAACAGTCAGCACATAATGTATAGCTGCCTGCCACAGGCACCTAATAAAGACAGGAGACTGCTGGGCACAAATTTGGAATATAGCTCTTAAATGCTCCAGACCACCAGGGATATTACAAATAACTAACCAAGACCACAAGAGACATAGCAATTAATCAGCTAGCTAACCTAGACCACCAAGGACATTAAGGCGACCTGACTACCCTACACCACCAGGGATATTACCATTAACGCTTTAACCATCCTCACACCACATGTCGAGAAAAAGAAGTACGGTGTGTATTCCAACACACCCGAAAACAGAAGTGACCATTTCTATTTCCCTACCCTAGACATAAAGGAATGCACACAGTTACCCTTCCCTTACCCTAGACCACCTGGGATGCTAATAGTTATCTTCTTCTTACCCTAGACCACCTGGGATGCTGACAGATTTCCTTTCCTTACTATATAACACCAGGGATGCTATCAGTTTCTCTTTCCTTTCTCTATACAAATAAGGATGATGACAGATATCCTTTCCTTACTCTACACCAGGGGTCCCCAACTCCAGTCCTCAAGGCCCACCAACAGGTCATGTTTTCAGGATTTCCTTTGCATTGCACAGGTGATGCAATTATTACCTGGGCAAGACTAAGGAAATCCTGAAAACATGACATGTTGGTGGGCCTTGAGGACTGGAGTTGGGGGACCCTGCTCTACACCACCAGGGATGCTGACAGTTACCATCTCCTTACCCTAGACAATCAGGGATGCTGACAGTTTCTCTTTCCTTATCCTAGACAATCAGGGATGCTGACAGTTACCATCTCCTTACTCTACACTCTCATGCATGATGACAGTTAGACAAGCAGGGATGCCAACAGTCCCCCCTCCTTACCCCAGACCACCAGGGATGCTAACAGTCCCCCTCCTTACCCTAGACCACCTGGGATGCTAACAGTCCCCCTCCTTACCCTATACCACCAAGGATCCTAACAGTCCTCCCTCCTTACCATAGATCACCAGGGATGCTAACAGTCCCCCCTCCTTACCCTAGACCACCAGGGATGCTAACAGTTACCCCCCTCCTTACCCTAGACCACCAGGGATGCTAACAGTTCCCCCCTCCTTACCCTAAACCACCAGGGATGCTAATAGTTACCCCTCCTTACCCTAGACCACCAGGGATGACAACAGTTCCCCCCTCCTTACCCTAGACCATCAGGGATGCTAACAGTCCCCCCTCCTTACCCTAGACCACCAAGGATGCTAACAGTCCCCCCTCCTTACCCTAGACCACCAGGGATGCTAACAGTTCCCCCCTCCTTACCCTAAACCACCAGGGATGCTAACAGTTACCCCCTCCTTACCCTAGACCACCAGGGATGACAACAGTTACCCCCTCCTTACCCTAGACCACCAGGGATGCTAACAGTCCCCCCTCCTTACCCTAGGCCACCAAGGATGCTAACAGTCCCCCCTCCTTACCCTAGACCACCAGGAATGCTAACAGTTACCCCCTCCTTACCCTAGACAACCAAGGATGCTAACAGTTACCCCCTCCTTACCCTAAACCACCAGAGATGCTAACAGTCCCCCCTCCTTACCCTAGACCACCAGGGATGCTAGCAGTTCCCCCCTCCTTACCCTAGACAACCAAGGATGCTAACAGTTACCCACTCCTTACCCTAAACCACCAGGGATGCTAACAGTTACCCCTCCTTACCCTAGACCACCATGGATGCTAACAGTTACCCCCTCCTTACCCTAGACCACCAGGGATGACAACAGTTACCCCCTCTTTACCCTAGACCACCAGGGATGCTAACAGTTACCCCCTCCTTACCCTAGACCACCAGGAATGCTAAGTCACCCCTCCTTACCCTAGACCACCAAGGATGCTAACAGTTACCCCCTCCTTACCCTAGACCACCAGGAATGCTAACAGTCCCCCCTCCTTACCCTAGACCACCAGGAATGCTAACAGTCCCCCCTCCTTACCCTAGACCACCAGGGATCCTAACAGTCCCCCCTCCTTACCCTAGACCACCAGGGATCCTAACAGTCCCCCCTCCTTAACCCTAGACCACCAGGGATGATGCCAGTTACCCTTTCCTTACCGTACACCCTCAGGGATGATGCCAGTTACCCTTTCCTTACCCTACACCCTCAGGGATGATGACAGTGACCCTTTCCTTACTATAGACCACCAAGGATGCTGACAGATACCCTCTCCTTACCTTAGACCACCAGGTATTTTGACCTTGATCACTTATCTACTTTAGAACATACCGATTTTGTTTTTCCTATCTAAAGGTTAATAATTTCTATTCTCCAGAAACCTTGTGGGTAATTAGGCTGGAAGCTGCAGCCTAAATTTCACTTTTCTCTTCCTTCTTACAAGCTTTGCATGTTTCCCCGTGCTGTGTATCGGCGGCGCTCCCACATCATTTACCTCCTACAATGGCCACAATACCCATCTCTCATCCTCACACCCGTCCTAATGGCTATCCGAATAAATGGAGCAATTAGCAATTCCCAGCCATTCACGTAGATAGGGCTATTATGATTTTCACCTGGAGACAATTGACGACCCATTAAGGGTTAAGAGGATATTAAAGTCTGGTGTCGGCTTCTATTCTTCCTAACACCAGAAGTTCATGTGAAGTTTACCACACCCTGAAAACAAGAGGGGATTATTATAGGGTGTGTTAGGCTGGCTTTGTGACCAGCAAGAGTAGCAGAAGTAGGGATGTGCGCGAGCAGCCTGTCCTTCCACAATGTTACAGGACGAAGGATAAATATACAAAGGACGTATCGGAAAACCTATCCAATAAATGAGAGGGCAGCTTCAGAACTCGGAAATGTTACCATGATCTGAGCATATCAATGACCAAAACCCCAGAACCAAACCCACCCCAGCTATGGAGCAACCTGAAAATCATCCATTCTATATAGATATAGCGTCTCTGCCAAAAAAATTCCCCTGCCCCCACACCCTTTCTAAGATCACACCTCCTCCACGCCCCCTCTACTCCTCTTCGATGTCCTCCAAATGGACCTAAATCATCAAAAAGATGCTATCCGGGAGGTTTGGGAAACTTTGGCCAACTTTTCCGAAAGATTGCAAGTTCATTCTGGGAATCAAATAATCTCAGCCAAATATCCTCCCATTTTGTGTATACAGCTCCCATGCTGACCAATGTGTCTCCACGGTTAGTAACAAACCCTACAGTTATACTCTCGTCCATCAGATCCCTATATAGCAGAGAGAAGACCCTGTGTAGACCAAAATGGGCCCCTATTATGGTAGTGTCGTCACCTAATTTTTTGTTCGCACCTTTTCTTTAACCCTTGAGCCGATTCCCCACTCTCATTTTAGCAAAAAATTCAGTTCCTTTGAAAGGGAAAGTTCTGAACAGTTTCAAAGAGCGGGACCCCCAACCATCCAGGTTGGGACCACCATTTTCCCATTCTGCTTCTTTGGGACTGTATGCACTTCTTTTGGTAGTTTAACTATAAGTAGGGCAAACATAAAAAGAATTGACTTCAGGATCAGACTACGCAAGGTTTGTTGGTAGTCTGTCGCCATGGAGACATATAGGTCTTCGTCGGAGCTGTATACACTAAAAATGATAGGAGATTTCTAATGAAGACTATATACAACATTGGTTTAATTCATTTTTTTTTACATTTTTTTCGAAAATGATTATGGCCTTTATGACAAGATAGAATGTAAAAAAGGAAATAGTATTGGAAAGCATTATAATAATGGAATTATAATAAGGATGTAGTGTCGGGGAGAATCAATAGGGCTGTGTGATATCAATAGCATTAAACATTAACAATTAGCGGCTGATAACTCTGTAGGGTCATATACCTGTCCGGCCAGGTTGGTTGATAAGGAACTTGGGAATATTTAGTGCTTTATGATGTCCGCACTTCACTTCCGTTTTTTTTTTCCATATTTGCTTTCACCGTAAATGTCCATTTTACATTGACTGACTGTGAATGGGAATATAGGTAATGTGACCCCCTCATGCTTGACTTTATAGAGGTCTCAACAGAGAATTACTAACGTGGCTGACGTGACAAAAAGTCTTTGTTTTTGTGGTGTTTTAGTAAAAACTACTTATACAAACAGGAAAAGTGGAATTACTACCGTGTCAGTCCCATCTTGAAGATTTATGGCACTAACACGATGTTATGGTATACCATAAATGTCCTGAGTTATTGGCCACAAGTCCCATCCCGAGGACAGGGCCTTATCTCCTGCAAACAAGAAAGGAAAAGTGGAAACATAATGTACAGTCATGGCAAAAAGAATTGAGACTTAACGGCCTTCGACTCACTTCCGAGCCATGGTGACTTGATGGAAGAACGTTCTGTAGGAAGATTGATCTTGTGCAGCCTAGATAGGTCCACCAGGGTCTTCTCCACCATTATTTTGATAGTATCAAGCATGGGGTTCCTGGTCTTCCTTTTCTCATCACCTTGTTCCTTCTATTCTTCTGACCATGATGTCCTTCTCTAGTGATTGCGCTCTTCTTACGATGTTTCCAAAGTAGACAAGTCGTAGCTTGGTGATCTTTGCTTCTAGTGACATGTCTGGCTTGATTTATTCCAAAACTGATTTGTTTGTTCTCCTTGCCATCCATGGTATTGATAACATCCTTCTCCAGCACCACATTCGAAGGCATTGATTCTCCTTCTGTCTTGTTTATTGACTGTCCAGGTTTTACATCCATTTGTTACTACAGAAAAGACCAGACTATGTTGTGTCTTTGTCACCAGTGAAATTTTCCTCAATTTGAAGACCTTGTCCAGTGACTTCATTGTTGATTTGCCCAAAACTATTCTCCTATTGACTTCCTTTGTCCTCACTGCATCTGGATTGATCATTGATCCAAGTAGGTTGAAGTCCTTTACAACTTCCAGTTCGTCGACGTCCATCTCAAATGTGTCACAGTCGTACCTGCCAGTAGTCAATATTTTTGTCTTCCTTGTATTGAGTAGTAGTCCCACGTTCAAGCTTTTCATCTTGACCCTCCATAATAAGTCCTTCATTCCATTTTAAGATTGTTGATGACTCGTCTAGCAATTTTGATTCTTCTCTTTCGGCGAGTCTAGCCTTCCTGAAAATAGCATCTGCAAAAAAAATCTTCTATAGAATTTCTTGTTAGCTCAGGAGAAAGTGTTATCGAGGACAAGGCAGCTGATATAACTCTGACACGCACAACGGTTGCTTTTAAAGGGAACTAGTGCTTGAATTCATTGTGTTCTTCTGATTAACATGGTAACCTCCAATGAAACGTGAAGTCATCATTGCTTTGCATCAAAAGAAACATTCAGATCTCATACTTTGCACATACGAGGGTCAACGCCTCGAAACACAGTGTCTGCAAATTCAGATTCTGGTTTGGCTTTTATCCAAAGTCACATGCAAGGCTTGTTAAAGGGTGACTTTTAGGATCGCTGCTTCCAATAGGTGACACCTCTGAAGAGGCAAATGGCACAAAGTATGGATGAGATTTTTAAAATTTCATCTTCTTACCTCGTATATTATTACTCTATGAATTTTCCACATGCAAATCTGCTAAACGGATCTGCAGGACACGCTACCTGTGCATTTACCCTGAAGAACCTCCAGCCCAGGTGTCTACAACCTTGCCTGTTATTGCTCCTTCTGCTCCCTCTATGGGCACAGGAAGTCGTCTTCGATTAGGAACTAAGGATCCTTCGTAGACTTTGACTAATTCCTTCTTTTATGAATTTATAACCCTAATCAGTATGACCTGCGGTAAATGGGTGTATCCGAGAAATCCTGTGCTCCAATATCCTCCAGCAGTTCAATAGTTATAAAAGAAGGTGGAGAAAAGACACCTGTAGGAGCTCAGGTATCTGCTGAGCCATGAACTACTCTCCGGGGTCGGTCAGGAATGACTTTTGCCCTCTTTTCTTTCTGCATCTTTTAAATCCAGTGATTCTGAGCTGACGTTGTCATTCAGAGTGCAGACCATGCACCAACAGTCAGGTTTTACGCTAAACCCAGGTGGCAAAATGCCAAAACCAGGACCTGTTTATGGAAAATTATACAGCGTTACATAGTTGCATGGTTGAGGGGAAGGACAAGTCTATCAAACTTAACCTTGCGGATTGCTCAGGTCATTAAGAAAAAGACACATCGATCTGGGGGGTAATTTTTGCTAGAGGTACATAAAGCAGGGCCATGAGCACGGAATCCATACTGCTCTGTATTATAGAGCTTTCGTCATTCTACATGTCACCATGTAGCACAAAAGCATGGCCTCGCTGCCCTTATTTACCCCGTCCCTCCCCACAGCAAGTTAAAAGCACTTTTAGTGAAAACCCCAGTCTGATATTATTATTATTTATTATTATTTATTTATATAGCACCATTGATTCCATGGTGCTGTACATGAGAAGGGGTTACATACAAGTTACAAATATCACATACAGTAAACAAACTAACAATGACGGACTGATACAGAGGGGCGAGGACCCTGCCCTTGCGGGCTTACATTCTACAGGATTATGGGGAAGGAGACAGTAGGTTGAGGGTTGCAGGAGCTCCGGTGTTGGTGAGGCGGTAGCTCCGGTGTTGGTGAGGCGGTAGCTCCGGTGTTGGTGAGGCGGTAGCTCCGGTGTTGGTGAGGCGGTAGCTCCGGTGTTGGTGAGGCGGTAGCTCCGGTGTTGGTGAGGCGGTAGCTCCGGTGTTGGTGAGGCGGTAGCTTCGTTGGTGATGAGGCAGCAGCGGTGTCAGTGCAGGCTGTAGGCTTTCCTGAAGAGATGAGTTTTCAGGTTCCGTCTGAAGGATCCGACTGTGGTTGATAGTCGGACGTGTTGGGGCAGAGAGTTCCAGAGGATGGGGGATATTCGGGAGAAGTCTTGGAGGCGATTGGATGAGGAGCGAATAAGTGTGGAGGAGAGAAGGAGGTCTTGGGAGGACCGGAGGTCACGTGAGGGAAGATATCGAGAGATTAGTTCAGAGATATATGGAGGAGACAGGTTGTGGATGGCTTTGTAGGTCAGTATTAGCAATTTGAACTGGATACGCTGAGGGAATGGGAGCCAGTGAAGAGATTTGCAGAGGGGGGAAGCGGAGGAGTAGCTAGGAGAGAGGTGGATTAGTCGGGCAGCAGAGTTAAGGATGGACTGGAGAGGTGCAAGGGTGTTAGCAGGGAGGCCACAGAAAAGGATGTTGCAGTAGTCAAGGCGGGAAATGATGAGGGCGTGCACAAGCATTTTAGTAGATTGGGGGTTGAGGAAAGGACGGATCCTGGAGATATTTTGAGCTGGAGGCGACAGGAGGTGGAAAGAGCTTGGATGTGTGGTTTGAAGGACAGGGCAGAGTCGAAGGTTACTCCGAGGCAGCGGACTTCGGGTACAGGGGAAAGCATGATGTCATTGACTGTGATAGATAGGTCAAGTAAGGAAGATTTGTGGGATGGAGGAAAGATGATGAGTTCAGATTTGTCCACATTGAGTTTGAGGAAGCGAGAGGAGAAGAAGGAGGATATGGCTGATAGACACTCTGGGATTCTGGACAGCAGAGCGGTGACGTCTGGGCCAGATATGTCCAGGAACTGTTCAGATTCCAACGCTCTACAGCTTGCCATTCCTTTTCTTTGACTGAGTGGTTTCTTTTCATTATCATTCTACCAGTACTATAGGTGCTGGAACTTATAACAAAACCTGTAGAAAACCATGGTCTTACTTCCCCCACATCCTCTACATCAAGATAAAAATGCTTTTCATGAACTTAGTCTAATATTCCCAGCAACTGTCCTGATGGTCTTGCTCTGGAATTTGTCATTTTGAGTGGGGAGTTCCTCTTCATCAGCATTTTTCCAACACTATAAGTGCTAGAATGTCCTCTTCTTCACCTGCCCAAAACTAAAAGCCCGACTCTCCATTATGCCTCTGTGAGGTGTGCAGACAAAAGTGGAGCAGCAGATAAACAAAGATCTACCCTAACTTTCTGTAGAGAGGCAAAAACCTGCCCCACTTCCTGTAGAGAAATAATGACCTGCCCCACTTACAGTAGAGAGGTAAAGACCCACCCCACTTCCTGTAGAGGAATAGAGGCCCGTCCCCACTTCCTGTAGAGAGATGAAGACCTGCCCCCTCTTCCGGTAGAGAGGTAAAGATCCGCCCCACTTCCTGTAGATAGACAAAGACCTGCCCCACTTCCTGTAGAGAGATAAAGACCTGCCCCCACTTTCTGTAGAGAAATAAAGACCCACCCCCTCTTCTTGTAGAAAGA
This sequence comes from Ranitomeya imitator, assembly GCF_032444005.1. Taxonomy (NCBI): domain Eukaryota; kingdom Metazoa; phylum Chordata; class Amphibia; order Anura; family Dendrobatidae; genus Ranitomeya; species Ranitomeya imitator. The sequence continues at coordinate 20,260,271 of NC_091289.1, read as the reverse complement.
TAGAACCCGCCCCACTTCCTACATATAGATAAAGACCCATCCCCAGATATGAATGTGCCCCCACTCCCTATAGAGAAATAAAGACCCATCCCACATCCTCTAGAAAGATAAAACCTGCCCCACTTCCTGTATAGAGATAAAGACACGCCCCCAGATGTGAACCTGCCACCACTTCCTGTAGAGATAAGAACCCACCCTACACCCAGTAGTGATATAAAGATCTTCAACACTCCTTGTAGAGAGATAAAGATCTGCTCCCACTTCCTCTAGAGGAATAAGAACCCGCCCTACTTCCTGTCGAGATGTAAAGATCTTCCCCACTTCCTGTAGAGCGATAAAGACCCACCCCCACTTCCTGTAGAGCGATAAAGACCCACCCCCACTTCCTGTAGAGATAAAGACCCACCCCCGCTTCCTGTAGAGAGATAAAGACCCACCCCCACTTCCTGTAAAGAGATAAAGACCTGACCCACTTCCTGTAGAGCGATAAAGACCCACCCCCACTTCCTGTAGAGATAAGGACCCACCCCCACTTCCTGTAGAGATAAAGACCTTACCCACTTTCTGTAGAGCGATAAAGACCCACCCCCACTTCCTGTAGAGAGATAAGAACCTGCCCCACTTTCTGTAGAGCGATAAAGACCCACCCCCACTTCCTGTAGAGCGATAAAGACCCACCCCCACTTCCTGTAGAGCAATAAAGACCCACCCCCACTTCCTGTAGAGCGATAAAGACCCACCCCCACTTCCTGTAGAGAGATAAAGACCTTACCCACTTCCTGTAGAACAATAAAGGCCCGCTTACCCACTTACTGTAATCTGTCTTAGTGTCTCTGCTGATAGCAGATTGTACCTGACAACAGGCATTAGACAGCGACCAAGGGTACCGTCACACTATACGATTTACCTACGATCACGACCAGCGATATGACCTGGCCGTGATCGTAGGTAAATCGTAGTGTGGTCGCTGGGGAGCTGTCACACAGACAGCTCTCCAGCGACCAACGATGCCGAGGTCCCTGGGTAACCAGGGTAAACATCGGGTAACTAAGCGCAGGACCGCGCTTAGTTACCCGATGTTTACCCTGGTTACAAGCGTTAAACTAAAAAAAAACAAACAGCACATACTTACATTCTGGTGTCCGTCAGGTCCCTTGAAGTCTGGTTCCCGCACTCAGTGACTGCCGGCCGTAAAGTGAAAGTGAAAACACAGCCGCTGTGCTCTGCTTTCACTTTACGGCCGGCAGTCACAGTGCGGGAAGCAGACGGCAAGGGACCTGACGGACACCAGAATGTAAGTATGTGCTGTTTGTTTTTTTTTAGTTTAACGCTTGTAACCAGGGTAAACATCGGGTAACTAAGCGCGGTCCTGCGCTTAGTTACCCGATGTTTACCCTGGTTACAAGCGAACGCATCGCTGGATCGCATCGCTAGATCGCTAGATCGGTGTCACACACACCGATCTAGCGATGACAGCGGGAGATCCAGCGATGAAAGAAAGTTCCATACGATCTGCTACGACGTACGATTCTCAGCAGGATCCCTGATCGCTGCTGCGTGTCAGACACAGCGATATCGTAACGATATCGCTGGAACGTCACGAATCGTACCGTCGTAGCGATCGAAATGGTATAGTGTGACGGTACCCTTACAGCAACTTAGCTTTCTGCTCTTTGAAGGGATTTTTTTGAGAATTAAACAACATAATGTATAAATAGAGTGATTTACAGATCATGTATTTATTGTATTATCTATCAAATGAAATCAAATGGCCTGAAAGTGCAGGAAACATAAATTTCACCTTTACATGAAAAGTTTAACTTGGAATTAGAATTAATTAGAACTGCCCCTCCACCCCCCAATTTTTGTTTTGCTCATTTGACCCGATGCTTATCCTCCATAAAACACATACTGGAATATTACACATGATGCGGGCGAATCTGAGGATAAACGCTGCCATAACATGTAGGGGCACAGTCTCATTCCTCTGCAGACTGCGCTCACAGTTTACATTGTTCTCACTGTTTATAGTGTCCTGATATTATGCAAGTTGTATAATAAGTTATATAATTGTGAGTTGTGTTGTGCCTACTCATATTGATTATGATGTAAATACAAGTCTCTGAGCCTTTCCTTGTTAAATATAGTACATTCCCAACAAGCCAAGTGCCCCATTAACAGTATTATAACCTTTACCCCACTATCAGTGCCAGTCCTGCGCTCTATAAAAAAAAGTACAAATCTCCCTAGTTTCAGAAAAGTTCTCCATATTGCTTTCAGTCACTGCCATACAACGAAAGAATAGATTTTTTTCTTCCTGAGCCACCACAAGGGGGAGCTCAATGCATACATGTGTACATATTACCCAATGTAAAGGGATTGAGGCAATACAAGCTCCCCCAAGTGTAGGTTGCCATCACCCTATAGCGGTAGGCATGACAGGCGTCACTCTAGGACAATGGTGTGACACCACTGCTTTTCTGTGCAGCGTTTTCAATAAACGTCAGTGTACGCAGCATTTCCTCTGGCACAGTGTATCTCGGCTCTTCCTCCAGCACAGTGTATCTCAGCACTTCCTCCAGCACAGTGTATCTCAGCACTTCCTCAGCAGTGTATCTTGGCACTCCCTCCAGCACAGTATATCTCGGCACTTCCTCCAACACAGTGTATCTCGGCCCTTCCTCCAGCACAGTGTATCTCGGCACTTCCTCCAGCACAGTGTATCTCAGCACTTCCTCCAGCACAGTGTATCTCGGCTCTTCCTCCAGCACAGTGTATCTCAGCACTTCCTCCAGCACAGTGTATCTCAGCACTTCCTCAGCAGTGTATCTTAGCACTTCCCCAGCACAGTGTATCTTGGCACTTCCTCCAGCACAGTGTATCTCGGCTCTTCCTCCAGCACAGTATATCTCAGCACTCCCTCCAGCACAGTGTATCTCGGCACTTCCTCAGCAGTGTATCTTAGCACTTCCCCAGCACAGTGTATCTTGGCACTTCCTCCAACACAGTGTATCTCGGCACTTCCTCCAACACAGTGTATCTCGGCTCTTCCTCCGGCACAGTGTATCTCGGCTCTTCCTCCAGCACAGTATATCTCAGCACTCCCTCCAGCACAGTGTATCTCGGCACTTCCTCAGCAGTGTATCTCAGCACTTCCCCAGCACAGTGTATCTCGGCACTTCCTCCAGCACAGTGTATCGCGGCATTTTCTCCAGCACAGTGTATCTCGGCCTTTTCTCCAGCACAGTGTATCTCAGCACTTCCTCCAGCACAGTGTATCTCGGCTCTTCCTCCAGCACAGTGTATCTTGGCATATCATCTTTCCTATTGGGCCACATTTTAGTGATTGATATTTTTGTCCCTTGGTGCAGCACTACAAGTTCCAGCAATTGCTGTAAATGGTTCTATTTTATTATTCCATTTTATCCATTACCAACGGTGCATTGCATTACATTTTAATACTACACTATTATTTTTATCAGTCTCTGCTTTTGCTGTTTGTTTCTGATAAGTTTGTGAATGTAGTACTACAACTCCCAGCATTTTAGCTTTGCACATTCGTTTTAACTATCCAGTCTTTTCTTTTTCCTCTCCAATCGATATTACTTTTGATCACATAAAATAGTTTTTTTTTACTATTCAGCATCCCGATCCCCATGTCCGCTTATATTGGCACTACAAGTCCCAGCACACATCCCTGTTTTTTCTATAACATTATAGCTTTACCTTATTATTCCTATATTCAGTCGTATGCTATGTTATCCTTTTGTATTTTACTTTAATTTTTGATCCACGGTGGTTCCTGGACCGGACTATCACCTGGCACCGCTGCAGCTGATTTCTTGTGTCTGTGTATGCTGTGCCTGGTATATGCACACCCATCCGAGGTAAGCGCAGTGCCTTATGCCCTTCCTACCAGCCCTCACCGTGTCCTATTTATTAAGGATTTCTGCAATATACTTTGTTATTCTCATTATAGGTTCATTACCTTGAATACACAGGCTTTTGCATTAAGGAAAAACAATTCCACCGTTGTGATTTCTTTCAGAAATGTTATACTTTCAATGTAGAACCTAGAAGGAAAAAGAAAGAGTTAATTCATGTAAAAAATGTATTAAAGAGAATATTTCAATATAATTAACCCCAAAAAAAATCTATGGACACCTTTATGTCTTCTATCTGTTGCTGCATTCCTGAGTAAATAGCATTTTAATTCATATGCAAATGAGGATTAAGTGCTTTGGGAGTGACAGAGCACTTTCCAAGTCTCTGTATTCTTGCTTCTTTAGCTTGACTGTCTGTGTGACCTAAGATATAAATGCAAATCGCTCTCCCCTAGAAGAACGAAAACTTAATTCCAGAATTCTAGAAACCTAGAGAGATAGTTTTCTTTCTTCTTAAGGAAAGTTAATTTGCATACTTTGAAGCTTGGTGACATCCATTATGGACACTTTACTGATTAGTACAGGATTCTCAGATTTATAAAAGATCTGCGTATTTTGAATTACTGAGTTACTGGCCCTTTAAATATTTAAAGGGCCAATGCAATTTCAGAACAGTGAGAGAAGATGTAGGAGTACCGTAACCTTTGTGTATAGTAAAACATTGGGCAATGCTGTGACTGCAGTACCAAGAATTAACAAATGCTTCATCATTAGGTCTTGCAGAAGGCAGAGCTTTCCAAAGTAAACATGAAGATTCCTCCGGGCTCAATACGACACTAAAGCAAAATTTCAGAACTCAGGATTTATTCATTCATCTCATCCAATGGAATAAATGAAGGACGTGATTGAATGAATAGACGAAAGACCGGCAAGTATGAAAGTCTGTAGTCTGCTGTATAGATGTGTAAGGAATATGAAATATCCCTGTGTCATACCGAAAAATTAAAATCCATAAAGACATCTCCGGAGAAGAGACATATCACCCTCACATTGAACATATGGGATTAATTAGAACTGGGGAAGTGAGAAACAGCAGACACTTCAGCCATTGAAGTAGGATCCTCCTGCAGTGACCATGTAATTACAACAGAAGATCTGCTCTGAGAACCAGCCACCAAGACTCTGATTCGTTTATTCAGAGGCAGAGACGTCCACTTCCAAAGCAAGAGCTCCTACTGATCGATCAAAGATTCGTTTATTCAGAGGCAGAGACGTCCACTTCCAAGGCAAGAGCTTCCACTGATCGATCAAAGCACTGACTTTTTGGAGCCAGCGGTCAGTGATGAATATTTTCATTGATCTGATGTTTATGGGAGATATATTTTCTGCGTCGTAGCAAAGAAACAAACATAATGCATTCACTTATATCACCATAAGGCTATTGTAATGCCTCCAATGTAATATCAGTCCAATGGATGATGCTATCCATGCCATGTTTTATATCTAGTACATTTTTGTAATTGGGTTTCATTAAACGTTTTGCACCATTTGCCTTCTACGGCCTCAGTGCTGCACTGGTTGCAGAATGAGTTAACTGGTAATCCATCAGTATACTGGTTGTGACAGTATAATGGGAGCGTTTTCTTTTATCTGCTCCTCTCCGCTGATTTATGACCACAGACCACATCAAAGTTAAATATGCAGTGAATCAAAGATCCTTTAACAGCAAAATGACAGGGAGTTAGAGGAAGTAAGTTCTCGCACCTATAGTGATGGTAGAATGCTGATAAGGAGGAACTGCCCACTCAAAAAGCAATCAGCACATTCTCACTCTGCTTCTCTTCTCCATTCTGTCAAGGTGAATATGACATATCAGAGAGGGCATAACAGAGAAGAAAGTTCAGGGCAGGCAATCCAATGGAAAATGCATGCTGGGAAAAGCAATGCATGCTGGGACCTATAGTGATGGTAAAATGCTAATGAATAGGAACTTCTCACTCAAAAAGCAATCAGCAGATTATTACTTTTGTCACCGTGGACAGGCAAGCCAATGGATAATGTCAGAAACAATGCAGGCTGGAAAGTTAGGGAAAGTAAGTTCCAGCACCAATAGTGATGGTAGAATGCTGACGACTTCCCACTCAAAAACTAATCAGCAGATTATTACCTGTCCTGTGGATAGGTGATAAGTTATTATGGAGGGCAACCCTTTAAATAAATGAGCCTAAGAATTGCTCCTCTTTCACGCAGTGATGTCCAACCTGAGGACATGCTGGGAGTTGTAGTTTCCCGAAGGCCATAGGATATAGAAGATTGATTTTGGGATATCTAGTGCAGATGTGCAGTTACCTCCATGTTTGTGTTCCTGTTGTGTTTGCAGAGATGCAGCTCTGACCTGACCACCCCGCGCTCCTTCCTGCCTTGCCGTGTTCCCATGTTACAGCAATGATGCACAGGAAACCGAATAAGAATAAGAAACGTAGAAATCTCTGATGGGAAATGGAAGTTACTGTCTGACATTGTTTTGTACAAAGAAGAAAAAGGAAGAAGGAAAAGGAAAGGAAGAGTAAATTGCTCTTAAGCATTTTATTCCGAGTGATGACTTATAATAAAAAAGCTTCTTACACTCCACAGGACATAGCACATCTACTGATTTGAACAAGCAGTGTGTAATGCTTTATTTCTCCTCTGGGGGCACTGTAGAGTAAATAAACACTCTATGTTATTATCCTCCAGAGATGGCAGCTGATCACTGGGTGTTCAAATCATGATCAGGAAGTGGGGTGGGGATTTGTCTCTGTACAGGAAGTGGGGTGGGTCTTTGTCCCTCTACGGGAAGTAGGGATGGGTCTTTGTCCCCCTACAGGAAGTGAGGAGGGTCTTTGTCCCTCTACAGGAAGTGGGGTGGGTCTTTGTCCCTCTACAGGAAGTGGGGTGGGGATTTGTCCCTCTACAGGAAGTGGGGTGGGGATTTGTCCCTCTACAGGAAGTGGAGGTTGGTCTTTGTCCCTGTACAGGAAGTGAGGTGGGTCTTAGTACCGCTACAGGAAGAGGGGTGGGTCTTTGTCTTTTTACAGGAAGTGGGGTGGGGATTTGTCCCTCTACAGGAAGTGGGGTGGAGATTTGTCCCTCTACAGGAAGTGGAGGTGGGTCTTTGTCCCTGTACAGGAAGTGAGCCTTAGTACTGCTACAGGAAGAGGGGTGGGTCTTTGTCCTTTTACAGGAAGCAGGGGTGGGTCTTTGTTCCTCTACAGGAAGTAGGGATGGGTCTTTGTTCCTCTACAAGAAGTGAGGTGGGTCTTTGTCCCTCTATAGGAAGTAGGGATGGGTCTTTGTTCCACTACAGGAAGTGGGGTGGAGATTTGTCCCTCTACAGGAAGTGGGGTGGGGATTTGTCCCTCTACAGGAAGTGGGGTGGGGATTTGTCCCTCTACAGGAAGTGGGGTAGGTCTTTGTATCTCTACAGGAAGTGGGGTGGGGATTTGTCCCTCTACAGGAAGTGGGGTAGGTCTTTGTATCTCTACAGGAAGTGGGGTGGGGATTTGTCCCTCTACAGGAAGTGGGGTGGGGATTTGTCCCTCTACAGGAAGTGGGGTGGGGATTTGTCCCTCTACAGGAAGTGGGGTAGGTCTTTGTATCTCTACAGGAAGTGGGGTGGGGATTTGTCCCTCTACAGGAAGTGGGGTGGGTCTTTGTCTCTTTTTCTACAGGAAGTGGGGTGGGGATTTGTCCCTCTACAGGAAGTGGGGTGGGTCTTTGTCTCTTTTTCTACAGGAAGTAGGAACAGGTCTTCATCACTTTTCAGGAAATGGGGCAGTCTGTGTCTCTACAGGAAGTAGGGCAGAACTTATTCGCTCTAAAGGAAATCGGGCAGGTCTTTGACTATCTACAGGAAGTGAAGGACGGGTCTTTGTTTCTCTACTGAAAATGGGGCGAGTCTTTGTCACTTTACTTCTTTTCTCCTGTCTGTAAAACTGCATAAAGACAGAATAGAGAGGCACGTTTTCAGTTCAGGCCAGGCAACCGGTTGGATTATGGCAGGAACAATGCATTCTGGGAAGTAAGAGAAATCAAGTTCCAGCACCTATCATGCTGGCAGAATGCTGACAAAGAGGAAATATCCATTCAAAAAGTATGGAGAGTAAGTTCTAAAACATGACAATAGGGACATATTGGAATGGTATGTGCAACAAATGCAGTTTTACCATTTTGTGAGGGGGATGAGGGCAAGACTACAGTATGCTTTGGTTTTGTGTAACAGGACAGACACACTCTAAAAAATAACTGCCCGCAGCCGCCACTAGAGGGAGCTTCCTTATACACTGAATAATAAGACTGTATCCAGAAAAGCTCCCTCTAGTGGTGATGCAGGCAGCCAGAATATTTTCTATGCCTATGTAGAGGATTTGGTGCTTTGTATATATAAAAAAAATAGATAAAAATAAAGTTATACTTAGAAATTCTACATACGATGGGTATAGGTGCAGTTTTATTAGACCTACACACATTGCATTACAAGCTTCTGGCAGTCTGCTTCCTGACAATTTGGATCCATTGTATCTGCTTGTACAAGCTGTTTACACCAACTTCCTTATACAGCGCCCAATAAAGATGTTGCTAAAATTTTACGAAATTCTCAGATAAACATTTCACTTTCACATAAAAACAAATAAATAAAAACTTCTACTTTTATCAATTTATTGAGTCACAGAGAATCAGAGCTGCAGGAAATATTCAGGTGAGTTACTCCGCACGCTCCCATGTGTCTCGCACCAGATAGGACAATTTAAGGACTTAAAGGGGAACTTCACGGGAAAACAAGTTATTCCATATAGGTGATAACTTTCCGACCACTGATCTATAGAATACGGTATTTTTGTCCCAGGTCAGATGCCTGACCACTGCTCCATTCATTGTCTATGGGGGCTGCCAAAAAAAGTCAAGCGTTCAGTAGTAGCCCCATAGGTAGAGATAAGCAAACCAGAACTGTAAAGTTTGGGGTTCGTACCAGACACGGGGCTGAACTCCGAACATGGACTTCTCCTGGAAATCCATTCTACAGTTCGAGGAGGAGAAGGAGAGATTTTCCAGCTCCAAAGTTCAGGTCCCCATTGATTTCTATGGGGTTTGGGTGCAGGTTCAAATTTGGGTACCAGAACCGAACTTTGGACTAAAGTTTGGTCGAACCCCACAAATCCAAACTTCCACGTGTCTGTTCATCCCTACCCATAGGGAATAAATGAAGTGTTTGACCCTGCTGTTGTCTTCGGTCAAAAACGACCGACCTTGAATTTCAATATTCTTTAAAATATTCAAGATGCGGCTCTGAAACCCCGTGGCCGACCGACCCATCCTCATTTAAGTCAATCAACCACGAGTTTCAGAACCGCATCTTGAACACCCCCAAAAATACCAAAGTTCAAAATAGGTCTCCCCAGACCGAAGACAACAGCAGGGTTGAGCATACGCACAGCCGCTACCTTCTGTGGATAGTCGTTAACGTGTTTTCCCTTAGGCAATCCCTTTAAGGAGGATAACCCGCCAACAACATTAATCGTAAATTGATAAATGTTTGATTGATGGGTGTTCGAATGCTGGGACCTGCAATGATCACGAGGGACTCAGGCACATGTGTGACCGCCGCTCCATTTACTCACTATGGGAACTGTGGTCATGCATGCTCACTACTGTTCCAATAGATTCATTGAAGTGAATGGAGAGGTGATCACGCATGCTCTTGAGGTCCCATCAGTCGAGCCACCACCGATCATACATTTACCACTTACTGTTAATGGTCCTTTTTAATTGAAAGGAAATGTATCATCAGAAAACGACTTTATTGTTTGAATTAGGTTTTTGTGAGAAACATATTTTTTTAAATATTGACAATGTGGTTTTTTTATGATCACCATCTGTATTAAATATAAAAATTAAAAATCTTGCAATTTTCACACCGGCCACTGGGACTTTTTTTAAAACTCTACCTTGCTGTAGTTTTCAGAAAATGCACATGAACATTAGCCACAATGAACAGAGTCCATCCCTATCTTTTGAATTGAAGCATCTAATGAGAGTGTGAAAAGGTCAATGTGAAAGGAAAGTCTATTGTGACCGGTGATGTGACTCTAGTCACTAATTATGGACATGCAGTGAGGTGGGGAAGTCAGGGAGTCATAAACAGAGGGGTGAGACAAAGGCGTAGTCAGTTTACAGTCCGGGATCAGAACTCCAAAAAGGTAGCGGATCACAAAAAAAGGGGCTAGGCAAACGGATGGTTAAAGGCAAATCCAAGGTTGGTCAACAGAGATCAAGATATTAGAACTCAAAGCACAGAGCAAACACTCACCAACTGGGCCGAGCTACAACTGGCAGATATAAGAGTCAGTCAGCCAGCTAAGTAGCCTGGGAATCATTCCGAATAGGAGACACCTGTAGGAAGCCCAGCACGCCCCGGCAGTGATTGGGGAAGCGGACCGTGACCCACCACACTGACAGCTCAGCATGCCCAAGTCCTAGATTGTATGGCTGAACCGCCACTCACCACACAGAGGAGGAATTGTGACAGGTGAATCCTGGGTTCTGGAGGTGTAATCAATCTTTGCAATCCTGCCTCTGAAGATAATGAGTCTGCTGCAAACTCTTCCTTAACCAACAGGAAGTTAAGATTCTAAAATAGCCCCCGTGGATAGTATAAGAATTGCAATTTTTTTAATACGAATAGTACAAAATATAAAACAAATGCTAAAACTTTATTATAAAAAAAAATATGTAATACAAAAATCTGTAAAAATATGAAATTTATTAAAAAAAAATATCCAAAATAGAATATGAAAAAGAATTAATACGATCATAACTCCGCACTGAGAATATTTCACCGTTCTCTTGAAGGATGTGATTTTTTTATATATATTTTTCAAACCCCCTTTTCCTTTTTCATTATTATAAGCCACAAAGAAAATACAATATTTTTATTCCGCGAGATTCGATCGGCATTTAAATATTATCATCACGGAGCGTGCGGACGTTATACCTAAGGGATACAATTAGGAGAGCGACTCTGGTGCTTGGCGGCAGCGGACGGCTCCCAAGTGTGTTGTCACTGGCGGAACTGACAGCGCTGAACTGGTGTTCTGCAGAGATAAGTGGGTTCCTTCGTTTAGTGACAAGAGCTGCGCTCCTGTGCGGCAGATTACGGCATCCGCTTCCATTTTTTTTCTTTACGTACGTTGTAATTGAAGTGTAATTACTAATATTAGCACCGCGTGGTGCGGCCAGATAAGATTACTCCAGTCCACGTGACGCCATTGTAATCGGACGTTCTATGGTAAAATGTATCATCATTATGGGATGTGGAGTTTGCTGTCACGCCCCACTGTAACTTCCGCCATATTGTTCTGGAGGCTACCGAACGGCTGCAGATATTTCCCCAACAATGGATTATTACCCTTATTTCTTTGTTTCTCAACCCTTTCACCGTCATTTTTTCCTTTCGCTTTTGTTTTTTCCTCCTATTCTTCCAAAAGCCATATTTTTTTTATTTTTTTTCCATCGAGAAGAGTTTTAATTCTTTTCCGGAACAAATTGTTTTGAATGGAACCATATGATGCACTGAAAAACGGGAAAAAATAAAAAGTGAAAAATGTTATTTATTTTTTTGTATAGTTTTTTTTTACATTTTTTTTTTTATTTTACTGCTTTTAAAGTAATTCTGAACTTTTTCTTTAAAAAAAAAAAAAAAAATTTTGGTTGGTGTTGCCATTGTCTTTTTTTTTATTTTTCCATCGAAGGAGCTGCGCTTGTTTTTTGCAAGGTGATCTGTAATTTTTATTGGTACCATTGTAAAGTACATAGGATATTTTATTCCTTTTTATCGTTTTTATTGTTTTTGTGGTTTATAATTTTTATGTTTGCGACCAATAAATGGCAATTCTTTTGTTTCAATTATTTTTCTTTACGGTTTTTATAGTACGGTTAACTAAATTTATATTTTGATAAAGCGTGAAGATTTAATGGGTGCAGTGATACTAAATAAACTTTTTTATATATTTTCAGATTGGGATTTTTTTTTATATTTTGAAAAATGTTTTAATTATTTACTCGCTTTATTGTATATATAGAAAAATAACGATCTTCAATAAAACCCAGCTGTAGACGTTGCTTTGTGTCCAATAGTTTTAAATTGCACCTTTGTGTGCCATCTTCTTTCACCTGGGAAACCCACCACAGTGATTCATTGTCCGCTCTATTTCTACAAATACATAATTACACCAGCAGAATAGTGAGTGCAGCTCTGGAGTATAATACAGGATGTAACTCAGGATCAGTAATGTAATGTATGTACACAGTGACTGCACCAGCAGAATAGTGAGTGCAGCTCTGGGGTATAATACAGGATGTAACTCAGGATCAGTAATGTAATGTATGTACACAGTGACTGCACCAGCAGAATAGTGAGTGCAGCTCTGGAGTATAATACAGGATGTATCTCAGGATCAGTAATGTAATGTATGTACACAGTGACTGCACCAGCAGAATAGTGAGTGCAGCTCTGGGGTATAATACAGGATGTAACTCAGGATCAGTAATGTAATGTATGTACACAGTGACTGCACCAGCAGAATAGTGAGTGCAGCTCTGGGTATAATACAGGAGGTAACTCAGGATCAGTAATGTAATGTATGTACACAGTGACTGCACCAGCAGAATAGTGAGTGCAGCTCTGGAGTATAATACAGGATGTAACTCAGGATCAGTAATGTAATGTATGCACACAGTGACTGCACCAGCAGAATAGTGAGTGCAGCTCTGGGGTATAATACAGGATGTAACTCAGGATCAGTAATGTAATGTATGTACACAGTGACTGCACCAGCAGAATAGTGAGTGCAGCTCTGGAGTATAATACAGGATGTATCTCAGGATCAGTAATGTAATGTATGTACACAGTGACTGCACCAGCAGAATAGTGAGTGCAGCTCTGGGGTATAATACAGGATGTAACTCAGGATCAGTAATGTAATGTATGTACACAGTGACTGCACCAGCAGAATAGTGAGTGCAGCTCTGGGTATAATACAGGAGGTAACTCAGGATCAGTAATGTAATGTATATACACAGTGACTGCACCAGCAGAATAGTGAGTGCAGCTCTGGGGTATAATACAGGATGTAGCTCAGGATCAGTAATGTAATGTATGTATACAGTGACTGCACCAGCAGAATAGTGAGTGCAGCTCTGGGGTATAATACAGGATGTAACTCAGGATCAGTAATGTAATGTATGTACACAGTGACTGCACCAGCAGAATAGTGAGTGCAGCTCTGGAGTATAATACAGGATGTAACTCAGGATCAGTAATGTAATGTGTGTACACAGTGATTGCACCAGCAGAATAGTGAGTGCAGCTCTGGAGTATAATACAGGATGTAACTCAGGATCAGTAATGTAATGTATGTACACAGTGACTGCACCAGCAGAATAGTGAGTGCAGCTCTGGGGTATAATACAGGATGTAACTCAGGATCAGTAATGTAATGTATGTACACAGTGACTGCACCAGCAGAATAGTGAGTGCAGCTCTGGAGTATAATACAGGATGTAACTCAGGATCAGTAATGTAATGTGTGTACACAGTGATTGCACCAGCAGAATAGTGAGTGCAGCTCTGGAGTATAATACAGGATGTAACTCAGGATCAGTAATGTAATGTATGTACACAGTGACTGCACCAGCAGAATAGTGAGTGCAGCTCTGGAGTATAATACAGGATGTAACTCAGGATCAGTAATGTAATGTATGTACACAGTGACTGCACCAGAGAAATCTATGGCTGCCATAAGAAGTGCAGGGACCCACAGCAAATTTTTGGATGGTCACCACCCGGCCATTATGTGTCGGTCTGATCTGACTGCACATTACACCTACACTAATCATCGCCAAACCATGTTACATCTACAACAGCCCCCTCATTCTCATCAGGCCCACTCTTACGGCACTGTACACTTTCACTATGGGCTCTCCCTTTCCCGTTGCCACCGCGGAGTTGTCCATCTCTTGCTCTGACACTGGCTCCTCCGTTGTTAGTCCTATCGTGGCACTTATTACGGCAGGAGGACATCTGCCTGGCCAGCGATCTTGGCTCTCCTGTGGCCATAGACTATTGATCCACCATTGGGCGCCATATTACAGCTGCATACGGAGATGATCTGGATCCACAATAATCTGTGAGTATGAGCCAAAAGCAATTCTCTAGTTTGGGTCAGAGATCTCTTGGATGAATCGTTGCATGATTGAGCATAAGGAAAAAATTTACTGTCAGACTCCCCCAAAAATAAAAAGATCAGGCCTGACATTTGTTGTGGGGGAAAGTTTGGACACTTTCATTCATACACTTCAAAATTGGTGAGTTTGACCCACATGAATCCAATGTGATGGCCATTTTTACTTTTTGATTTGTTCTCCACTTGAAGGTCAAGCAGATACAAGCTGGACACCACGTCTACAGGGGCTGCCGATCCTGATAACAATATATAGAACGCTAATTGAAAGACGACGCTGCGCTCTTATTCCAGTGTCACAATGGCGGCGTTTGATCGACATTATCCTCCACCTGATGTACAATGTCTCATTGTTGCATCTCCTTGAAATCCCCGCAGTGACTTATCTAAGAAACCGTAGACTTTTTTCTTACTTCTGCGGGTTCTTTCTGTTATTAGGTATTTAGACAGTAAAAATGTGTGAAGATGTGAGCAATGCAGAAGAATGAACAGGCGTCTTCTTTGTCTGGAGATGGATCGTGAAGGTCATCCTGGTGTCAATTTCATGTTCAGAAAAGACTGGAGGATATCGAGCAGGTCCGGTCTTGTAACTCACCGAAAATCTGAGACTGCAGGTGGGTAGAAACACGCGAGAAAAAACCTCTGGTTAACCTTCCCGATGTTGTCGTTATCTATGATCCTGCCAGTTTGAGGTCTTCTTGGATCTGTCTGCTCTCTACCGGTTATAAGATAAGTTCCTCCAGCATCTACCTACATGTGACTGGCTATGGGATAAGGTCTACCGGTATCTACCTACATGTGCCTGGCTATGGGATAAGGTCTACTAGTATCTACCTGCATGTGACTGGCTATGGGATAAGGTCTACCGGTATGTACCTACATGTGCCTGGCTATGGGATAAGGTCTACCGGTATCTACCTACATGTGCCTGGCTATGGGATAAGGTCTACTAGTATCTACCTACATGTGACTGGCTATGGGATAAGGTCTACTAGTATCTACCTGCATGTGACTGGCTATGGGATAAGGTCTACTAGTATCTACCTGCATGTGACTGGCTATGGGATAAGGTCTACCGGTATCCACCTACATGTGACTGGCTATGGGATAAGGTCTACCGGTATCTACCTGCATGTGACTGGCTATGGGATAAGGTCTACCGGTATCTACCTACATGTGACTGGCTATGGGATAATGTCTACCGGCATCTTCCCACATGTGACTGGCAATGGGATAAAGTCTACCAGTATCTACCTGCATGTGACTGGCTATGGGATAATGTCTACCGGCATCTTCCCACATGTGCCTGGCTATGGGATAAGGTCTACCGGTATCTACCTGCATGTGACTGGCTATGGGATAAGGTCTACCGGTGTCTACCTACATGTGACTGGTTATGGGATAAGGTCTACCGGTATCTACCTACATGTGACTGGCTATGGGATAAGGTCTACTAGTATCTACCAGTATGTGACTGAATATGGGATAAGGTCTACTGGTATCTACCTGCATGAGACTAGCTATCAGATAAGGTCTACTGGTATCTACTGGCATGTGACTGGCTATGGGATAAGGTCTACTGGTATCTACCAGCATGTGACTGGCTATGAAATAAGGTCAACCTCTATCTACCAGCATGTGACTGGCAATGGGCTAAGATCAGCCGGTATTCACCATCAGAAGTAATCCGGAGAGCAGGGATAGCTAGGACGTTAAGGATGGGAAGGAACCCCTGGCCTCAGGTAATCTGACAACAGACTCGTGACAATGATCCAGGATTGTAGCTGGAGGGGCATGGTCTCTGGGTGCCAGTGAGGGGGCCAACAAGCCTCTACGTCATGGCCAAGGTATTTAGATACAGGGCAAGTCTTCCCAACAAGGGACCACGCACCTTGTTTCTCAGGATTAGTGGTGGCTAGGGTTGAGTGACCTTGACTTTTTTAGGGTCGAGTCGGGTTTCGCGAAACCCGACTATCTCAAAAGTCGAGTCGAGTGAAATCGGCCGATTATGGCGAAAAGTCGAGGATCGACCAAAACACGAAACCCAATGCAAAGTCAATGGGAATATTTTTTTTTTCCTCTCTCTCTCTCCTCTCTCTCTCTCCTCTCTCTCTCTCTCTCCTCTCTCTCTCCTCTCTCTCTCTCTCTCCGTCCGTCCCTGAACTGAAAAGCTGGTGTTACACATTGCAAATCGCTACAGCGCACAAGCGACAACATGGCGATAGGCGTCCACGCCCCTAAGACCTATGTCATCACTCTGCCCACGCTCCTTCATTGGCTGAAAAAAATGGCGCCAAGCGCGTCATACGAAACTCGACTTTGGCGCGAAAGTCGCGTACCACATGGCCGACCCCACACAGGGATCGGGTCGGGTTTCATGAAACCCGACTTTGCCAAAAGTCGGCGACTTTTGAAAATGAACGATCCGTTTCGCTCAACCCTAGTGGTGGCCCCAAATGTTGGACCTCAACTGATCCTAGCAATATCTCATATAAGGGTGTATTGTGTAACTTTTTGCAGCTTTACATCTGCAGACACTTCGTACTGTGCAGGACAGCGACTACTATCCTAATGTCCTCCTCATTCCAGTGGACCAGCCGCTCGCAGCTCCCTCTCTGTGGTCGAACAACTTTTTTTTCTTTCTAAAGTTTCCAGGGAAGTGTTTGTTGCTGACTCTACCAGCAATAAAACTCATAAAACCAGTAATACCAGTCCGCGAGCTTAAACATGATGCTCTTTCCTCTACATATTATATAATGGTAATTATCTATTCCTGCTCGCAGTGACTTTGCCCTCGGGAAGTTATTGTGATAGAATGGGTGCAACATATTGGATGCGGTCCAGATGAGCAACTAGCCCATCCGGCCATCACTAGCCCACGCGTTCAGTGTTTATGAAGGCAGAGCTCAGGGAGACATTTGCTTATCTAAGATAATATGCAATTAAAGTCAGCTGTTACCCAAGCAGGACTGTCAAATCTTACCAGAGTGCAATAGGCAGGGATCAGTAAGAAGGATTGTCACATAATTACCATATGCCACAAGATAGATGACAAACGTATGATTGCAGGAGGTCTGACCGCTGGGACCCCACTGGGGTGTAGAGTGTAGGGTCTCCTGTGTGAATGGAGAGGTACTGAGCACGTGCAACCTCTGTGTTCGCACATGCTCACTACAGCTCCAATCACACAAGGAACTCTGGGACCCCTGTTCTCATGACTGATTAGGATCAGGGGGCTCAGACACCAGCAATCATATGTTCATCACCTATCCAACAGAAAAGTGGTACATTTTGTTTATGGGACACCCCTTTAAGGGTACGCCTTTAAATGTGTGTGTGTGTGTGTGTGTGTGGGGGGGGGTGATACCCCTAAATGTGGACTCAGTGTAAGAAAACCCATTTTGAAATATTTACATCCAATGGATATAGAGGTGTTATCAGTCATTGTACAGGAGGAGGAGGTGAGCTGTGACATCACCTATTGTGAATGGTGGATCCTGTGTTATCTACTGTATATAGAGGTGTTATCAGTCATTGTACAGGAGGAGGAGGAGAGCTGTGACATCACCTATTGTGAATGGTGGATCTGTGTTATCTACTGTATACAGAGGTGTTATCAGTCATTGTACAGGAGGAGGAGGTGAGCTGTGACATCATCTATTGTGAATGGTGGATCCTGTGTTATCTACTGTATATAGAGGTGTTATCAGTCATTGTACAGTAGGAGGAGGTGAGCTGTGACATCATCTATTGTGAATGGTGGATCCTGTGTTATCTACTGTATATAGAGGTGTTATCAGTCATTGTGCAGGAGGAGGAGGTGAGCTGTGACATCACCTATTGTGAATGGTGGATCCTGTGTTATCTACTGTATATAGAGGTGTTATCAGTCATTGTACAGGAGGAGGAGGTGAGCTGTGACATCACCTATTGTGAATGGTGGATCCTGTGTTATCTACTGTATATAGAGGTGTTATCAGTCATTGTACAGGAGGAGGAGGAGAGCTGTGACATCACCTATTGTGAATGGTGGATCTGTGTTATCTACTGTATACAGAGGTGTTATCAGTCATTGTACAGGAGGAGGAGGTGAGCTGTGACATCATCTATTGTGAATGGTGGATCCTGTGTTACCTCCTGTATATAGAGGTGTTATCAGACATTGTACAGGAGGAGGAGGAGAGCTGTGACATCATCTATTGTGAATGGTGGATCCTGTGTTATCTACTGTATACAGAGGTGTTATCAGTCATTGTACAGGAGGAGGAGGTGAGCTGTGACATCATCTATTGTGAATGGTGGATCCTGTGTTATCTACTGTATATAGAGGTGTTATCAGTCATTGTACAGGAGGAGGAGGTGAGCTGTGACATCATCTATTGTGAATGGTGGATCCTGTGTTATCTACTGTATATAGAGGTGTTATCAGTCATTGTGCAGGAGGAGGAGGTGAGCTGTGACATCACCTATTGTGAATGGTGGATCCTGTGTTATCTACTGTATATAGAGGTGTTATCAGTCATTGTATAGGAGGTGAGCTGTGACATCACCTATTGTGAATAATTAATCCCGTCTAATCTAGTGATATATCCGTCACTGTACTTTTCTCTATGTAGAGCTATTACCTTTTACTGTAATCCTATAAGTGATGATAAACAGAAAGTGTCTAGTATTAGGTGTAATGTCGTGTGAAAATTGCTACATTTATGATTATTTTTTTAATCTAGATAATGATAAAGAAAATTGAAAAAACATCAAACATTTAAAAAAAAAAAAATACATTTAACATAAAAACTTGATTTAAACAATAGGCTTTTTTCATATTGAATAGGAGCCGTGTCATACATCAGTCCCAAGCACGGACCTTGATGCTCAGTTCCTCTGTCTGATCAGATTATCATTGGGAGACTCTTCTAAAAAAATTAATAAAAACTTTCCCCCAAATGGTGATTGTTTATTCCATTCTGAGCTCCTCGATCTCACGTTTTAATTTAGAAAAAAGGAGCATCAAAGTCTTTGCCGGAAGAATTCGTTGTATTGAAGCCGAGGATCTTGTAACGAGAACGGTTCCCCGTGTCTGACATCGAAAAGGATAATAACGAGGTCTTTATCATCCCGGGTTCTCTCGGCAGGAGCAGAACACTTCAATAAGACGAGACAACGCGCTCTGCGCTGCCGCGGATTACACCGCTCTAGAGGGGACGTCACTTTCTATCAATTTCTATCACTCGTATTCTCTAGATATCACAGTAACAATCTCGCTTATTAGAAGAACCTGTGCACAAGGAAAAACCATCTCTGGTCATGGCGGATCGGTACTATGACTACTAACGAGCCTTCCTAAAATCGTAGCACTTGGTCATCCCAATCAGCCCTTCTACGAGAGGCCTCTCAAATACAAAGTGAGGATATATTTCGGGTTTAGGCATTGAGTAGGGTCCGTACTCAACACTTCACAGTAGTAATATGGAGGACCGGTCTAGCTACCTGCATATGGTTAGTTTCTATGTGCAGTGTAATACTTCATTCCTCCTCTGGGAGCGCTGCAGGGGATTACAACACTTGCTGTCAGGTTGCACAGACCATATCGAAATCGAGCTGAGCTCTGATGTGGTCAAAAATCATGCTTAAAGGAGTTGTCCCGTGAAAACAAGTCATAGATTGATTGGTGGGGGTCCGACCGCTGGGGCACTTTTAGAATGGCGCTCCATTCATTCCCTATGAGGATGATGTGCGATGAATTCGGATTTTTCCAGCAGCCCGATAAGAGAATTAATAGAGTGGAGGTCCATTCTAAAGGGGATACAGATGCAGGTCCCAGTGGTCGGACACCCACCAATTAGCAAGTTATCACCCATTTTTCGGCTAGGTGATAGCTTGTTTTCACCGGACAGCTCCTTTAAGCATGAGTTTTGACCACATCAAAGTTCAGCTCGACTTCGATATGGTCACTGCAACCTGACAGCAAGTGTTGTAATCCCCTGCAGCACTCCCAGAGGAGAAATGAAGTATTACACTGCAAATAGAAGCTATGATTTGCCGCTCTCCAGTTCGGTCCTTTGTGGCAGCCGGTCTTCACTTCTGCACCCAAGCTCCTCGGGTTCAGCACTCTGGACCTCATGGAGTCACGTGAGGCTTAGCGCCTGGGTGTCTCGGAACGCCTTGATGTTGCAGTGCCTTGTACACAAAAGTGAAGAGCGGCTGTGATGAAGAACAGGACTGGACGCCGAAGTAGGGCAGCGCGAATCCCTAGAAATATCGCCGCCACCAGACACCACTTATCTCATTTTCTGTCCGCATACTCGGCTGAGAATCTCGAGACTAAAAAGCAATGTGCTAATTAAAGTTTCTGGAGCGCACAATCCAAGTTTATAGGACGGTAAAACAAGTAACGTCTTCTCCTCCCCCATC
Organism: Ranitomeya imitator; assembly: GCF_032444005.1. Classification (NCBI taxonomy): domain Eukaryota; kingdom Metazoa; phylum Chordata; class Amphibia; order Anura; family Dendrobatidae; genus Ranitomeya; species Ranitomeya imitator. The sequence goes on along the minus strand of NC_091289.1, from coordinate 20,239,699 downwards.
ATTATGTGAGAAATTATATTTTATAAGATAATTAACGGCTGATTGCGGCTTCCGTCCAGAGGACTGGTATAAATCCTCTGACCCAGTTCACAGGGTGTTTATGGGCTCATCGAGCTGACTAAGGCCGTCATCAGGACACTGCAACACATCAGTTACACCCACGACAAGTCGTGTCCGGCAGGCCACACGTGCAGCGCCACCGCAAAGGCCTGAGATCATGGCGATATAGCGCCCTCTGCTGGTGAAGCGCAAAAGCCTGAGATCATGGCGATATAGCGCCCTCTGCTGGTGAAGAAAAGTTCAGGCATACAGTCAAAACTTTTATACGTTTTTAGAATACTTAGAAAAAGCATTTAGACAATGAAAGAGATATCTCCATCGTTCTACAGAACAGTTTAGAACTTGGAACCCCCACTGGTTCCAAAAACTGGGCTCTGACGTGCCTCCTCTGTATGGAGCAGTGTCCCGCCATGTGCACCCCTGACTACCAGCTGACTACTCCACTCTGCTTTTTTCTGTATCCCCATAGAGAATGTCATGCGAATGTCCAAGATTGATAGATGTGAATAGGTGATAACTTCTAAAATTGGGAATAACCCTTTAAAAAGCAATGATCAAGCATCCATATATAAAGGCCAACGATGGGCCGACAGATGTTCCTCCTGTCTCCCCATACAGCCAGCCATTTACATAGAGTTAGCCGCTCCCTGTTTGAAAATTAGGGAAGCTTTATCCCTACCCCAGAATATCTCTGTCCCCTATCCAGACCATTAATTTGAGGATAGATTTTTGTAAACCTCGTCCTTTTTCGATCCAAGACTGTTTCCAAAAAGTTGCGACGCTCCCGGTAAGTCCAGAACAATTATGACCTTTTTTTATCACCAGAATAGAATAAATCCTTTTGAACAAAACCTGATAAAATAGAACAATTCCTATCCTTCCGCCAATGAGGGAAGGTCGGAGTACCCCCAAAGACTTAAAATAATCATGGTCGGGTATGTTCACGTGCTCTTTGGGTTCGGCTGACTTACGTATGATGTTCATAGGCGCTTTATTATCCAGCAGGTGCCAAAAAAAATGCCAAAAATGTGACTAAGATTGAATTGGGGGGCATATAATTTGTCACTATACCCCCCCAAAATTAAAAACTTACCTTACAACAAAATATAGTGTCACGGGGCCGGATTTCTTTGGCAGGTCGTGATCGAGCACTCTCTGCTCCAACTGCAGCCAGGCGAACTGCCCCCTGCAAAGGGAAAAGCTGAAATTACAGATTTGGTCTCATAGTCACGCGCACCTTTATTAATGTTGATGACCTGTCACTTGCCATAAATATGTAATTATTGAATACCACGCCCACTTGGCTAACAAAACTAGATTTACATACAGGAAACATGAGGTCATATCTCTGGAAATGAGAGGAGCAGGTACATAAGAAAAGCATCACCGGATTCAGGAGAACAATAATAATAATAATAATAATTTTATTTATATAGCGCCAACATATTCCGCAGCGCTTTACAAATTATAGAGGGGACTTGTACAGACAATAAACATTACATCATAACAGAAATACAGTTCAAAACAGATACCAGGAGGAGTGAGGGCCCTGCTCGCAAGCTACAAACTATGAGGAAAAGGGGAGACACGAGAGGTGGATGGTAACAATTGCTTTAGTTATTCGGACCAGCTATAGTGTAAGGCTCAGGTGTTCATGTAAAGCTGCATGAACCAGTTACCTGCCTAAGTATGTAGCAGTATAGACACAGAGGGCTAATACTGCATAAAGTGTATGAGAACATGATGCGAGGAACCTTTTTTTTTTTTTTTATTATAAATAGGCCACACAGGGATCGTTAGGTTAATGCATTGAGGCGGTAGGCCAGTCTGAACAAATGAGTTTTTAGGGCACGCTTAAAACTGTGGGGATTGGGGATTAATCGTATTAACCTAGGTAGTGCATTCCAAAGAATCGGCGCAGCACGTGTAAAGTCTTAGAGACGGGAGTGGGAGGTTCTGATTATTGAGGATGCTAACCTGAGGTCATTAGCGGAGCGGAGGGCATGGGTAGGGTGGTAGACTGATACCAGGGAGGAGATGTAGGGTGGTGCTGAGCCATAGAGTGCTTTGTGGATGAGGGTAGTAGTTTTGTACTGGATTCTGGAGTGGATGGGTAGCCAGTGTAATGACTGGCACAGGGTAGAGGCATCGGTGTAACGGTTGGTGAGGAATATGATCCTGGCTGCAGCATTCAGGACAGATTGGAGCGGGGAGAGTTTTGCAAGAGGGAGGACGATTAGTAGAGAGTTACAATAGTCCAGACGAGAATGAATAAGTGAAACAGTCAGAGTTTTTGCAGAGTCGAAATTAAGAAAAGGGCGAATTCTAGAAATGTTTTTGAGATGCAGGTAAGAAGAGCGAGCCAGTGATCGGATGTAGGGGGTGAATGAAAGGTCAGAATCAAGGATGACCCCAAGGCAGCGGGCATGTTGCTTTGGAGTAATGGTGGAACCGCACACGGAGATGGCAATGTCAGGCAAAGGTAGGTTAGTAGAGGGAGAGAACACGAGGAGTTCAGTTTTTGACAGGTTTAGTTTCAGATAGAGGGAGGACATGATGTTAGAGACAGCGGTAAGACAATCACTGGTGTTTTCTAAAAAGGTCGGTGTGATATCGGGAGCAGAAGTGTATAGTTGGGTGTCGTCAGCATAGAGATGGTACTGGAAACCAAATCTACTGATTGTTTGTCCAATAGGGGCAGTATACAACGAGAAGAGTAGGGGGCCTAGGACTGATCCTTGAGGAACCCCAACAGTAAGGGGAAGGTGAGAGGAGGAGGAACCAGCAAAACATACAGTGAAGGATCGGTCAGAGAGATAGGAGGAGAACCAGGAGAGAACGGTGTCCTTGAGGCCGATGGAGCGGAGCATAGTGAGGAGGAGCTGATGATCCACAGTGTCAAATGCTGCAGAGAGATCCAAGAGAATTAGCATGGAGTAGTGACCATTAGATTTAGCTGTTAGTAGGTCATTAGAGACTTTAGTGAGGGCAGTTTCAGTAGAGTGTAAAGAGCGGAAGCCAGATTGAAGAGGGTCGAGAAGAGAGTTATCTGAGAGATAGCGGGTAAGACGGGAGTGGACCAGGCGTTCGAGGAGTTTAGAGATGAAGGGAAGATTAGAGACAGGTCTATAATTAGCGGCACAGTTTTGATCGAGGGATGGTTTTTTAAGTAATGGATGTATGATGGCATGCTTAAATGAGGAGGGAAAAATACCGGAAGTGAGGGAAAGGTTGAATATTTTTGTTAGGTGAGAGGTGATAGCCGGGGAAAGGGACTGGAGGAGATGTGACGGAATGGGGTCACTGGTGCAAGTGGTCGTGCGCGAAGATGCAAGGAGCCTGCTTACTTCTTCTTCTGTAACTGCTTCAAAGTCAGAGAGTGAACTAGATGCAGTGGGGGAGGGAGGACAGTGCATGGTATGAAGAGATTGGGAGATGATTTCCTGTCGAATGTGGTCAATTTTTTCTTTGAAGTAATTGGCCAGATCGTCAGCACGGAGATCCGTGGTTGGGGCCTGCTCTCTTGGGTTGAGTAGGGACTGGAACGTGTCAAAGAGACGTTTAGGGTTATTGGACAGGGAGGTGATGAGGGTGTTGAAGTAGGTTTGTTTGGAGAGGTGAAGGGCAGAATTGTATGTCTTTAGCATGAACTTATAATGGATGAAATCTTCGGGTAGATTAGATTTTCTCCACAGACGTTCTGCGCACCTGGAGCACCGCTGCAGGAAACGTGTTTGCAGCGTGTGCCACGGTTGTTGCCGTCTGTGCCGAGTTGTTTTATGTATAGGAGGAGCAGCTTCATCCAGAGCACTTTGCAGGGTTTCATTGTAATGCTTCAATGCAGAATCAGGACATGAGATGGAGGAAATAGGGGCCAATGAGGACTGCAAGTTCATCATAAGTTTCTGGGTGTTAATGGCCTGTATGTTTCTATAGGTGTGGAAAGTGGGGGTGACCTGAGCGGGATGGCAGTTCTTGATAGAGAATGAAAGAAGGTTGTGGTCAGAGAGCGGGAGAGGGGAGTTTGTGAAGTCATCCACTGAGCAAAGTCGGGAGAAGACCAAGTCAAGGGAGTTTCCATCTTCATGTGTTGGAGAGTTAGTATGCTGCGAGAGGCCAAAAGAGGAGGATAGAGATAAAAGGTGAGAAGCAGATGGGGAGAGGGGAGAGGCAATGGGGATGTTGAAATCACCCATGATAAGGGTGGGGGTGTCACAGGAGAGAAAGTGTGGAAGCCAGGTGGCAAAGTGATCCAGGAACTGATGAGAGGGGCCGGGAGGACGATACACCACCGCCACTCGCATGGAGAAGGGGACGTAGAGTCTGACCACATGGACCTCAAAGGAAGGGAAGACAAGTGAGGGTACTTGGGGGATAACTTGGAAAGTACATTTGGGTGAAAGGAGCAGACCAACGCCTCCACCTGCTCTGTTGTCTGATCTTGGGGTATGAGAAAAGTGTAGTCCACCATATGAAAGAGCAGCAGCAGCGGTGGTGTCTGACTGCTGGATCCAGGTTTCAGTAAGAGCCAGGAGATTAAGAGAATTAGAAAGGAAGAAGTCATGAATGAAGGAGAGTTTATTACACACAGAACAATATTTACCCCAATTTAGAAAAAAAATACAGGTTCTTTTTTAGCTAAATGGCATCAGTATAAATCTATACACTTGACAAAAATTTTTTGTTCTTTTACCTGGTGTAAATTACACCGTTCTCCTGAATCCGGCGATGTTTTTCTTTTGTTCCTGCGCCTCTCCGTTCCTGAGATATGGCCCCTTCTTCCCTGTATGTAAATCTAGTCTTGTTAACAACTGGGTGTGGTCCTACCACAGCTCAGAGTTTCTGACCACGCCCACATAGTTAACAAGACTAGATTTGCATACAGAGAAGAGGAGGCTGTATCTCAGGAACGGAGAGGCGCAGTAACTAAAGAAAAACATCTCCGGATTCAGGAGAAAGGCGGCATTTACACCTGCCACAAAAATTACATATTTAATGCAAGTGTCAGGTCCCCTTTAAGCTAAAATGAAAATGTTCTAAATCTATATACATTGAGCACCTTCTAGTGGAGTTATCTTCTATGGCAGTGTTATGGCCAGCAGGGCAAACTATTCAGTTTCAGGCGCCTTCCCACTACACAAGTTGCAAACCCCACCACTACTATGGCAGCTGATATGCTGATAATTGCTGATAATTGTCAGAATAAAGTAGTAACGCTTGGCAAAGGACAAGCAAACTGTTTGGCATTTACAGACTCTTTGATTTCCTAGACAGGGTTCATAAATAATCTTAAATGATCTTATAAAAGAGATAAAAGATTTAAAAACTCTCCCATTGGATTGTCAGAGCGATCTCACTGATGGATTCTCAGTTAACTCATTCTGCAGAAATGGCAACACTGAGACTACAGAAGGCAAACGGTGCAAAAATTTTAATGAAACCCAATTGCAAAAATGATTTTTAGCCAAAATTACATGTATATAAGTACGAAAAATTGTATCACCTATTCGGTCTTCATATAGTTTGTACAGGCTCATGCAAAAGAGCCTTAAATGAACACAGCCTGACTTGTTATCTCGCCGATTGTCACTCGTTACGGGTAGAAATGGTGACATTATATTAGGATATTGTTCAGAACACAATTCTAATGTTACATCTAAACCGTGCCTTTAAATATTACCGCTACAGCAGTATGCGCTGCGTCTCCACCACCGTCACGTATCAGCTATTTCTCTCCGACTGATCGTCAGCAAAAAAAACGTACAAATGGTCTCTGCGGCCCAAAACATCACTTAGAATTTAGTTTACCAAGATTACAAATCTCTCCCCAAACAATACCGCACTGTGGTGCACATGACAGATTACACTTCACGGCGTACATCAGTCTACGTCGGAGGTTTTCTACTGCCAAGGCCGACGCCATCAATGGCAGGAAATAGCTGGTACAAGAACAGCCCGCTCCGAGTCAGACGCCCGGACCTCATCCATTTCTAGTCAATTATTCAGAAATGTAATTATGGGAAGATTATTCTACATATGAGCCGCTGCTAATTGATTCATCGCCTTCTAGTCACAGAGAACATAATGTCAGGCTCGTTAATAATTAATAACGAAGCGGCAAATTTCACGTCATTCGCAGTTCTGTACGTAGCTGAGCTGAGGAGCGCGACTCAGGGTAATGAATAATTTCCTCAGAAGTTAATTAGCATTCTGGTTAATCAGACGTCCGATTAAATTAGAAAAATGAGAAAGTGAATGGTGAAATCTTCTCACATAGTAATTGGGCATATACAGTGTGAGCAGATAGACTCAGGTGTCGGCTGTACAAGACAGCCGGCATCAGCTCCGGACATGTAGCGCACACGGTGGGTTCTGCTAGGTGCTGGCACGCCGACCCTGGTGGAGAGTATATCAGTATATTACAGATTTGTAGAAATCTACATGACGTTATTTATGTTACTTACGTGTCATCTACAAAGGAGATCCCAAAATATTCCTTCTCCTTCAGATTAAAGTGTGAGGCCACCAGGTCCAGCAACTCCCGGGACAACAGCTTAGGCTGCGACAAGGAAAGAATGCAGTATTAGGACAGATGTGACCGGGGCGGGCATGTCATTGGTGCACGGGTGCAGCCGCGGAGGGGCCCAGAAGGCAAGGGGACCACTATCATCTCAAAATCAGGAAGCAGGTCTATTCACAGACACAACACTGGATATGATAGATAGATAGATAGATAGATAGATAGATAGATAGATAGATAGAAGATAGATAGATAGATAATAGATAGATAGAGATAGAAGATAGATAGATAGATAGATAGATAGATAGATAGATAGATAGATAGATAGATAGATATAGATAGGTAGATACATAAATGATAGATAACAGATAGATGATAGATAGATAATAGATATAGATAGATAATAGATAGATAATAGATAGATAATAGATAGATAGATAAATAATATATATATATATATATAGATAGAAGATAGATAATAGATAGATAGATATATAGATAGATAGATAGATAGAAGGATAGATAGATAGAAGGATAGATAATAATAGATAGATAATAGATAGATAATAGATATATAGATAGATAATAGATAGAAAGATAATAGATAGATAGATAATAGATGATAGATAGATAATAGATAAATAGATAGATAATATAGATAATAGATAGATAGATAGATAATAATAGATGATAGATAGATAATAGATAGATAGATAATAACAAAAAAATGGAGTTCCATACAAAATAGTAACATCAATTACAAAATATTTTATTGCACAAATAATTACCAATTAATACAAAATACATATAAAGAAAAAGGAGACCCTAGTAAAAAAACACCCAAATTCCAGGCAAGGAAATGAATATTCATAATATCACCATGGTATTAATGAACAGTATCAATACTAGTACAAAGAAGTATGGTGTAAGCCCATATATAGCTGGCTTAATTAGTATAATCATATACCGTAATATGAACCACCATACAACCATAGTAAATAGCAAAAATTTCCATACTGACCAAGTGTCACCCACACGGGAAGGAAACAGAGACATATAAGGTGCATATTAGCAAAGTTCCTTACCCATGGTAAAAGTAACCAACTGCCTGGGACCCTGGATAAACCCATTTTAGGGTACATGGGTAATATCAGATGTTCACTAGAATTCAAATATCTCTCATGCGGAACTCATGTTATTTCTGTGAGTTTTCTTGTATAGATAGATAATAGATAGATGATAGATAATAGACATATAATAGATAGATAATAGATAATAGATAGATAGATAATATATAGATAGATAGATAATAGATAGATAATAGATAATAGATAGATAGATGATAGATAATAGATAGATATATAATAGATAGATAATAGATAGATGATAGATAGATAGATATATAGTAGATAATAGATAGATAGATAATAGATAGATAATAGATAGATAGATAGATAATAGATAGATAGATAGATAGATGATAGATAGATGTGTTTGTCTGCTCTCATCCATTAGGACGGGCCCGGGGTCTGGCAGGCACCTGCTTGGCACCACTTTCTCGTCAGTCCGGGGTCAGGCAGCTTACAGAGCAGATGGCGGTCTCGATCCCTCTATGATGGCTGCCAGTATTTCGCCAGATTGGGGGGGGGGGGGGGGCTGCCCATTATGCAAACTAGGAACATGACACGAGACATGTGACTTATGTACCCGGAGACAATCATTCTACTTCTTATAATTCGGACAGTCTGTGTGTGACTAGAAGTAATATACTGGGCGCCATCTCTCGGTACCTGCACCAGTAGCTCCAGCTTGCGGTCGTCCAGCAGGTGAACCTTGCAGTGCCGGCCTTCTGCCATCTGCAAAGAGAAAAAAACAACTTTTATTGAATCATTTAGATCAGTTCATGCAGAGAAGATCTCAGAGTACAGAAGATTAGCAGCAGAGAAGATCCATCAGCAGCTCCTCGCTGTAAATCTGAAAATAAACGAACTGTAAATAAAATACAAAGATGTTTTATGCCTCCACATTACAGAACTAGGATGCTTTTAATTTCTCCGGTGCACTATTCTGGGATGGGATACGGGGCACCGTACTGTCGGGGGCACTGTGAGGGGCATTATATACAGTAATAACACTGTGGGAGAATTATTCTGTGTTGGGGCAATTGTGGGGGCATCAGAATGTCTTGGGGCACTGAGAGGGCTTCATATTGTGTTAGCGGTATAATATTACATAATATATAATATAATATATGTAGAGGGGCACTTTGGGGGCATCATACTGTGTTTGGGGACACTAGGAAGGGCATTATAACATGTGTGAGGACATTATAATGGGGGACATCATACTGTGGGTGACACAGGGGGTATCAGAATGTATGGGGGCTTCATAATATGTGATGCCACATCATACTGTGTGGTCATCATACTGTAGGTTAATGCATTGTACGCACATTGTAATGTGTGTGGGACAATGTGTGGACTTCATTTTGTGTTCGAGGCACTTTGGGGGGCATCATATTATATGTAGGTCGTTGTGGAGACATCATACTTTGTTGGAGGAACTGTGAGGGCATCATACTTTGTTGGAGGAACTGTGGGGGCATCATACTGTGTGGGAGGCACTGTGGGGGCATCATACTGTGTAGGAGGCACTGTGGGGGCATCATACTGGGGGGAGGCACTGTGGGGACATTATTCTGGGCTGGATACACTGTGGGGGCATTATACTCTGTGGGAGGCATTGTAAGGATGTTGGAGGCACTGTGGGGACATCATATTGTGTGCGGGGCATTGTTGCGAGTGCGACATCATCCTGCATTGGAGGCATTGTGGGGACATCGTACTGTAGGTGAGAATGCACTGTGGGCACATCATACAGTGTTGGAGGCATCATACTGTGTGGGAGGCACTGTGGGGACATTGTTCTGTGTTGGAATCACTGTGGAGGTATCGCACTGTCTTAGGAGCATTGTGGGGACACCATACTGTATTAAAGGTACTGTGAAGACATCATACTGGGGTGGAGAATGTGCTGTGGGGGCATCATACTGTATAGGAACATTGTGGAGACATCATACTGAGCAATGTGTGGGCATAATACTGTGTAGGGACATCGTGAGGACAGCATACTTTGCTGAAAGCACTGTGGAGTTATCATACTGTGTGAGGGGTACTGTTGGGGCATCATACTGTAGGGGTGTGTTGTAAGTTGGAATGCACTGCAGGGAAATCATACTGTGTTGGAGACACTGTGGGACCATCATACTTTGATGGAAGCACTGTGAGGACATCATATTGTGCGGGGGCACTATGTGGGCATAATATTGTATGGGCTGTGAGGGCATCTACTGTAGGTTTATGCCCACGCTGTGTGTATCTAGATTGACATTTGGAAAAAAACACTTATCAACCTAAAGGAAACTTGTCAGGTTCCCCAAAACTCACTGTAATACTTCAGAACCCTAGTACTGTAGTCTAAAAATGTCCTTGAGCCTCAAAACAATCTTTACGTCTGTGCCAATTTGCCACAATATGCTAATTAGTCAGGACTAATCCCATGGGGCACATCATTTATATAATCTGGCGAAAATCTCAACTTTCCTCCCTGAGCATGCGCAGTTCGCCAACTTCATCCCTGATTGCACATGGGCAGCTCCACTCCACTGCCCACCGAGTGGGACACAGCATCACTGTGCTATCGTGGACATGTGCAGTGCCCCTGTGGTTTGAGCGGACGGTTGGGATCTCAGGAACTATTTGAAGATTTTTTATAGATTTTAGCAACCAATGTTTGTATTCTAATGCATCAAAAAGGTTAAAAAAAATTAAGCAAAATTACACATGCTCTTGATTAAAAAATCTCCCACTATTTGGTGCTTACAAATTACAAACAAAACCCGTGTAGTCCAATCCTGCAGTCGTGAGTTCTCCCTTCCCTCTGTCCCCTCTTCTTGAACCATGGGCAGCGACTAATAGAATGACATTGAACTCGTAGAAATGCAAGATTCTACATCTGTGCAAGAAAACCGGAAATTACATCTACAGAATGGGAGGAATAGAACTAAGCAACAGCACGTGTGAAAAAGACTTGGGTATATTAATAGATCACAGACTGCACATGAGTCAACAGTGTGATGCAGCAGCAAAAAAGGCAAACACAGTTTGTTTGTAGCCTGTAGGAGTTGTGCGCTGCCTCCTGGCTTCCTACATAGTCCCAATGATTGGCCGACGGAGCCAGCAGAATGCTTGCACCAGTGAGCTGTACTGTTTGCTCTCCCATGCTGCAGGCATGGATAGCTTTGGCCTCTGCAACATAGTGACACTGAATCTGGATTGATCCTGCAATCTGGTCAGCTCCAGAGCAGCGCTTACAATCTCTCTAATAAAGAGCATGTAAGCGCTGTGCTCCCTGCAGGAGTACATAGGAGCAAAGCTCGCAGTTGCACGCAAGCCCTAGAGCCAAGAGGTGACCGAAAGGTGAGAAGACCAATATTATTTGTCTCATAACAGTCATGGGCCTTGTTGGAGATTTTTCACTGGGACCGACGAGCTTCAAGTCATATCATTGGCCACTACTGACGCACTTTAGGCAATAGGCAGTTGACAATAAAATTAAAAAATTGGAGGATTTTAAATAAGAGGCACAGTAAATTGCAAAGTTTCTTGGTTTTACAAGTAAAGTTCCAATTCTACTCACTTAAAACGATTAGAGAAAAGTTTAAGAAAACAAAGCCCTAAAAATTCCCCCAAAATAATAATACAAAGTAACAAACGACATGTATACAATATGCTACAGAGGAAAGAAGCACAAACGAGGATCTTCCTTCATTCTCCACTTACACGTATGCCATATCAATTCATCAATGATACGCCGGCGCGGGCGATGAGACCGCCCCTTTAAATGACATCTTTATCTTATCCAAAGTCCTGTTTGTGTCCATAGATTTTCAATCATCAGAACATAAAATGAATACAAGTCAAATCAAAAATTAAAAGCGAAAAACATCACAAAGCAAAAATACAAAAGTGATACAAAAGTAAAAATAGAAATAACGATGTATAAAATGGTAATAAAAAGTAACAAACTTTGTTTATATAAAATGCTACAAAGTAATTAACAACAAAAGAGAATCCTCCTTCCTTCTCCGCTTACACGTTTCCCTTTTCTATTTATAAACCAGAACCAGAATCTGATGATACGCCGCCAGCACCAGGGTATAAAAAGACACTTACCGTACAATTACACCCCACAAGTCAGAGAAAACACGAGTAAATGGCAGAAAACCCCGGCGTAACCGACACCTTCCTATAAATACTGCACCGCGAGATTGCGGAGCGGCTCCGTCTCCTTCCGTTACCAGGCAATCTCAAGGAAATGACATCCGTGTTTTCAGCGCTGATTACAGGTTTGGAAACAAAAGGCATTTGCCATTTTTAGTCCTCACAATCCCGGCTTTTCTGCATTTCGGGATCCACTATGTGGATGTCATTTTTTCTGACTTTTTTTCTTGCAGTTTTTTTTTAAAGAAAATATTCAATTTTAAGCGATTGCAGATTGTTTGTTGCAGAATGAAAAATGTTGCAAATTTATTTTTAAATAAGTTTGGATATTGATTCTTCATGGGGAACCATACATTATGATTGTAGTGAGCGCCCCCTGGTGGCAGAAAACAGATATGATTTTTTTTTTTTTTTAAAGTATGAGACTGTGAGGACAGAGGTGCTCCGCTGGTATTACTAAAAGAATGGCACTATTATTTATTGGGGGCACTCCGATAGCAGTATTTTTTTTATTGGTGCCACTCTTCTGGTACTAACTTTTTATTGGGGGCACTCTGCTGGGTGTAGTATTCAATGCTGGCATTTAGTAGATAGCATTATTTGTTGAGGACACTCTACGGAAAGTATTAGCATTTTGGGGCATTCTGCCGGTAGTATTTAATAGGGGCACTCTGCTTGCAGTATTATTAATTGGGGGCACTTAGCTGGCAGTATTATTAATTGGGGGCACTATTATGGTACTATTTTTTGGAGCACGCTGCTGGCAGTATTATTTATTGGGGTTCTCTTCCGGCGATATTATTTATTGGGGCACTCTGCTGGCAACAGTATTTTGGGGGCACTCTGCCAGCGGTATTATTTATTTGGGGTACTCTGCTGGCGGTATTATTTATTGGGGTACTCTGCTGGCAGTATTTTTTATTGGGGTACTCTGCTGGCGATATTATTTATCTAGGTACTCTACTAGCAGTATTATTTATTGGGGCAATCTGCTGGCAATAGTATTTTTGGGGGCACTCTGTCTGCGGTATTATGTATTGGGGCAATCTGCTGGCAGTATTATTTATTGGGGTACTCTGCTGGCGGTATTATTTATCTAGGTACTCTGCTGGCAGTATTATTTATTGGGGCACTCTGCTGGCAACAGTATTTTGGGGCACTCTGCCAGCAGTATTATTTATTGGGGCAATCTGCTGGCGGTATTATTTATTGGGGAACATTCTATTTCAATACGGATTATCAGCAGTAAATGTAATATTCCTCTTTTCTTTACTCCGTACAGTTTATGGGGGCACTCTGGTGACATTGTCTATGTGGGGGCACTTAATCTGCAGTATTGTTGGGCATACTCTGCTGAAAAGTTTACCGGGGATACTCTACTGGCAATATACTGCAGTTAATAGAGGAACATTCTGGGGTCCCCATCAGTTATGGGGTCCCTCTTCTGGCATTTTTTGGGGGAGGAACATTACGTAGACATCTTATGGGGTCACCGTAAGCAGTTATTATTTGGGAGTGACTTCTGGGCAGAATTTGCATAGGGAAAAAAATACTTAAAATGTAAAATTTAGACAAATATAATTTGCAGACGCAGTAGACGGGACGCTGAATGGGGTATAATACAGAGAACGATCCTTTTCGGGGACCGTGATCTATTTTAATGTTCTGTAGCCGGAGATCTTATGAGCCGACTCTTTAGAATGAATTGTTAATTGGTCTTGAATGATTTCGCCTTATCATTTCCATTGAAATAGCAGCGGAAGAAACTCGTTAGTGATCGTTAGTGATACGGAGGAGAAATAACCCGATAGAACTGCTGAAGATTTCCGGTCCTAGAACGTTATAAATGGAGCTGAGTAATTGTATTGGCAGAAAGGAATATCGTGTGCAAACAATACTGGGAGATTACTGCCGCCTCTCGATGGCTCCGGCGATGGATGGAGCGAGGCTTCGCCTTCTTTCTATAGAATCCTCTGTTAACTGTTGGCAGCGAGGAGAGGAAATTAGCGCTGAGATTTCAGATGGATTCGACGTTCGATGTGATTGTTATAAAAATATACAAATCAGACGGAAAATATCTAAAAGTAACCGAGCGAACATCCTTATAATACCCTCGGCCGGCATAAAACCTGCAGAAATTGTGCTGAGCCTCAGATTATAGGTCTCGAGAACGTGACACCTAATTCCGTTTTCCACATTTTTAGACTGCAAACACTCCACAACCAATGTTTTTTTCATTGTTCCGATGCATCTAAAAGTAAAAAAATGAAACAACTTTGCAACTTGTCTGATATTCAAAATCTACCGCCATTTTTTTGTTTACAGCTTTCGACCTTGCTTATGTGTTTCCATGGAAACAGAACACACACAATCCCCGTGCAGCCTGATCTTGCAGTCACACTTCCTTCTAACTATTCTCCGCTTCTTCCTTACAAAACGATCGATCATCAAGAGATAAAAACCAGATTGCACTGAATAAAACAGCAGGATCTGACTACACAGGGTTTGTTTGTAGTCTGTAACCATGGAGACGCATAGGTTTGTGTATGAGCTGTGAACACTCAATTGTACGATATTTATAGACAATTTACAAAGTTGGGCATTTTGTTGTGTTTGATACAATGGAGCAGTAGCTAAGTGGTCACGCACTTTAAACTCCCAGCACTCTGCTTTGAAGTGCCAGTTATAGTTTATACTTGTTCTGGTTCAATCCTGATTTTTTTTAAGCTTGTTTGATTCCCATTTTTGTCCTCAAACCTAATTTTGACTACCTTCAGCCTGATGATTCTGTTTCTGTCCCTGATCTCCTGGTATTAATGCAGCTTTCTGACCACCCTCTGCCAGCCCACTACACCGGCCAGCAGCTACTCCTTGGACCCTTATCCTGCATAATAGGGGATAAAGAGTGAAAGTCTGAGCAACCCCTGGGATCTGGTAAAGGACGTGGCTGGCACTTAGCTTGTCTGTGGAAGCTTTAAGGTTCACATTGCGTTAATGGGTTAACGCTAACGAACAGAGTTGCACGGCGAAAATGTCGCAATTAACGCCGTGCAACGGGTCCGTTAGCACACCCATTGACAGCAATGTTATTTCTGCCTGTAGCGCATGCCATTTTCGGCACGCGATAGCAATGTGCCGTTCTTTTGTGACGCGTCCGAGGTCCGCTCCTCACTAGCGCAGATCGGGGATCTGCGCTAGCGGGGACAGCGAACGCGGACCAAAAAGAAACATTGCGTTAGCGCAATCCGCTAGCGCTATGCGCTTAACGGATTGCCCTAACGCAATGTGAACCTAGGCTCTGTGCACACGCTGCGGATTTTGCTGCGGGTCCGCAGCAGTTTCCCATGAGTTTACAGTACAATGTAAACCTATGGGAAACCGAAAACGCTGTGCCCACGCTGCGGAAAAAAACTGTGCAGAAACATAGCGGTTTACATTCCGCAGCATGTCACTTCTTTGTGCGGAATCCGCAGCGGTTTTACACCTGCTCCGTAATAGGAATCCGCAGGTGTAAAACCGCAGTGGAATCCGCACAAAAACCGCAGTAAATCCGCAATAAATCCGCCGGAAAAACGCTGTGTTTTTTTGCCCTGCGGCTTTATCAAATATGCTGCGGAAAAATCTGCAGTGGACCATTCTACGTGTGCACATCGCCTTATTAAGAGCTCAAAGTGCCACTATGATAAGGTGTAGCCCAGCCACATATGTTGGGTTTGATGGTCTCTTGTGATTGAACCTTTGCTATCTGTGTTTGTGCTGAGCGCATAGGTTCCATATAATATTACATGTGGTCTAAGTCTTCCCCTTCTTTTTCTTCTTCTTGCTTCTCACTCACAGTATTTCACTGAAAACTGAGAACAAGCTGCAGCCGCATCTCCCTCTTTCCCCTTTTCTTTCTCTTTTTTTACGTGTTTTATCCTTGATGGACTTTATGCTGTCTACGGAGGTTTCTGAACATTTATAGAGAGGCCTGTATGCTGGAAAAGGGAAACAACAGGCAGTTTGAAGATACGGAAGATGCTACTTTCCTCTGATAATATGTATCACACAGCTTAATATAGTCACATGCACTACGGATTTATGCAAAAAAAAAAAATGTTCATACGTGGAAATGCAGATGCTTTAGAAATAAGAACATTTTCTACTACAGCCCTCATGCAAAAGTCGTAGGCTGCGATTCATCATTTGCGATTTATCGAAGTCACTTTTCTTATTTTTGTCTCGCCAAATTCTTCAAAATGGCACACACGGATCATAAATTTGGCCCAATATGTTAAAAAAACGGACTGTATTTTCACCTTTAATCGTTATCTGATACTTTTCAGCTCAAAAAGTCGCACGTAAGTCTAAAAATAAACCACATTAAAACCTCCAGGGAAAGACTGGGGTGAAACATGCCCCTCAAAAAGTGAGACATTTGGTAAAAGTTGAACTGTAGAAAAAATACTTAAAAAAAGAAAAACGACTTTAAAAAGGGCGCAGAATGTACAGAGAAGTAGGCGCAAATACTAAAGATATTAAAAAAAGGAGGATATTACTCCAAAAAACTCATAGCCAAATTTTTTCTGTTGACACCATGCAGTACCTCATTTGTCCTGCGGAGGCAGTGCAGAGGAGCTGTACACTAGATGCAGCTGATCGATCCTCCGATCAGATTATTTTCTAATTAAAAAAAAGAGATTGTCCAAAGTGGATAATTAGTTGTATCTCTGTATAATATAAAATGTAACTGTGCCATTTCATAGGATTCTGTTTTTTTGAGGGGGGGTGGATGAATGTAAGACTTTCGGCTGCTTATCACATCCGAAGAAGTGATGGTTCATTTCATTCCATCGTTATAATGATCTATCAAAGACATTGCAGGATTGGAAATGCACAATTTATTAGTTAACGAGTTTTAACATAAAGAAAGAGAACTTATCATAGAATTGTAAAACACAATACATTTTGCATACACATTGTTATATCATTATGCTACGCTGTGCCCAAATAGTGCCACAAATTATCCAGATAAATAGTGTTTAAAGTGCCTGGATTGTGCCACATACACTGCCCAGATAAGTATTACCGCACAGTCCTTTAACGGCTCTTATGCAACGCTCAGGTAAATAGTGCCATATACAACATAAAAAATACTATACCACATTTTACCAGATAAATACAGTGATACAGTGCCCAGATAAATAGTGCATAAAGTGCTGGGACTGTGCTACATACACTTCAAATATTACCTTACAGTCCTTAGATAATATTTATACAATGCTCAGATACGGAAGCTGACACAGACAGAAGAGGGCCCCTGTGAAATAACAATATAAGGGCTCTGTGCCATCCGAAATAGTTCATCATAGTGCACAATTCCAGCTAGTTTAGAGGTGGTAGTGGCCCCCTTTACCTCTCGGGCCCCTGCGTGGCTGCACAGGTTGCACCAATGGTACGTCCGACCCCTGCTCAGATAAATAGTGCCAAATACTACACAGAAAAATAATATACCACTTTTTATCATCTATATACAGCTATAAAGTGCCCAGATAAATAATGCCTAAAGTGCCTGGATTGTGCCAAACACTGCCCAGATAAATACAGTCCTTAAACGGCTCTTACACAATGCAAACGCTCAGATAATTAGTGCCATATACAACATAAAAACATATATCCAAAGGAGAAGGGAGTACCAACCAAATATAAACCCCGACGCGCGTTTCGCAACGTAGCTTCTTCCTAGGGGGTCATGGTCGTGGGGGTCCCCTAGGAAGAAGCTATGTTGTGAAACGCGCGTCGGGGTTTTCCTCCCTCCAGTGATCCCCTCATCTGCAGGTATCTATACTAGGTGTCTGATTGTACCTATAGCTCGCCTTTTTGCCCCATATCCTGTTGCACAGGCCGCATATTTGCACATGCATCGGCACTTTATACTCACTTTTATCTAACGAGATACTGCCACTATAGCCTATAGTGCACTGACACTTTAGCAGGCTCCTTCTTGTAGTGCTGCCTCCAACACACCTTATTAACCTTCCATGCCCCTGATTATCTACAGGACTACTGACTTATGTATTTTTATGAGCTATACCAACGCATACACATAGGTATATGGACCCTTTTTGCAGTGTTGCATTGATTATTATGAACTCCATACCTGCTAATGTATATACGGCTATCATTCACTGGACATGATTTGCTTGATATATATGTACCTGGTTATTTAACCTTTATTTGGATTGCTCTAGGGTTACTCTGCCTTGTTCCCATTCTTTCACTGTATAGTGTATTCTTTGTATCATTTTATTTTAATTGTTATCAATAAAATATTTATATTTTATATTTGGTTGGTACTCCCTTCTCCTTTGGATATATGTGATTTTTTGGTGGTACACCGTATGTATTTATTGGTCTAATTTTGGGTAAACATAAAAACATAGTATACCACTTTTTACAATTTACACACAGCTATACAGTGCCCAGATAAATAATGCATGAAGTGCCTGGATTGTGCCACATCCCCACTATCATCATGGGCGACTTCAACATCCCCATTGACACTTCCCTCTCAGCTGCCACTAAACTTCTATCCCTCACTTCCTCCTTTGGCCTCACTCAATGGTCTTCTACAGCCACCCACAAAGATGGTCACACACTGGACCTCGTCTTCACCCGCCTCTGCTCCCTATCTAACCTCTCAAACTCACCTCTTCCTCTTTCTGACCACAACCTACTCACATTCTCTTCCCTTTCCACTCCTTGTCTAAAACCCCCACCCCACAAACTCTCACACCCTCGCAGAAATCTTAAACACCTTGATCTTCACTCACTCTCTGAATCCCTCCTCCCTCTCACAGACATAAGTTCCCTACACAATGCGGATGATGCTGCCGCTCTATATAACACCACAATAGCTGCAGTTTTGGAATCTCTTGCCCCTCTCACACATACCAAAGCTCGCAAAATCAACAGACAACCCTGGCACACCAGCATGATCAAAGAACTGAAGCGAGCTTCCAGAGCTGCTGAGCGCAGATGGAAAAGATCCCACTCCAACGAGCACTTCATCGCATTCAAACAGTCCCTCACTACTTTCAAAACCACACTCGCCACAGCTAAACAAACCTACTTCTCATCTCTCATATCCTCCCTGTCTCACAACCCCAAACAGTTATTCAACACCTTCAACTCTCTCCTCCATCCCCCAGCACCTCCTTCCTCCCCACTCATCTCAGCTGAAGACTTTGCCTCATTTTTCAAGCAGAAAATTGAGAACATCAGAGACAGTTTCAGTAAACAACCCCCAGAACCCTTCCTCCCAACTACCCAACCCTCCACCTCCAAAACCAACTTCTCCACCATTACAGAAGACGGACTCTCCACTCTACTCTCAAGATCGCATCTCACCACCTGTGCACTTGACCCACTCCCATCCCACTTCATCCCAAACCTCACCACAGTCTTCATCCCAACCCTAACCCATCTCTTCAACCTATCACTAACAACTGGCGTTTTCCCCTCAAGCTTTAAACATGCCTCAATCACACCTATCCTCAAAAAGCCCTCTCTTGACCCATCCTCTGTATCTAGCTATCGCCCTATATCACTTCTCCCCTTTGCCTCTAAACTACTGGAACAACATGTCCATCTTGAACTGTCCTCCCATCTATCTTCCTGCTCCTTCTTCGACCGCTTTCAATCAGGCTTCCGGTCACACCACTCCACTGAAACTGCCCTAACTAAGGTCACCAATGACCTATTAACCGTCAAGAGCAAGCGACACTACTCTATCCTCCTCCTCCTGGACCTGTCCTCTGCCTTTGACACAGTGGACCATTCCCTGCTGCTGCAGACCCTCTCATCCCTTGGCATCACAGACTTGGCCCTATCCTGGATCTCATCATACCTAACAGACCGGACATTCAGCGTCTCCCACTCACACACCACCTCCTCACCTCGCCCCCTATCTGTCGGAGTCCCGCAAGGTTCAGTTCTAGGACCCCTGCTCTTCTCCATTTACACCTTTGGCCTGGGACAGCTCATAGTATCTCATGGCTTTCAGTATCACCTCTATGCTGATGACACACAGATCTACATCTCTGGACCAGATATCACCTAACCAGAATCCCTCAATGTCTGTCTGCTATTTCATCCTTCTTCTCCACTAGATTTCTAAAACTTAACATGGACAAAACAGAATTCATCATCTTTCCCCCATCTCACACGACCCCCCCAACCAGTGGCGTAGGAAGGGGGGTGCGGGGGGGGCGGTCCGCCCCGGGCGGCACAATGCTGGGGGCGGCCGGCGCTGCAGAAGAAGATAAAAAAAAAAAAAAAAAAGACGCCCCTTTAACCCCTTTCTGCCATTAGACGTACTATTGCGTCCATGTGGGGTGGGCTTTACTTCCCAAGGACGCAATAGTACGTCATATGCGATCGGCAGCGCTCACGGGGGGAGCGCCGCCGATCGCGGCCGGGTGTCAGCTGTTTATCGCAGCTGACATCCGGCACTATGTGCCAGGAGCGGTCACGGACCGCCCCCGGCACATTAACCCCCGGCACACCGCGATCAAAGATGATCGCGATGTGCCGGCGGTACAGGGAAGCACCGCGCAGGGAGGGGGCTCCCTGCGGGCTTCCCTGAGCCCCCCGCAGCAACGCGATGTGATCGCGTTGCTGCGAGGGTCTCACCTCCCTCCCTGCTCCCTCCAGCCCCGGATCCAAGATGGCCGCGGATCCGGGTCCTGCAGGGAGGGAGGTGGCTTCACAGAGCCTGCTCAGAGCAGGCACTGTGAAGCAGCCTGCACTCCTATCAGATCAGTGATCTGACAGAGTGCTGTGCAAACTGTCAGATCACTGATCTGTGATGTCCCCCCCTGGGACAAAGTAAAAAAGTAAAAAAAAAAAATTTCAAATGTGTAAAAAAAAATAAAAAAAAATATTCCAAAATAATGAAAAAAAAAAAAAAAAAAATTATTCCCATAAATACATTTCTTTATCTAAATAAAAAAAAAAAACAATAAAAGTACACATATTTAGTATCGCCGCGTCCGTAACGGCCCGACCTATAAAACTGGCCCACTAGTTAACCCCTTCAGTAAACACCGTAAGAAAAAAAAAAAAAAACGAGGCAAAAAACAACGCTTTATTATCATACCGCCGAACAAAAAGTGGAATAACACGCGATCAAAAAGACAGATATAACTAACCATGGTACCGCTGAAAACGTCATCTTGTCCCGCAAAAAACGAGCCGCCATACAGCATCATCAGCAAAAAAATAAAAAAGTTATAGTCCTGAGAATAAAGCGATGCAAAAATAATTATTTTTTCTATAAAATAGTTTTTATCGTATAAAAGCGCCAAAACATAAAAAAATGATATAAATGAGGTGTCGCTGTAATCGTACTGACCCGAAGAATAAAACTGCTTCATCAATTTTACCAAACGCGGAACGGTATAAACGCCTCCCCCAAAAGAAATTCATGAATAGCTGGTTTTTGGTCATTCTGCCTCACAAAAATCGGAATAAAAAGCGATCAAAAAATGTCACGTGCCCGAAAATGTTACCAATAAAAACATCAACTCGTCCCGCAAAAACCAAGACCTCACATGACTCTGTGGACCAGAATATAGAAAAATTATAGCTCTCAAAATGTGGTAACGCAAAAAATATTTTTTGCAATAAAAAGCGTCTTTCAGTGTGTGACGGCTGCCAATCATAAAAATCCGCTAAAAAACCCGCTATAAAAGTAAATCAAACCCCCCTTCATCACCCCCTTAGTTAGGGAAAAATTAAAAAAATGTATTTATTTCCATTTTCCCATTAGGGCTAGGGTTAGAGTTAGGGCTAGGGTTAGGGCTAGGGTTAGGGCTAGGGTTAGGGCTAGGGTTAGGGCTAGGGCTAGGGTTAGGGCTAGGGTTAGGGCTAGGGTTAGGGTTAGGGCTAGGGTTAGGGCTAGGGTTAGGGTTAGGGCTAGGGTTAGGGCTAGGGTTAGGGCTAGGGTTAGGGCTAGGGTTAGGGCTAGGGCTACAGTTTGGGTTGGGGCTAAAGTTACAGTTAGGGTTTAGATTACATTTACGGTTGGGAATAGGGTTGGGATTAGGGTTAGGGGTGTGTCAGGGTTAGAGGTGTGGTTAGGGTTACTGTTGGGATTAGGGTTAGGGATGTGTTTGGATTAGGGTTTCAGTTATAATTGGGGGGTTTCCACTGTTTAGGCACATCAGGGGCTCTCCAAACGCGACATGGCGTCTGATCTCAATTCCAGCCAATTCTGCGTTGAAAAAGTAAAACAGTGCTTCTTCCCTTCCGAGCTCTCCCGTGTGCCCAAACAGGGGTTTACCCCAACATATGGGGTATTAGCGTACTCAGGACAAATAGGACAACAACTTTTGGGGTCCAATTTCTCCTGCTACCCTTGGGAAAATACAAAACTCGGGGCTAAAACATATTTTTTGTGGGAAAAAAAAAGATTTTTTATTTTCATGGCTCTGCGTTATAAACTGTAGTGAAACACTTGGGGGTTCAAAGTTCTCACAACACATCTAGATTAGTTCCCTGGGGGGTCTAGTTTCCAATATGGGGTCACTTGTGGGGGGTTTCTACTGTTTAGGTACATTAGGGGTTCTGCAAACGCAATGTGACGTCTGCAGACCATTCCATCTAAGTCTGCATTCCAAATGGCGCTCCTTCCCTTCCGAGCTCTGCCATGCGCTCAAACGTTGGTTTCCCCCAACATACGGGGTATCAGCGTACTCAGGACAAATTGGACAACAACTTTTGGGGTCGAATTTCTCCTCTTACCCTCGGGAAAATACAAAACTGGGGGCTAAAAAATAATTTTGGGGGGAAAGATTTTTTTTTTTAATTTTCACGGCTCTGCGTTACAAACTGTAGTGAAACACTTGGGGGTTCAAAGCTATCACAACACATCTAGATGAGTTCCTTAGGGGGTCTAGTTTCCAAAATGGTGTCACTTGTGGGAGGTTTCTACTGTTTAGGTACATTAGGGGCTCTGCAAATGCAATGTGACACCTGCAGACCATTCCATCTAAGTCCTCATTCCAAATGGAGCTCCTTCCCTTCCGAGCCCTCCCATGCGCCCAAACAGTGGTTCCCCCCCACATATGGGGTATCAGCGCACTCAGGACAAATTGGACAACAACTTTTGGGGTCGAATTTCTCCTCTTACCCTCGGGAAAATACAAAACTGGGGGCTAAAAAATAATTTTGGGGGGAAAGATTTTTTTTTTTAATTTTCACGGCTCTGCGTTACAAACTGTAGTGAAACACTTGGGGGTTCAAAGCTATCACAACACATCTAGATGAGTTCCTTAGGGGGTCTAGTTTCCAAAATGGTGTCACTTGTGGGAGGTTTCTACTGTTTAGGTACATTAGGGGCTCTGCAAATGCAATGTGACACCTGCAGACCATTCCATCTAAGTCCTCATTCCAAATGAAGCTCCTTCCCTTCCGAGCCCTCCCATGCGCCCAAACAGTGGTTCCCCCCCACATATGGGGTATCAGCGCACTCAGGTCAAATTGGACAACAAATTTTGGGGTCGAATTTCTCCTTTTACCCTCGGGAAAATACGAAACTGGGGGCTAAAAAATAATTTTTGTGGGAAAAAATTTTTGTTTTATTTTTACGGCTCTCCATTATAAACTTCTGTGAAGCCCTTGGTGGGTCAAAGCGCTCAGCACACATCTAGATAAGTTCCTAAGGGGGTCTACTTTCCAAAATGGTGTCACTTGTGGGGGGTTTCTACTGTTTAGGTACATTAGGGGCTCTGCAAACGCAATGTGACACCTGCAGACCATTCCATCTAAGTCTGCATTCAAATGGCACTCCTTCCCTTCTGAGCCCTCCCATGTGCCCAAACAGTGGTTCCCCCCACATATGGTGTATCATCGCACTCAGGACAAATTGGGCAACAAATTTTGGGGTCCAATTTCTCCTGTTACCCTCAGGAAAATACAAAACTGGGGGCTAAAAAAATAATTTTTGTGGGAAAAAAATTTTGTTTTATTTTTACGGCTCTGCATTATAAACTTCTGTGAAGCACTTGGTGGGTCAAAGTGCTCACCACACCTCTAGATAAGTTCCTTAGGGGGTCTACTTTCCAAAATGGTGTCATTTGTGGGGGGTTTCAATGTTTAGGCACATCAGTGGCTCTTCAAACGCAACATGGCGTCCCATCTCAATTCCTGTCAATTTTGCTTTGAAAAGTCAAACGGCGCTCCTTCCCTTCCGAGCTCTCCCATCCACCCAAACAGTGGTTTACCCCCACATATGGGGTATCCACGTACTCAGGACAAATTGTACAACAACTTTTGGGGTCCAATTTCTTCTCTTACCCTTGGGAAAATAAAAAATTGGGGGCAAAAAGATAATTTTTGTGAAAAAATATGATTTTTTATTTTTACGGTTCTACATTATAAGCTTCTGTGAAGCACTTGGTGGGTCAAAGTGCTCACCACACCTCTAGATAAGTTCCTTAGGGGGTCTACTTTCCAAAATGGTGTCACTTG
The DNA here is from genome assembly GCF_032444005.1 of Ranitomeya imitator. Lineage (NCBI taxonomy): Eukaryota > Metazoa > Chordata > Amphibia > Anura > Dendrobatidae > Ranitomeya > Ranitomeya imitator. Next base: position 20,215,324 of record NC_091289.1, on the reverse strand, counting down.
TGGGGGGTTTCAATGTTTAGGCACATCAGTGGCTCTTCAAACGCAACATGACGTCCCATCTCAATTCCTGTCAATTTTGCATTGAAAAGTCAAACGGCGCTCCTTCCCTTCCGAGCTCTCCCATCCGCCCAAACAGTGGTTTACCCCCACATATGGGCTATCAGCGTACTCAGGACAAATTGTACAACAACTTTTGGGGTCCAATTTCTTCTCTTACCCTTGGGAAAATAAAAAATTGGGGGCGAAAAGATAATTTTTGTGAAAAAATATGATTTTTTATTTTTACGGTTCTACATTATAAACTTCTGTGAAGCACTTGTTGGGTCAAAGTGCTCACCACACCTCTAGATAAGTTCCTTAGGGGGTCTACTTTCCAAAATGGTGTCACTTGTGGGGGGTTTCAATGTTTAGCCACATCAGGGGCTTTCCAAACGAAACATGGCGTCCCATCTCAATTCCAGTCAATTTTGCATTGAAAAGTCAAATGGCACTCCTTCGCTTCCGAGCTCTGCCATGCGCCCAAACAGTGGTTTACCCCCACATGTGGGGTATTGGCATACTCAGGACAAATTGTACAACAATGTTTGGGGTCCATTTTCTCCTGTTACCCTTGGTAAAATAAAACAAATTGGAGCTGAATTACATTTTTTGTGAAAAAAAGTTAAATGTTCATTTTTATTTAAACATTCAAAAAATTCCTGTGAAGCACCAGAAGGGTTAATAAACTTCTTGAATATGGTTTTGAGCACCTTGAGGGGTGTAGTTTTTAGAATGGTGTCACACTTGGGTATTTTCTATCATATAGACCCCTCAAAATGACTTCAAATGAGATGTGGTCCCTAAAATAAAATGGTGTTGTAGAAATGAGAAATTGCTGGTCAACTTTTAACCCTTATAACTCCCTAACAAAAAAAAATTTTGGTTCCAAAATTGTGCTGATGTAAAGTAGACATGTGGGAAATGTTACTTATTAAGTATTTTGTGTGACATATCTCTGTGATTTAATTGCATAAAAATTCAAAGTTGGAAAATTGCGAAATTTTCATAATTTTCGCCAAATTTCCGTTTTTTTCACAAATAAACGCAGGTTATATCAAATAATTTTTACCATTGTCATGAAGTACAATATGTCACGAGAAAACAATGTCAGAATCACCAGGATCCATTGAAGCGTTCCAGAGTTATAACCTCATAAAGGGACAGTGGTCAGAATTGTAAAAATTGGCCCGGTCATTAACGTGCAAACCACCCTTGGGGGTAAAGGGGTTAAATCTTCGGGCGGCGCCGTCCGCCGCCACGACCAGGGCCAGCTCCCCCCACCCCCGGGTCCCGCCCCCGCCCCCGCCCCCCGCTCTATACTCACCTCTCCTGGTTCCTGCGGCGCCGGCAGCTGCAGCCTCCTCTGACTCTGCGACGTCTCAGAGCAGAGGGCGCGATGACGTCACTACTGTGCGCGCCGCTCTGCCTCTCTGTCCTGAGCGTCGCAGAGCCGGAGAGACGCTGACTGCACCGGACCTGCGCTGGGAACGGGAGAGGTGAGGATTTTACTTTTTTTTTTTTTTCTTTATTTCTGACTGTCTGGGGCTAGGGCAATGCTGGAGACCATGGGGCAGAATGCTGGACACACTGGGGCAATACAGGAGACCATGGGGCAGATTGCTGGACACACTGGGGCAATACTGGAGACCGTGGGGCAGATTGCTGGACACACTGGGGCAATACAGGAGACCATGGGGCAGATTGCTGGACACACTGGGGCAATACAGGAGACTATGGGGCAGATTGCTGGACACACTGGGGCAATACAGGAGACCATGGGGCAGATTGCTGGACACACTGGGGCAATACAGGAGACCATGGGGCAGATTGCTGGACACACTGGGGCAATACTGGAGACCATGGGGCAGAATGCTGGACACACTGGGGCAATACTGGAGACCATGGGGCAGATTGCTGGACACACTGGGGCAATACAGGAGACTATGGGGCAGATTGCTGGACACACTGGGGCAATACTGGAGACCCTGGGGCAGATTGCTGGACACACTGGGGCAATACAGGAGACTATGGGGCAGATTGCTGGACACACTGGGGCAATACTGGAGACCATGGGGCAGAATGCTGGACACACTGGGGCAATACTGGAGACCATGGGGCAGAATGCTGGACACACTGGGGCAATACTGGAGACCATGGGGCAGAATGCTGGACACACTGGGGCAATACTGGAGACCATGGGGCAGAATGCTGGACACACTGGGGCAATACTGGAGACTATGGGGCAGAATGCTGGACACACTGGGGCAATACTGGAGACCATGGGGCAGAATGCTGGACACACTGGGGCAGTACAGGAGACTATGGGGCAGAATGCTGGACACTCTGAATACTGGAGACCATGGGGCAGATCTCAGGACACATTGAGGCAATGCTGGAGACCCTGGGGCAGACTTCTGGACATACTGGGGCAATACTGGAGACCATGGGGCAGATTGCTGGACACACCGGGGCAATACTGGAGACCATGGGGCAGAATGCTGGACACACTGGGGCAATACAGGAGACCATGGGGCAGATTGCTGGACACACTGGGGCAATACTGGAGACCATGGGGCAGAATGCTGGACACACTGGGGCAGTACAGGAGACTATGGGGCAGAATGCTGGACACACTGGGGCAATACTGGAGACCCTGGGGCAGATTGCTGGACACACTGGGGCAATACTGGAGACCCTGGGGCAGATTTCTGGACACATTGAGGCAATGCTGGAGACCCTGGGGCAGACTTCTGGACACACTGGGGCAATGCTGGACACTGGGGCAGATTGCTGGACACACTGGGGGTAATATACTGGACACACTGGGGCAATGCTGGACACTGGGGGTAATATGCTGGACACACTGGGGCAGACTGCTGGACACACTGGGGAAAGGCTGGACACTGGGGCAGATTGCTGGACACACTGAGGGCAGATTGCTGGACACACTGGGGGCAGTGCTGGACATACTGGGGCAGATTGCTGGACACACTGGGGGTAATATGCTGGACACACTGGGGCAGATTGCTGGACAACATGGGGGTAATATGTTGGACACACTGGGGCAGATTGCTGGACAACATGGGGGTAATATGCTGGACACACTGGGGGCAGGACTTGAGGCATGGGCAGAATGTAGATACGGGGCATGATTGGAGACACGGGGCAGGATTGGATCATGGGGCAGGACGGATACGATGGAGGCTGGTGGGGCAGGATGGGGAGATCATATGGGGTAGAATGGATACTCATGAGGGCAGGATACGACAACATATGGCTGGAGCCAGGAATGAGATAAACGGGGCCAGGGTGGGGAATATTATTACCATAGGGGATAATTAAGGGATATTGTTACTGCAGTGATGTATTTATTTTATTTTTTGAGTATACTGTTTTAAATGGGGGGGCGGTCCTGTTACTGTGCAGAGTGACACTATATCACCTTTTTTTCTTCATGTGGTGTAATGTAGAAGTTGTGAAAAATTAAGTAATGTGTTCTGCAAGCGGAGCTCGAGATAACTGTGTTATTTCCTGCAGAAACGAGTCCTGGCTGGAAGGAATGATGGCGGTCTGTGCTGGATAAAAGATGAAGGACTTCACCTAGAGACGTCACTGGTGAGTCAGTGTTACCTATACACTGACACTATACACTGTATACTATATAGAGGTCCTGTGTATAATGTCACCAGTGATCTCTGTATTACCTCTACACAGACACTGCATACTAAGTACAGATCTCCTGTGAATACTGGCACTTATGGTGATAGTATTGTGGTTTTTTTTTTAATTACTGATCAGTATTGTAGTATTCAGTCACTATGTGGTGGTAATATGTGGTCTGGAAATGGTGCGGTGGTATTTGTCCCTTGTATGTAGTATTATTCGGTCACTATGTGGCCTGGTCATGGTGTGGTGGTATTAAGTCACAGGTGTGGCATGTGGGGGTGACACCATTAGGCCCAGTTTAAGTTCTACAAAACAGGAAAACCATTTTTGGTAACCTTTGTGTGTATTGAGCTGGAGGGGGGGGGGCGCCAAACTCGGGAACAGCCCCGGGCGGCAAAAGCTCTAGCTACGCCTCTGCCCCCAACAAACCTATCCATTACAGTAAACGGCTGCCCACTCTCCCCAGTCCCACAAGCCCGCTGTCTTGGGGTAATCCTTGACACTGATCTCTCTTTTAAACCCCATATCCAAGCCCTTTCCACTTCCTGCCGCCTCCAACTCAAAAATATTTCACGGATCCGCACATTCCTAAACCAAGAATCTGCAAAGACCCTAGTCCATGCCCTCATCATCTCCCGCCTTGACTACTGTAACCTCCTGCTCTGTGGCCTCCCCTCTAACACTCTCGCACCCCTCCAATCTATTCTAAACTCTGCTGCCCGACTAATCCACCTGTCCCCCCGCTATTCCCCGGCCTCTCCCCTCTGTCAATCCCTTCACTGGCTCCCCATTGCCCAGAGACTCCAGTACAAAACCCTAACCATGACGTACAAAGCCATCCACAACCTGTCTCCTCCATACATCTGTGACCTCGTCTCCCGGTACTTTCCTACCCGCAACCTCCGATCCTCACAAGATCTCCTTCTCTACTCCCCTCTTATCTCCTCTTCCCACAATCGTATACAAGATTTCTCTCGTGCATCCCCCCTACTCTGGAATTCTCTACCACAACATATCAGACTCTCGCCTACCATCGAAACCTTCAAAAAGAACCTGAAGACCCACCTCTTCCGATAAGCCTACAACCTGCAGCAACCACCAATCGACCAAACCGCTGCATGACCAGCTGTACCCTCGCCTACTGTATCCTCACCCATCCCTTGTAGATTGTGAGCCCTCGCGGGCAGGGTCCTCTCTCCTCCTGTATCCTCACCCATCCCTTGTAGATTGTGAGCCTTCGCGGGCAGGGTCCTCTCTCCTCCTGTATCCTCACCCATCCCTTGTAGATTGTGAGCCTTCGCGGGCAGGGTCCTCTCTCCTCCTGTATCCTCACCCATCCCTTGTAGATTGTGAGCCCTCGCGGGCAGGGTCCTCTCTCCTCCTGTATCCTCACCCATCCCTTGTAGATTGTGAGCCCTCGCGGGCAGGGTCCTCTCTCCTCCTGTATCCTCACCCATCCCTTGTAGATTGTGAGCCCTCGCGGGCAGGGTCCTCTCTCCTCCTGTACCAGTTGTGACTTGTATTGTTCAAGATTATTGTACTTGTTTTATTATGTATACCCCTCCTCACATGTAAAGCGCCATGGAATAAATGGCGCTATAATAATAAATAATAATAATAATCCACTGCCCAGATAAATATTACCGTACAGTCCTTAAACGGCTCTTACACAATGCAAACGCTCAGATAATTAGTGCCATATACAACATAAAAACATAGCATACCACTTTTTACCATTTACACACAGCTAGACAGTGCCCAAATAAACAATGCATGAAGTGCCCGGATTGTGCCATACACTGCCCAGATAAATATTACTGTACAGTCCTTAAACGGCTCTTACGCAACGCAGATGCTCAGATAAATAGTGCCATATACAACATAAAAACATAGTATACCACTTTTTACCATTTACACACAGCTACACAGTGCCCAGATAAATAATGTATGAAGTGCCCGGATTGTGCCATACACTGCCCAGATAAATATTACCGTACAGTCCTTAAAAGGCTCACGCAACGCAGATGCTCAGATAATTAGTGCCATATACAACATAAAAACATAGCATACCACTTTTTACCATTTACATACAGCTAGACAGTGCCCAGATAAACAATGCATGAAGTGCCCGGATTGTGCCATACACTGCCCAGATAAATATTACTGTAGTTCCCTAGATAGCAGTTTAACAATAGCGGAAACTTTCCTAAAAATGAGTATAAAGCATTTTACCATAGGGATAGCGCTATACAATGCCCAGATAGTGTATACAAAGCCTGAGTGCTTGCTTTGCAGCGCTGGGGTCCTGGGTTCAAATCCCACCACGGACAACATCTGCCAGGCTCTGTATGTTCTCCCCGTGTATACATAGTCATGAGACGTTACAGTAGTAGTAGACATTATAAAAAGTATCATTAAGGATTATGGATCTTTGTGCAGGGGGATGGAGACACCAAAATGACAGTGACCCCCTAATTATCTATTCCCGAGACCCCCCCTAATGATCAGTGTCTGATTAGCTCCTTGTACAAATGTTACATCATTATATCCGTATAGAACATGCGCCATAAACATGAGGTCGTGTAATATCTTTTATTTCGGGAAATACAAGGCAGAGCCCCAAACTTCGTGCCCATGACTCATATTGAAATTCTTCCGCAGCGTTGGTCATTTCTCTGAATTGTATGAAATCATCAGGTCTAAAGGAGTTCTTACATAAGTACCAAGCATGACAGGTTTTCACCCAACTTTCCCAGAATCCTGATATCTATTTACGTATATGGGATATATTGCTGTACATTTTTGGACAATTGGGGAAACTACGTTACAACGAATGCAAGCTTCTTTATACATACCTTTCATAGGTGACGGTATCCAGCTTTCCCAGAATCCAGAATGTCAAATGTGCATATTTATGGTGCAATGCATTAATTATTCTGCATAATGAAGCCAACTTGCTTTTCAGGAATCTGGGAAAGTGGATCTCTAAGAACGTAGTGTAGTTATATTAATTGCCATCCAGCTTTTCCAGGAACAAACATAAGCAAACCAGAGTTATCGAATCCTTAAGAGCTCCTAATAATAATATTGCAAATCAGTGGAGTCCTGCAGTTATCAAAAATGAAATTTATTACTTTCTTAATTATATTTTGTTCTTGGAAAGCTGGATTGTCAGCAATACAGCCTTCACAGGTGGTGCAATCCAGCTTTGCCAGACATTTGCATGGATATAAATGAATGCAATTCTTTCACCCATATTTCAAGCAGATTTGCCTTTCAGGACTCTAGGAAATCTAGGTGACAATCCATGCTGCAATATTAAACTTAAGCAGGTACATAAAAAAAGGATTAAGCAACCTGAGTGAAAAAAAAATCATTACTGAATTATATTTGTTTCTTGGAAAGCTGGGTTGTAATCAATGCAGACGTGATTGGCGGTGTTATCCAGCTTTCCCAGACTCAAGAATGACAAATTTGGTTAGATATCAAAGAGTTAAGTCCCCTTTTTCATATTTAAGTATAACTAAGCAGATCCGCCTTTCAGGACTCAAGGAAAGCTAAGATTATTCATATATTAATATTGAATATACTGGATGTCACCCAGCTTTCCTAGGATCAGACATAAGATCTTTATGGCTAATTCTATCTGCATGTGCAAAAGTTCATTGTTGACCAATAAAGACACCATTAAGGTACCCATGCATGATGCAATCCAGCTTTTCCAGCTTTTCCAGCTGGGTTGCAAGAATACCACCTTCATAGGTCATGTTATCCAACTTTTCCAGACTCCAGAATGACAGATTTGCCTACATATATTACTATAAACCTTTTATCCATATTCAAGAATAACTAAGCAGAGTTGCCTTTCAGGACTCTAGGAAAGCTGGGTGACAAACCCAACTCAGACTTATAATATTAAACATACTGGTTATCACACATATTTCCTAAGACAGAACAGTGAAAAATTGTTTATATAGCCATTTGTATGTTATATCTGCTTATGGGAAAGCTGGGTGACAACCAATACAAACAGCATTATAGCGCCCCCTACGTGATGCAATTCACCTTTTCCGGACTCCAGAGAGAAAACAATGCCTATTTATAAATCAATACAGTCCATTTATCTCACATTCAATTATATAACTAAACAGATTTGCCATTCAGGACTCTAGGAAAGCTGGATGACAAACCCAAGTTGGACTTACAATATTAAACATATTGGTTGTCACACATCTTTCCTAAGACAGAACAGTGAAAAATTATTTATATAGCCATTTGTATGTTATACCTGCTCCTGGGAAAGCTGGGTGACAACCAATACGAACACCATTATACTACCCCTACTTGATGCAATTCACCTTTTCCGGACTCCAGATAGAAAACAATGCCTATTTATAAATCAATACAGTCCATTTATCTGACATTCAATTATATAACTAAACAGATATGCCATTCAGGACTCTAGTAGAGCTGGGTGACAACATATCTTCGAGCTGTAATGGTTGTCACAAGCAGATATTAGCAGGTCAAGTAAAAAGATATTAACCCAACTTTCCTTGCTTAGAATTCGCATAAAAAAAGAGAGAAAAGGACGACTTAAAGTCTTTATGAACAATCCCTTTAAGTAGCAGGTCACGTAAAAAGAAATTAACCCAACTTCCCTTGCTTAGAGTTAATATAAAAACAAAGAAAAGGACGACTCAAAATCTTTATGAACAATCCCTTTAAGTGGCAATAAAGTAACGCTTCCTCCAAATTGTCATCATTTTGGGGGGAAAAGTTATATTTTTTTACTCAAAATGTTACATCGTTTCTAACTAAATGAAAGTGTAAAGAGACTTTTTGGCTTTTTTTTTAAAGTTACCTGGTAGACCTCCCTTAGCCCGCACCATGTCCTCAGCATCAGCTGGCATGTCCGCGCCCGGTGCGTGCACCACCTCCTCAACGTGGACACGGTCAGATTCCACACCAAGCGGCTCCCGTTGCACAGCATGTCCTCGACCCCGCACATGAACACAGAAGCCATGGCTGGAGCGCTCTCATTCAATCGCCCCGTCTCCGTCTAGTGCACAGCTTGCTTTGGCAGCGGACGAGAAAGCGAGTTTTATTTTGTGCACAGTGACAAAAAAAAAAAAAAAAAAAAGAGCGAAAAGAAGCCAGGGTCAATTAGACAAACTCGTCTTTCACTCAGTTTCCTGGGCAGGATCCAACTTCTGCTTGAAGACCAGCCAACGACTGCGACGGCTCAGGCTTTACCCGGAGCATCCAGGTCTATCCCTGGCGGCTTAGAGAACAATCCGCTAATCGACAGTAGAAAGAATGACGTCGCTTTGCTAAATATAACATCTTCTAAAAAGAAAAAAAAAATTAAGTTGTCGAAAGAGAAAATTTTACCAAAATTTTTGCATTGAAAATTGCAAGATTCTAACCCCAATCTTCGATAATAATGACCTTCTAGGACCGCCTTTTGCGGAGCGGTGGTCTTGGGGCTGATAAGGTCCGTGGTGGTCGACGGTGGTGGTAGATTTGGGGACCGCGCGCTCGAAAAGAACGCGTTTAGGGTATTATCTAGTTTAGAGACGGAAAAGGCAAAAGATTAGAGCTTGATGAAGGAAGAGCAATCTGTTCCCGAGGATAAAAAGTCACGTAATGGTATTAATGAAGAGATCCGTCGTCGCCGAGATGAATCACGCAGGCTGTAAACACCGGCATAATGGCCCACAGAGGAATACTCGAGAAGGAGACTCTGTAGTTATGGTGAGAGGGAGGCGACGCGGCCCCCGAGGACCACGACGCTCCACGGTAGCGCTGGCTGCGCGCTGGGTTTGCATCTTTGCTAAAGGCTGAAGAAGAGGAGGAAAAAGAAAAAAGGATATTTTAAGGTTTCTCCTGGGATGGTCGTTTCCGAAATCTCTTGAAAGGAGCGATACCTAAATGGGGGCATGAATGCGAGAAAAGAGGGGGCTGCATAAATGGGGTCAAACACAGGACTCTCTACAGTTCACATTGGTGCAATTTTTGTAACCGTTTGGGGGGAAAGTTATCATGAAAGGACTTTTTTTTTTAGGTCACTTCCTCTCCTTGCGGCAGTGTTGCAAATTTATCGAAAATGTTGATACATCTGCCTCATCTTTAAATAAAGAAAACTTTTTGCCTATATTTTCAAAAAGTCACGATTCATAAAACTTCGCTTGCAAACTCTTTTGCCTCGCTAGCCAAAGACACTTTGCCACCCCCTCTTTCAAATGGTCGAAGAGCGACGTAAAGGAGAAAACATTTTCTCATTTTGTGACGTTTTGACTCCGAAAAAAAAAATCTGTCAAAGAGTTGTTAGAGGCAATCTGTCAGCAGGTTTTTGCTGCGGAATCTGAGAGCAGCATAATATAGGGGCAGATATCCTGATTCCAGTGATGTATCACTTACTAGGCTGCTTGGTGTAGTTTTGAGAGAATCTCTGTTTTCTTTGCTGTAGATGTAGTGGTGCTGTGACTGCTGAGCTGTGCATAACTCCACCCAGGGCAGAGGCCCTGATTCCAGTGATGTATCACTTACTAGACTGCTTGGTGTAGTTTTGATAGAATCTCTGTTTTCTTCAGTGTAGATATAGTGGTGCTATGACTGCTGAGGTATACATAACTTCACCAAGGGCAGAGACCCTGATTCCAGTGATGTATCACTTATTAGACTGCTTGGTGTAGTTTTAATAGAATCTCTGTTTTCTTCAGTATAGATGTAGTGGTGCTATGACTGCTGAGCTATGCATATCTCCACCCAGGGCAGAGACCCTGATTCCAGTGATGTATCACTTACTAGACTGCTTTGTGTAGTTTTGATAGAATCTCTGTTTTCTTTGCTGTAGATGTAGTGGTGCTACGACTGCTGAGCTCTACATAACTCCACCCAGGGCAGAGACCCTGATTCCAGTGATGTATCACTTACTAGACTGCTTTGTGTAGTTTTGATAGAATCTCTGTTTTCTTTGCTGTAGATGTAGTGGTGCTATGACTGCTGAGCTCTACATAACTCCACCCAGGGCAGAGACCCTGATTCCAGTGATGTATCACTTACTAGGCTGCTTGGTGTAGTTTTGATAGAATCTGTTTTCTTTGCTGTAGATGTAGGGGTGCTATGACTGCTGAGATATGCATAACTCCACCCAGGGTAGATACCCTGATTCTAGTGATGTATCACTTCCTAGACTGCTTGGTGTAGTTTTGATAGACTCTCTGTTTTCTTTGCTGTAGATGTGGCTATGACTGCTGAGCTGTGCATAACTCTGCCCACACCACTGATTGGCAGCTTCGTGTATACACTATACAATGACAGCATGCTGCCGGTCAGTGGTGGTAAGAGGCTAGAAAGATTAGCTTGACTGTCTTGCACGTGACACCCAGTCCTCTAGTGATCATCTCCTGCTAATAAAACACTGATTGCATTGAAAGTACAGAAAACTGCTGAGCAAATGACACATCACAGGAATCAAGCTCTCTGCCCCTACACTATGCAAAAAGCCGCTGATAGATTCTCTTTAAACAGATTTCATCCTTTGTGGATTAATTTTTGGCTGCTTTTACTATCTCTCGAACCAGTCAATGACTGGAAAGAGAGATTTGCCCTACAAGGAGTTGCAGGCATCACAAGACCAGCACTGATCTTCACCCCTGTAATGGGGCATAGGGACAAGACATCAGAGGGGCTTCCCTCACTCATGCCCCCTTCTTTTAGCCAGAAATGCAAACCTGCCAAATTTTCCAACTGATAACTGGGTGATTGTAGATTCTGGAATGCACTACCAATTTTTTTTCTTAAACCACGCACACTATTCACATGCCATTCACTATTCACAGTCTGTTTCCAGCCTCCGAATGTGCAACTGGATGAGTGGGCTCCAATAGAAATGTTGTGTTCCTAACAGATTTTCCAACTCTACCAAGAGTCCAAAAATTATCCCTGTCCAAAAATTATCCCTTTCTACAGGATCCTTCTGAAGATTCTGGGAGATTGGGCAAATACACAGATCAGGCCGCAACCCACTCTGGTGACTTCCGGTGTCCAAACTAAAAAAGTTTGTTTCTGTTGTGACAACTTCCTTTAAGAAATGATTGTTTATTTATAATTTAATATAACAATTTAATATGTATATACATTTATAATAAAATATACAATAAAATACATAAATTGATACATTTATAATTAATAAAATTTAATAAAATATGCATAATTAGAAATCGCGTCATTTTCAGAGCGCTTATAACTATGTGATCATCGGATTTTCATCCTCTAGAAATAAACAAGGAACTTTCCAATTCATAACAGCAAGCAGAGATCTTGAAAATGTAAGAGGATTAATAGAAGTAAGAAAATGTTTTCTTATGCAATGATTGTCCAATATTATCTATGACCTGGCAGCACAGTCAGTGCCGGAGACCTCTACATGGTTGTGTGCCGAGGCTATAATAAGGGGTGCGTTGGTAAAAGTGACACATGGACCCCAGCATTTTATGTGAGGGTCCCGGAGATTCGAGTTACATCTTGTGGATGACTTCTAGCCAAAGCCACAGAGAAGCGGCTCCTCCTGACACCTGCTCTGCTGATATTACAGGATTTTCGCACAGGATTTTTCGCTGAGACGATCATTTCTACCACTGTTAAACATCTGTTTGCTGCCAAGTCAAGAATCAGGAAGTCACAACCCAAAAATCAAACAGCGCAATCATCAAAATGATCTAGGAAACGTTCGCCCCGTGTTTCCGTATACTGGGTGCGTGAAGTCGGGTATAGAAATCCCCCCGAGGAAATATGTGACTTCTGGTATGGAAATATATGTGTTATGGTAATAAAAGTGTGTGCTCCTATAGCTGAGCTAATGACGAAATAGAAAGATAGATAGATAGATGACAGATAATAGATAGATAGATAATAGATAGATAATAGATAGATGGATAATAGATAGATATATTGATAAATAGATAGATGATAGATAGATAGATAGATAGATAGATAGATAGATAGATAGATAGATAGATAGATAGATAATAGATGATAGATAGATACATAGATAGAGATGATAGATAGATAGATAGATGATAGATAGATAGATAGATAGATAGATAGATAGATAGATAGATAATAGATAGATAGATAGATAGATAGATAATAGATATATAATAGATAGATGGATAATAGATAGATATATTGATAAATAGATAGATAGATAGATAGATAGATAGATAGATAATAGATAGATAGAAGATAGATAATAGATAGATAGATATATAGATAGATAGATAGATAGATAGATAGATAGATAGATAGATAGATAATAGATAGATAGATAGATAATAGATAGATAGATAATAGATAGATAGATAGATAATAGATAGATAGATAATAGATAGATAGATAGATAATAGATAGATGGATAATAGATAGATATATTGATAAATAGATAGATGATAGATAGATAATAGATGATAGATAGATAGATAGATAGATAATAGATAGATGGATAATAGATAGATATATTGATAAATAGATAGATAGATGATAGATAGATAGATAGGTAGATAGATAGATAGATAGATAGATAGATAGATAGATAGATAGATAGATGATAGATAGATAGATAATAGAAAGATAATGGATAGATAGATCAAAAGATTAGAGGCCGTGCACCATTCAGAGTGAAAAAGACTTCTATTTAATGGCCCAACATGGCGAGGTTAATTAGTGAGAAAGGTTCTCACTCAGGGCCGGACTGGCCATCTAGCAATCCTGGCAAATGCCAGAAGGGCCTGTCTGGTCGTGTCCACCTTGTCTGCTACGTTGTTTTCAGAATCGTTGTTCTCAAGACACCCATACGGTTAAGAGTTGTGATGGAGCACAAAGTTGCTGACTCCATCCCTTACCCCAGCAGGCCACGAGTATCATTGGTCTTGTAGTAAATCTTCCTTTCCTCCATCCAGGGTAATATTAGTACTATATCCCCATCTGATTCATGGGGACGGGGACAACATGGGCCTGTGTGATTTCAAATGCTGAATTTCCAGTCCTGTTCTCACTAATACCCTATTCCTCACTAGGTAGTTTGGTTAATGAATGATGAGATGCTGAATCAAGTGAATTATGCCAAGTACTGCCCATACGGGGGAGTTGGAGGCCAATCTGCACAAGGGCCCACCGGGGGATTCCCCTGTTACCTTATGTGAAAGGCCACAGAGGCTGCAACACCATTAAGAAGAGGCACCACTAATCAAACACCATGAAGACCAAGGAGATCTTCAAACAACACCATGAAGACCAAGGAGAACTCCAAACAACACGATGAAGAACAAGGAGGTCTCCAAACAACACCATGAAGACCAAGGAGATCTCCAAAGAACACCACGAAGACCAAGGAGATCTCCAAAGAACACCATGAAGACCAAGGAGATCTCCAAACAAGTCAGGGACGAAGTTGTTGAGAATCATCTCTGATGATCCCCGGAGCACCATTAAATCCATTATCATCAAATGGAAAGAACATGGCACCACAACAAAAATCCCAAGAGAGGGCCGACCACCAAAATTCTCAGCCCAGGCAAGGAGGGCATTAATCAGAGCGGCAGCAGAGTCCAAAGGTTACTCTGAAGGTGATGCAGAGACTGGAGTATTTGTCCATATGACCACAATATGCCGTACACTTCATAGAGATGGCCTTTATTGAAGAATAGCCAGAAATAAGCCTTTACTTACATATAAAACTTGCAAGGCTCGCTTTGAGTTTGCCAAAACATGTGGGAGACTACCCAAATATATGGATGAAGGTGCTGTGGTCACGAGACCAAAATTTAACTTTTTGGCCACCAAGGTAAATGTTATGTCTAGTGCCAGACCAACACAGCTCATCACCCCAAGAACACCATCCCCACAGTGAAGCATGGTAGTGGCAGCATCATGCTATGGAGATGTTTTTCAGTAGCAGGGACAGGGAAAATGGATGGTGCGAAATACAGGGATATTCTTGAGCAAAATCTGCTTCAGTCTGTTGGTGATTTGAGACTGAAACACTCGAGTGGTTTGAGGGGAAAGGTGTAAATGTTCTGTAGTGTCAAAGCCAAGACCGTAATCCAATTGAGAATCTGTGGTCGGACGTGAAGATTGCTGTTCACCAGAGGAAGCCATGCGGAGCTGGAGCAGTTTTGCATTGAGGAATGGGCAAAGATGTGGAAAGCTCATAGAGACTTATCCAAAGCGACTTGCAGCTGTAATTGCCGCAAAAGGAGGCTCCACAAAGTACTGACTTTAGGGGGTGAATAGTTATGTATATTGAGGTTTTCAGCTATTTTGTCCTATTTGTTGCTTGTTTCACAATAAAAAAAAAACTAAATGTTCACAGTTGTCGGCCTGGTCTTTACATGAACTGATGCAAACCCTAAAAAAACAATGAAATTCCAGGTTATGGAGGTCATATACTTTTACAGTACCAATAGTTCTCCATAGATATACGGCTGCTCTGGAAGTATACAAGGACGGGTTAAGTGGAGCCTCATTCTTTTGCTGTTTTTGGCATTACCCTTCGGTTTTGGACCACACCCTGGCAACGTGACCGTACGAATGTCAGTTGCCGCTAGACGGGATATTACGTCACTTTTACTAGGATCTCGGCCCGTGTTAAAGCAGAAGAAAAGCACAAACCCATTATACAAAGTGCTGGGGGCTCCTGCTGCAGCAGGACAGGAGGGGTCTGACTGCGCCATGTGCATGCTACCTACTCAGCTTCTGGTTTCCCTTAAAGGGGTCCCTAATCACACCCTACCCGCTTACATATTAACGAGTGTGTTTGTAGTCTGTTACCATGGAGACAGATAGGTCTGACCTGGAGCTGTATACACAAAACACTAGATGTGGAAGTAAGACTATGTGCAATTTTGCTTTAATTTTTATTTTACATTCACTGTTGCAAAAAAGGTTGTGAAGGTGTGGACTTTTCCTTTAAGATGTAGTTTGCGTTCCTGATGGTAATAGACGAAATTGCTGCATTACTTTTTACCAGGGCTGCACGGGATTGCCAGGTTAGCGGGAAACAATGTATTTTGCCTTCACGCTTCACAAATGAAAATTCCAATTTTGGGGTTTAGTGGTCCTTTAAGACCGGGGGTGAAAGGGTTAAGTACAGATAAATCACCATTTAAACTGATGAGATTGGACTATATACACTATGCCAAAACAATAACTGCAGCCCGGTCTCAGACACTGGGAAAATAATTACTCCTTCTGCAGCGACAGTAAAACCGTTGATTACTCCAGTAGCCCTGGAGAAAGCAATAAATCAAGGAAAATCACCACTGAGCACCAGGACCAACCCTGAAGGCAATGCAATATTTACTGACCTGTTACATTATACGATTTTGGCTATATGCAGCCACCAACTAAAGGTGAGCTCACTGCAAATGGATTTATACAGTCACCACTAGGGGGAGCTCACTTCATATGGATTTATATAGTCACCACTAGGGGGAGCTCACTGCAAATGGATTTATATAGTCACCACTAGGGGGAACTCACTGCAAATGGATTTATATAGTCACCACTAGGGGGAGCTCACTGCAAATGGATTTATACAGTCACCACTAAGGGGAGCTCACTGCAAATGGATTTATACAGTCACCACTAAGGGGAGCTCACTGCAAATGGATTTATACAGTCACCACTAAGGGGAGCTCACTGCATATGAATTTATACAGTCACCACTAGAGGGAGCTCACTGCAAATGGATTTATACAGTCACCACTAGGGGGAGCTCACTGCAAATGGATTTATATAGTCACCAATAGGGGGAGCTCACTGCATATGGATTTATATAGTCACCAATAGGGGGAGCTCACTGCATATGGATTTATATAGTCACCACTAGGGGGAACTCACTGCATATGAATTTATACAGTCACCACTAGGGGGAGCTCACTGCAAATGGATTTGTATAGTCACTACTAGGGGGATCTCACTGCATATGGATTTATATAGTCACCACTATGGGGAGCTCACTGCATATGGATTTATACAGGCACCAATAGGGGGAGCTCATTGTATATGGATTTATATAGTCACAACTAGAGGGAGCTCACTGTATATGAATTTATACAGCCACCACTATGGGGGAGCTCACTGCATATGGGGTTATACAGCCACCACTAGAGGGAGCTCACTGTACATAGATTTATACAGTCACCACTAGGGTTAGCTCACTGCATATGGATTTAAATCAAAAAGTGAAAAGACAAGTAAAGGACAGAAAACAACATAAGAAGGAAAGATGGAGGAAGCTTCTCTGAGAAAGAAGAAGGCAGTTTGTTTTCTTTTGCGGGGTTGCTTTGACTGGGGGCTGTTATGCTGGACTCGGACTTTGCTTTGGACTGGGGGGGTAATGTTGGACTCGGACAGTTGCTTTTGCTGGGGTTTTGATTTTTGCTATTTATTGATTGTAAGTTTTGTATTTTTATAATAAAAGAGTTCACTGCATATTGATTTATACAGTCAACACTATGGGGGAGCTAATTGTATATGGATTTATATAGTCACCACTAGAGGGATCTCACTGCATATGGGGTTATACAGCCACCACTAGGTGGAGCTCAAAGCAACTCCAAAGAGAGTATACTTGTGTCATGCTCCGACCCCTTTGGATTACAAGTTTTACCCCAAGTGTTTCATTAAAGAGTAGTGTTCCAATTTTGCTTTTTATTCCCGCTGCTCCCCTAAGCATTTCATTTTTTTTTCTTCATTTTTTATCCGCCATACCGTTCTACAAATATGAGCCTTTTTATTTGATGCTGATTTTTATGTTTTTTTTACTAAGAGGGCGTGGCTCACAGAGTAATAATGAAGAGCAACCTAAAGTCCCGCCCATAGGGGATTCCGTGAGCACCGCCCTCTTGTAAAGAACATAAAAAGTAGCACTAAATACAAAGATCCAAATCTCCGCAACCGTATGACAGATTTAAAAAAAAAAAAATCGCCATAATCGGGTGCAGTGGGAATAAAATAAAAAAAAACTGCCCACATTATAATTAGTATTATAGTGATTACATATAATGTACATGCTGATATATCACACTATATACCCATACATTGATTATCATGTATATTCACACGTCATACACTGCACATAAAATATACACAGGTGTTATGCACTATTTACATAAAATCGACCCAGATGGGACTTGAACCCACAATCTCCAGCTCCGGAGGCTGACGCCTTATCCATTAGGCCACTGGGCCTCTGCACTCTCCACTTCACAGACTTTCATTCTCAGGATTTCTTCACCTTTTGTTCCAAAGTCCTTGTTTATGGCAATGACAGCGCGGCAATTACTGCAGGTCAGAGGTCACACCCTAACAATGGGGCACAGAACACAATGGCATAAACCCCTGCGCCAGATTAGGTAAAACATCTGCATGTGAATATCACCCCATAAACAGTGATGAATATTCACCCAAAATTTGAAGCAGATGCCGATCTCTGCAGCCAAAACAAGAACAACAATGGGGATATTATGCGTCTCACACACAACACAATGGAGATTTTGTCATCCAATTATTCCAGAACCTTGGAAAGTAACATAAGGGTACCGTCACACAGTGCAATTTTCATCGCTACGACGGTACGATCCGTGACGCTCCAGCGTCGTAACAATGTCGCTCCAGCGTCGTAGACTGCTGTCACACTTTGCAATCTACGACGCTGGAGCGATAATTTCATGACGTATGTGCGATGTAGAAGCCGTTGGTTACTATGCGCACATCGTATACGATATATGTTACACCATGCAATCATGCCGCCACAGCGGGACACTAGACGACGAAAGAAAGTTTCAAACGATCTGCTACGACGTACGATTCTCAGCGGGGTCCCTGATCGCAGGAGCGTGTCAGACATTGCGATATCGCTCGAACGTCACAGATATATCGCTCGAACGTCACGAATCGTGCCGTCGTAGCGATCAAAATTTCACTGTGTGACGGTACCCTAACAGGAGCGGTCCTACACTGAAAACTGAAATACTGCAATATAATGGTTCAATGTCAAGTCTAAAGAAGCCCTCCAGACTCCTAGAGCTGAACCTAAGGGGGCACTGCATGACAAAGAACTCCAAAGAGAGGATCCCTGTGTCATGCTTCACCTCTTAGGCCCAGTACTTTGGATAACACGATGTATCAGTTTTTCTTAAAGTGTTCCTTTAAAGAGGACCTTTCACCCAGCCAAAAGTGTCAAATTCTAGCATTTATTTTATTCCCGCTGCTTGTCCTAGAATATCTTTGGAGCGTGACATAATGTCTGATTTTTGAGGATCTTTTGGTCTACTTCACTTTGTCAGGCAGGTCCTATTTAAGTGATTTCTTGATTGAGAATAGGTGCGCCAGCAATCAGGCCTGCGTGTGGCTAGGGAATGTGAACCCAGCTTCCCAAAGATGTGACGATCCACAGTTAATGTATGTTTTAAGGGGGGAGGGGGTGAATCACTTTTTCACACAGGGCTCTGTAGGTTTGGATTTCTTTTTACCTTAATAATAAAGACCTTAATTTAAAAACCGCATTTTGTGATTACTTGTGTTATCTTTGTCTAATATTTAAATTTGTTTTGTGATCTGAAACATTTAAGTGTGACAAACATGCAAAAGAATAGGAGATCAGGAAAGGGCAAATACTTTTTATACACTAATATAACTTATTGTAACAATACTTGGGAGCGATCTGAGGTATCACAGGAACAGTTTGTACTTAAAGTCTGGCTGGTTTATTTTATTCCTCATAAACCAAATAACAGGAAAGCTCAGATACGGCCCTTGTCCTGCACAAAGTGAAACATAAAGCATTCGATACTGAGGGTTTGCCCGCTTGGCTTTGAGTCCAGCTTCTTTTGCAAAGCCACACAATCCAGGAGATCTGCACACCTCCACACACAGAACCATGTGTCAGATAAACCGGTCCCATTTTACACTGTGAACCACCACACCCAAGGATGGAGATATAGTGAGCAGCCTACCCACCCTAACTCTTCAGCTTCTCACAATTAGAGCTGGACCTAACATGGCCGATTAACCCATTTTAGTCTATGTACTAGACCATTACACCAGGTTTATATCACAGATTACATGCACCTCTGTGATACATATCGCCCATCGACTATGTGTCCGCCAATCACCTTACAATATATATATATATATATCAAAAGACTGACCATCACTTCCACACATTAAGCTGGTGTGCACAGGTGCATACTAAGAGTAGTAATCTCCATACATAACTAACAAATAATGTTGCACTCTGTAACGCTATAAAATGCAAACATGAAATATATGAAATTTAAATTCCATTACTGCACTAGAAAATAGGAAAAAACAATGATACTTAGCACATAATTTGGCCAATTCATGTATGCCAAGCAGCCACATCTTTAACAGTATGGTATTTAACAGGGAGAACTGCAAGATTTTACATCCAGGCAATAAATATAAAAATTACATCTACAGAAAGGGAGGAATAGCACTAAGCAACAGCACGTGTGAAAAAGACTCAGGTATATTAATAGATCACAGACTGCACATGAGTCAACAATGTGATGCAGCAGCAAAAAAGGCAAACACAGTTCTGGGATGTTCTAAGAGAAGCATAGAGTCTAGACCACGTGAAGTAATTCTCCCCCTCTACTCCGCCTTGGTCGGGACACATCTGGAATACTGTGTCCAGTTCTGGGCACCATATTCTAGAAAAGACATTGAAAAATTGGAGCATCTTCAGCGAAGAGCGACCAGGATGGTGAGCGGACTGCAAAGTATGTCCTACGAGGAACGGTTAAAGGATCTGGGAATGTTTAGCTTGCAAAAAAAAGGCTGAGAGGAGACTTAATAGCTGTCTACAAATATCTGAAGGGCTGTCACAGTGTAGAGGGATCATTATTATTCTCATTTGCACATGGAAACAGGAGAAGCAATGGAATGAAACTGAAAGGGAGAAGATACAGATTAGATATTAGAAAAAAAACTTTTTGACAGTGAAGGTGATCAATGAGTGGAACACAATGTAATAAATTTGGCACTCAACTTGTTTGCGTCAGTTGCTTAGAAATATTTATTGCAGTCCAAATATTATTATTGGACTGCAATAAATATTTCTAAGCAACCGACGCAAACAAGTTGAGTGCCAAATTTATTACGTTGTATTTCACTGGTTTGGGGAACCTATTTTGTGCACCAACACAGCTGTGCCACGGTATACTTCACAATGAGTGGAACAGGCTGCCATGAGAGGTGGTGAGTTCTCCTTCAATGGAAGCCTTCAAACAGAGGCCGGACAGAATTCTGTGGGAGATGGTTTAGTGAATCCTGCATTGAGCAGGGGGTTGGACACGAAGATCCCTTCCAACTCTAACATTTTCTGATTCTATGATATATGTTAATATATATTAGTAACTAAATTGTTATAATATATTATTATCACTATACATTTATTGTTTTAAATATATTATTTACTAAATTTTAATATATATACAGTCACCACTAGGGTTAGCTCACTGCATATGGATTATTACAGTCACCACTAGGGGGAGCTCTCTGTATATGGACTTATACAATCACCACTAGGGGGAGCTCTCTGTATATGGATTTATATAGCCACCACCAGGGAAAGCTCACGGTGTATGGATTTATATAGCTACCACTAGGTGGAGCTCACTGCATATGGATTATTACAGTCACCACTAGGGGGAGCTCTCTGTATATGGACTTATACAATCACCACTAGGGGGAGCTCTCTGTATATGGATTTATATAGCCACCACCAGGGAAAGCTCACGGTGTATGGATTTATATAGCTACCACTAGGTGGAGCTCACTGCATATGCATGTATACAGCCACTACTAGGGGAATCTAACTGCATATGGATTTATACAGCTACCACTGGGGGAGCTCACTTGATAGGGCTTAATACAGTCTATTCTATGAAATCACTGTATATGAATGTATACAGTCACCATTAGAGAGAGCGAACTGCATATAGATTTATATAGCCACCACTAGGTGGAGCTCACTGTATACAGATTACAGCAGTCACCACTGGGGGATCTCACTGCATATGGATTTATATAGCCACCACTAGAGGGAGCTCACTGCATATGGATTTATATAACCACCACTAGGGGGAGCACACTGCATATGGATTTATATAACCACCACTAGGGGGAGCTCACTGCAAATGGATTTATATAACCACCACTAGGGGAGCACACTGCATATGGATTTATATAACCACCACTAGGGGGAGCTCACTGCAAATGGATTTATACAGTCACCACTAGGGGGAGCTCTCTGTATATGGATTTATATAGCCACCACCAGGGAAAGCTCACGGTGTATAGATTTATATAACTACCACTAGGTGGCGCTCACTGCATATGCATGTATACAGCCACTACTAGGGGAATCTAACTGCATATGGATTTATACAGCTACCACTGGGGGAGCTCACTTGATAGGGCTTAATACAGTCTCTTCTATGAAATCACTGTATATGAATGTATACAGTCACCATTAGAGAGAGCGAACTGCATATGGATTTATATAGCCACCACTAGGTGGAGCTCACTGTATACAGATTACAGCAGTCACCACTGGGGGATCTCACTGCATATGGATTTATATAGCCACCACTAGAGGGAGCTCACTGCATATGGATTTATATAACCACCACTAGGGGGAGCTCACTGCAAATGGATTTATACAGTCACCACTAGGGGGAGCTCACTGCATATGAATTTATACAGTCACCACTAGGGGGAGCTCACTGCATATAGATTTTTACAGTCACCACTAAGGGGAGCTCACTGTATACAGATTACAGCAGTCACCACTGGGGGATCTCACTGCATATGGATTTATATAGCCACCACTAGGGGGAGCTCACTGCATATGGATTTATATAGCCACCACTAGGGGGAGCTCATTTCAACTCCAAAGACAGTATACTTGTGTCATGCTCCACCCCTTTGGAATAAAAGTTTTACCCCAAGTTTTCCTTTAGAGAGGAGTGTTCAGTTTTTGCATTTATTTTATTCTGCTACTCCCCTGAGCATTTCGTTGTTCTTTTTATTTTTAAACCACCATACCGTTCTACAGATATGAGCCATTTTATTTGATGCTAATTTTGAAGTTGTTTTTTTTTCCAAGAAGGCGTGGCTCACAGAGTAATAATGAAGAGCAACCTAAAGTCCCGCCCATAGGGGTTTCTGTGAGCACCGCCCTCTTGTAAAGAACATACAAATTAGCACTAAATACAAAGATACAGATCTCCGGGACCGTATGACAGATTTAAAAAAAAAAATCATCATAATCGGGTGCAGTGGGAATAAAATAAGAACAAAAACTGCCCACATTATAATTATTACAGAACCATTGATTACATATAATGTACATACTGATATATCACACTATATACCCATACATTGATTATCATGTATATTCACACGTCATACACTGCACATAAAACATACACAGGTGTCATACAATATTTATCATTATTTGCATAAAATCGACCCAGATGGGACTTGAACCCACAATCTCCAGCTCCGGAGGCTGACGCCTTATCCATTAGGCCACTGGGCCTCTGCACTCTCCACTTCACAGACTTTCATTCTCAGGATTTCTTCACCTTTTGTTCCAAAGTCCTTGTTTATGGCAATGACAGCGCCACAATTACTGCAGGTGAGAGGTCACATCCTAACAATGGGGCACAGAAGACAATGGCATAAACCCCTGCGCCAGATTAGGTAAAACATCTGCATGTGAATATCACCCCATAAACAGTGATGAATATTCCCCCCAAAATGTTAAAACTTTACAGCCTTTCATGTTCAGGATTCCTTCCCCCTAAAGTCCTTGTTTATGGTAATCACACAAGAGGAGGGTAACTCAGGATCCCTCCAGGGTGGGCACTAACTGCAAAAGGAGGTAAAGTATGTGACACTTCCATGTATTAATACAGGGTCATCCATTATAAAGGATGTTTCACCTGCTATAAATATGAAACTTCTTCCCCTGGTGTAATTGCCGCTGTTCTCCTGAATCCGGTGATGTTTTTCTTTTCTTCCTGCGCCTCTCCGTTCCTGAGATACGGCCTCTTCTTTCCTGTATATAAAGCAAGTCTTTTTAGCCAAGTGGGCTTAGTCCTCAACTCTTCTACTTAAGGACCGCACCCACTTGGCCAATAAGACTAGATTTATATGCAGGGAACAAATGGCCATATCTCAGGAACGGAGAGGCGCAGAAACAAAAGAGAAACATCGCCGGATTCAGGAGAACGGCGGCATTTACACCAGGTTAAAAAAACACATATTCCTGACAAGTGACAGGTCCCCTTTAGGCACTATGTGATGCTGCATTTCCTCGCCTCCTAGAGATAGTTCCTCTACGAGTGGCATCAGAATAAGTAACTTGCTTCTGTCAAATTGTAGAACAGGTTATGTAAGATCACGGCACCGAGGGTCTCTTATCCCCAATTCACTCATTGAAACATCATACCCATTCGTAAGCGTCGAATTAGCATTTACATGGCGAAGTCTATGATCTGTTGTCACCAGGTTCCATTGGGCTAAGTTCACATGTTGCGCTTTTGCTGCGTTTATTTAACTTCCTTTGTTTTTTGCACCAAAAACTGATACCTGCGCTTTTTTTTGCTGCGTTTTTTGCACTTACCCATTGTTTCCTATGGGTGAAAAAAAAAAAAACCGCTGAAAGAAGTGACTTGCTGCAGTTTGCAGAAACACAGCAGTTTTCCAAATCAGTCAGGAAAATAAACCAATGTGCGTGCATGAGATTTCGGAAATCTCATAGACTTTGCTGATACTATAAAACTATAAAATTTGCATTAAAAAAACAGCAAAAAAAAAAAAAAAGCAGCAATAACGCAACAAGTGAACATTGCCTCATACTTCAGAGTTTTCTCTTTGATGCAGAGACACATTTCACATTCATAAAATTATACAAAAAGATCAATTTTTCCCAGAAATATGTATCAAAATGTAAAAAAAAAACACAAGTGTGAACTCAGCTGTAAAGTGCAACATTTATTCTTTTGCTTCTATGTTTTTACAGACGCTCAGAACAATTTCCTGCATTTGTGCATTTCCTTTGCATTTGTAACCGACCCCCTACAATGACAACCAAACCCCCCATCAAAGCAATATCACAAGTTACATGTGTCACCATTATATTCAAACAATAGGTAGTAAAAAAAAATAATGATATTTCCAAATATAAATCAATAAATATATAAACATTATGGTGAGTACGGAATGTTTACATATAAATGAACAAAATAAACAAATAATATAATAAACGTAAATAAAAATGAAAAAAAAAAAAAAAGGACACTATAATGGATTTTTGGCAGGAGGTCACCGGGAATTGGACTTTCTGGATTTCGCTTCGTTTGTATTTTAAGATGCAGATGAGACATGGTTTTTAATCATCTGTGACATCTGCTTCCTAAAATACAAATGGAGCCAATTAGCAGCAGATGTAAGCTAATAATCTACAGGCATTAAAAAAAAAATGGTGAAATGTCAGGATCTGCAGGATCTGCTGCTGCTCCTGCGGTAAAGATTTAACCATTTCAGTGCTGGTTCCTGTGGATTACCCGATTTAAACTGGACGTGTGTTATGAATAGACTTTTCAGAATAAGCCGTCCTGTGTATGGACATGAGGAATAACATATTTTTTGACCATTTTTCAACATTTTTTTTTTCTCTGCAGGCTCCATCTCCAATTTTCATTAGCCGCTGAGCTAGTAGGTGGAGACTAACTGCTATGATGTTTCCCGTATAGTACACACATGCATAAGGGATTCGTACTCTCATGTTTAGACGTAACACATGTTCATAAGGAGTAGCAGCATGTGGGACATTATACAGCAGTACTGAGCAGTGCAGCTGTGAATCCAGCATTGGGGGTGAGATAATCACTTACCGAAAGCAGTATAGATGACATTAAGCAACAGTATTGAGCAGTATAGCAGTGAATCCAGCACTACGGTGTTGCTGAGCTAGTAGGTGGAGACCAACTGCTATGATGTTTCCCATATAATACACACATGCATAAGGGATTCGTACTCTCATGTCTAGATGTAACACATGTTCATAAGAAGTAGCAGCATGTGGAACATTATACAGCAGTACTGAGCAGTGCAGCTGTGAATCCAGCATTGGGAGTGAGGTAATCACTAATTGGAAAGCAGCATAGAGGACATTATACAGTAGTATTGAGCAGTGCTGCTGCTGTGAATCCAGCCTTGCTGTGAGATAAACATATGCTAGAAAGAAGCAGTATGGCGGATAATACACAACAGGACTCAGAAGTATATTGTGAGTCTTTCCATACTTACATAACAAGACTTCACAGACAAAATGGTTGTGTTGGAGTGCACTAGATAACTAATCATTGCAGTTAGGAGGATATATCACTTACTGAAAGCAGTACAGAGAACATTATACAAAAGGATTGAGCAGTGCAGCTGTGAATCCAGCATTGTGGGGGGTGAAATAATCACTTCCTGGAAAGCAACATAGAGGACATTATACAGCAGTATTGAGCAGTGCTGATGTGAATCCAGTGCTGTCATGAGATAAACACATATTAAAAAGAATCAGCATGGTGGCTATTACACTGCAGGACTGAGCAGTATATTGTGTGGCTTTCCATAAGTTTATGACAAGGCTTTAAGGGAGGAATCAGGCATCATGGTTCTGCTGGGATACAGAAGATAACTAATGATTGCAGGTGGAGAGGGATGTGTTCAGACCATCTTATGCTGACAGCAAGTTAATACATTGTACATAGACTTTGTCCCAGCTGCAAAACCCCTTAAACTACCCAGAGTTTTCTGCAAATCTGCATACGCTCTGCTGCTTTGCAGTCCCATTCACTGGGGTCCTAAGAGAGTTCCAGTGCTGCGTGCATCATGGGGGCTAGTGTTACATGGGTTCCTCATAGGTACCATCTTTTCTGGAACGTCCATGGAGTTCTTGGATAAAGGGAAGACATCCAAACCTTTGGTAGAATTGGCAAATCAACCAAGCTGCCACAAAAGTCTCCTGAAAATATTCCATCTCTAAAAGGAGCCAAGGCATTAAATAGCACATTTGGGGTGGGGCTCAGGTTTGGGGATGGCTATGGGTACCAATAAGGTCCCTAATAGCAGTATTTACCAAGAGCCGCAATTAATTCAGGTTAGGAGAGGACAGTACAGTCGCCATACAATGCCTAACCATCCTATAATGCCTGCTGCTGGGCAGTAGCACAAAACCTCCACTAGGGGGTGCGGGTGAAGGAAAATAGATACACTCACAGAGAAACCACAGGGCAGCAGGCAGGAGCCACTAGGTGGCAGAAGAGTAGTCAGAAAAGCCGGGTCAGCAACAGAGAGGGAACAAAGTACCAGAGGTCACAGCAATACACGTGGTCAGAAAAAAGCCAAAGAAGTCAGAGCCGGTCGGGAGCACGAAAGCCAGAGATGGAAGACAATCAAACAGGTCAGGGGACAAGCCAAGTCAAATACCAAGGGATCACAACACGGAGAGTGAGTACTACGACAAGCAAAGTCACAGGGGAAAACAGGAACGGAACCTAGATGAATGGGCAAAGGACAAATCAGGGTATAGCGGGGTCAGCTGCTCATGCCAGAGACTGCAACTATAACTGACACCGCCTGCAGGTAACAGTGGACTGAAATAGTCAGATATCAAAACGAGGCAGAAAAGATTAACCCCCGCATGACTGTCCCAGGGAGAGCGTAATCAGGAACAAACCCCAAACTGGATCATGACACAACCTCTAAGGAATGGAACAATATCATTGATACTCCAGGGGACTTTACTGCTCTTAGTGGCGAAATGTGGTACTGCAAGTCAATCAAAAAATTGTCATGATGTTTCTGAAGCCACGAAAACATTTCCATATAGAGAAGCAAAGTAACTTCCACGTGAAACTTTACTCTAAGCAAAGGTCTTCTGTACTTGATCCCATCCCTGTTCTCGCTTCCCAGCATTTACCTCCCATCCTTTTCCTGTCTGAAGACTTCCCTGGCACTAAACAGGTGTCACTCTGTTACAGGAAAAGGAAAGCCGGGGTAGATTTCCTCTATGAGTTTATAGAGGTCTCAGACTTACTCCCTGAATGCTTCATGGCAAAACTAGATGATGACAACCGTGTATGAGTGATAATAATATGCAGACGGCAGTGTGAGGAGACTAAAAGGCTAGAAATTGTGCTAGGAATCCCAACTGACATCCATTGCCCCTTCCCCGGGGTGCTGATGGCATTGTCATGGCGGCCAGGGGGGCTTCTTGCCATGTTTGTACACCAAAAAAAAAAACAGATTTTTTACATAGGAACCAGGTAACTTTATAGTGCGCCACGATATTACAGCATTATAGGGTATTGTGCAAAGTGATCAAGTGCTCACTAGTTCACAGGTAACTAAAGTGTAAAAAACAAATCAAAAAATTAGTATTAAAAAAATATAAAAGTTTATATTAAACTAATAATTAAATTAAATAAATTAAATTAATAAATATATAAATAATAATAAACTAATAAAATATTAGAATATCTAAATTAAATAAATAAACTAAATAAATAAATAAACTAATAAAATATTAGCAAGAAACAACACAAAAAAATCCAAATGGCAGAATTGCCGTTTTTTTTTGTTCACTTTGCCTCTATAAAAATAGAATAAAGTCGCATGGACCCTAAAATATTAACTACAACTCAATTGACCGAAAAAGAAAAAAAAAAAAAAAAACTTGGATGGCGAGAGTAAAATATTGAAAGTGAGGGGCCCCTGGGGCAGTATAAACCTGGAGCCGACCCTATTTTTGAGGTTTGGCGGTATTATTATAGCGCTGTTTGGCGTCGTAATTTGGGCACTTTGACGCAGACAATTAGGCACTTTACGGCTTGGGTACAGGGGGGACTGTAATTTTGCCATTTTTCAAAAGTGTAGACCCCAGATTAATCACAGATGCAGCGATTGATCTATTTTATACTATTTTTAGGATATTTTACGATCGTCTTTGGTCGCCAGCGCGGGTGTGAATAATTTACAGCACCGCATTGTCCTGTGGAAGCCACCGCAGGTTCAAGTCCCCTAGGAGGAATAATAAAAAAAAATGACAAAAACGATAAAAACTAAATTAAAAATTAAAATTAAAATGTTCACAACAGCCTTTACACGAAATTACAAAAACCTTAGAAAAAAAAAAACTATCACATTTGGTATTACCATGTGCATAACTGTCCAATTATAATAATAAAATATATATAATGAATGCCGATTAAAAAAAATTGCTGTTTTTTTTTTACCCCTTTGTTCCCCAAAAATGGAATAAAAAACAAACAAACAGTAAGTCGTATGGAACCTATAATGATGATGATAAAAGCTAAAAATTAAAGCAGTCAAAATAAACCTGGAGCCGGCAATGCATACCAATACAGTTATCCACAAAAAATGATTAATTAAGGGGTTAAGTGACTAATTACTAGTCACACACAGCAGCACTGACTAGCAAGGGTTAAGGTTTTTTTCCTGGAAATTTTTATTTTATTTATTTTTTGCATTTTTTAAATTTTTTATAATAATTTTGTCGTATGCTTTTATTTCATTTGCGCTTTACAATTGTGATATCAACAGTAATCAATAAATAAGAATCACTGCGTGAACTGAACTTTACGGTATTTTTCTTATACACAAATAATGGAAATGCAATTTACATATGGGAAGCAGCGCCACCTAGCATCTAAAACAAGGAACTATCATTTCAACATAAAGAATTAAAGGGTATTCCCATCTTAATAAGTGATGAAATATTGCTAGGATATGTCATTGTTTTATCATCTGTAGGGGCAGGACTTCTGAGACCCCCACTTTGTGTGAGAATGCACAGGCCATGTATGTACACAGTGACTGCACCAGCAGAATAGTGAGTGCAGCTCTGGAGTATAATACAGGATGTAACTCAGGATCAGTAATGTAATGTATGTACACAGTGACTGCACCAGCAGAATAGTGAGTGCAGCTCTGGAGTATAATACAGGATGTAACTCAGGATCAATAATGCAATGTATGTACACAGTGACTGCACCAGCAGAATAGAGAGTGCAGCTTTGGAGTATAATACAGGATGTAACTCAGGATCAGTAATGTAATGTATGTACACAGTGACTGCACCAGCAGAATAGTGAGTGCAGCTCTGGAGTATAATACAGGATGTAACTCAGGATCAGTAATGTAATGTATGTACACAGTGCCTGCACCAGCAGAATAGTGAGTGCAGCTTTGGAGTATAATACAGGATGTAACTCAGGATCAGTAATGTAATGTATGTGCACAGTGACTACACCAGCAGAATAGTGAGTGCAGCTCTGGGGTATAATAAAGGATGTAACTCAGGATCAGTAATGTAATGTGTGTACACAGTGACTGCACCAGCAGAATAGTGAGTGCAGCTCTGGGGTATAATACAGGATGTAACTCAGGATCAGTAATGTAATGTGTGTACACAGTGACTGCACCAGCAGAATAGTGAGTGCAGCTCTGGGGTATAATACAGGATATAACTCATGATCAGTAATGTAATGTGTGTACACAGTGACTGCACCAGCAGAATAGTGAGTGCAGCTCTGGGGTATAATACAGGGTGTAACTCAGGATCAGTAATGTAATGTGTGTACACAGTGACTGCACCAGCAGAATAGTGAGTGCAGCTCTGGGGTATAATACAGGATGTAACTCAGGATCAGTAATGTAATGTATGTACACAGTGACTGCACCAGCAGAATAGTGAGTGCAGCTCTGGGGTATAATACAGGATGTAACTCAGGATCAGTAATGTAATGTCTGTACACAGTGACTGCACCAGCAGAATAGTGAGTGCAGCTCTGGAGTATAATACAGAAGGTAACTCAGGATCAGTAATGTAATGTATGTACACAGTGACTGCACCAGCAGAATAGTGAGTGCAGCTCTGGAGTATAATACAGGGTGTAACTCAGGATCAGTAATGTAATGTGTGTACACTGTGACTGCACCAGCAGAATAGTGAGTGCAGCTCTGGGGTATAATACAGGATGTAACTCAGGATCAGTAATGTATGTACACAGTGACTGCACCAGCGGAATAGTGAGTGCAGCTCTGGAGTATAATACAGGATGTAACTCAGGATCAGTAATGTAATGTATGTACACAGTGAGTGCACCAGCAGAATAGTGAGTGCAGCTCTGGGGTATAATACAGAAGGTAACTCAGGATCAGTAATGTAATGTATGTACACAGTGACTGCACCAGCAGAATAGTGAGTGCAGCTCTGGAGTATAATACAGGGTGTAACTCAGGATCAGTAATGTAATGTGTGTACACTGTGACTGCACCAGCAGAATAGTGAGTGCAGCTCTGGGGTATAATACAGGATGTAACTCAGGATCAGTAATGTATGTACACAGTGACTGCACCAGCGGAATAGTGAGTGCAGCTCTGGAGTATAATACAGGATGTAACTCAGGATCAGTAATGTAATGTATGTACACAGTGACTGCACCAGCAGAATAGTGAGTGCAGCTCTGGGGTATAATACAGGATGTAACTCAGGATCAGTAATGTAATGTATGTACACAGTGACTGCACCAGCAGAATAGTGAGTGCAGCTCTGGAGTATAATACAGGATGTAACTCAAGATCAGTAATGTAATGTATGTACACAGTGACTGCACCAGCAGAATAGTGAGTGCAGCTCTGGGGTATAATACAGGATGTAACTCAGGATCAGTAATGTAATGTATGTACACAGTGACTGCACCAGCAGAATAGTGAGTGCAGCTCTGGGGTATAATACAGGATGTAACTCAGGATCAGTAATGTAATGTATGTACACAGTGACTGCACCAGCAGAATAGTGAGTGCAGCTCTGGGGTATAATACAGGATGTAACTCAGGATCAGTAATGTAATGTATGTACACAGTGACTGCACCAGCAGAATAGTGAGTGCAGCTCTGGGGTATAATACAAGATGTATCTCAGGATCAGTAATGTAATGTATGTACACAGTGACTGCACCAGCAGAATAGTGAGTGCAGCTCTGGAGTATAAAACAGGATGTAACTCAGGATCAATAATGTAATGTAAGTACACAGTGACTGCACCAGCAGAATAGTGAGTGCAGCTCTGGGGTATAATACAGGATGATCAGTAATGTAATGGATGTACACAGCGACGGCACCAGCAGAATAGTGAGTGCAGCTCTGGAGTATAATACAGGATGTAACTCAGGATCAGTAATGTAATGTATGTACACAGTGACTGCACCAGCAGAATAGTGAGTGAAGCTCTGGAGGATAACACAGGATGTAACTGAGGAAGGATCAGTAATGTAATGTATGTACACAGTGACTGCACCAGCAGAATAGTGAGTGCAGCTCTGGGGTATAATACAGGATGATCAGTAATGTAATGGATGTACACAGCGACGGCACCAGCAGAATAGTGAGTGCAGCTCTGGAGTATAATACAGGATGTAACTCAGGATCAGTAATGTAATGTATGTACACAGTGACTGCACCAGCAGAATAGTGAGTGAAGCTCTGGAGGATAACACAGGATGTAACTGAGGAAGGATCAGTAATGTAATGTATGTACACAGTGACTGCACCAGCAGAATAGTGAGTGCAGCTCTGGGGTATAATACAGGATGTAACTCAGGATCAGTACTGTAATGTATGTACACAGTGACTGCACCAGCAGAATAGTGAGTGCAGCTCTGGGGTATAATACAGGATGTAACTCAGGATCAGTACTGTAATGTATGTACACAGTGACTGCACCAGCAGAATAGTGAGTGCAGCTCTGGAGTATAATACAGGATGTAACTCAGGATCAGTAATGTAATGTATGTACACAGTGACTGCACCAGCAGAATGGTGAGTGCAGCTCTGGAGTATAATACAGGATGTAACACAGGATCAGTAATGTAATGTATGTACACAGTGACTGCACCAGCAGAATAGTGAGTGCAGCTCTGGAGTATAATACAGGATGTAACTCAGGATCAGTAATGTAATGTATGTACACAGTGACTGCACCAGCAGAATAGTGAGTGCTGCTCTGGAGTATAATAAAGGATCAGTATAGGATCAGTAATGTAATTTATGTACACCTGGACTCAACATTTCAAGTAGTGTTTAAAGCTGTCCATCCACATTCACTACAACATCCTTGGCAGTATATGAGATATCGTAGGATTTAATGCTCAGACCTGTTTCATTGTGAATTCTATGGAATGAATAGATTCACTTTTGAATGACGGTATGTGTAAGACCCCGGTCACATGCATTATATATACTGTATATACACTTTGCGGAGTAGCTGCCTGGCCGCTTTGGCAGTTGCTTCTTCACATCTGTTGATAAATCCGGAGTCTGCTCTCGGAGACAGCTGGTCGGCTGAGTTATGAGAGCTCCTGGGAGCCCCAGCACACAAGAGACGTCCATGGAGAGAGGATCAGACACTGATTTATTGATACGAGAATTTCATTTTCTGCTCAGCAAATCTCAAGGAGTCAGAACCTGGCAATTCTCATTCATCTCATTCTATAGAGAGCGAAGTGGACAGAGAGTTATCAACTGACGCAATATTCCAAAGATCTAAAATAGTTCTGTGCAGAAAATGCATGTATAAGAACTGCAAAATAATTAGTAAAATTGTTTTTTGGTTTACAATTATATACTAATTAAAGGTCCCTTTATGAACACCACAATCGGACTCCCAATGTGTTGACTTCAATTCTTTTGATCGTAGCAAGCAAAACAAGCATAAATCTGCCACTCTTGGCTCCTGGCATCAGGAAACACAGAAACTTGGCACTAGGAACCGATACAGGCAAGAAGTGTGGCTAAACCAATCTCTAATCCTTCTACCCAGCTCTTGTGGCAGATTGGCCCTTGTTCTTCCAGATAAACTTTTTCAAAGTATGGCCGGCTTAGCTATTTAAATTTTTACTTTTTTTTTTAAACTTGCATGCATTTTATTCTTCCTTCTTGTCAGCCACTTAAAGCAATTTGATTGGCCAGCACACTGTGTAAAAAAAAATGAAATAAAAAAAACACATGGAGACTCATCTATTGCTGATAACCAGTGGAGGCAAAGCTGACAGCTGCAGGCCACAGCTGTCAGCTTTATCTTGGCTGGTTATCAAAAATAGATGGGTCCACCCACCGTTTAAAAAATGGTGTGGGGTCCCACCCATTTTGGAAAACTCACCAAGCTAAGGCAAGCAGTTGGGGGCTGCTATTTTCAACTAGGAAGTGGCCATGGATATTGGCCCTCCCCAGCCTAAAAATAGCAGCGTGCAGCTGCTCCAGAAATAGCACATCCATTCGATGCACCAATTCTGGCTTTTTGCACAGCTCTTCCCACTTGTCCTGATGCGGTGGCAAGTGGGTTATTAATTTGGGGTTGATATCAGCTTTGTAATGTCAGCTGACATCAAGCCCAGGGGTTAGTAATGGAGAGGCGTCTTTCCAGAATAATAACACCAGGTCCCAGATGTCCACTTTCCCTCAACTGGTTAGTAAATTAGAAGAGGGACTCCATGCCATTTTTTTCTTTTATTTATTAGCTAAATACATGTACAGTAAAATATAAATGCACTGCATTAATTATCTCACCAACAATTTTACTACTATGGACAGTCGCCGGCTGGTGAGTACTCTCATCAGAATACTCTCGTGAATACTCTCATCAGCGTCGCCTGCTCTCACTGCTATCAGCGAGACAAGGCTTACACTGATGAGAGTAGCACTGTCATCAGCTGACACCTGTGACCGGCGGTAACCTTTTCACCGCCTGTCACAGCTGCTGGCTCACATGCTATCATCTGTGTGACAGCGAGGGAATCGCAGAGCTGTGACCAGCGGTAACGTGTAACATTACCGCAGATCAGAGCCTGTGTTTTCCGTGCTGGCACGGCAGTGTAGACAATTCCGTATGTTCAGGCCCCCATTCATTGAATGGGGTTCGGATACCGTTCTGGTACCCGAACCAAACTCTTTTCTTAAAGTTTGGCTAACGACGGACCCGAAAAGCCATGAGTCCACTTATCTCTATTTCTAATCTACAAGCCACAATTGTACATTCACTATAGAGTTTTGAGTATTCAGATCCTTGCATTAGGATTGGAGGTTTAATGGGACACTCCCTTTAAAGGGGTCTTCCATGAATAGAAAAATATGACTACAGAGCTGCTCAGCTACACTAAAAAAAAATGAGACTGAGCTGCAACACTAAAATCATCTTGAAAAAAGGAGGTATTTTTTCCTAGTACTGGATAACCCCTTAAAGAAAATTTGGCACTTTCCATAAATATGTATTTGTTTTACCTGGTGTAAATGCCGCTGTTCTCCTGAATCTGGTGATGTTTTTCTTTTGTTCCTGTGCTTCTCCCTTCCTGAGATATGGCCTTCTATTCCCTACATAAAAATCTATTATTTTAGCCAAATGGGCGTGGTCATGAACTGTTCCTCATGGGTGTTGTATTGAAGAGCACACCCACTTAGCAGAAAATACTGGAATTACATACGGGGAAGAGGAGGCCATATCTCGGGAACGGAGAGGAGCAGGAACAAAAGAAAAATATCGCCGGATTCAGGAGAACAGCGGCATTTACATTGGGTTAAAAAAAAATCATATATATGGTGACAGATTATCTTTAAGGCAGAGTATAGTTCTCCAGTGCGACAGGAAATTTAAAAAGTCCCTGCACCCCATGATGATGACTTTATCTGAAAACTTAGATTAATGCACTTTATATTTGCACTTCTGCAGTTTATAAAAAGCTGATTTGACACATTGTATGTTCTTTTAATCAAATAAATACGAATACGGCAAAATTCCATTAATCGGAATCAACGGGGTCAAATTTGAGAATTTCGGAATTACCTAAATAAAAGAAAACGATAAATAGAAGACGCACAATATCTATTGTTATTTCCTATCACATTTGCTCTGCTCAGTCTTCTGTTATTCTGAATTTTTGCACCGCATTATCAGAATTTCTGGATTATCAAATGCCGGATTAAAGAAATGTAGCTGTTAATATGATTTAATATTTTTTATGTGATACATTATTAATATTTGTATATTATAGTTCATGTTTTTTTGCCATTATTTTCATTTTTTTCATTTTTGCAGCTGAGAAGGCAAATTCTAAAAATGTATAACGGCGTTTCCAATGTTCCTGGATGATTGTAGGGATGTGCGACTTATCCCAGACACAGCTGCCGGGCGCCATATGCGATCGCTTTGTGTTCTGTGGGGATATTCCGCCGTTCATTCAACCATCCCTACAATTGCATATGTCTATACCATATGCCGCGTATCTCTTATTAATATGTTCCGAGTCAGAAACGTTTCCCGGGATTTATACAGGAAGACGGAAAGGGGGGGATTAGGAAGAAAACAAAACGCACTCAAACAACGTCATCATCACTGCAGATCTCCACGGAATCGCCAGCCCGACAGGATATCCTGAGTCACAAACAATGCAATCGAAAAAAATAAATAGTTAAGAAACGCGTTTCGCGTCACAGGCCGAAGTCACAAAACGCGACGATAACTACTAAAAAAATTGGACGCCTTCGGTTTGCTTGTTCAGTCGCATGCATTTAAGCCCTGAACTATCACTAATGAGATAAAATGTGCTTCTAAGCGCTGGGAAGCCATTGTTATGCGGGGAGACATTAGGGCCTTTGATTCTATGCTGAGTGACAGGTACCTGCTGTGCTGCGCCCGCCGTCTGTGTCTGCTCTTTAATGGGTATAATGGGCTGTTGGATTAAAGGACAAGTGAAAATAATACCCTGGAGAGGAGAAAAAAGCGTCTATCAGTCCCCGAGCCCAAGACAATCGCTCAGATTCCTAGAGACGCAATATTCTGTAAATCTGCCATATATTGATCTCACACGGGATCAGGGAAGTTCACAGTGAATAGCGTACATCATGTAGGGTATAGGGTACGTCACGTAGGGAATAGGGCACGTCACATAGGGTATAGGGTACATCATGTAGGGTATAGGGTACATCATGTAGGGTATAGGGTACGTCACGTAGGGAATAGGGCACGTCACGCAGGGTATAGGGTACGTCATGTAGGGTACAGGGTACATCATGTAGGGTATAGGGTACGTCACGTAGGGAATAGGGCACGTCACGCAGGGTATAGGGTACGTCATGTAGGGTACAGGGTACATCATGTAGGGTATAGGGTACGTCACGTAGGGAATAGGGCATGTCACATAGGGTATAGGGTACATCATGTAGGGTATAGGGTACCTCATGTAGGGTATAGGGTACGTCACATAGGGAATAGGGCACGTCACGTAGGGTATAGGGTACGTCATGTAGGGTACAGGGTACATCATGTAAGGTATAGGGTATATCAAGTAGGGTATAGGGTACGTCATGTAGGGTATAGGGTACGTCACGTAGGGAATAGGGCACGTCACATAGGGTACATCATGTAGGGTATAGGGTACATCATGTAGGGTATAGGGTACGTCACGTAGGGAATAGGGCACGTCACGCAGGGTATAGGGTACGTCATGTAGGGTACAGGGTACATCATGTAGGGTATAGGGTACGTCACGTAGGGAATAGGGCATGTCACATAGGGTATAGGGTACATCATGTAGGGTATAGGGTACCTCATGTAGGGTATAGGGTACGTCACGTAGGGAATAGGGCACGTCACGTAGGGTATAGGGTACGTCATGTAGGGTACAGGGTACATCATGTAAGGTATAGGGTATATCAAGTAGGGTATAGGGTACGTCATGTAGGGTACAGGGTATGTCACGTAGGGAATAGGGTACGTCATGTAGGGTACAGGGTACGTCATGTAGGGTATAGGGTACGTCATGTAGGGTATAGGGTATGTCACGTAGGGAATAGGGTACATCATGTAGGGTATAGGGTACATCACGTAGGGAATAGGGCACGTCACATAGGGTATAGAGTATATCAAGTAGGGTATAGGGTACATCATGTAGGGAATAGGGTACGTCACATAGGGTATAGGGTACATCATGTAGGGTATAGGGTTCATCATGTAGGGTACAGGGTACGCCATGTAGGGAATGGGGTACATCACGTAGGGAATAGGGTACATCATGTAGGGTACAGGGTACGTCATGAAGGGTACAGGGTACGTCATGTAGGGTACAGGGTACGTCACGTAGGGAATAGGGTACGTCACATAGGGAATAGGGTACATCATGTAGGGTACAGGGTACATCATGTAGGGTATAGTGTACATCATGTAGGGTACAGGGTATGTCATGTAGGGAATAGGGTACATCATGTAGGTACAGGGTACATCATGTAGGGTACAGGGTATGTCACGTAGGGAATAGGGTACATCATGTAGGGTACAGGGTACGTCATGTAGGGTACAGGGTACGTCACGTATGGAATAGGGTACGTCACGTAGGGAATAGGGTACGTCATGTAGGGTACAGGGTACGTCATGTAGGGTACAGGGTACATCACGTAGGGAATAGGGTACATCATGTAGGGTATAGGGTACATCATGTAGGGTACAGGGCACGTCATGTAGGGTACAGGGTATGTCATTTAGGGTACAGGTTACATCACATAGGGTATAGGGTACGTGATGTGGGGTACAGGGTACATCACGTAGGATATAGGTTACATCATGAACGGTATAGGGTACGTCATGTAGGGTATAGGGTACATCACTTAGGGTACAGGGTACGTCACGTAGGGTATAGGGTATGTCACTTATGGTACGTCACGTAGGGTATAGGGTACATCACTTAGGGTACAGGGTACGTCATGTATGGTATAGGGTACATCACTTAGGGTATACGGTACATCACGTAGGGTATAGGTTATGTCACTTAGGTTATAGGGTACGTCACGTAGGATATAGGGAACATCATGAACGGTATAGGGTACGTCACGTAGGGTATAGGGTACATCACTTAGGGTAAAGGGTACATCACGTAGGGTATAGGGTATGTCACTTAGGGTATAGGGTACGTCATGTAGGGTACAGGGTACATAACGTAGGGAATAAGGTACGTCACGTAGGGAATAGGGTACATCATGTAGGGTACAGGGTACGTCATGTAGGGTACAGGGTACGTCATGTAGTACGTCATGTAGGGTACAGGGTACGTCACATAGGGTATAGGGTACGTCATGTACAATGACTGATAACACCTCTATATACAGTAGATGACACAGGATCCACCATTCACAATAGGTGATATCACAGCTCACCTCCTCCTGTACAATGACTGATAACACCTCTATATACAGTAGATAACACAGGATCCACCATTCACAATAGGTGATGTCACAGCTCACCTCCTCCTCCTGTACAATGACTGATAACTCCTCTATATACAGTAGATACACAGGATCCACTATTCACAATAGGTGATATCACAGCTCACCTCCTCCTCCTGTACAATGACTGATAACTCCTCTATATACAGTAGATAACACAGGATCCACCATTCACAATAGGTGCTGTCACAGCTCACCTCCTCCTCCTGCACAATGACTGATAACACCTCTATATACAGTAGATAACACAGGATCCACCATTCACAATAGGTGATGTCACAGCTCACCTCCTCCTCCTCCTGCACAATGACTGATAACACCTCTATATACAGTAGATAACACAGGATCCACCATTCACAATAGGTGATGTCACAGCTCACCTCCTCCTCCTGTACAATGACTGATAACACCTCTATATACAGTAGATAACACAGGATCCACCATTCACAATAGGTGATGTCACAGCTCACCTCCTCTTCCTATACAATGACTGATAACACCTCTATATACAGTAGATAACACAGGATCCATCATTCACAATAGGTGATGTCACAGCTCACCTCCTCCCCCTCTTTTACAATAACGAAAAACATTTTTGCAATTTGGTTTCACTAAAAATATAGCATTGTTTGAGTTTTACAGATTCTACATTTATTTGCACATTTCAACTTTGATGCGGTGTAACACAGAAGCTGTGCTGTAACACAGAAGCTGTAGAAGGGACACGGTGCAAAATTTAAAAATAAACCAACTTGTAAAAAATGATTTCAGCCCCAAATACATGAATTTAGGCAAAAGATAAAAAGAAAAATAGAATATTAGACTTACCGGTAATTTGGTTTCTAGGAACCTTCCACGCATCAAATTTGTGCTGTCGTGGAAGGTGACTAGGGAAATAGTGCCCAAAAGGTGGAGAACCCCTCTATTGGATACAACACTGGGACCCCCCGCTGATCGTTAGAGTCCGCAGCTGGCAGCTATTGAACAGAGAAGCAATATACAAGTCTATGGCTTTGAGAAAGATTCCAATGGATGCGATCTCCTATTCTGGCCTCAATTTAGCTGCCTGGGAAAACTGGGGTCAGGCGACTGATGGGGGTCCAAGCCGTGGACGAGTATTGTGCTGCTGAGACCCCATCCACATGCATTGGATGCAGATTATCTTTGAACATGTGTCAAATCCGACAGCTGTAAACAGATCCGCCTGCAGCCTGGCCTCTCCTCCATACTTTACACTGCAGCTCGTTTTTGTTGAATTTTCGTGACCCCTTTTTCGGACAAGCCTTACTATTTACCCCACCATACAGTCCTGTTTTGGGATACGGTTTCAGCAGAAAAGTTTCTTATTGGACCCAATAAGCATCTGGAGATTCTCACTTACTTCACAGTAAAATATTCATCTTCACACATATTGCTCCATTCCACGGAACGTTTTATCAGAATCTCGTATTCACAGTAATGGAAGAGGGGCAGAAAGTAACACCCCGGAACTGTGAAGAGCGGAATGAGGCAAATATCCTGACGAGACCTCAGAATCCAGACGCTATTTCCGTCGTCCTTATTTGCATTTCTCAGCACGTTTCGCTTGCTGTAAGTAAGATTTATTTACCCGTAAAGGTGCTGATCTGTGGAGAGCCGCGTATTCCACGCAGAAGTAGTGATCTGTGCTGGCGCAGCATTTACCCAGAAGTGCAAAGTGGCTGTATTGCAGAAAAACAAAAAAAGAGAGCGCCACTCTGGATTGTGGCTGTGCCTGGTATTGCAAGTTACCCACCTTTAATTTCACATAAGACCTCTCATAACATGTCTGATTCACTAAGTACATACATTACCCACAACATAAATTATGGTGCAAGTTTCCTAAGAATTTTGCCATTCCTCTGCTATTCTTCCTAGAAACAGCACGGAAAAACTGGGCATAAGACAGAGAGGAAGAGGACTAGAACTCTAGTGCCACCTATAGGAAGTAGTAATCCTAAAAGTCAATATTGACTCTTTAATGAGCCTTGCAGCAATTTGCATATTTAATTTTCCAGAGGAGCACACATGGCCTATATGTCTCCTCACTCTGTCATGCCAGGCTTGGCTTGTCACTCTCCACAAGGATGCAAATTATCTCTTCAGAGAGGAAGAGGACTAGAACTCTAGTACCACCTATAGGAAGTAGCGATCCTAAAGTTAATATCGACCCTTTAACCAACCTTGCAGCAATTTGCATTTTTAATTTCCCAGAGGATCATGCATGGCCTATACGTCTCCTAAC
Source organism: Ranitomeya imitator (assembly GCF_032444005.1). Classification (NCBI taxonomy): domain Eukaryota; kingdom Metazoa; phylum Chordata; class Amphibia; order Anura; family Dendrobatidae; genus Ranitomeya; species Ranitomeya imitator. The sequence continues at coordinate 20,173,905 of NC_091289.1, read as the reverse complement.
TCTGTCATGCCAGGCCTGGCTTGTCACTTTCCACAAGGATGCAAATTGTCTCTCCAGAGAGGAAGAGGACTAGAAGTCTAGTGCCACCTATAGGAAGTAGCAATCCTTTAAGTCAATATCGACCTTTTAACGAGCCTTGCCACAAAAATGACGATAAAAGCCAAACCAGAATCTCAATTTGCAGACACTGTGTTTCGGGGTGCAGTCCTTCATCAGTGCAAAGTGTGAGATCTGTTTTGGCTGGGCAAGAGGTGTCTGTCCGGGATCCAAGGGGTAACGTTTCTCCTTATGGAGAGTGACATGCCAAGCCTAGTATGCCAAAGTGAGGAGACTTTTAAGCCTTGCAATGCTCCTCTGGGTAATTAAATATGCAAATTGCCCCCTCAGAGAGGAAGAGGACTAGAACTCTAAGTGCCACCTATTGGAAGTAGCAATCCTAAAAGTCAATATATACCCTTTAACGAGCCTTGCAATAAGACTTAGGATAAAACCCAAACCAGAATATCAATTTTGGAGACACCTCATCAGTGCAAAGTGTGAGATACGGTTTGACTGGGTGAGAGGCGTCTGACCAGGATCTAACTGGGTAATGTTTCTCCTTGTGACATGCCACATTTAATTTCCCAGAGGAGCATTGCAAGGCTTAAAAGTCTCCTTATACTGGCATACCAGGCTTGGAATGTCACTCTCCATAAGGAGAAACGCTACCCCATAGGGTAATCTGTGCTAATCTGTGTAGGGGCACAGTCTACTGGCAAGAAGAATAGTAACATATTAATAGATTTCCAAGAGGAATAAAAGATTAATTTTACCAGGATGCATCTCCATATAGTCTAAGAATGTCAACACTGATTGGCCAGCATCAGAATATCTGGGCACAGATCCTACGGGATGTAGTAGCACCTAGTTGCTAATTTATTCATGCATTTCCAGGAGGAATTACATAGGACGTGACAACACTTATTTATCATTTCATTCATATATTTCCAGGATGGATAACAGAGGAATGACAAGGTGGGACCCCTGGCGGTCTGACACTGTCAGCAGTGTTTCATCAGAGGGTGTAGGCTCATGCAACTGAAGCATGGTATCACCCAGGAATTAATTAATTCCTCTATTTCCAGGAGGAGTTACAGAGGAATGGCGCTATGCAGAGTCTATAGTAATTGCAAGTGTTTACTAAAACCACAGGAGAGATGTCAGATCTTCCTCGATACAATGATATCTTTCCATCTGAGGAAATCTGCAAAAGTAATAATTCCATTCTAATAAATTCCAAATGAATTTTTCACATCAAATAAGAAACGTTACCGAGCGGGAAGGGTTGGGTTTAAGGAGTGTAAAGTATTAGGAACAGGCTGAACTCGCTGATACAGAGGCGGCGGTTACACTGGGAAATAAAATCCATTATAGGCGATCGTGTATTCCCAAAAGCGTAGGTGGGATGAATACTGCACATTCCACGAGTGTGCTCCGCGCCGTACCTACTTCTCTGCGGAGTAGCCTAAAGCCATAAAAAAACAGACCTGTTACTGATGGCCACCACATGTTTAATATAAGATCATCGAGAATAGAATTCGAGACTCACGGTGAAGACTGACACAAAGGGAACAGGATGAGCGAAGTCCAACAGAATTCTGGGTACCGCTATGGGCACCGTATTGGTGCCCTATTATAATGGTCTTCATGGCAATGCACGCACTGCACCTGAGAAAGTCACGTAGAAAATGAATGGAGAGGTGTAGAACATGCGTTGCCACAGCTACATACAGAATTTCAAAACCCCGTTCTCAAGATTGGTGAGTCGGCAAAGCTATCCCGTATTAATTGAATATGTCAAAAATGTTGTAAGCCCGAAAATCCCTCTTCCACAAAAATAGCCAGAAAATTTACCCCCCCACACACACACACACACACTGCCCTTTTGATACTCTAGTCAGTCACTTACGAATTTTGTCCATCGGATCCACACCCCAACTACCCAAATTCTGCCCACCTTAGTCTACATCAGGTCTGCACAACATACGGCCTGTCGAAGGATGTTGTACGGCCAACAGAGACGTCCGGGAGACACCGCTCCCTTTTGAATATATTCAAATGTATCCACGTGTAAAAACTTAGTGTAAATTAGCGTATGTTCACAATCATTTTTGGAGCAGAAACTGCGCAGAATTTCTCTTCAAATATGCAAAACTTGGTTCTGGTAATGTATTAATGTACTGATGGTGGCTCTGGTGATGTAATAATGTACTGATGGTGGTTCTGGTGATGTATTAATGTACTGATGGTGGTTCTGGTGATGTATTAATGTACTGAAGGTGGTTCTGGTGATGTAATAATGTACTGATGGTGGTTCTGGTGATGTATTAATGTACTGATGGTGGGTCTGGTGATGTATTAATGTACTGATGGTGGTTCTGGTGATGTATTAATGTACTGATGGTGGTTCTGGTGATGTAATAATGTACTGATGGTGGTTCTGGTAGTGTATTAATGTACTGATGGTGGGTCTGGTGATGTATTAATGTACTGATGGTGGTTCTGGTGATGTATTAATGTACTGATGGTGGGTCTGGTGATGTATTAATGTACTGATGGTGGGTCTGGTGATGTATTAATGTACTGATGGTGGTTCTGGTGATGCATTATTGTACTGATGGTGAGTCTGGTGATGTATTAATGTACTGATGGTGGTTCTGGTGATGTATTAATGTACTGATGGTGGTTCTGGTGATGTATTAATGTACTGATGGTGGTTCTGGTGATGTCTTAATGTACTGATGGTGGTTCTGGTGATGTATTAATGTACTGATGGTGGTTCTGGTGATGTATTAATGTACTGATGGTGGTTCTGGTGATGTCTTAATGTACTGATGATACTTCTGGTGATGTATTCATGTAAGTACCGCTTTAAATTTTCTGCGGCTTGGTTCAGTATGGCATTGCAAAAAGTTTTATGCACCCATGGTCTACATCTACTTACAAATAACGAATGCGATGTCACTACAGCAGCTATTACAGTGCCCATAGCCGTGCCCAAAGATATGCTGCACTTTGCTTAACCTGTTCTTTTGCCAACTTGAGGAAAAGCATTGAAATCACTGGGGGGTCTCACCACTGGACCTGCTGAAAAGCTACAGAACAGGGTCCCAAGCCCCACCTCATTCAATTGTCTGCGGTGAGTGGGAGTGCTCAGCTGTTATTCTATTTCCCATGGAGATAAATACAGTATCACAATTGTAGTCTTCGGAGATATGGTCAGGAGTAATAAGGATTTTGGGAATTGGCGAGCATGGGCTCCCAGGGATATAACTTTTCTCACTTCTTCCTGGTTCATGAACGAAGTGCCATTTTTCATTTTCTTCCGTCATGACTCATGAGCAGTGTGTTTAGTAAACTTCTTGCACAAATGATGGAAAGATCTAGGGGACACCCAATAAACCAATCAATCGTCCATGGATCGGGCACAGATTTAGCAGAGCTGACATTGTTGTGATCATTCGCTCAGGTAGGTTCACCTAATATCCTATGGGAACTTGCGGAGGGAATAATACGATATCACGGTGCATTGCACCAAATGACATACTCAGCTCTGCTGCATCTGACGTACTGAGCATTAAAGGATCTGAACAATCGAGTTCTTCTGCCTCTGCAGCTGCAATTTCATAAGATCTGTTCCACATATGGGAGCGTGCAATCCACGTTTCACTAAACTTTATTTATTAAAGCACGACGAGCGATTGCATCCCTAGCGATTGTGCTGACCTTATGACACAGAAACCGTTAAGATGGCACAGATGGCCAGCTCTGATCAGCGTGTGGGTGATGTGGAAAGCTGACCTACTTTATACGTGTCACTTGTTCTATCTAACGAGAGTGGAAGTCAGGGGCAGCCAATCATCAGCTCCTTGGTACAGCGCAGAGTTAATGGATAGCAGAGCAGTCACCGGGGGGGATGCTGATCAGATATCACATCACTGCTGCGTATCACTGAGGGGGGGTCATTATTGGAAAAGGTGGATTTTCTTATTGGCTTATATTTCCCATTGTACACCATCAGGGTATGTGCATGCGACATCTTTTTGAGCTGGATTCCGCCTGGAATCTGCCTAAAAAAAGCATTGCAAAACCACGGCAAAAAATAAATATAGAGCACAGCAATGGAAAAATGACTTTGCTGTGCACATGATCAGTCTTTTGCTACTTCTCTTCACTGTTACGGGGTTCCTTAACCTTGAACCAGTTAAAATAAATATCAGGTTTTGTCCTTACACTGTTTCTGCTAGAAAGCCACTCACCGCTTTAAAGGGGTTGTCCACTATTAGGATAACCTCTTCTTAAACTAAATGTTTGGCCCCGATAAAATAATAAATCATACACTCACCTCCCGTGCTGGGTCCGTTCCCGTGGCGTCGGCACTCGCTCTCCCCGGGGGTTTGATGCGGTGTTGTGACACGTGCCTGGTTCCCAATCAGCTGAGCTCACCATTGTCATTGGTCATTCTGGAAGACTCAGTTCTCTGTGAGAGTGCTCCAGTTTCCTAATCGGAGCGCTTCCCTATATACAGATAAGAGCCATTCCTACAACATCAGGTTTACCAATTCTCTGTCGTTATTCCTTTTTATATTCCATGTGATTGTATATACCGTATTGCTTTGTTCCCATTTTGTATAATCTTTCTATATTTTTTATAAACACTGCCTACCTTTCCACATTAAATACAGATCCTTCTCAAAAAATTAGCATATAGTGTTAAATTTCATTATTTACCATAATGTAATGATTACAATTAAACTTTCATATATTATAGATTCATTATCCACCAACTGAAATTTGTCAGGTCTTTTATTGTTTTAATACTGATGATTTTGGCATACAACTCCTGATAACCCAAAAAACCTGTCTCAATAAATTAGCATATCAAGAAAAGGTTCTCTAAACGACCTATTACCCTAATTTTCTGAATCAACTAATTAACTCTAAACACATGCAAAAGATACCTGAGGCTTATATAAACTCCCTGCCTGGTTCATTACTCAAAACCCCCATCATGGGTAAGACTAGCGACCTGACAGATGTCAAGAAGGCCATCATTGACACCCTCAAGCAAGAGGGTAAGACCCAGAAAGAAATTTCTCAACAAATAGGCTGTTCCCAGAGTGCTGTATCAAGGCACCTCAATGGTAAGTCTGTTGGAAGGAAACAATGTGGCAGAAAACGCTGTACAACGAGAAGAGGAGACCGGACCCTGAGGAAGATTGTGGAGAAGGACCGATTCCAGACCTTGGGGAACCTGAGGAAGCAGTGGACTGAGTCTGGTGTGGAAACATCCAGAGCCACCGTGCACAGGCGAGTGCAGGAAATGGGCTACAGGTGCCGCATTCCCCAGGTAAAGCCACTTTTGAACCATAAACAGCGGCAGAGGCGCCTGACCTGGGCTACAGAGAAGCAGCACTGGACTGTTGCTAAGTGGTCCCAAGTACTTTTTTCTGATGAAAGCAAATTTTGCATGTCATTCGGAAATCAAGGTGCCAGAGTCTGGAGGAAGACTGGGGAGAAGGAAATGCCAAAATGCCTGAAGTCCAGTGTCAAGTACCCACAGTCAGTGATGGTGTGGGGTGCCATGTCAGCTGCTGGTGTTGGTCCACTGGGTTTCATCAAGGGCAGGGTCAATGCAGCTAGCTATCAGAAGATTTCATTTTTCAGCACGACCTGGCACCTGCTCACAGTGCCAAAACCACTGGTAAATGGTTTACTGACCATGGTATTACTGTGCTCAATTGGCCTGCCAACTCTCCTGACCTGAACCCCATAGAGAATCTGTGGGATATTGTGAAGAGAAAGTTGAGAGACGCAAGACCCAACACTCTGGATGAGCTTAAGGCCGCTATTGAAGCATCCTGGGCCTCCATAACATCTCAGCAGTGTCACAGGCTGATTGCCTCCATGCCACGCCGCATTGAAGCAGTCATTTCTGCCAAAGGATTCCCGACCAAGTATTGAGTGCATAACTGAACATTATTATTTGATGTTTTTTTTGTTTGTTATTAAAAAACACTTTTATTTGATTGGATGGGTGAAATATGCTAATTTATTGAGACAGGTTTTTTGGGTTATCAGGAGTTGTATGCCAAAATCATCAGTATTAAAACAATAAAAGACCTGACAAATTTCAGTTGGTGGATAATGAATCTATAATATATGAAAGTTTAATTGTAATCATTACATTATGGTAAATAATGAAATTTAACACTATATGCTAATTTTTTGAGAAGGACCTGTATATAAAATGTAATAGCTCTGTTCCTCTTGCTCTGTAAACCGCACCCCTGAAGTCATATGCTACCTGTAAAGGGTGTCCAATCGGCCTGTATAAACGATTGGTGGTGGCTGTTAGTGGTTCATTTTGCTATTGTGGAGCTGTTAGTACCATACGGGGGTATATATATATATATATATATATATATATATATATATATATATATATATATATATATATATAAATATATATATATATATTCAATGCATTGGAATTGAAGGTGTATATACTGTACGCTTACTGTGAGTTCCCCAATAATCGGCCTAGTAGTGGAAGCAGCCGCGGCCTCGTCCATCACTCGACAGTCAAAGGCGAAACTGTCCTGATGATTGGAGGCAGCGGAGTTGCGTTTCCATGACAAACTGGTGGCAGCGGTGGGATCTGTGTGCCCCCACCCCCGGCTGTTATCCTTGACAAACTGTTCGCAGCGGTGGGATCTGCACCAACCCCTCACCCTCCACCTCGGTGTTATTCTTGACAATGGGTATGTGTATAATATGAAAAACAGAGGTCTGAATGAGACTTTAATCCTCATAAAATCTGGCAATATTACACATAGAATGTATTACACACCCCGGAAAAAATCTTGGTGGACTTTGGTCTGCACCATGGAAAAAAAGGGATCCGCAGAAACGATGAGCATGCATATTATTTCTGTAGGTTCCACACGAAAAGGATGCAGACTAGTCCTGGTGTGACTCCATAGTACATGAACAGCCAAAAATCAAAGTGTTGGACTTGGATATCTGCTACGGATCGATTGGATCTACTGTGATTTTTCAAAAGTGGAAAAAAAAAAGCAGAGAGTGTTAAAAAATAAAAAAAATAAGCCCCCATCCCCCTCAGTATCATGGCAGCTATAGTGGTCCCCATCAATAACATATGCGATGACACCCTGTACACAGGGCCGTATTTAGAGTTTCTGCTGCCCTAGGCACTTTTAGTGCTGCCTCCCCCATTCGTGAGTATGACACTATCCGCATAGACTTTGGCAAGAATCGCTGTTGTGAAAGTCGCCTTTTGCAGCAGATCGGGCAGTTTTTCTGCCACGTAACGGATCACTTACGGCAACACTGCGTTTGGTTTCATCCATTCCCTATGGGATTTGCGGTAATTGCTGTGATCTGGGAAATGCGGTGCCATACCTCCCAACTACGTGCGCCGCGGCAAATTTTAGGCCACGCCTCTGACCACACCATATCCACGTCCCAACAACACCCATTTAGCACTGCTGATCACACTGTTTCATATACAATAATTAAAACCAAAAAAAATATGGCCACGCAGTTCTCCATACTGTATAATGGCCACACAGTGCTCCATACTGTATAATGGCCACACAGTGCTCCATACTGTATAATGGCCGCACATGATGCTCCACACTGTATAAGGGCCACACATGATGCTCCATACTGTATAATGGCCACACATGATGCTCCACACTGTATAAGGGCCACACATGATGCTCCATACTGTATAATGGCCACACAGTGCTCCATACTGTATAATGGCCACACAGTGCTCCATACTGTATAATGGCCACACATGATGCTCCATACTGTATAATGGCCACACATGATGCTCAATACTGTATAATGACCGCACATGATGCTCCACACTGTATAAGGGCCACACATGATGCTCCATACTGTATAATGGCCACACATGATGCTCCACACTGTATAAGGGCCACACATGATGCTCCATACTGTATAATGGCCACACAGTGCTCCATACTGTATAATGGCCACACAGTGCTCCATACTGTATAATGGCCACACATGATGCTCCATACTGTATAAGGGCCACACATGATGCTCAATACTGTATAATGGCCCCGCATGATGCTCCATACTGTATAATGACCGCACATGATGTTCCATACTGTATAATGGCCACACATGATGCTCCATACTGTATAATGGCCACACATGATGCTCAATACTGTATAATGGCCACACATGATGCTCAATACTGTATAATGGTGACACATGATGCTCAATACTGTATAATGGTGACACATGATGTTCCATACTGTATAATGGCCACACATGATGCTCCATACTGTATAATGGCCACACATGATGCTCAATACTGTATAAGGGCCACACATGATGCTCAATACTGTATAATGGTGACACATGATGCTCAATACTGTATAATGGTGACACATGATGCTCAATACTGTATAATGGCCCCACAAATTCTGAAGAATCACATATTTATGCACAACATAGTATAGAAAAAAAAAAAAGAGGGGAAAAAAACCATGGATAAGCCAGGTGACATGAAGCAGAATTACCATGGGTGATAAACAGTTACTGTGTTGTGCATAAATATGTGATTCTTCAGAATTTCTTTTAGTCTTTGCCTGATGAAGAGACCTGTGTAGTCTCGAAAGCTGCAATTTGTTACCATCTTTTCAGTTAGCCATTAAAAGGCATCAACCACTGAGGACTCTCAATTCTAAAACTGAAAATACAAATCTAAAAAAGAAAGCTCTCATATGGCTATGTTGATGTAACCCCCCCGCAAGAACAAAAAATAACCTCGGTATGAAAGTCAAATAAAAAATGGAGTAAATATCATTTAATAATATAATCTAAAAATTTCTGCATTCACGCAAACCTCAAACTTTATTGGCTTTCATAATAAAAAGCAAAAAAAACCTAAGGCTCATTGGGGATGATAAATTAGCAGGTTGCAATTACTGGCACAATGCTCGTCAACACTCAATTAGCAGGCAGATTAGTGAAATCTACTCTTGCCCTATGCTGCGGCAAATGTGGAAACTCATTTGGCATTTCTAAAAATCTAAAATAACTATCATGCAAATTGCAAAAGCAATTTGTACGGAAAAGAGTTCGTTTTGCTGAAAACAACATATTTGTCATATCTGTAAAACCAAATAAACATATTTAACCCTGCTGTTGTCTTCGGTCTGGGGAGACCGATTTTGAACTTTGGTATTTTTTGGGGTGTTCAAGATGCGGTTCTGAAACTTGTGGTTGATTGACTTAAATGAGGATGGGTCGGTCGGCCACGGGTTTCAGAGCCGCATCTTGAATATTTTAAAGAATATTGAAGTTCAAGGTCGGTCGTTTTTGACCGAAGGCAACAGCAGGGTTAAAGGTAACACCGCTGAAAATTATTCCACCAGTAGGGGGAGCTTAGTATTTTCTGGTGCCGGTAGCTGGCGGGTGTGCGATTGAAAGTATGCGATTTGCATGTACGCGGTCACAATCTGACAAGATGAATCCAGCCACTCTCTATTCACTTGCATTGAGAGAGGCTGGATACGTCTAGTTGGAATATGGCAGGGAATATGTCAATTGTATAACTGCGGTCACATGACTGCCTGCTCCCGATGCAGGCACTGGAGAATCCTGACATTGCGCACACTGCGCTCCGAGGATTCACAAGTCTGCAGTCACACAGAGTGACCGCAGACTTGTATCAAAAGGCCGGTCAACCCCTTGAATATTATCAGGCTGGTCTTCTGTCCTCTTACTCACTAATGTTTATGAAAAAACCGGAATATGCGTAGGTTGGGGCCAACTTCAACTGAGTTACTTCCTTTACACATGACCCATTATAGTGATTGGCGTCTCTTAAAGGGCCCTCATCTTCACCAGACGCATGGCAAATGACAGGGCAACAGGGCAAAATGGGACCATGGGAATACGCCAGTCTCGGCCTGCACTGGTCAGTAGTCATCCCTTTATTTGTAATGAATATCCTCATTCCTGGGGGTATTTATTGAAAATAGTAGGACTCTTCCTCAGATTAGATTAATTAATACATGGAACTGTAAATCATCCTTCGAACAGATGAACCATAACTCCCATCGGACGCAGCGCTGTCTCTTTAGTTGACACTACAATCAATTAATGGCGTAACGTAAAACTTTCACGGACTTAAAGAGCCGCTAAGAGGTCAGACCCGACTGCAGCGGTACGCGGACGCAAAGTATTCTCGTAAGATCACTGACAATAAAAAAAATTACACAGGGTCACCAAGCAAACAAGAAGAAAAATGAGAACATTATTGCACAAATGGAATATTGATTTTTTTTTCCAGACATTTGTTATTATGTAATGTTTCACGGTAAAAAAAAAAATTGCTGAAAATATAACACATGGGGTGTGGGGGGAATACGATTTGGGGCACTGGAATTTGGGTAATAATGTAAGTAGTGGACAACTAATAATTATTAATATTAATTTTTGTACATTTCTTTTGAAGGGGTTAGATGGTGACATCCCTCGAAAAACTGCAAATCCATATTTTTATTTATTTATATTTTATACTTTAATACTTTATTTTAATAAGACTGTTTTGTGTAAGAAATTGGATTTATTGGTTATGTTTATCTATTTTTGTCCCAAAAGGGCAATTTATACTATATAATTGTCTATGGGTCACTTCCGTCTGTGTGTCAGTCTGTCTGTCTTTCTGTCTGTCTGTCTGTCACAGATATTCATTGGTCGCGGCCTCTGTCTGTCATGGAATCCAAGTCGCTGATTGGTCGTGGCAAAAACGCCCACGACCATTGCCACGACCAATCAGCGACGGGCGCAGTCCGGCGGCAACATGGCCGCTCCTTCCTCCCCGCAGTCAGTGCCCGCTCCATACTCCCCTCCAGTCAGCGCTCACACAGGGTTAATGGCAGCGCTAATGGACCGCGGTGTAACGCACTCCATTAACGCTGCTATTAACCCTGTGTGACCAACTTTTTTACTATTGATGCTGCCTATGCGGCCTCAATAGTAAAAAGATCTAATGTTAAAAATAATTTTAAAAAATTAAAAATCATTATATACTCACCTTCCGCCGCCTTTCCTGCTCCTCGCGACGCTCCGGTAACCGCTCCATGCAAGCTGCAGTTTCCGGTGGCAAGGATGGTATGCGACAAGGACCTGCCATGACGTCACGGTCATGGGACCGCGACCTTATCACAGATCCTGCGCGCCTGCGCGAGAAGGACCTGCCATGACGTCACAGTCATGTGACCACGACGTCATCACGGGTCCTGCGCTACCAACCCTGGGACCGGAAGCTGCCGAGTGCACCGCACACAGGCGACATGACTACAAGGGCTCCCTCAGAAGGTGAGTATGTTTATTTTTTATTTTTTAACCTGTGACATACATGGCTGGGCAATATACTACGCGACTGGCCAATATACTACGATATACTACGTGGCTGGGCAATATACTATGTGGCTCTGTGCTGTATACTACGTCGCTGTGCAATATACTGCGTGGCTCTGTGCTGTATACTATGTAACTGGGCAATCTACTACGTGGCTGGGCAATATACTACGTGGCTGGGCAATATACTACGTCACTGAGCAATATACTAGGTGGCTGGGCAATATACTACGTGGCTGGGCAATATACTACGTCACTGGCCAATATACTACGTGGCTGGGCAATATACTACGTGGCTGGGCAATATACTACGTCACTGGGCAATATGCTATGTGGCTGGGCAATGTACTACGTCACTGGCCAATATACTAGTGGCTGGGCAATATACTATGTGGCTGGGCAATATACTACGTGACTGGGCAATATACTACATCACTGGGCAATATACTACGTGGCTGGGCAATATACTATGTGGCTGGGCAATGTACTACGTCACTGGCCAATATACTAGTGGCTGGGCAATATACTATGCGGCTGGGCAATATACTACGTGACTGGGCAATATACTACGTGGCTGGGCAATATACTACGTGGCTGGGCATTATACTACATCACTGGGCAATATACTACGTGGCTGGGCAATATACTACGTGGCTGGGCATTATACTACGTCACTGGGCAATATACTACGTGGCTGGGCAATATACTACGTGGCTGGGCATTATACTACGTCACTGGGCAATATACTACGTGGCTGGGCAATATACTACGTGGCTGGGCATTATACTACGTCACTGGGCAATATACTACGTGGCTGGGCAATATACTACATGGCTGGGCATTATACTACGTCACTGGGCAATATACTACGTGGCTGGGCAATATACTACGTGGCTGGGCATTATACTACATCACTGGGCAATATACTACGTGGCTGGGCATTATACTACGTCACTGGGCAATATACTACGTGGCTGGGCAATATACTACGTGGCTGGGCATAATACTACGTCACTGGGCAATATACTACGTGGCTGGGCAATATACTACGTGGCTGGGCATTATACTACGTCACTGGGCAATATACTACGTGGCTGGACAATATACTACGTGGCTGGGCATTATACTACGTCACTGGGCAATATACTACGTGACTGGGCAATATACTACGTGGCTGGGCAATATACTACGTGGCTGGGCATTATACTATGTCACTGGGCAATATACTACGTGGCTGGACAATATACTACGTGGCTGGGCATTATACTACATCACTGGGCAATATACTACGTGGCTGGGCAATATACTACGTGGCTGGGCATTATACTATGTCACTGGGCAATACACTACGTGGGCTGTGCAATATACTACATGGACATGCATATTCTAGAATACCCGATGCGTTAGAATCGGGCCACCATCTAGTTTACTTATAATTTTCATCTTTTAATTATAATGCCCAGGGTAGGTTCAAACAGCCATTTTAGTAGGACAGAATTACGGGTCTAGGTTAAGCCCCATATTGTTATATAACTATCAGCTACGCCAATCATTATGATGAAGCCAAAAACAAATCATCGACCTTGCTTTTTTTCTAGAAGTGCCGCGGTGTTGTCCTCCGAAGCATTTGGACATTCCTGTAAATTTACACACGGGCCTAACAGGAAAACTATAATTGTTGTCCATACGAACCAATCAGAGAGCAGCTCTCAATTGTGCAGAGCAGCTTTAGAGATGACAGGTGATCTCTGATTGGTTGCTATAGGCAACAAGATAGCTCAGATAAACGAGGCCTATGTAGTGAAAAATTAAAGTAACATTTTTGTGTAGAAATAGATAAGCGACATGCTATACACACACCCACAGTAAATATTGTTAGTAAGGTCATCCGGAAATGTTAAAAAATGTGAGACCAGCATCAAATTGGCAGCTTAGAGAAGAGATTTATATGATTAATATTGACATATTAATTCACCTAAGACCATTCGGTGCTGTGAGAGAAAATGGTAGATGAGGCATCGAAAAAGTAATATATTAAAATAAAAAAGGATTTTATGGGTTAAAAGTGGGTGTCCACAATGGGGGCTAGCCTGGGAGTGAATTTCTTAAGGCCGCGAAAAAAGAAAGTAGCAGTCGCTAGTGCCGAAGATTCAGGGCAATGCGTTTGCCATGGACTTTTGGCTGGGTGCCCCGGGTCTCCAGTTGAGCGCTACTTTGAACTTTAGAGGGTCAAAGTGACACCCATACAGTTGGGTCCTGTGGAGTGAGGAGCCATAGCTCCTTGCCTTACCACTTTCCATCCTCTAGGTCCCCAGTGTCCAGTCGCAGGTAGTAAAATGACATAATTGCGTTGCTTGTGCCGACCCAGAGAAGGATTCAGTATAAACTTTCCTTTTTTTGTGGAGGGTGGCACAAAGGTGGCGTTATCACTTTGGAGGGGGCACTCAGGGGCGTCATTACTTTTTAATGAGGCATTAGTACATTCTAAATGGTGCACTTAAGGGGGCATTATTTATGTTACAGCGGTATTTCTGGGTTAAGGGGCGCAATACTCGCCTTGTAGTTCTTTCTAAAACAGTTAAACAGGGCTAAGCCAGGGGCGTAACTATAATAGGTGCAATGGTTACAGTTGCACATGGGCCTTGGAGCCTAAGGGCCACAAATGGACCCTGTGGACCATATTAGAAGAAAAACATTATTACAGATCCATGACAGTTAGGGGTCCTGTTGGAGATTTTGCATTGAGGTCCACAAGCTTCCAGTCACGCCACTGGGCTACATTTTTTCATATTTTACCATGCCCATAACGACCATCTCATATGGCAGCTTTGTGGCCAACTATGGATATAGAAACTGAGGATAACTTGATTCATTATTTAATTAGTACATTAAAGTATGTTGGTCCCTATCTCATGCTTTCCAAATCTCTTTTTATAGGAGATGGAGAATAATGGTGTAATATTTGTATTTTTTGCATGCCCGACTCTTTCTGGCAGCCTATGCCCATCTTACACTCTGAATATGCCTTTAGACAATAGATCTCTGTGTTCCGGACCCCCAAAAGGCTGGATGGACGCTTGCAGCACTCACGAGATTCGCCAACTCTTCCAAAAGGGGTCTTCTTTTTCGTGAGCTCACAAACATTCTCTGAGAGTTTGCAAGTATGCCCTAATTTAGTCACCAGGCAACAAGTGATTCATGTATACATATAAAGTCATCATTAAATTTATATTTTTCACATAGCTAAATGTTGAAAATCTATGCACTTATCGCAGCTTTTTAAATCTTTCCTTGCACGGCAGACAAAAAATGTACATTCTCGAAAGAAGTAAAGGTGTTAATTAAATCCCACTGTGCTTTTCGCTGTTCCAGCAGTCTGGGCCGAAAGGATATTTATAACCCAGTACAATATGAAATTCACTGGACAAAAATAAGGCAAATGTCCATTTTTTCCTGCTATCAACCAAACAAAATGCTTATTTTCCCCAAATTTTCTCCAAAAACACACTGATAGGTTAACTGGCTTCCTATAAAATTGGTCCTGTTATATTTGTATGTGACAGATTATTTTGGGAGCCACCGTTGTGGACAGGGACTGTGTGCAAGACTTCAAAATATATTGGTGGCATTGAGTAATAAATATTTAATTAAAATAATAACTATGGACTCTGAGTAGTGGCTATGACTCTCCTCCATGAGCCACAGATGTATCATAAGCATGTCCAGGATCCAGGAGGCTGGCGGCATGTCCCGCATAAGACTTCATCCAGATAGATTTGAACATAATGGTGGAACATGGAGCTGTCAGGTCTCTGCTCTACCATACTGAGTAAGGGAGAATCAATGTTTGTAGGATCTTCTTTGGAGGCACCAGAGCAGATCCATCTTTTCCTGTCCCTCCCAGTTGGGAGGTATGATCTCATGGTCTCTGTTCTTTTAGATATGTACTACAATGTTTCTCCAACAGTGAATACTGTAGCACAACGGGCTGCATGAAGGTTTCCTGGCACTACCAGTCAAGAGCGAAATCCATAGGAATAAGTTGATTGATACTCTCCCATTTGAAAAAATAAAAAATCAAAACATGGAAGCTCAGCTAGGCATGCATGTTTATTGAGGAGCCAACAGGAGCAAGCATTCGGTGGACAGTTATTTTATGTCTCTGGTCAACTGAAAGGGCTTGTCCAGGACTAAGGACCTCTATAGCTGTTGGCCAAGCTATCATTTAGCTGACAGCTATCCCTCCTGACTCCCACAGATACAGGAACAGTGAACACTCCAGCTCATCTTCTGGAGAACAAAAGGATCGACCATTGGAAATCCAACAGGACAGGTCCTTCTCTCCCCCGACATCATCTGTCTAGGGAGAGTCGGGAGGCCCGAATACACATTAGACTGTCAATAGATTCTGACGATATTGGCAGAGTTGGGCGACTTTAATGTAATGTGTATGGGGGCATTAAGATATCGATGATGTTTCCTTGGAAGAAGTCATTAATATCACATCATTGGGAATTTTCCCCAATTAGCTGTTACCAGGTCCCACAGACGAAACAGCACATCTGTACACTGTATAGTGGCCATTCTCAGACACGGCAGCTCAAGTCATAATCAACTAAATATGAGCTAAGTTATAGTATCTGAGAAAGACCACTACACAGTGGACATACTTGTGGTGCACCAGCTCAATATACTGTATTCTTCCGAGGGGCTACAGGACCTAGTAACACCTGATTATGGAGGTGTCAGATGTCGGAACTACACCAATTTGATATATTGAGGGTAAATCATCAATATTTTAGTCCTGGACAACTCTTTTAAGAAGTTCTTAGGTGTCGTGAACATAGATACGGTATATCTGACTGAAGGCCACTATAACAATCTATAGGCCATTATTTGTCTCAACGTCTAGGTCAAAATATGAACCATAAGGACATTCAGCCTCGGAAATGTACAATATGAAAATAGCAGCGCACACAGCCACACACACTTCCCTACAAACTTTAGTTTGAAAAAAAAAATAAAACTTGTGCACCAAAATAGTTCCAGCAGGAAGTGTTTCCTGTAGGGTAAAGCTGAAGGCTCACAATAACCTAAGTGCTGTCTCCTACTCTGTCATTACGCATAGGAAGAGCCTTTGTGCTCCTGCCAGCGAGTCCTAGATAAACATGTCTTTTCTCTTGCACAATTAACTTCTAGCCGCTAAATGAAGAGTTGAATGAAACCTTCGCGTCACATGCAATCATCCCGTGTTATCATACACGAATATTAGCTATTTCCATTCCTTGTACTGTCTACGAGGGAAGGGCTCCAATATAATCCACGTTGTTTAGGTCTGGAAAAACAAATCGCTTGATTAATGCATGTAGACAATCATCATGAATAAGTCATTGCTCATCGCGGACCTGGGAATACCAAACACTTCTTCAACTCCCCAAGCTTCCATGTTGGGTGGGTCTACTGTACGACAAAGTACCTGCTTTCTTCTAGTAACGGTTATGGTGCTTTTAGCACCTGCTCAAGAGAAAGCTTTTATCACCACATTGATTTGGACTCTTAAAACGACGATAGTGGAAAATAGACTTCTGAATAATGACCATCACATAGCTGCCCTTCAAGCTGATGCGATACTCACTATATACCTTGGGCTAACCCAAGATTACCACAAGCCCGCCTAAAGTCTGATTCTTCCTTGATTGACCTCATCAGGACAAGGGATGGCCTACAGCTTTTGCTTACCCATTTTAAGGCTTGTAGCAAGAAAATCTTTCTGTCTTCGGTCTAAGATACCATTGACTATCTCTCCTGACGCCCATACGTATGCAGACTTACGGTATCTCAACAGAGCATACATGTGTTCTCGGTGGTAAAAGGGTACTAAGCCACCACTGGGCTCCTCTGGCTGCAGCTTACCTCTATTGAAAATAAAAAGCATTAAAATTCAAGATCCCCGATCCTTCTTTACCCCATCTGTTGAGGCAGGTTTGGGAAGATTGCATACACATTGGTTCTGTTGCCATCGTCGATTCGGACACCATTTTTCTAACGTGTTTTAATACACTTTAAACTAAATTTTGGCTGGACTGTACAACCATCGAAAGTGTGTGAGGTAGTAAGGGATCAAGCATGTTGAATTTCAACAATGATGATTTTGTTTTTCAAGAGAGAGCTGTCTGGTTGCAGATTACCGTCTTCTCTCCATTGAGAACACATTCGCTCTAGGACCTCTCTGAATCTTCATCCTTGAAGGTTAATGAACCCAGTTTCCACCAGTTAGCGCAATCCTGACATCATCATGGACATTAAAGTAGGCAGAACTATCTGACCATCTAATGTCTATGGGGACCCTCAGCAATATGAAGCACGAGTCCTGGCAGTCCCTAAGTGTCAATGGCAGAAACATGAATCATGCGGGGGGATATTAGTCTACTCCTCTCTTATCCCTTTGGTTCCACAGAGATAAGTGGTGCTTTGTTTTAGAATTAGGAAAGTAAATACTTGGACTTGTTGATCGTCTTGCCGATCATTTTTTAACATTTTCTTTCAATTAGGAGAAGAAACACATGTGTGCCAGACATACCAGGTACCAGAAGAACAGAGGATTACAGGGAGATTTAAATCCAATCTGTCCGCCCCTTCTCTCTCCCAGTAGAAGACATGAGCGTACTGTTAGACAGACCTAACAGACAAGTGTCATATATGCCGGTCAAAAAAATTAAGGAAACAGTTAAAATTGCACATCGGATCTTGATGAACAAATGTTTAAATTTGAAAATCTTTACTGATATAAATTGTGTAATACATTGAGAACAAAATGAGAAAAGTAAATCATACACCAACTGATGGATTTCTCTAAATTAACCTAAAAATCAATCTGAGGCATGTATGGATGAGCCATCCTGGATGAGCTGAAGACCTGTGCAAACTGAGTGGGCGACAGGTACCACCTCCTACTACCAGCAGTGACAAGGATACTAGCAAAAAGCAAAACTGAAGAATTATTGAGGAAAGATGACAAGAGAGGGATTGTCTGTGGCCACCACCTGTAAAACCATTCCCCTTTTGGGGATTGTCTTGCTGTTTTCTCCATTGCACCTGTTGTCACTGTCATTTGCACCAAAGTAGGAGACATTCACAATCACTCCTCTCAAGTGGTCACCCACCGATAAAGTCCATGAGAGATACAGAAACATCTGTGAAAGTGCAAATCCAGTGGACATAACAGTTTACAGCCTGTTGATAATCCGTCTATGAATTCGGTTAATGATACTATTTTGGTAACGGCACATTAAGCAACCTAATATTTAAAGTGTTATTTTAAAAAAATCAAGTTAGTCTCTATCCACAGGATAGGGAATAACTTGCTGATTGCTTGGAAACCGACCACGGGGGACCCCCAAGATTGGGACAAAAATGGTGCTCCTGAAGGTGTGCATTCTTGGCCTTCTCTACATTTATTGTCTATGGGACTACCAGAAATAACCAAGCACAGTTCCTGACAGCCCCATAGACGATGAATAGAATGGAGGCACCAAAGAAGCACCGCACCTCAGACACAGCACTGCAATACAGTGCACCGAAGAAGCACTGCGCCTCAGACATAACACCGCAATACAGTGCACCGAAGAAGCACTGCACCACAGACATAACACTGCAATACAGTGCACTGAAGAAGCACCGCACCTCAGACATACCACTGCAATACAGTGCACTGAAGAAGCACCGCACCACAGACATAACACTGCAATACAGTGCACTGAAGAAGCACCGCACCACAGACATAACACTGCAATACAGTGCACTGAAGAAGCACCGCACCACAGATATAACACTGCAATACAGTGCACAGAAGAAGCACCGCACCTCAGACATACCACTGCAATACAGTGCACTGAAGAAGCACCGCACCACAGACATAACACTGAAATACAGTGCACCGAAGAAGCACTGCACCACAGACATAACACTGCAATACAGTGCACCGAAGAAGCACCGCACCACAGACATAACACTGCAATACAGTGCACCGAAGAAGCACCGCACCTCAGATATAACAGTACAATACAGTGCACTGAAGAAGCACCGCACCACAGACATAACACTGCAATACAGTGCACTGAAGAAGCACCGCACCACAGATATAACACTGCAATACAGTGCACTGAAGAAGCACCGCACCACAGATACAACACTTCAATACAGTGCACTGAAGAAGCACCGCACCACAGACATAACACTGCAATACAGTGCACCGAAGAAGCACCGCACCACAGACATAACACTGCAATACAGTGCACCGAAGAAGCACTGCACCACAGACATAACACTGCGATACAGTGCACTGAAGAAGCACCGCACCTCAGACATACCACTACAATACAGTGCACCGAAGAAGCACCGCACCACAGATATAACACTGCGATACAGTGCACAGAAGAAGCACCGCACCACAGATATAACACTGCAATACAGTGCACTGAAGAAGCACCGCACCACAGACATAACACTGCAATACAGTGCACCGAAGAAGCACTGCACCACAGACATAACACTGCAATACAGTGCACCGAAGAAGCACCGCACCACAGACATAACACTGCAATACAGTGCACCGAAGAAGCACTGCACCACAGACATAACACTGCAATACAGTGCACTGAAGAAGCACCGCACCTCAGACATACCACTGCAATACAGTGCACTGAAGAAGCACCGCACCACAGATATAACACTGCAATACAGTGCACTGAAGAAGCACCGCACCACAGACATAACACTGCAATACAGTGCACTGAAGAAGCACCGCACCACAGACATAACACTGCAATACAGTGCACTGAAGAAGCACCGCACCACAGATACAACACTGCAATACAGTGCACTGAAGAAGCACCGCACCACAGACATAACACTGCAATACAGTGCACCGAAGAAGCACCGCACCACAGACATAACACTGCAATACAGTGCACCGAAGAAGCACTGCACCACAGACATAACACTGCGATACAGTGCACTGAAGAAGCACCGCACCTCAGACATACCACTACAATACAGTGTACCGAAGAAGCACCGCACCACAGATATAACACTGCGATACAGTGCACAGAAGAAGCACCGCACCACAGATATAACACTGCAATACAGTGCACTGAAGAAGCACCGCACCACAGACATAACACTGCAATACAGTGCACCGAAGAAGCACTGCACCACAGACATAACACTGCAATACAGTGCACCGAAGAAGCACCGCACCACAGACATAACACTGCAATACAGTGCACCGAAGAAGCACTGCACCACAGACATAACACTGCAATACAGTGCACTGAAGAAGCACCGCACCTCAGACATACCACTGCAATACAGTGCACTGAAGAAGCACCGCACCACAGATATAACACTGCAATACAGTGCACTGAAGAAGCACCGCACCACAGACATAACACTGCAATACAGTGCACCGAAGAAGCACCGCACCACAGACATAACACTGCAATACAGTGCACCGAAGAAGCACTGCACCACAGACATAACACTGCAATACAGTGCACTGAAGAAGCACCGCACCTCAGACATACCACTGCAATACAGTGCACTGAAGAAGCACCGCACTTCAGACGTAACACTGCAATACAGTGCACCGAAGAAGCACTGCACTTCAGACATAACGCTGCAATACAGTGCACCGAAGAAGCACTGCACTTCAGACATAACGCTGCAATACAGTGCACCGAAGAAGCACTGCACCACAGACATAACACTGCAATACAGTGCACTGAAGAAGCACCGCACCTCAGACATACCACTGCAATACATTGCACTGAAGAAGCACCGCACCTCAGACATAACACTGCAATACAGTGCACTGAAGAAGCACCGCACCTCAGACATACCACTGCAATACAGTGCACTGAAGAAGCACTGCACTTCAGACATAACACTGCAATACAGTGCACTGAAGAAGCACCACACCACAAACATAACACTGCGATACAGTGCACTGAAGAAGCACCACACCACAGACATAACACTGCAATACAGTGCACCGAAGAAGCACTGCACCACAGACATAACACTGCAATACAGTGCACTGAAGAAGCACCGCACCTCAGACATACCACTGCAATACAGTGCACTGAAGAAGCACCGCACTTCAGACGTAACACTGCAATACAGTGCAGTGAAGAAGCACTGCACTTCAGACATAACACTGCAATACAGTGCACTGAAGAAGCACCGCACCACAGACATACCACTGCAATACAGTGCACTGAAGAAGCACCGCACCACAGACATAACACTGCAATACAGTGCACTGAAGAAGCACCGCACTTCAGACGTACCACTGCAATACAGTGCACTGAAGAAGCACCGCACTTCAGACGTAACACTGCAATACAGTGCACTGAAGAAGCACTGCACTTCAGACATAACACTGCAATACAGTGCACTGAAGAAGCACCGCACCTCAGACATAACACTGCAATACAGTGCACTGAAGAAGCACCACACCACAGACATACCACTGCAATACAGTGCACTGAAGAAGCACCGCACCACAGACATAACACTGCAATACAGTGCACCGAAGAAGCACCGCACCTCAGACATACCACTGCAATACAGTGCACTGAAGAAGCACCGCACTTCAGACGTAACACTGCAATACAGTGCACTGAAGAAGCACTGCACTTCAGACATAACACTGCAATACAGTGCACTGAAGAAGCACCACACCACAGACATAACACTGCGATACAGTGCACTGAAGAAGCACCACACCACAGACATAACACTGCAATACAGTGCACCGAAGAAGCACTGCACCACAGACATAACACTGCAATACAGTGAACTGAAGAAGCACCGCACCTCAGACATACCACTGCAATACAGTGCACTGAAGAATCACCGCACTTCAGACGTAACACTGCAATACAGTGCACTGAAGAAGCACTGCACTTCAGACATAACACTGCAATACAGTGCACTGAAGAAGCACCACACCACAGACATAACACTGCGATACAGTGCACTGAAGAAGCACCATACCACAGACATAACACTGCAATACAGTGCACCGAAGAAGCACTACACCACAGACATAACACTGCAATACAGTGCACTGAAGAAGCACCGCACCTCAGACATACCACTGCGATACAGTGCACTGAAGAAGCACCGCACTTCAGACGTAACACTGCAATACAGTGCACTGAAGATGCACTGCACTTCAGACATAACACTGCAATACAGTGCACTGAAGAAGCACCACACCACAGACATACCACTGCAATACAGTGCACTGAAGAAGCACCGCACCACAGACATAACACTGCTATACAGTGCACTGAAGAAGCACCGCACCTCAGACGTAACACTGCAATACAGTGCACTGAAGAAGCACTGCACTTCAGACATAACACTGCAATACAGTGCACTGAAGAAGCACCGCACCTCAGACATAACACTGCAATACAGTGCACTGAAGAAGCCCCACACCACAGACATAACACTGCAATACAGTGCACCGAAGAAGCACTGCACCACAGACATAACACTGCGATACAGTGCACTGAAGAAGCACCGCACCACAGACATAACACTGCAATACAGTGCACCGAAGAAGCACTGCACCACAGACATAACACTGCAATACAGTGCACTGAAGAAGCACCGCACCTCAGACATACCACTGCAATACAGTGCACTGAAGAAGCACCGCACCACAGACATACCACTGCAATACAGTGCACTGAAGAAGCACCGCACCACAGACATAACACTGCAATACAGTGCACCGAAGAAGCACCGCATCATAGACATAACACTACAATACAGTGCACTGAAGAAGCACCGCACTTCAGACGTAACACTGCAATACAGTGCACTGAAGAAGCACTGCACTTCAGACATAACACTGCAATACAGTGCACTGAAGAAGCACCACACCACAGACATAACACTGCGATACAGTGCACTGAAGAAGCACCACACCACAGACATAACACTGCAATACAGTGCACCGAAGAAGCACTGCACCACAGACATAACACTGCAATACAGTGCACTGAAGAAGCACCGCACCTCAGACATACCACTGCGATACAGTGCACTGAAGAAGCACCGCACTTCAGACGTAACACTGCAATACAGTGCACTGAAGATGCACTGCACTTCAGACATAACACTGCAATACAGTGCACTGAAGAAGCACCACACCACAGACATACCACTGCAATACAGTGCACTGAAGAAGCACCGCACCACAGACATAACACTGCTATACAGTGCACTGAAGAAGCACCGCACCTCAGACGTAACACTGCAATACAGTGCACTGAAGAAGCACTGCACTTCAGACATAACACTGCAATACAGTGCACTGAAGAAGCACCGCACCTCAGACATAACACTGCAATACAGTGCACTGAAGAAGCCCCACACCACAGACATAACACTGCAATACAGTGCACCGAAGAAGCACTGCACCACAGACATAACACTGCGATACAGTGCACTGAAGAAGCACCGCACCACAGACATAACACTGCAATACAGTGCACTGAAGAAGCACCGCACCTCAGACATAACACTGCAATACAGTGCACTGAAGAAGCCCCACACCACAGACATAACACTGCAATACAGTGCACCGAAGAAGCACTGCACCACAGACATAACACTGCGATACAGTGCACTGAAGAAGCACCGCACCACAGACATAACACTGCAATACAGTGCACTGAAGAAGCACCGCACCTCAGACATACCACTGCAATACAGTGCACTGAAGAAGCACCGCACCACAGACATAACACTGCAATACAGTGCACCGAAGAAGCACTGCACCACAGACATACCACTGCAATACAGTGCACTGAAGAAGCACCGCACCACAGATATAACACTGCAATACAGTGCACTGAAGAAGCACCGCACCTCAGACATAACACTGCAATACAGTGCACTGAAGAAGCACCGCACCTCAGACATACCACTGCAATACAGTGCCGACTCCACAACCAAACATCACACATGGCAAAATTACATTACTGCAGACAGAGGGAACTGAGGGGACAGAGCTGTATGACACACTGCATCAGAAGTAACATCAATCAAGACATTTAACCCCTCGTGGCCAGGGGTGACCTAAGCTGCACCTCCGTCCTCTATGGCATCAAACCGTTCCAGAATCAATCAACAAATTACCAAATCTATCACCGGATACCGGATTCTCTCCCGTACATGGAGTCTGTGAGCGCACGTCCCACTGTCCGCAGTCAAAACCCACTCGCAATCTCTAATTAAGTCGCTTTATTATAACTACAAAACATATCAGTGTGGAAAGAGGGGAGAATAACACAGAAAGAGAGAGAGTGAGTGAGAGAGAGAGAGAGAGAGTGCCAAAAAGAGACACCAAGAAAAATCATGTGAGACCTCAAAGCATGACACATATATATTATGTTTTAGCTTACAATGAGTTCTTACATTTAAGCATCTTGACGTCTATATCATCTCTATCTATCTATCTATCTATCTATCTATCTATTATCTATCTATTATGAATCAATGTATCATCTCTCTATTATCTATCTATCTATCTATCTATCTATCTATCTATCTATCTATCTATCTATCTATCTATCTATCATCTATCTACCGGTATCTATTGTCTATTATCGATCTCCTATCTATTCAGCTATCATCTATCTATAAATTATAGTACAGTATAGTGAGCGGTACACAGCACACACTTGTTATAATTCTCTAGGGTAATGTTGATTTCACCTCCTTATAACTATTATATAAATAGATAACAATGAACAGAAGTAAAATAATGATAACAGTAATAATAGTACTAATAATAATAAATAATAATACTATAATGTAACACACTGTAATAACAATAAATAATAAATAGCACTAAATAATAATCCTTATACTATAATGTAATACCCTGTAGTAGTAATAATAATAATAACAACAAAAAATTATAATAAATAATAATCCTAATACTATAATGTAACACACTGTAGTAATAATAATAATAACAATAATAAATAATAATAATCCTTATAGTATAATGCAACACACTGTAGTAATAATAATAATAACAATAAATAATAATAATCCTTATAGTATAATGCAACACACTGTAGTAATAATAATAATAACAATAAATAATAATAATCCTTATAGTATAATGTAACACACTAGTAATAATAGTAATAACAATCCTATAACACACTGTAACAGAAGGTCAGCCTTGTACATAGTGTCTCTGGGCCATTGATAACAGTAGTGATGACAGGACAGGCTTGTGCTCCAGCCTTGTCATGTGTGCAGAGGGCTGCGATGCCCCCGGGCTCCCTGCTTTGCAGACAATGGGCATCCCCCCGAGTGTGTCTGTGACCCTGCGCAGCCCCCTGGGATAATGCCGGGCATTGTCCTGCAGCCCCATCCATCATGTACAATGGAAGGATCCACATGCACTGTATATATGTATATTATATAGAATATGGGACCCTACCTCTTTGTTGCTGCCCAGGTCCTGTACACAGATAGGGGGTCCTGGCACTCACAAGCTCCCCTGGCTGGCAGCTACACATGGGGTGCAGTCCAGGGTTAGGGGTGCAGGCAGCAGCCCTGGGCGTCTCCTCCAGAGTGCACCCTCCACAGTCAGTGCTTGCACCACGCCTCTATAGCCAGCGCTGGCTTATTATTCCCACAATTGCTGTCTGTCTCCACTACACAAAGCCCCACCAGCCTCTCCTCCCTCCTCAGCTGCTGCATGGAGAGACAGATCTGCCTGTCACAGTCCCTGCCTGCCTGCCTGCATGTCACAGCTCAGGGGATGCCCCTAGCAGCCAGCAGGCACTGCCTCCCTCCCCTCCCAGATGGAGAACCCCCCACATCATTGATCCTCCTGGTCCTCATCACTGCTGCAGAATCTGGGATGGAAAGCACCACTGCAATAGCCAAGTGCTCAGACAGGCAAAAGCAGGGGATGGCGTTACATTGTAGGTGCAATCATTGCGTTACAATAGAAAAAATGTTTAAAAACCCTGATTAGTTACTCTGTGACGTCAATAGAGAACAATGGAAACATTCTATCAGGTTTTATGATGCACACAGATAATGAATTTACCAAGGGATCAGTGATTGGGGGCTTCACCTGCTATTTGTAATGCAACTGCAAGACAGTTGCACGCAACCTCCACCAGGGGGCGCAGGAAAGGGGAAACAGGTAGCATTCACCCTGTAGCACCACAGTGCAAAGGTCAGGGCACCACTAGGAGGCGGCAGAGTAGTTAGACAGGCCGGTCAGAGACAAACAGGAAGATGAAGTATCAGTGGTCACAGCAATGCACGTGGTCAGAGACAAGTCAAAAGTCAGAACCAGACGGGAGCGCGGGATCCAAAACGTGAGGCAGAAGACGTAGTCGGGTACGAGCCAAAGAGTCAAAGCCATACGGGAAACATAGTAGTAGCAGAGAAGGAAAGCAGGAGGCAGTGGATCAGAATTCAAGCCGAGTCATACACCGTAGGGAACCACCAAACACACACTAAGTCAGGGACAAGGAAAGGGTCAGGCACAAACATGGGTAGTCAGAGGCAGAAGGATCGCTAGGGTATACGGGTCAGCTCCTCAAGCCAGAGACTGGAACTATCACTGACAAATGCTACCAGAAATGGCACCAATAAATAGCCACCCAGGAACAATAGGGAGGCAGGAAAGGTTAACCCCACAATGAACGGGCCGGGGAAAGAAAGGCAAGAAGCAAACCCCGACCAGGATCATGACACTCTTCTCCTTTAGCCACATGAAATATGGTGGAGCGTAAAGTTAATCATGCCTCTATTTGCTGTACAGTTGAATGCATTCTATTGCTTTCTGCTATCAGTCATTTTACGCTACATAGGGACATTGGTTGTGCAGCATTGCCAGTGGTCTATACTTCGGTAGTCTATACTCCAGCACTTTACATACCTGGCTGTGAAGGGACCATACCTGTAGATTTTGGTCCTAAGTGGTAATTCACACACGACTTTAATATTGAAGACCACAATACTGGACTGCCGATACATGCTGCAATTTAGTTGTATCGCAACATATTGGAACACTAAAATAGTTGGGCAATAGAACGTTTGGTCGAAAGTTGATGGCCCAGATTCAAGACAGGACCCTACCCCTCCACAGAGATGTAGATTTTTAGTCTAAGAGAGGACTCACAGGTTCCTATACAGGTGAAGACTTTATTTTAAGTGAGGATGGCATTGATAGGTCCTGGTAAACGAGAAATGCCTTATCGTGGCTACCAGGTACACATGAATTGGCCAATTTATGCATTAAACTTTCTAAATTTTTCATATTTCTAGTGCAGTAAATTCAATTAAATTTTCATATTTCATGTTTGTAAGTTGTTGCGCTACAGAGTGCTGCCTTATTTATTTTATTGTACATGAGTTGGCGACTCTTGGTTCAGCACCTGTTCACATTTAGTCCATGTTTGGATGTGATGGTCAGTTTTTTGATATTCTTATCCCTAATGTGAGCACATGCTCGCTCTTCTTAGCTGAGCGTACACGTGTATGGGGGTGAAGAGATGAATTGTGGCCAGGCAGGTCGAGTCTTTTATAGAAATTCTGTTCTGGTTAATAGAGGGGGAGATTCTGTCTTGAAAAACCTGCAATTTCTGATGTCCTAATAGTATAAATGTCATAAGGTTATCTTCTTGATGCAAGCCCCTTAATGGGCATTCCAAACCGTTGTTTTATGAGTTTAGTTTTTACTGCATACATTAAGCAGTAATGTCTACCGGGCAATATGATTTTCCAAGTCAGTACGAATATGGCGTTACCGAACATATGATTTTTCAAATGTAGGAGTTAAAAAACTTCTGAACTTTGTAACTAAATATTAAAATTGATTTGAGTCACCTTTTTATGAGACCGGTAACTTTTGTATTTATCATTTGATGGAGCTGTGCGACAGCTGTTTTTTTTTTGGTGTTAACTTATACTATAGTTTCTATTGTTACCATTCTCAGGTGCATATCACATTTTGTTCACCACGTTTTGATCACCACCTTTTGATCATCACATTTTGATCACCACTTTTTAATCACTACATTTTGATCACCACATTTTGATCACCACTTTTTGATCACCGCTTTTTGATCACCGCCTTTTGATCATCACATTTTGATCACCACTTTTTGATCACCACATTTTACATTTTGATCACCATATTTTGATCACCACCTTTTGATCATCACCTTTTGCTAACCACATTTTGATCACCACGTTTTGATCAATACATTTTGATCACCACCTTTTCATCACTACATTTTGATCACCACAATTTGATCACCACCTTTTCAGCACCATCTTTCAATCATTACATTTTGATCACCACATTTTTATCACTACCTTTTGATCACTACCTTTTGATCACATTTTGATCACCACATTTGATCACCACTTTTTGATCACAGCCTTTTGATCACCACCTTTTGACCTTCACATTTTGATAGCCACCTTTTGATCATCACCTTTTGTCACCACATTTTCATCACTAGCTCTGATTGCTGCTGTTAAAGGCAGGTAGCTAACCCACATTGTGAGATCCCAGCTCCTGGACCGATTCCATACACTTACAACCCCATGATATATTATTGTGTTCCAGAGGAGGGAAGATTTTAACATTGACGCACTTTGACAATGTACCTCTTGGAAGTGTAACTATTATGCTGGAGTGCAAATAGAGAAAAACTTTTCACCAGGGATCCAAAGGAAATACTCCTGTTTTTTTCTGGGTTTGGTGCATGGACAACTCAGTCAGGTTCCTGGGCCTGCAGCTGTGGAGAAATGGCAAGGGTCCAGCATCCGCAGGTAACATGTAGTTAAAATTTACATTTTATTTTGAATTAGTCTGGAAGAAAAATAAATTGAAAGCCTATAGTAGCATAGGGACACCAGGTCTACGCGTTTCGATTCTTTCGTCAAAGAATTGAAAAAGTCTGAGTTCACAAATTATCTCAACCAATTTTTTTCTGGGCTTTGTACACCCTGTGGCCAGCATAAAAAACTCTTTCTACCTTGCTTATGCCCACTAGATTGCGGAATTCATGGGACTGCACATAAAATCTGCTCCCTAGTCCGGTGCTCTTGCTCCCTAGTCCAGTGCTCTTGCTCCCTAGTTCGGTGCGCTTGCTCCCTAGTCCAGTGCTCTTGCTCCCTAGTCCGATTCTATTCCTCCCTAGTTCGGTGCGCTTGCTCACTAGTCCGGTGCTCTTGCTCCATTGTCTGGTGCTCTTGCTCCCTAGTTCGGTGCTCTTGTGCCCTAGTCCGGTGTGCTACACTAACAGATTGGCGCAGAAATCTGTCTGTACCTTCATCCCCTCTTTACATTGAACTACTTGGCTGATCAAGGTCTGCTCATTTATGGTGTTGGATGACTCTCAGGCCAGAAGAGATCATCAGTGGATGGATGAATTTAGACATCTCTTGTTCCATTGTACGGAAAGATTTTGGGTCTAAACTTCTCATCTTGGTCATCATGTCTCTCAAATATTTCACTAGATGGGATCCGAATAAAATAAACTCTCAGTTCTCTGAAGTGTATCGAGATCGTGATCTGGGCTACACCACCACCTAATATATACAACCTATCACCACTTGTGCTTGTAGCATGGGGCAATTCTCAATCCGGACTACTGGGAAGGCAGAATATTCGGAAGGACGCATCCCTGATACAGTGTAGATATTCTGTACGATCTATAATTTAGGTGACAGCGTATTCTTTCGGTATAATTCTGCGCACTGACTCAGCAAAGCTGAGGACAGCAATCACTTAATCATTTATAAGACTCATCTCAGAGTTGCTACTTGGTGAATATGTTCAGGTTCCTGATATCGTATATTTTATTCAGGGCTGTGGATTTAATTAGTCAGGATTTCCGAGGATAGATGGTGATCCTTCTATTTTCCTTAAAGGAACACTCCAGATCTGGAGGCATTGGGGATCATAGCTAAACTGTTCCCCATTAAATGGAATACATCATAGAAATCTAACAATTTTTTATATTTTTATATTATTACTATTGTTATTATTAGTATTATTATTTAATTGTGAATAATGTTTTGAATTTATCACAATGGCTTTTAAAACAAAATTACAAATCTTGTTATTTTGACAGGATCTTGTCTAAAATCATGTTTCCTCTTCTTTGAGAAAATGCACATGTACATTAGCAGCAATGAACAGACTCAGAGCGTATATGTGTTGCATTGTTGCATCTAATATGCATGTGAAAAGTTCATATGAGCTGTGATAACACCTACTGGGAATGCTGGATCCTGTATTAACAGCTGTGTATAGAGATATTGCCTGTCATTTTTATCCTGCCTGTGATGATAATGATGAGATTTCTGCAAAGTCTTCCGTAAAGAACAAGAAGTATGAGGCTGAAATAGCCCCCAGTGGCCATTATGAAAATTTTTTTTTTTCCAGATTGTAATTTGAAAAGGAAACACATAAAAAAAAGAAACATACATGTAACACAATGACGTCTCTCAGCCATTTCAGGTTTTCAAAGAAGTGAAGCAATTAAAGGAAGTGACCCGACCATTTTTTTGGACACTTCCGCTTGGAAGACGCTCAATAGTTTATATGAAAGCGAATAAACAAAACAAACTAAAAAAGGACAGAAACAGTGATCGGTGACTTTGTTCAGAGTTTCATCGGATTTTCATCTGAAGTTGAAGCTTTAGCAGCTTTTCTTGGATGAAAAAAAAAGTTTACTTTTCCGTACATAGCAGTCTTTGAAAAACGGGCAGCACTCGGATGGCATCTGAGTGCAGTCCTATTTTTCACGGACCCATAGACTTGCATTGCCGATTTTGATCTGACACTCGGAACAACATCGGACATGTCTCTGCCATTTTGCACAGATTTTTCAGTCCGGAAGGAAAAAAATCAGACATAACAGGTACGAGTTTTATCCGTGAAAAACACAGATAGAACTCGTAAGTGAACGTCTGAATGAGCCCTAATAATTCTTGATGGGGTCACACTAATAAAATGGAAGTTTATAGTTACAGACATCGATTTTCATGAACGAGTTTGTCATTGATAGAACTCGTACCTATTATATTCTAGGAGGCCGTTCACACGTCCGTGTGTTTTTGTGGTCCGTGTGGTCCGTGTGGTCCACTCCCCCCCAAAACAGACGCAGATGACCAATTTTGATCCAAGTCTCAGACCATTGTCGCAAGTTTCATATTTCTTTCATAGGAGAAGTTTGAGAAAACTTTTTGTATATACAAAAAAACCTTAAAAACTCTAATGGCAAAAACTGATGAAGAAAGTCGGTCGCCCGAGAAAAACCACTGACGTCTGAATGAGGCTTTTGTGAACAAATATTCCATTGCTGTTCAGCAATCGCTTATGGGCAATCGCTTCGTGTAAATGGTTCTTATGATGACAGACATGAAATTAAAAGGAGTGTTGAACAATGGGGTCCCGGGCTGCCTGCTCTCTACAGACAGGATGTGTGCGGGGACTCTGGACGTGTTCCATTAATCATACTTATACAGAAGAGAATGGCCGATCGATCCTACAGGATGTAAATAAACAATACGATCCATGTAGCCAAGACCCCTGGGAATGGTCTTAAGAACTGACCTTAAAGGGACAATAAACCATGAAATATAGTCTGCAGAATTTTCTGTCCCGGATCAGTTCTTCTTTGTGCTGGTGGCGCAGCCCTTTAACCAAATGGTAGGACGTAACAATTTACTGTTCTACTGCTAACAAGGCAGTGGGGGGAGGCTCCTGCTGCAGTCAGTTGTCTAAAGAGCACCACACCTTCCAATACATGCAGGTTTGGCCAACTTTAGTCCATTAACGTTGGCCAATCTTGCCTATGTTGGCAGGGTAAGCTTACAACCTAATGTTCCGGAGGGACGCCGACTCTCCCGGACAGATGATGTTGGGACAGATAAGGATCTTTCATATCCGATATCGCCAATTTTTTTTGTTTTTGGTGAGATAAGTCACCGCCAAAGGATTTGGCAGAGACACCGCTTCCGTTTACTTAAGAGTTTTCCTTAAAGCATAGGTTAAGTTCAAAGTCATTGTGTTCTGCGGAAAAATTTTCAAAATTTCACATGATATTTCGTAAATTTGGTCACACCTAAAGATATAACGCTTTTACTAGAACGCTTACTCCAGTTTCTACTCCACCCCTACTCGAGCACTTTTTCTTTTACTTTTTTGCAAATTTCTAAAAAGTCATAAATCAACTTAATTATCTAAAAACATCTTGCACGCTAAACCACTGCAACTTTGTCCCAAAAAAAAACCTGTTGGATGTGACCAAAAAACATGTCGGATGAAAACCACAAAAAGTTGCAA
Organism: Ranitomeya imitator; assembly: GCF_032444005.1. Taxonomy (NCBI): domain Eukaryota; kingdom Metazoa; phylum Chordata; class Amphibia; order Anura; family Dendrobatidae; genus Ranitomeya; species Ranitomeya imitator. The sequence continues at coordinate 20,141,003 of NC_091289.1, read as the reverse complement.
TTTCCTAAAATAATTGGAGTCAAAGCAATAATAACTGAACCCCTATGTGTTTAGTCCCAGAAAGAGGAGACGAGTAACCTAAATAATGAACATATTGGGGTTCAAGGATTAACCGGGACATTTTTAACGTTTCTTATCTTTGCGGCTGTTTGCTGTTATTTGCGCTTTGTCAGATTTTTGAGAAATTTGGAGAATTTTTAATTACAATTGCAACTTTTTTTAAATTTATTTTACTTGCTAAGTCTAGTGCAGCGCCCCAGAGACCTGGTCGTTGCAGTAGTATCGCTCTGCCACTAAGGGGAGTGATGGTACGTCTGATGGCACTAAAGGAGTTCATCTGACCAGGTATCACCAGCACACATTACACTTCACACTCCAGCCACTAGGGTGAGCAAAAGGTTCTATTTATTAGGCCACTCCTCACACTGGTAAAACTAGGGGTTGGATAGGAAGTTAGTCAGAAGCTGACTGGGTTTTGTCCAGGCAACATCCCGTGGCAGGGGGTGTTGCGAGGAAGATTCAGGGGGGTTCCTGTCAGACGTGGGAACCTGGTAGGCACCTAGCGACAAGGACAGATCGTTACAGAGCCGCGCCTGCACTACCTTGCGGCGGCATCTAAAGAAAGGACACGAAGCGAAAGATATTGTGGACAGTGAGAAACGAGATCAAAGCACAAAGGAGAGCCAGTAGGAGTCATGCCCGGAGAACGGCAACATCCTACTGAGGCGCGTAGCCGGTGGCCGGAACACCGAGGAAGTAACTGACTTCAGGCCTTACTTCAAATACAGCAGGACAGTCAATTATAGGTTGGCTGTCTACCTTACATCACCTAAGCAGACATAGGGGGCAACGCGTGGAGAGGGGCATCTCTAGAGTCCCGGAAGAACTCCGAGCCTTACCGTCAAACGGGTGCGTCCTAGCCATAACATACCTGGGGGATGGAGAATAGAAAGAACTAGAAAGAACTTGAACCAACGAGAATAGAAGTTATGAGGACTATCCCGAATGCTCAGCAGGGTAGGACTACAACACACAGGCGCTAGTGGTAGGCAACGATTTCCACCTGCAAAGGGAACTCTGGATGTGCCCATCGGACCGGCCGGTCTCAGACAGCCCTGTTAACCGTGATCTGGATTGAGGATCCTGAAGCCTTCAGTAAAGAGGTAAAGAGACTGCAACCCTGTGTCCTCGTTATTGACTGCGCCTCACACCATCGCCATCTACATTATCGGGAAGCCCTGGGGATCTACTTCACCTGTGGGAAGGTTCACCATCTAGCTGCCATTCCATCACCCCAGCGGACCCCAAGCAGCGTCGGTCACCCTGACCGAACACCACAGGTGGCGTCACGAAACCTTGACAGACTCGTTTCACCTTTTATTGGACGCCCCTTAGCAGGGTCACGGACCGGGTCTAGCCACCGTGACAACGCCAGAATTGAGACAGAGAGGACCGGTACCGAGTAACTGTGGCCCTGTGTCTGGGGGCGCTCCACTATAACCTCATTTGCTTTGCTAACCTCGTCCATTTTTTAAACGCGGCATGAGTGGGGCCATATCGCAAGAAGTCACAAATTTTTGCACAAAAATGGCATGCACCGAATTTTTTACTTTTTAATGTCGGAAAACTGTCGCAAGAGTTTTAATGCACGATAATCCAATGCCTGGTATGTCCCTGGGGGCAATGCCTATGTCCTCTCTCTATGCCCGCCAGTTCTGTATTATGGTGCTGAAGTTACCGAGTGTGCCATTGTGCCGCAATCTATTGACAATCAATAGCTCCGTTATACCGCCTGCATTGGAAAATGCAATTTTTTTTTCTTCTTTTTTTTTTTCGGCAATGCAATTTTAAAGCTTATTCCTAGTAAACCCAGCAGATTTATTCTCAACCACATTGTCCTACAAGGCCTGAAACATTTACTGATTGCGGTTTTATCTGCACGTACCGTGGTTCCAGCCGGTACCAGCCCATACACAAAGGGAGTGGAAACGTAATCAGCACAAATTAGCATTCCGCTTATTGTAGAAATTCGCTGTCATTGTGCAGCAGCTGTGGGCCGGCTCCTTGTCAGATCCTGCGCTCGCCTTTCTTCAACAGCTCTCCTTCCTACCGTATCCATTGGCCGTACATCACTTACACAATAGATTTTCATGTGCACGCTCGCCATCATTTTTCTAGCAAGTCATTAAAACAATTGCCAGCTTTACTAGAAGAATTGTGCTTGGAACGAGAAGGATGATGTCCAGCCCTGACCTGCTCCTGTTTACAGACTGATATCCCCACAGGCTGCATTTATAGTGGGAATGATTAACGGGATCATAAGGAGCTTTAAGATAAAGAATATTACCGTAATTCCATTCTGAGCCTTGTTAACGTTGTGCGTTATTGGAGTCATTATCCTCGCACTGGAACGTGCACGAACGGGGATGTTTTAAGCAGAGAAGAAAAATGGAGTAGCCATAAACCACAGGGTGAAGAAAAAACAAGAGCTTTATTGACAAATAAACATTAAAATATCAAGTACCAAATTTTGCGGTCATGAGAACAAAAGGAAGAAAAACCAATGTAGGGGCAAACCATAATCAGAGGTAATGTAATAGGGTACGAAACACCCAGTAAATGTCAATTTTATAGGTGCTTAGTTCTACATATAGTCCAGTGGACCTGTATAAAGAAATTGCATGTGCATGGAGATAAAGTGCTAATGAAAAGTATGGAGGCATGAGTGACATGTATGGAGTGGTGTCCTGATCAAGCCAAAGAAGCATATCACAGCCAAATTTCCAGCATGTGTCTCCCAAGTGTATACTGACCATGTCACATAGACACAATCTAACACTTACCCATATGGAAGTAGAATAGAGTGCCCCACGCAGCCCCGACGCGCGTTTTGCTAACGCTTTTTCAAGGGGACTTGTGGACATTTTGCAAATTCATATCGCATTATCTAAGCAAAAGGGCATAACTATAGGGGGTAAGGGCAAAAGTCCTTCTGCCCCATATGATGAGATCCAGTGCAGTCTCCAGGCTTATGCAGACGCTTGGACGACACAGTCATCGTCAGTCCCTCTTCACTTTCGTATTTTTTCTCCTCACCTTCCATGAGGCCTAACTGGTTTATTTTTTGATTACTATCACTATAGCAGGACTGTTTTTATCATTGCCATTTTGGCGTCTGCATGACTTTCTGATCTCTTTTTCCTCTGTTTTGGAACGAAAAAAATAGCAATTCTGCCATTTTTTATTTTTTTTTTGTTTGTGTGTTTTCAACATTTGGGATAAATATTTTATCAGTTCAGTCACACAAGCAATATGCATACTTTTTAGATTTTATTTACCTTCTGGAAAAAAGAAATATGTTATGAACGTTCATGTTTTTTTATTATTATTTTTTAACTATTTTTATTTTTTTGGTCTCCATTAGGGACTTAAACCTTTGATCACTTCATCGCTTGTATTATACGCTGCAATACTATAACATTGCAACATATTGTGAAATGAGCGATCTCCTGTGACGTCCATAAAGAGGAAGGGCTTCACAAGTATTCCAACATGACAGACACGGGGTAGTCTTCAGTAGGTCCTCCCTCTGCCAAGACAATGCCATCGTCACTGACAGGCATGTGGAGGGCCGATGTGCGTTGGAAGGGACACTTGATCCTCATTTTCAACCTCTTAAATGCCGCTGTCATGATTGAAAGTATCTAAGAGGCTGACCTGCTGTGATCAGAGCTCCATGTGCCACCATTGACCTTGGTCAGCCTTGACGAGCCGGTTCTAGGAATGATGCATCATAGTTGGGGGCTCTGATTCAGATTGCGCTTTACGGACCTGACTGCTTCATGGTCCCTTACACCTAGGTGTGGGATAAGCTGTTGGCCAGTTGGGCACTATCCACTAGTCGAGGTGGGTATGAAGAATGCCCTTCTTTCTGGCAGCTCAGCCCCCCAAACATAGCCTAACACTTTAGATACCTTCCGGTTCCCCCATGCATATGAATACAAGCATGACTTGAAACGCGTTGGTCATAAATATTGCACTATTTCATTTTAATCAGACCCTAACAAAGAATATTGGATTTTAACCCCAAGAATTGAGAAGCTAAGAACATGGTTAACCACATGCATCGCAGAATGGTTGAGATGGTTTTTCCTTTATACATCCATGCTGTGGGGCAAAAGCAAACCTGCCATATGGAAATCTAAGGATCTTAGACTTATACAGTACATGGCAGGTCCTGAATAGGGATGAGCGGACCCGTGGAAGTTTGGATTTTGGCACCCAACCCGACCTGTAGTCCAAAAGTTTGGTTTCGGGTACCAGAACTTTACCCGAACTTGAACCAGAACCTGAACCTCATTGAATTATATTGGGACCCGAACTTTGGAGGTGGAAAATTCTCTCTCTTCTCTTTCCCCCGGGACTCCGAACTTTGCAGCACACTTCCGGGATAAGTCCGTGTTCAGCGTTTAGCACCAGACAGTGACTGTCCGGAAGAAATCCCAAACTTTTAAGTTCCGGTTCGCTCATCTCTAGCCCTGAATGATGAAACACCTCTAACAATGTCTGGCTGAACACTTTCTCCCCCTTGAGATAAACATGCGTGCTTTGCTGATTCGAGCATGCATGTTTGTGAGTGATGTATCTGATCTGGCACCGCAGAGAATGGAACTGACTAATCTTCCTTTGAAATTGGAAACAGAACCCAATGCCTGCCATCATTTTGTATTCTATAGCCAGGAAGCTGATCCCTAAATTTTTCTCCAGGTTGACCCCCTACAACTGCCACGACCACCAAGAAATGTTTTAAGCAGAGAAGAAAAATGGAGTAGCCATAAACCACAGGTCGAAGAAAAAAACAAGAGCTTTATTGACAAATAAACATTAAAATATCAAGTACCAAATTTTGCGGTCATGAGAACAAAAGGAGGAACGACCAATGGAGGGGCAAACCATAAACAGAGGTAATGTAATAGGGTAAGAAACACCCAGCAAATGAAATTAGAAACATAACCCAATGCCCGCCATCATTTTGTATTCTATAGCCAGGAAGCTGATCCCTAAATTTTTCTCCAGGTTGACCCCCTACAACTGCCATGACCACCAAGAAAATGAAATAATAAACACAAATGACACAATGCAGCAAAAATACAAATAAGAAGCATCCAACAAATGTAGGCAATGGGGTATCCGGCCTGCGGCACAGTCCGCCGCTGCAGCAGACGCTTACACGGAAACATCTCGGTTTATACAGTTTTATATAAATATCTTCTTACTGAAGTATACAATACATTTGATAAGGGAATGGCGCATCCTACACTACCAAACTGGGACATTCTTACTCCTGACTTGTGTCAGCCACGTGAAAGCCAGCTGTAGACAGAGCCGACATGTCTTCTGCCTGCCAAGTCCTGGAAAAGATCCCGTACTCAGTCCAATGACATCTGCTGTATGACAAAGTGGCCTGTTGTCGCATAGAGTGCTATTCACACACAGATTATCCCGCTGCTTCTTTTTTATATGTGAACAATGAGTACATAAGGAGCATAAAGGTAATCAGAAAAGGTAACAATACTTTATTAAATTACATGTAAAAATGCAACATGCACATAATAACAATACAGTAGTACAAAAAATATATATATATAGTGCTCAAGGATGGTTAAAACAAAGCATGAGTGGACATTCCCCAGTGTGCACCGCCAATAGGGCCAGTGTGCAAGCATATAATTTGAATGTACTGCTATAGGTGCACATGAATGACTGCACCGGTATATCAACAATGCCCAGTGGCATAAAAAGTTTTAAGTATGTAACATAGCAGCACTTACCAAAAACAAGGCACCGAGGCAGGGCACACCAGGTGGGATCCACCAACGCAACCCCCGACGCGCGTTTCGCCTACAAATTGATTAGCTTTATCAAGGTATATGTCGGGTATAATATGAAGCGTCTTTATTCCGTGAGATATAATATTTCCATCCGTGTCTGAATGAGTGGATATGACGCACCGCCTAGTGAGATGCAGGGCCTGGTATCTCGGAGGATGGCTCGGTCACGGTGACTCCGATGGATCTAACAATCCCTAGGGGGGAGACAACGGATATATGACACTGAGAGTTATGTCGATGCCCGCAAGGTATGAGGCCGCAAACGAAAAAAAGCATACACCGGGGGTCCCGTGCAAACTTGAAAGATGAACTTTACTGAAGATTGGTAACAATTCGTATTTTTACAATATAACAGTCATGGGTATCCGATAAACTTTTTCTTACACATCGCGACGGTCAAAGCCTTTTCTCGGTCCCCGCCTTGGGAGGATGGTGGTATCTTTCCATTTGACTAATTGTGCTGTGTAATCCAGGAGCCACAATTTTCTACCTCCTCTCCTCACCAAAACCGCCCATAAAAAGCCACGTTTTTCGTTCCCCACGCACCACCTTCAACTGCCACTTATTGTCAAATCAGAAAAACAAGTTGCAATTCCAAACTGACACAGAAGAGGGCAGCATAGTACTGCAACTTGTAATACCAAAACAAGGCAGGAGAGGGCAGCATAGTATTAAATAATTTACCTCCTCCTAAGGCAAGACAGGGAGCCGGTGTCACAAGCGTAATCATGTAAGGAATAGAGAACACACTTACCATATGATATATAACATACATTAGTAATGTTTTTTTCTGGTCACTACAGATACACCTGGTGGTATTGGCTGTATTCTAGGAGGACCTTCACTTAAATAATAGGCAACTGCCTAACTAGAAATCACCTAAGATATGGAAATACTCAGAGCTGCTCCCATTATAAGGTCTCATGGTCAGGGTGCTATAATTCCTCCAAATGCTGGTCACTAAATGTCTCCTACTGGCTGTTGTGACATGTAAATCATCTTTAGCAGCAGGGGCACTGAGACGGATTACAAGTGGGTAAGACACAGTAACAGTAAGTAACAGTAAGTGGGGAGGGTCTTTGTCTCTACTGAAAGCGGGGGAGGGTATTTGTCTCTAAATAGAAAGTGGGGGTGGATATTTCTATCTCTAATGGAAGCGGAGGAGGGTCTTTGTCTCTCTACTGGAAGCGGAGGAGGGTCTTTGTTTCTCTACTGGAAGCAGAGGAGGGTCTTTGACTCTCTACTGGAAGAGGGGGAAGGTATTTGTATCTCTAATGGAGGCGTAGGAGGGTCTTTGTCTCTCTACTGGAAGCGGGGGAGGGAACTATTATCTCTAATGGAAGCGGAGGAGGGTCTTTGTCTCTCTACTGGAAGTGGAGGAGGATCTTTGTCTCTCTACTGGAAGTGGAGGAGGGTCTTTGTCTCTCTACTGGAAGCTGGGGAGGGTCTTTGTCTCTACTGGAAGCGGAGGAGGGTCTTTGTCTCTCTACTGAAAGCGGGGGAGGGTCTTTGTCTCTCTACTGGAAGCAGAGGAGGGTCTTTGTCTCTCTACTGGAAGCAGAGAAGGGTCTTTGTCTCTCTGCTGGAAGCGGAGGAGGGTCTTTGTCTCTCTACTGGAAGTGGAGGAGGGTCTTTGTCTCTCTACTGGAAGCTGGGGAGGGTCTTTGTCTCTACTGGAAGCGGAGGAGGGTCTTTGTCTCTCTACTGAAAGCGGGGGAGGGTCTTTGTCTCTCTACTGGAAGCAGAGAAGGGTCTTTGTCTCTCTACTGGAAGCAGAGAAGGGTCTTTGTCTCTCTACTGGAAGCGGAGGAGGGTCTTTGTCTCTCTACTGGAAGTGGAGGAGGGTTTTTGTCTCTCTACTGGAAGCAGAGAAGGGTCTTTGTCTCTCTACTGGAAGCAGAGGAGGGTATTTGTCTCTCTACTGGAAGTGGGTGGAGGGTGTTTGTCTCTTAATAGAAAGTGGGGAGGGTCTTTGTCTCTCTACTGGAAGCGGGGGAGGGTAGTTGTATCTCAACTGGAAGCAGAGGAGGGTCTTTGTCTCTCTACTGGAAGCGGGGGAGGGTCTTTGTCTCTCTACTGGAAGTGGAGAAGGGTCTTTGCCTCTCTACTGGAAGCAGAGGAGGGTCTTTGTCTCTCTACTGGAAGCGGGGGAGGGTCTTTGTCTCTCTACTGGAAGCGGAGGAGGGTCTTTGTCTCTCTACTGGAAGCGGAGGTCGGTCTTTGTCTCTCTACTTGAAGTGGGTGGAGGGTGTTTGTCTCTTAACAGAATGTGGAGAGGGTCTTTATCTCCCTACAGAAAGTTGGTGAGTGTCTTTGTTAACACAAAGTGGAGAAGGTCTTGGTCTTTGCTCTTGCTTTCCAATCTGCCAATGTGCATAAAGACATAATAGAAAGTACAATAACTGTACTGTGATCTCTTGTGCGCTATGCAGGACTGGGATCTACCACTATATGTCACCATATGGCGTGAATATCAGTGTTGGTGTTTGTATAGAGATTTTTAATAGTAACAGCGCGGTCATCTGCCGAGGTTCTCCTACATCCACTATTAGGGTGTGCCACCATATTTGTAATCAGGGTTACCACTCAGAAGTTTCCCCCACCCTGAACCAAAAACCCTATCTCATGGTCGCGGTTTGTAAGTGTGAATTCTGGGCGACAGCTTTCATAGCTGCCACTGTTAATGGTGACCTGATTGGTTATCGCCAATATACCTAACAAACCTTTTACACTATTGAAGCCTTTGGGGACTGATTTCGGCATCTGCCCTGAGGCTGCAGGATTTAGTTTATGGTTCGCCTCTCTTATCAGTTCCTCCTGACTTCAGACCTTCCATCCTCTTCCATGTTTTCTTCCTCTGTGCATTGTACAAGTAGGAAGTCGGGATTTAGGGATTATTTCATGGTGTGAATGTAGCCGCTTCCTCTTCAGCGCACTGGTAATGTATTCTACCTACTTTCTCCCATGCCCCTGGTGCCGCTGATTATTCAGGACCTGCGACTGCTTATCTCTGTGCCCAGCTCCAGCACGCGGACACACTCTGCATATTATATCTCAGCTGTCGCAGTGTTATCAGTCTTTGCGTAGAACTGGACTGACCATTCTCGGGCCTTAATTAAGGGTTTATTCCGCTTTAAGTTGTGGTGTATCACTAGGACGTGTTCCAGCCTCCTAATCATTTGGCCTAGGTCCACCACCAATCCCCCACCTAGCATCACTAAGTCTATTTTTCTGATTCATAGCTGCAAATACTCTGCCTTTCGGCGAAGATCAAGTGTAGTATTGCTCGAAAAGTCCTGGGTCACCCTAGTAGGTCGGTACATCATGGACGATGAGTAAGGTGAGCTGAGTAACACACTGGGTGGCCAATATAGTCACCTGGTGAAATCTTGGCCCTCCAATATCGAAGCTATTAAGTCATGTAGGTTTGATTGCCCGAGGTGTGACGCTCACCAGGAATGGTGACCCTGGGGGGCCTTAACTCACCGGGCGTGAGAAACCCACTTGAGTTCATGGTCCTTCAGTTTTTCATACTTTTTCAGCACACACTCTTTTCCACGCCTTTTGCTATGATGGGAAATTTTTCGATTCCACGTCGAAGGTCTGGCTTACATCTGCACTCTTTATGTATTTTTTCACTTGTGTGTCCCCCTTTGCACGCGGGACTGTCTCTAGGACTTTTCAGGGTGCGGTTCCCTCCACCGAATTCCTCCTGATCGTTCTAGAGGGGAAAGTGTGTGGCCATCAGATTCTTCCTCCCCTGACCTTTGGTTCTCCTCTCTTGGGAGGGCAGCCGACCTTAGATGGCTCCTACTTTTACTTGGTTTGGAACCCAGGTAGATGCTGGGAGCAAGACTGGTTCTCCCTTGACTTCGGCTTGGGGAGGCCACGTGTCCCCAACCGTCAGTGTGGCCTTCTGGCTCGTAGGGACAGTTATTGGGGGTTTTTACTCCTGTTGTAGAGGGCTATGATTGACAGCATCTTGGACCATTTAGTCCTCTTTTTAGTGTACTTGGGCTCTTAAAAAAATAACAATGAAAAAAAAAAGGTCAAAATCCCATGCATAGACATAGAGCTAAGAGATCTGTTTCCACCACTAGGAGGCGCACACTGCATTCTGTTCATTCGTTAAAAGGGTTGTCCAGTAGGTAAAAATTCTGTACAAAAGGTTAAAAAAAAATTCTTTCCAAAGCTACTTAGCCTCCTACTGGTCTCTACTATCTGATTTAGGAACATGTGAACCCTGCAGCCAATCACTGGCTGCAGTGTCTCACTGCTATAACTGTTACTTGTGAAATGTGGCAACATCATCACTTAAGAAATTTGCAGAGATTGAACGGGAGAGATGAGGTGAGTATTGCTTCTTTTATTTTTTATCCCATACTATTTTTTTTTTACCCACCAGGCAATCTCTTTAATAGAAATATTGTATGCGGTAAGCTCCTGTGCTCCCCCTAGTGGTGGCTGCCGACAGTCAGAATGTTATTTCTTTCACTTTATGCCCATGCATTTGGAGCTCTGAATCAGAAGAATTATTATCACCAGCAGATCTATTGAAATATATTAAGAAAGGTGAGTTCTAAGTCTGTACTAATTGACTAAAACATGTACAAATTAAAGGGGTTGTTCCATCTCTGTGAGTAATCACCTACTTTATCTAACGGATAGGTAATAATTTGATGACTACTGGGGGTTTTTACAACTGGGACCCCCCATTAATGCAGAGAAAGCGGCTCTGCAAAGCCTTGATGGACTAGAGCTCTATTTACTTGTATTGTCTACGGGACTGCTGGAGATAGCTGGTTACAATGCTCGGCTATGTCCGACAGTCCCATAGACAATGAATGAAGTGGTGGTGCACATGATCTAGCAGAGCCTTGCTTGAGTTGAGGGAATCCTTTTAAATATTTTTTTTCCCCTAAAATAGTAATTCAACCCCTTTCAATAGGAGAGGGAATAGTATACTGATCACTGGGGGTCTGACCATCTAAATGGAGTGGGAGACGAGATGTGCACCTCCGCTCCATTCTCTGTCCATGGGAGGTGATTGTGGTCCCATAGTCAATGAATGGCTCTTGGTAAAACTCTGCTCCATTCAGACGGGGCTCTGTAGGGCCACGTTCTCAGGTTTGCTCGGGGTCCAAGAAGACAACCCTTTTATTATTTTCCACTTTGCTTTGTACTTGGATGTAATCTACAGTTCTTCATTATGTCTATTATCTGACTATAATGTTCTTCCATGAGATGATTGACGGGAAGGACCCAAAAAATACCTGCCCCCCTCCTGACCACTACTTATTCTCACTTATCTCTATTCCAGGACTATATAACGTAGCTGCGGTGTCTCCTATTATTTACCTAGTAAACTCATAAACGTCGGCCCCCACAGGTTTTATCCCAGGGGTCTCATCCTCCTCCGTCTAATTTCAATGCTCGGCTGAACACTTCATACAGCTCATTACATTAAAGACTCAGATTAACCACATCCGTGAAATTGGAAAAATAGACACAGTCCTGAAAATGTTGTGATAATGTAAATGGGGGGTAATTATCACAATGTGTTCTGTATTTAGAGGAAATAGTTCGGCTCTTGCAAATATGTGATGATGAGAACAAATGTATGCAGCAATATGGTAGAATTAAAGGGATTATTGGGATGCGCAGTGCAAAGGTGCTACCTGCAATAGCAATATGTAGGGTGCAGAGTCTGTCATTGGTTTACATTTATACTGTATGTACAAGCCTGTCCAAAATATTTTCTGTATCTCGTGTGTTTTTTTTTTTTTTAACATGCTAATAGTTGCACATGCATTTATTTTTGGGGGACCCCTGAAAATTGCTGAGGTATGAATGGAGAGAGCTGCGCATGCGCATCACTCCTCCATTTCTTAAAGAAGCCCTCCTCCTCCCATCAAAGTTTTTATCCTCTTAATATATTGCAGCCATCATATTCTATAGCACTGTATTATTACAATTTCTCATTTTGCCTTTCTACCCAGCTAATTCTTCTCTCTTTTCCATTAGGTCTGTGACATCACGTGATTGATAACTGAAGCCAGCGTGGACACGCTGAGTTCTTCGAGGCTCCTATTGAGTTGTCTTGGCAGGAGTTCTCAGAACTTCATGTACCTCATGCGGAGTTCAACCACTGGCTCTTCTCGATGGAATTTAGTGACCTTCTCCACCAGGCCACCTGACCACACTTCACCATCAAGCCGCAGGCGTTGGGTCTTTCCAGCCCCACAGCAGTCCAGAACATGGGGTGATACCCTTGTACTTGGCACCTCCTTCAGCTGCATCAGCGTCCTGTCTCCAACACTTGACTGTGCATTAGGTGTGAGCCTACCTCCGCTTCTTCTCTGGGATTGTCATCATCTTCAACTTCCGTGGCGCATACCGGCTCCACCTGAGTCGCTTTCAGACACCGGGGTAGTGCAGATATCTTCCTGCAGGCAATTGTCACCATCTCCCTCATCCCTCGACGTCCTGCATCACATCTCCATCGTGCATTGGATGAGGTTCTTCTCGTCTCACCACCCCGTTCTCTCCAGTTCTCCGCCTGTTCTCTGTGGTCACTTGATAATGGGTGGACCTTCTCTTCCAGGCACGTCACTACCTCCAGTAGACGAAACCTTTGGAGGACTTTGTGCCCTTTCTCTTCTCCATCGCCCATGTCATGATGAACGTGGCTTTCCCATTGTGCTGCGCCACTGTTCATCAGTAATGGTCCTACTTCCTTGAGGACATTAATTCCCAATGTCACGATGGGTCAACTTCTGATGGGGCCTTTCACCAGTATGATCCCCTACTTTCCCAAATTCTTTTCACAGACACGCATCTCCATACCACACCCGGCACTGAAATAGGTAACTGGTTAGCGGCTGTCAATCGGATAACTGGGCCTCCTCTGGATCGGGAGATGTTGGGGAAGTGTTGACGGAAATATGCTTCTGGCATTGTGGTCATCTGGGACCTCGTGTCCATTAAGCAGGGAATCCTCTCAGCTAGGCATCAACTTCAACGGTATTCTTCTCTCGTGTCCACTTCCTGACAAATGTAAAGAATAGTGATGAGCGAATATACTCGTTACTCGAGATTTCCGAGCATGCTCGGGTGTCCTCCGAGTATTTTTTAGTGCTCGGAGATTTAGTTTTTCTTGCCGCAGCTGAATGATTTACATCTGTTAGCCAGCATAAGTACATGTGGGGATTCCCTAGCAACCAGGCAACCCCCACATGTACTTATGCTGGCTAACAGATGTAAATCATTCAGATGCGACGCTAAGAACTAAAACTCCGAGCACTAAAAAATACTCGGAGGACCCCCGAGCATGCTCGGGAAATTTCGAGTAACGAGTATATTCGCTCATCACTAGTAAAGAATAACTTTTTTTTGGAAGTGGGGGGGGGGGGATCTGGAATTATTAAAAGTGTTTGCAGCTGTAAGGATTAGCGGAACTCCTAGGGTGAACCCGGTAGACCACGGCAACGAACCTCCTCAGGGTGAACTGACCTGGTAGACCACCCCCTATACAGGGAGTGTCAGGGGCAGGCCCAAAGGAGACTATCGCCGTGGATGCTGATACCAGGGGACAGGACGAAGGAGGAGCACTAGGGAAAGGCGAGGAGAAAGGTGGCGGAAGCTGGAGGTACCAGGGGAGACTGAACTGGCACAGGAAGAGGGAGACGGAGGGAGAACAAACTGGAGAGGCAGGGAGAAACGGAATAAAGTGGGAATAGACACGGTAGGACTGAGGGCAAAAAAGGGACAAAAGAGAGGAAACCTAGGAAGAAGAGCACAGGGCAGGGAGTCAGGAAGTATACGGAACAGACTGACGGAGAACCATGCAAGCTCAGAGAGGAGAGGGACCAGAGTCTAACGTGAAGTACAATAGACAAGCAGGCAAAGGTCAGAGGAAGAGGCAAACTAATAAAGGAAGCGTACCTTGAACTTCCGGGTCAGGAAGCCACCGGCATTAAGAAAAGGAGGAACGGAGGGAGAGAAGGCCAACCAGTGGAAGTACGCGTGCGCTGCTGGAGCCGGAGGAAGGAATGCGCATGCGCCGCAGCCGGGAACCAAGAGCCGGCGAGGAGACCGGAAGTGAAGAGTCCCGGCAGCAAGCAGACGGACCAGGAGCATGCAGGAGCAGACAGACACGCCGGGAGCCGGAGGAGGGACCAGCCGAAGCGGCAGCAAAGGAAGAAGCGCGCCGGGACTGGTAAGTATGCTGTGAAGGAGATGGAGGTGCGGCAGGCGTGACAGCAGCTTTGTAATAATATCTACAAATGTTTGAGAAATGTCTGTTTAATCCATTAAGAAATACTTTTGGAAGCTAGGTGGCTCAGTGGTTAGCACTGCATGATGGCTCAGTGGTTAGCACTGCAGCCATGCATCGCTGCGGTCCTGGGTTCAAATCCCACCAAGGACAACATCTACAAGGAGTTTGTATGTTCTAGCCGTGCTTTCGTGGGTTTCCTCCAGGTTCTGCAGTTTTTTCACACACTGCAAAGACATACTGATAGGGAATGGAGATTGTGAGCCCTAATGGGGACTGCAATGACAATATCTGTAAAATGCTGAGGAATATCATGGTGCTATATTAGCAAAAGCATAAGAAGTATTAATAAATGCCTTAATGACCTTAGCAGTACAAATGTCTTCATCTCACTTTCTCAGGCTAATCTTCAAAAATAAATTAGAAATGATACTGTGAGAACAAAGTGGATAAAATACAGCAGGATGGGTAAGTGTTGGTCTCTGAGGGCCTCCTTCTAGGTCATTGTATAATTACTTCATTTAAATTTTACTCTGTTAAAGCTAATGAGTTCTGTTCAGAAAATAAACAGGGAAGGTAGAAGAGGTGGATACACCATGCTAAAATGGGATTATTTGTCCACCTTTGAAGGCATTTTTCTCACCTAAAAGAGGACTATTTACCATTTGTTTTTTCACATTTAACTGGATTACATGATGTAATAGGCGCTGCAGAGCAAAATGAAACTTTCGCCTTCCCTTTGCAGAGATATTAGCAATCAAAGTATTTGGCAGCTAAACAGTTAGTTTTTTTTAAGTTAAAGTAGGCATTACCAGAGAGATTTCACTTGTGGGTGTGTACTTATGTCTCTATGCTGCACAGACCAATTATAAGTAGGCAACAACACAAGGGGAAAAAAAAAAAAACACGTCTCCTTACTGCGGACTGATGACACTTGCAGTAGCAGACCTGAATGTGATTAACTTCTTTCATCTCTGGTCACTGGCAGTCAGTGTGGGGGGGGGGATGAGACAGTGCTGCAGAAGATGAGTCTAATTACAAACAGTTCTTTTAGCTCTGCTCTCAAATTCAACTGAGCTTTATTTGGCAGGACCCAGTACACATTTACATTGATAAGACAAGTGTAGTTGTGCCAACTCTGCTGTACTGCCTCTTCTCCCCACACTGACTGCTGGAGATGAAAGCTGAAAGCTATTAATCACTCTCAGATCTGCTGTTCTCCAGCACTTGATCCCTCTGTATTGAGGAGACAATTTTTCAATATATGGCTCACACTGAACCTATTCTAAGCAATTGCGTGGACATGTTCTTCTTTCCCCAGTGGTTTTCTGCCTGCTTATGATTGGTAAGCATCAAAAAAGGACAAAGTAAAAGCCCCTCTCTGGTAATTTCAACTTGGACTTTAAAAAATAAATAAATAACTGTTTAGGTGCCAAATACGAAATGTTGTGAGTCCAGTTCAACTTGAAAAATTTTGTGAAAGGTCCTTTTTTAAATGCACGCATTTTAAGATAAGTATTATTTTTGTAGTTGGGTTTAATTAAAAAATGTAGCACCGTTTGCCTTCTATAGCCTGTGTGCTGCACTGTCCATTTCAGGCTGCAGAATGGATTAACTAAGGAGCCGTCAGTGAGCTCATTATGAGGAGCTTTTAACATTTTTTATCTGTCTTTTTCTTAATAAAACCCAATCGCAAAAATATTTTTAGCCCCAAATATTGTATATGCATTTAAGGAAAAAAATTAAAAAAAAATATATATATATTTATTGTTCTCTGGGGTGGACCCAGTATATAGTCTAAGCCTTATATATTGCTGTTTGTAAGTTAGCAAGAAAAGGTATATATATAAAATAGTAAGTAAAGCAGCACTTGAAACAAGACCTGACTACACGTGGGTGATTTGTAGTCTGTTACCACGGAGATATAGAAATCTCACACTCCCAGCATAATAAAACTTCTACAGAGCCTCGTGACCGAATTCTGGGAGAAAATATTGTCATATTTCCTGTGTTGATTTTTATGGATCTTCTTGATTTCTTTAAAGCCTTTTTTCTATCCTTTTGTTTCACAAATAAAATGTATTACTAGATTTTTCTAGAGCATCGATTTCTGAAAACAGACCTGACCCCTGAGGAGGCAAAAATCAGGTTATTGGGTCATATATTTATTCACCTTTCTCATAGCAGTGATTACATTCTGTATTATACAGATCGGGTTTCCTAAGAGTAGGTGATACATTATATTTTTGTGATTCCCCTTTAAGCTTGGGACATGGAAGGAAAATGAGGAGATAAAATTAATGGCTCACGAAAGATCTAGGATTAGAATACTGCCTTCAACTTCGCATGCACAATGTTGAGTGTTCCAGTTTTGGGGCTCATCTAGGTCTATATATACTATTGCTATATAGTATTGAACACAAAAAAAATGATATCTTGTTGCTTTTGAATTGTTTTCCTTTTAATATTTCACAAGTTGTTATGTTATACATTTTCTTTTATCCTTTATTCATTATGAATATTCATCATTACTAAGATAAATCCTGCCTGACACTCACCGCGGAGCCGTAAAAATGAAATTTCTCTATAAAAATATTTATCTTACATTATACGACTGTTAATAAAGTTTATGAGTCTCCTTTGTCAAATCCATCATGTTTGGAAACATTCTAAAAAAAAAAAAAGCAATGAGCGGTATGCAGTACATAAAAGCAAGAGACGTATGATTGCATTATTGGATTTTTAAGTCTAATTATCAATATATGATTTAGTTTGTCTTTTTTTAAGAGGGATTTTTAATTTTGGTTGCCTTTGTGTCATTCTTGTGATTTGGGATGTTTCTACTCCGAGGAACAATGATTTAATTGAAGGGGTGTTATAAGAAGGGGCTCACTAGGTGAGGTGGATCCTCTAAGCCCAAGGTCAGGGTGGGCACATGGTCCACGTGCATCGTCGCAGCAGATGGATAAGGCATGCAGAACACGGACAGTTAACTGGGGGACTGGAAGCTGTAGGCAGCCAGGAGATGTCCTGAAGACCACAGACAGCTTGCGGAGTTACTGAAGTCAACAAAAAAATAGGAGACTGAAGGACCGGAAGCGGGAAGCAGCATGAAGATGTTTTAGAGAATGCAGACAGGATGCAGAGTTACTGAAGGACAAAGGCAAACAGGAGACTGAAGGATTGGTGGCTACAGGCAGACAGGTTGTAGACAAAACTCCGGAGTAACCAAAACATCTAAATATCATGGAAGCCACAGTCAGCTAAGAATGGAAGTTCTGGAAACCGCCTAAGAAGACACAGCAAATGTCCTAAAAGACCAGAAAATAGCAGACAGAACTCTGGAGTAACTAGAAAGTCTGAATAGCATGGAAGCTACAGGCAGATTAGAGACGTCCTGGAGACTGTACACAGTAGTGGCACTGAAAGCAATAGACATTCAACTCAGTTACTGGAAACCAAACCACAAGTGCCCTGGAGATGTTCTGAAGAATGCGGATAGGAACTGTTCACAGACAACCTAAGAGTGTTACCGGAAAGTCTTAATACAAAGCCCCAGACGTGTGTCTTGGGAGGGCTTCTATAGGCCTAGAAAGTTCAAACATGGGAGTATGCCAGGCTACTTACAAAGCCTGACGTGCAGCACAAGAAGATTTAGCGGACCGGAGTGTTGGGAGCAGAGCCCAGATCTGGATCAGGTGTGTAACAAGGTGGTTAGCTGTCTGTTATGGTTTAATAGTTAATCCAACCTCCTTCTTTGTTTCTCCATTAACTGTGATGGAGAAAGGGTATGGCTTAGCTAATAAAATGAGCCAAAAGGCCAACTCTTTTCAAGCATGTTTTGGAGGACTTATGGAGATGACGGTTCCTGGATAATGGCACTAAAATTAGAACGTTGGTGCAGGATTCAGAATTAAAGTACATAAGCAAATTTTGTTATTTTCAATTTGCAAAACATACAAAAAACTTTTCTTGTCCATAGACAACTTCTTTAATAGAAAGGACCTTAAAAGGACTCCTAATAGAAAGGTCCTTTAAGGACCCTCATCTATTGGTAAAATTAAAGAGCAAGGGCTAAAACAGTCTCAACTAGGTTTGCAGGACCCTTGTCCGGTGACCATATTGACCAGAGCCCTACGAACCTCGCAGCAAACAGGAGGAGGTTTACAGGGCCCTGGTCTAATGGCCACGGACTACCAGTCTCCTGGACCAGGCTTAACTCTAGTCTGTACTGCTAGAGGACACGGCACCTCTGTGCATTACACCGTCTGATTATAGTGGGACCTATGTAATGCTGCACGTCACCCTGTGGTGGCGCTGAATCAAAATCTTTCATGCTGTTAGGTTCAGTCACTAATCTTACCGTTTTGTGGATACAGCTCCTTTGCAGAGCCATGTGTCAGAATGCAAACAAACCTTATACGTAGTCTCAGCCTAAACTTTTAATGTCTGTACTTCAGTGAGAAAACGGGCGAAAGCAACTCATGACTGCAAGACCTGACTACACACAGAGTTGACTTGTAGTCTGTTACCAGGGGCTCGGTCACATGACATCCCTAACAACCAGCATATTAAAGGGAGCAGAGCTTCTACAGAGCCTCATCTCTGAATTCCGGGCCATATTTCCAGGACTGATTTTTAGGATTCTTCTTGACTTTTTCATGCCACCTTCTAACCTTTTATTTCCCCGAATAACTGGACGGTAAATTCCGGATGATGAAGTTGGAGACCTTGAATACGTGAAGTGTTTTTGTGAATGAATCTGTCACAGTCCGGAGTATTTATTTCTGAATTTCGCCGTTCCTCTTGGCTTGTGCGTTTCCACATTTCCGCTACAAAACAAAACATGGAAGAGTTCTGTGTAAACAGTCCCGAACTTGAGGTTAGAAGGCGGGAAGTTTTCTTCTGCTTTGTGCAGACAATCTTCCAAGTTTCTGGCAATGTAAAATAATGAATATATTTTTTTAAAATTATTCTGCAGGAAAAAAAAATCATATTATGCTATTTTCTATTAACAGTTATTATTACAATATCTATATTTTAATCATTTTAAATATATTCTTATTATAATTGGGTCCGTTGGCTATGTGAGCGCTGCATGCTCATGACACACACCACAGACCCCGAATATCTGTCCCCTATAAGTAGCAGACACAGTACCTTATAGGTGCAGTAACCACAGTATCAGTATCAACCACATTACTCCCATATCAGCTCTCTCTATTCCAGCAAGTCCCACAGCGCACACATCATTAAAGTCCACCCCCTAAAAATCCCAGCCACCGTGTCCCTATATAATTTCCAGTGGCTCTACATCAACAGCAGCTACAAATAGGCAGTTCTATGACTATTTGCATTCATTTCACACCTTTTCACCCTCTGGGAGTTAGGAAGCTTAGTTTGGATTAGGACAACAATTGGCGTCCTGCTAGTTAAAGTAGCTATTTTGAATATTTCAAATTGCTGCTGTTTAAAGGAAAAGGCTGAGCTTCCCCCTCAATAGAAGCCACAGTGCCCTAATATCTGTCCCATGCGCTAATCAGTCACAATCAGTACCCACATTATATGGGTCTTAGATGAGTAGCAGCCACAGTGTCAGCCACATTACTCTACTCCAGCAATTCCCACAGCGCACACATCAGTAGCAGCTATAGTACACCCCCTAAAAATCCCAGTCACCATGTCCCTATATAATTTCCAGCCACAGTTCTATAACTATTTGCATTCATTGCACACCTTTTCATCCTCTGGGAGTTAGGAAGCTTAGATTGACTTAGGACAGCAATTAGTGTCCTACTGGTTAAAGTAGCTATTTCGTCTAATATAAATTGCTGCTAAGTGTTTAAAGGGAAAGGCTGAGCTGCACCCTCATTAGAAGCCACAGTACCCCTTCATCTGTCCCTAAAACTAGGCCTCCAATCTTTATCAGCCACACTGCAAAGGTCCCTGTACACATTACAGTGATGACAGCCAAATCTGCCAATATTGGCAGGAGGAGTCAACAGTCTAATCTGTATGGTGGTCTCACAACTCTCCCCCGACAGATGATCCTGACCGAGAATTTGGCAAGTTAAATTTCGGTGACTGATAAGGCGCTGCCAGAAGAGCCTGATGGGGGCTATGTAATAGATAACAAAGGAGAGCTTGGCAAGACCTGAACGGTCCTGGATATGGGGGACTCAGGAGCCATCGACAGCCATCTGTTCTACCTGGGGGTGATTGTATGTTCCCGAGGTCTTGATGTGATCAGCATGATGCAAACCCCACTGATGCTATTTTATGGACACAATATGAATGGCACTCTTATGTGCACTGTATGGCTGTACTATATGGTCGAACTTCATGGCTAGTGATAACATTTTGGCAAATCTGTGACAGTATTACAGCATATAAAAATGAAATAAGTTATATAAATAAATAATAATCTTTATTTTTATATAGCGCTAACATATTCCGCAGCGCTTTACAGTTTTGCACACATTATCATTACTGTCCCCGATGGGGCTCACAATCTAGAATCCCTATCAGTATGTCTTTGGAATGTGGGAGGAAACCGGAGAACCCGGAGGAAACCCACGCAAACACGGAGAGAACATACAAACTCTTTTGCAGATGTTGTCCTTGGTGGGATTAGAACCCAGGACCCCAGCGCTGCAAGGCTGCAGTGCTAACCACTGCACCACCGTGCTGCCCCTAAAAAATAGGCTAATTTTTGCACATTATCTGCAGATTTCATCCTTCGGTTAGCACCTACAACAGATGAGCATGTGAGATGTTAGAAACTCTGCACAGTGCTTACATACTGCAATCCTCTGCATCTTTTTTTATTACGCTCGTAATTTGCATTTGCAGTTGATCTCTGTATGTGTCCAGTATTATTTGGACACTGTATGGTGGAACTATTATCTGAGCACTGTATGGTGCTGTTTACATGGTAAAGTACTTCAGTATTATTTGGGCACTGTATGGCGGAACTATTATCTGAGCACTGTATGGGGCTGTTTACATGGTAAAGTACGGCAGTATTATTTGGACACTGTATGGTGGAACTATTATCTGAGCACTGTATGGGGCTGTTTACATGGTAAAGTACGGCAGTATTATTTGGACACTGTATGGCGGAACTATTATCTGAGCACTGTATGGGGCTGTTTACACAGTAAAGTACTTCAGTATTATTTGGGCACTGTATGGCGGAACTATTATCTGAGCACTGTATGGGGCTGTTTACACAGTAAAGTACTTCAGTATTATTTGGGCACTGTATGGCGGAACTATTATCTGAGCACTGTATGGGGCTGTTTACATGGTAAAGTACGGCAGTATTATTTGGACACTGTATGGCGGAACTATTATCTGAGCACTGTATGGGGCTGTTTACACAGTAAAGTACTTCAGTATTATTTGGGCACTGTATGGCGGTACTATTATCTGAGCACTGTATGGGGCTGTTCACATGGTAAAGTGTGGCAGTGTTATTTGGACACTGTATGGCGGAACTATTATCTCAGCACTGTATGGGGCTGTTTACACGGTAAAGTACAGCAGAATTATTTGGACACTGTATGGCGGAACTATTATCTGAGCACTGTATGGGGCTGTTCACATGGTAAAGTACGGCAGCATTATTTGGACACTGTATGGCGGAACTATTATCTGAGCACTGTATGGGGCTGTTTACACGATAAAGTGTGGCAGTATTATTTGGGCACTGTATGGTGGAACTATTATCTGAGCACTGTATGGGGCTGTTTACAAGGTAAAGTACGGCAGTATTATTTGGACACTGTATGGCGGAACTATTATCTGAGCACTGTATGGGGCTGTTTACAAGGTAAAGTACGGCAGTATTATTTGGACACTGTATGGCGGAACTATTATCTGAGCACTGTATGGGGCTGTTCACACGGTAAAGTACAGCAGAATTATTTGGACACTGTATGGCGGAACTATTATCTGACCACTGCATGGTGCTGTTTACATGGTAAAGTACGGCAGTATTATTCGGGCACTGTATGGTGGCACTATTATCTGAGCACTCTATGGGGCTGTTTACATGGTAAAGTGTGGCAGTATTATTTGGACACTATGGTGGAACTATTATCTGAGCACTGTATGGGGCTGTTTACATGGTAAAGTACGGCAGTATTATTTGGGCACTGTATGGTGGAACTATTATCTGAGCACTGTATGAGGCTGTTCACATGGTAAAGTGTGGCAGTATTATTTGGGCACTGTATGGTGGCACTATTATCTGAGCACTCTATGGGGCTGTTTACATGGTAAAGTGTGGCAGTATTATTTGGACACTATGGTGGAACTATTATCTGAGCACTGTATGGGGCTGTTTACAAGGTAAAGTACGGCAGTATTATTTGGACACTGTATGGCGGAACTATTATCTGAGCACTGTATGGGGCTGTTCACACGGTAAAGTACAGCAGAATTATTTGGACACTGTATGGCGGAACTATTATCTGACCACTGCATGGTGCTGTTTACATGGTAAAGTACGGCAGTATTATTCGGGCACTGTATGGTGGCACTATTATCTGAGCACTCTATGGGGCTGTTTACATGGTAAAGTGTGGCAGTATTATTTGGACACTATGGTGGAACTATTATCTGAGCACTGTATGGGGCTGTTTACATGGTAAAGTACGGCAGTATTATTTGGGCACTGTATGGTGGAACTATTATCTGAGCACTGTATGGGGCTGTTTACATGGTAAAGTACGGCAGTATTATTTGGGCACTGTATGGTGGCACTATTATCTGAGCACTGTATGGGGCTGTTCACATGGTAAAGTGTGGCAGTATTATTTGGGCACTGTATGGTGGAACTATTATCTGAGCACTGTATGGGGCTGTTTACATGGTAAAGTACGGCAGTATTATTTGGACACTGTATGGTGGCACTATTATCTCAGCACTGTATGGGGCTGTTTACATGGTAAAGTACGGCAGTATTATTTGGGCACTGTATGGTGGCACTATTATCTGAGCACTGTATGGGGCTGTTCACATGGTAAAGTACGGCAGTATTATTTGGGCACTGTATGGTGGCACTATTATCTGAGCACTGTATGGGGCTGTTTACATGGTAAAGTACGGCAGTATTATTTGGGCACTGTATGGTGGCACTATTATTTGAGCACTGTATGGGGCTGTTTACATGGTAAAGTACGGCAGTATTATTTGGGCACTGTATGGTGGCACTATTATCTGAGCACTGTATGAGGCTGTTCACATGGTAAAGTACGGCAGTATTATTTGGGCACTGTTTAGTAATATTCTGTATATACATTGCTGAATAAATAGTTGAACAATGTATAGCTCTATAATTTGTGACCACTGTGTTACGGTTAGCGGTAGTATTACTTGGTGATTGTATGGCGGTGTTATAAGGAACGAACTGGGACTCCCATAATAAAGTGAATACAACAGGGCAGGATTATTTAGAATAGCATATCTCTGGCCCAACAAAGTGTAAATCCATTCGTTGAATTAGACAGTCAGATTTTATTTTCCTAATTGTGCATTTCTCTATATAGATATCATTTTGATTATTTCTCTCTGTAGAGACTGATCTTTAACGATTACGACCCCACATAGTACTTAATGTCCTCGTGAAAAATCACATAAAGATATAATTCCATAAACACATCGGCGGTAATACGTGCGCCGCGGTAGGAGATCTGCAACCTCACGAATAATACAACTTCATTTGCCTCCATATCTTCGTCCCCTTATGGGCCGCAGAGGATTATATTATATTGTCTCGTCAGCTTTGCCCCGAAGCGGCATGAATAATGAGCTCCGTGTTCGTCTGACAAATCCTCGCACTGTGGAGAGATTTGCAGTCAGATTTAGTGGTAATTATACCAGGAAAGTGCAATATGCTGCCACTCCTGAGCCCGGGAATAATAGGAAATAGTAATAATATGAAACGTCATCATGAACATCCTTTATATCGCCAACCTATGCACATGCTCCTAAATATGGGGCTTCAAAGATAATCTGTTAATAACTTGTATTCTCCATTAAAAAAAAAACTTCTGGAACTTTTCTTTTTCTTTTTAGTACTTTGCATTGGGTCATCCCTCAGTTATTCTTCCTGGAAATGTGTAAATCAGTTGACCAGCGGATGCCACCATTTCCCTCGTCTACACAGTCTGGAGGTTCAAAGTGCAGCTGGATAGTTTTAGGCCTCATTATGACGTCCATTTTTTCACTTACAAGTTTTGGTCGCGGTCTGGTTCACATATTTTTATGCAGCTGCCACACTCAGGTGGGGAGAGCCGCCAGCCAGTCCGTGCATTGCAGTCCGATTTATATGTCCTTATGATAGATTATAAATATCAGATCCTCGGGGGTCTGACACTTGACAACCCCACCCATCATCTTCTATCACCTGCATGTCATCAATGTGAACAGCTACAACAGCAAACACGTAGAGCAGATACCAATTACAGTTGTGGGAAAAAGAGTTTGCCCCCTCCCTTATTTCGTATTCTTTTGCATGTTTCCCACATTTAAATGTTGCAGATCACCAAAGAAATGTAAATATTAGACAAAGATAACACAAATAATCACAAAATGCAGTTTATAAATGAAGGTCTTTATTATCAAGAGAAAAAGAAAGCCAAACCTACAGGGCCCTGCGTGAAAAAGTGATTGCCCCTAAACCTAATAACTGGTTGGGCCACCTGTATCAGCAACAACTGTAATCAAGCAGTTAACTGGTAATAACTAGCGATAACGATAGCGATAACTGGCAATGAGTCTTTTACAACGCTCTGGAGGAGGAATTGTTGTAATTCAGCCACATTGGTGGGTTTCCGAGCACGAACCGCCTTTTTAAGGCCACAGCATCGCAATCGGATTAAGGTCAGGACTTTGACTAGGCCACTCCAAAGTCTTCATTTTGTCTTTCTTAAGCCATTCAGAGGTGGACTTGTTGGTGTGTTTTGGATAATGTCCCGCTGCATAATCCAAGTGCGCTTCAGCTTGAGGTCACAAACAAATGACCGGACAATCTCCTTCAGGATTTTTTGGTAGACAGCAGAATTCATGGTTCCATTTCCTGGCAAGTCTTCCAGATCTTGAATCAGCAGAACAGCCCCAGATCATCACACTACCACCACCACTTTTACTGTTGGTATGATGTTCCTTTTCTAAAATTCTGTGTTACTTCTACGCCAGATCTAACGGGACATACACCTTCCAAAAAGTTAAACTTTTGTCTCGTTAGTCCACAGAGTATTCTCTCAAAAGTCTTGGGGATCATTAAGATGTTTTCTGGCAAAACTGAGATGAACCTTTATGTTCTTATTGCTCAGCAGTGGTTTTCATCTTGGAACTCTGCCATGCCGGCCATTTTTGCCCAGTGTCTTTCTTATGGTGGAGTCATGAACACTGACCTTAACTGGGGCAAGTGAGGCCTGCAGTTCTTTGGATGTTGTGGGTTTTTTTGTGACATCTTGGATGAGTCATTGCTGCGCTCTTAGGGTACTTTTAGTCAGCTGGCCACTCCAGGGAAAGTTCACTGCTTTTCCATGTTTTCGCCATTTGTGGAACATGGCTCTCACTGTGTTTCGCTGGAGTCCCAAAGCTTTAGAAATGGCTTTATAACCTTTTCTAAACTGATAGATCTCAATTACTTTGTTTCTCATTTGCTCCAGAATTTCTTTGGATCGCAGCATAATCTCTTGCTGTTGATGAGCTTTTGGTCTACTTCGCTTTGTCAGGCAGGTCCTATTTAAGTGATATCTTGATTGAGAACCTTTGTGGCAGTAATTATGCCTGGATGTGGCAAGGGAATGTGAACTCAGTTTCCCAAAGATATGATAAACCACAATTAATTTATGTTTTAAGAGGAGGGGGCAATCGCTTTTTCACACAGGACCCTGTAGGTTTGGATTTCTTTTTCCCTTAATAATAAAGACTTTCATTTACAAACTGCATTTTGTGATTACTTGTGTTATCTTTGTCTAATATTGAAATTTGATTGGTGATCTGAGCCATTTAAATGTGAGAAACATGACAAACGATTAATAAGTGAAGCCTGGAATTTTTTTTTAAGAAAAATTGATGCCACATTGACACACAGATCAAAAATGGATGAATATTGTTTACAGCGCTATGATGAAAATGGTCAATTTTTCATGATATGTAGCACATGG
This sequence comes from Ranitomeya imitator, assembly GCF_032444005.1. Lineage (NCBI taxonomy): Eukaryota > Metazoa > Chordata > Amphibia > Anura > Dendrobatidae > Ranitomeya > Ranitomeya imitator. The sequence continues at coordinate 20,114,652 of NC_091289.1, read as the reverse complement.
CTACAGTGTCATGAGTTGTGAGCTTCATGATTATATTGCCCACCATGGACAAAGGAACATCAAGATCTCTGGAGATGGACTTGTAACCTTGAGGTTGTCGATATTGTTCAACAATTTTGGTTCTCAAGTCCTTGGACAGTTCTCTTCTCCTCTCTCTGTTCTCCATTCTTAGTGTGGCACACACAGACACACAATGCAACTTCTCCCCTTTTTATCTTGTGTCGGGTGTGATTTTCATATTGCCCACACCTGTTACTCGCCACAGGTGAGTGTGAACGACCATCACATTCTGGAAACAAATTCTCCATTCTTGTGTGGCACACACAGACACACAATACAACTTCTCCCCTTTTTATCTTGTGTCAGGTGTGATTTTTATATTGCCTACACCTGTTACTCGCCACAGGTGAGTGTGAACGAGCATCACATTCTGGAAACAAATTATTTAAAGGTGCCAACAATTTTGTCCGGACCAGTTTGGGGATCTTGTGTGAAATTATGTCCAATTTGCCTTTTTTTCCTCTGTTTTTTTTTTTTTTTTTTGTGTAGCTCCAATACACACCAAGGAAATAAACATGTATGTAACAAAACATGAGTAATTGCAATAATTTCCTGGGAAGAAATACTTCATTTTCTAGAACAATTTGAAGGGTGCCAACACTTTGAGCCATAAGTGTATCTAGAAAAAAAAAACACGTATGCGAAAAACGGATGTCTGAATGAGTCCTAACTATGCGTCTCTGCATGGGAACGCAAAAATATATCGCGTTCTTTCTAGAAGAAAGAGAAGACAATGCCAGCAAAAATGTCAATGATGAAAAGTAAAAAAAAACGGACCCTGTTTCTTGAGCCCCTTGACACAGAATGATTTTGACCACTGGCAAAAAATGAATTTAAACATTTTAAAGAAATTAAAAAAAAATAAAAAGTAATATTTTGTTGAATAAACATTTGATGCAAATATACATTTTCTCCACTTTATTATGATTTGCTTTAGGACAATATTCCATTTTTCACATGTTGATTTCCCGGTTACCCTCTGCTGCTCTCTGTCAGCACCTGAGATGAATGGTAATAACTCTTGCAAATCACCGACTGCCGGTAACATAACGAGCACGATGGACAGAGACGGGAATGATACCGAAATGAAATGAGATTTTGGCTGAGCCACTCTGATTTATACATTTCTGGCTTCAATGTTCACGAAAAACATCAATCTTCCTGAATTCTGCAATATTATTTTACTAAATCTAGTAATAAGTGTGTAAAAATAATATACTGTCTTCATATAAAACCTGGGGGGGAATATCAAAGGAAACCTTTTACTGGGCGGAGACAGCAATAATGGGAAAAATTGCAGTAAACCGTCTCCGGAAGAGCTGAACAAACTACTACATAAATGCCCTACTGTTTTAATGTCTTCTTTATTTGTAAAAATGGGAACAAATAAAAAAAAGAACACTATAACTTTAAATGACGGCAGACTGGTATCTCTACACTTATTTGCATTCATTTCACCCTCTGGGAGTTAGGAAGCTTAGTCTGGATTAAGACATCAATTAGTAGGCTATGGTAGATGTTTTGGATATTACAGAATACTGGATAATTAATTAAAGGAGAAGGCTGAGCTTCACTCACAATAGAGAGGGTATCATGTTCGACAATCGATAGGGACATAGAATGGAGGAATTTTTTTTTTTTATTATGGGAAGAATTGCAGGATTTTTCCTTGGGGTATTTAGTATGCTACTAACAGTTACGATTTGGTTAGAGACAGGGATGAATAGCAATAATTTAGTAATGAGTTAGGAATGAAGGGACAGAGGGTGGTGGTTGGTTGCTGGTTGTAGGGGTTGGCAGTCAGGCTGCTGCTATTAGGCTGCATCTATGTGATGTGCGCCCACAACCACAAGGCTAGCTTCTAGTCTCCGAAGACCCTCGCTAAAGACTATTTATGTGTAATGGAGCCATCAACTGTTTGTGTAACTAAAATACTGTCCAAATAATAGTGTCATACAATGCCTCACTAATAATACCAAGCAGTGCAAAATAATAATACCATACAGTACTTACATTACATCCATATAATGGTGCGAAGATAACACTGCCATATTATACCTAGATAATAGGGTCATACAGTGGCTAAGACAATATATTACGGTACTTTGTCTAATTATAATGGCCATGCAGTGCCTAAATAACACTACTATGCCCTTAATAATATAGGGCCATACAGTGCTTACGTAACATTACCAGACTCTGTCTAGATACTAGTGCCATAGGGCACATAAATTATATTATCTTACTCTAACAGGAATACAGGGCCACACAGTGCTGAAATAACACTATCGTGCTCTACTTATATAATAGAGCCACACAGTGCGGAAATAACACTATCGTGTGCTACTTATATAATAGAGCCACACAGTGCTGAAATAACACTATCGTGTGCTACTTATATAATAGAGCCACACAGTGCTGAAATAACACTATCGTGCTCTACTTATATAATAGAGCCACACAGTGCGGAAATAACACTATCGTGCGCTACTTATATAATAAAGACACACAGTGCGGAAATAATAAATAATACTACCATACTTTACCCATATAATAGAGCCACACTGTGCTAAAATAACACTACCATACTCTGCTTATATAATAGAGCCACACAGTGCTGAAATAACACTACCATACTCTACTTATATAAAAAAAGCCACACTATGCTGAAATAACGCTACCATACTCTACTTATATAATAAAGCCACACTATGCTGAAATAACACTACCATACTCTACTTATATAAAAAAGCCACACTATGCTGAAATAACACTACCATACTCTACTTATATAATAAAGCCACACAGTGTGGAAATAACACTACCATACTCTACTTATATAATAAAGCCACACAGTGCGGAAATAACACTACCATACTCTACTTATATAAAAAAAGCCACACTATGCTGAAATAACGCTACCATACTCTACTTATATAATAAAGCCACACTATGCTGAAATAACACTACCATACTCTACTTATATAAAAAAGCCACACTATGCTGAAATAACACTACCATACTCTACTTATATAATAAAGCCACACAGTGTGGAAATAACACTACCATACTCTACTTATATAATAAAGCCACACAGTGTGGAAATAACACTACCATACTCTACTTATATAAAAAAGCCACACTATGCTGAAATAACACTACCATACTCTACTTATATAATAAAGCCACACAGTGTGGAAATAACACTACCATACTCTACTTATATAATAAAGCCACACAGTGCGGAAATAACACTACCATACTCTACTTATATAATAAAGCCACACAGTGTGGAAATAACACTACCATACTCTACTTATATAATAAAGCCACACAGTGCGGAAATAACACTACCATACTCTACTTATATAATAGAGCCACACAGTGCTGAAATAACACTACCATACTCTACTTATATAAAAAAAAGCCACACTATGCTGAAATAACGCTACCATACTCTACTTATATAATAAAGCCACACTATGCTGAAATAACACTACCATACTCTACTTATATAAAAAAGCCACACTATGCTGAAATAACACTACCATACTCTACTTATATAATAAAGCCACACAGTGTGGAAATAACACTACCATACTCTACTTATATAATAAAGCCACACAGTGCGGAAATAACACTACCATACTCTACTTATATAATAAAGCCACACAGTGCGGAAATAACACTACCATACTCTACTTATATAATAACTAGATGGTGGCCCGATTCTAACGCATCGGGTATTCTAGAATATGCATGTCCACGTAGTATATTGCCCAGCCACATAGTATATTTCCCAGCCACGTAGTATATTGCACAGCCCACGTAGTATATTGCCCAGCCACGTAGTATATTGCACAGCCACATAGTATATTGCCCAGCCACATAGTATATTGCCCAGCCACATAGTATATTGCACAGCCCACGTAGTATATTGCCCAGTCACATAGTATATTGCCCAGCCACGTAGCATATTGCCCAGCCACGTAGTATATTGCCCATTCACATAGTATATTGCCCAGCCACGTAGCATATTGCCCAGCCATGTAGTATATTGCCCAGCCACATAGTATATTGCCCAGTTACGTAGTATATTGCCCAGTTACGTAGTATATTGCCCAGTCACGTAGTATATTGCACAGCGATGTAGTATACAGCACAGAGCCACGTAGTATATTGCCCAGCCACGTAGTATATTGCCCAGCCACGTAGTATATTGCCCAGCCACGTAGTATATTGCCCAGTCACGTAGTATATTGTCCAGCCACGTAATATATTGCCCAGCCACGTAGTATATTGCCCAGCTACGTAGTATATTGCCCAGCCACGTAGTATATTGCCCAGTGACGTAGTATATTGCCCAGCCACGTAGTATATTGCCCAGCCACGTAGTATATTGCCCAGTGATGTAGTATATTGCCCAGTCACGTAGTATGTTGCCCAGTGACGTAGTATATTGCCCAGCCACGTAGTATATTACCCAGTGATGTAGTATATTGCCCAGCCACGTAGTATATTGCCCAGTGACGTAGTATATTGCCCAGCCACGTAGTATATTGTCCAGCAACGTAGTATATTGCCCAGCCACATAGTATATTGCCTAGTGACGTAGTTTATTGCCCAGTCACGTAGTATATTGCCCAGTCACGTAGTATATTGCCCAGCCACGTAGTATATTGGCCAGCCACGTAGTATATTGCCCAGTCACGTAGTATATTGTCCAGTCACGTAGTATATTGCCCAGCCACGTAGTATATTGCCCAGCCACGTAGTATATTGCCCAGTGACGTAGTATATTGCCCAGTCACGTAGTATATTGCCCAGCCACGTAGTATATTGCCCAGCCACATAATATATTGCACAGCCACGTAGTATATTGCCCAGCTACGTAGTATATTGCCCAGTTACGTAGTATATTGCCCAGTCACGTAGTATATTGACTAGCCACATAGTATATTGCCCAGCCACGTAGTATATTGCCCAGTCACGTAGTATATTGCACAGCGATGTAGTATATTGCCCAGCCACGTAGTATATTGCCCAGCCACGTAGTATATTGCCCAGTCACGTAGCATATTGCACAGCGATGTAGTATATTGCCCAGCCACGTAGTATATTGCCCAGCCACGTAGTATATTGCCCAGTCACGTAGTATATTGCACAGCGATGTAGTATATTGCTCAGCCACGTAGTATATTGCCCAGTCACGTAGTATATTGCACAGCGATGTAGTATATTGCCCAGTCACGTAGTATATTGCACAGCGATGTAGTATACAGCACAGAACCACATAGTATATTACCCAGCCACGTAGCATATTGCCCAGCTACGTAGTATATTGCCCAGCCACGTAGTATATTGCCCAGTCACGTAGTATATTGCCCAGCCACGTAGTATATTGCCCAGCCACGTAGTATATTGCACAGCCAGATAGTATATTGCCCAGTCACGTAGTATATTGCCCAGCCACGTAGTATATTGCCCAGCCACTTAGTATATTGCCCAGCCACGTAGTATATTGCCCAGTCACGTAGTATACAGCACTGAGCCACGTAGTATACAGCACAGACACGTAGTATATTGCACAGCCAGATAGTATATTGCCCAGTCACGTAGTATATTGCCCAGCCACGTAGTATATTGCCCAGCCACGTAGTATATTGCCCAGTTACGTAGTATATTGCCCAGCTATGTAGTATATTGCCCAGCCACGTATGTCAGGTTAAAAAATAAAAAATAAACATACTCACCTTCCGATCCGAGGGCCCCTTGTAGTTCTGTCACTGCGCGGCAGCTTCCGGTCCCAGGGTGTGATGACGTCGCGGTCCCATGACTGTGATGTCATGGCAGGTCCTTGTCGCATACCATCCTTGCCACCGGAACCTGCCGCTTGCATGGAGCGGTCACCGGAGCATCGCGAGGAGCAGGAAAGGCGGCGGAAGGTGAGTATATGATGATTTTTTATTTTTTAAATTATTTTTAACATTATATGTTTTTACTATTGACGCTGCATAGGCAGCATCAATAGTAAAAACTTGGTCACACAGGGTTAATAGCGGCGGTAACGGAGTGAGTTACCTGCGGCATAACGCGGTCCATTACCGCCGGCATTAACCCTATGTGAGCGGTGAGCGGTGACTGGAGGGGAGTATGCGGGCGTCGGGCACTGACTGCGGGGAGGAAGGAGCCGCCATTTTCTTCCGGACTGTGCCCGTCGCTGATTGGTCGTGGCTGTTTTGCCGCGACTAATCAGCGACTTGGATTCCATGACAGACAGAGGCCACGACCAATGAATATCCGTGACAGAAGGACAGACAGAAGGACAGAAAGACGGAACAGTGCGGAAATAACACTACCATACTCTACTTATATATAGGGGTGGAGCCGCATATTCATCACTGTAATGAGCGGTACCACGTGACCGCTCATACAGGACAAGCTGCCGACGCTGAGAGAAGGCATCGCGGGAGCTGGGTGAGTATTTCTCTGCAAGCGGGCGGGCGCACGGGAGGGTGAGAGGCGGGAGGTGACCCCAAACTTTATTTTTAACAAAAAAAAACTTGATTTTTCATCCCTTCTCTCCTGCAAGTGCTGCTTTCAGCCGAGCAGGACAGAAGGGATGAATGCCTATCTGAAACTAAACCTGTCAAAAACTGAACTCCTCGTGTTCTCTCCCTCTACTAACCTACCTTTGCCTGACATTGCCATCTCCGTGTGCGGTTCCACCATTACTCCAAAGCAACATGCCCGCTGCCTTGGGGTCATCCTTGATTCTGACCTTTCATTCACCCCCCACATCCGATCACTGGCTCGCTCTTCTTACCTGCATCTCAAAAACATTTCTAGAATTCGCCCTTTTCTTACTTTCGACTCTGCAAAAACTCTGACTGTTTCACTTATTCATTCTCGTCTGGACTATTGTAATTCTCTACTAATCGGTCTCCCTCTTACCAAACTTTCCCCGCTCCAATCTGTCCTGAATGCTGCTGCCAGGATCATATTCCTCACCAACCGTTACACCGATGCCTCCACCCTGTGCCAGTCATTACACTGGTTACCCATCCACTCCAGAATCCAGTACAAAACTACTACCCTCATCCACAAAGCACTCCATGGCTCAGCACCACCCTACATCTCCTCCCTGGTATCAGTCTACCACCCTACCCGTGCCCTCCGCTCCGCTAATGACCTCAGGTTAGCATCCTCAATAATCAGAACCTCCCACTCCCGTCTCCAAGACTTTACACGTGCTGCGCCGATTCTTTGGAATGCACTACCTAGGTTAATACGATTAATCCCCAATCCCCACAGTTTTAAGCGTACCCTAAAAACTCATTTATTCAGACTGGCCTACCGCCTCAATGTATTAACCTAACGATCCCTGTGTGGCCTATTTATAAAAAAAAAAAAAAAAAAAAAGGTTCCTCGCATCATGTTCTCATACACTTTATGCAGTATTAGCCCTCTGTGTCTGTACTGCTACATACTTAGGCAGGTAACTGGTTCATGCAGCTTTACATGAACACCTGAGCCTTACACTATGGCTGGTCCGAATAACTAAAGCAATTGTTACCGTCCACCTCTCGTGTCTCCCCTTTTCCTCATAGTCTGTAGCTTGCGAGCAGCAGGGCCCTCACTCCTCCTGGTATCTGTATTGAACTATATTTCTGTTATGCTGTAATTGTCTATTGTCTGTACAATTCCCCTCTATAATTTGTAAAGCGCTGCGGAATATGTTGGCGCTATATAAATAAAAATTATTATTATTATTATTATTAATGCCGACTTCAGCACCACACGCAAGGGACTGCGCAGTCTCTCCTGCACGGTCCGTGTGGTCCTCAGGCGGCACACGGCTGCCGCACGTGTGCCACACTGATGTGCCACGTGAGTACACGGACACGGATAACTCCGGTACCGATTTCTCCGGTCTGGGAATTATCTGGACGTGTGAGACTGGCCTAATAGAATACTAGATAGGAGCGGGATGGTGAAAGCTCCTGGTCACGTGCTCATTTTTCCTATCAGCTATGTGTCTTCTGGATCTGTAAAATGATACACAGTATACACAGGTACTATAATTTACATAAAATCAGCTTATTATTTTTTTCGCATTACCTCTCCCATCTGTTTACACCACTGACAATGCAAGTTTTCCTTTCCAAGATAGAAGGAAATTTTATGTGGTCAGAAATAGTCCTTTTGCCCCATATGTTTTAGAAAAAAAAAAATGCATCATTTGCATGGAAATTTACATTCAACTTTTTGATTTTTTTCCCCTAATTAGAAAACTTTGTAAAAGTTTGAGACAAGTTTCAGAGTATTATGCTGACATCTAGTGGTAGATAATGATAATGACAGCACAAGATGTTAAAGCCTAATTCTATTTAACCACTGTCCCTTTGCAGACAATTTTTGTTTCTGCAGAGGTGTCAGCTGTGGCGTACAGCTTAGGAGCTGAGTCTAACTTTTGGGATCGGCTAGCTCTGATCGCTCTGTTTAACTAATTGCAAGCTCTGTGAATCGTGACAGTGGCAAGTGGCCGGATATGGGAAGCCGTTGGTGTTGTAATGGCACCCTGGGGCCTACCTAGGGGTCCTGTAGCTGCCATTTTTGGATACCTATAGAGGTAAACTTGTAACTGGGCATCATAGGAGAGTTGTAATTTTACAATGCACTGAAATATTCTAGCATTTCAGTGTCTTGCTCAAGTGATTGCAGGTTCATATACCCCAGGACAGTGATGTGAACCTTTTAGAGACCGAGACACGTTTCACGTATACCAGTTTATATTCTAATTTCTTTCATTTTGCTAAACATGTATTTGATATTGCAGTGTGTGTAATTGTCCAAATAAATGATACACTGCTCAAAAAAATAAAGGGAACATTAAAATCCCACATCCTAGTCCTAGATATCACTGGATGAAATATTCCAGTTGCAAATCTTTATGTATTACATAGTGGAGTGCACTGAGAGCAATAAAACATAAAAATGATCAACGTAAATCACGACTAATATCCCATGGAGGTCTGGATTTGGAATGATATGCAAAATCAAAGTGGAAAATCAAATTACAGGCTGATCCAACTTCAGTGGAAATGCCTCAAGACAAGGAAATGATGCTCAGTTGTGTGTGGCCTCCACGTGCCTGTATGACCTGACTACAATGCCTGGGCATGCTCCTGATGAGGCGGCGGATGGTCTCCTGAGGGATCTCCTCCCAGACCTGGACTAAAGCATCTGCCAACTCCTGGACAGTCTGTGGTGTAACGTGACGTTGGTGGATGGAGCGAGACATAATGTCCCAGATGTGCTCAATCGGATTCAGGTCTGGGGAACGGGCGGGCCAGTCCATAGCTTCAATGCCTTCATCTTGCAGGAACTGCAGACACACTCCAGCCACATGAGGTCTGGCATTGTCCTGCATTAGGAGGAACCCAGGGCCAACCGCACCAGCATATGGTCTCACAAGGGGTCTGAGGATGTCATCTCGGTACCTAATGGCAGTCAGGCTACCTCTGGCGAGCACATGGAGGGCTGTGCGACCCTCCAAAGAAATGCCACCCACACCTTTACTGACCCACTGCCAAACTGGTCATGCTGAAGGATGTTGCAGGCAGCAGATCGCTCTCCACGGCGTCTCCAGAATCTGTCACGTCTGTCACATGTGCTCAGTGTGAACCTGCTTTCAACCACGAAGAGCAGTGTCGAATCGGCCAACCTTGGTGTTCTTTGGCAAATACCAATCTCCCTGCATGGTGTTAGGCTGCATGCACAACACCCACTTGTGGTTGCAGGACCCTCATACCATCCTTATTGAGTCTGTTTCTGACAGTTTGAGCAGACACATGGATGTTAGTGGTCTACTGGAGGTAATTTTGCAGGGCTCTTGCACTACTCCTCCTGTTATTCCTTGCATAAAGGAGGAGGTAGCGGTCCTGCAGCTGGGTTGTTTGTTGTGAATTCTGTGGCAGAGCTCCCTCCTGTGGTCACAAGTGGTACTTCGGCTGATTCTCTCTGGGAGCTTCCGTTTGTGGAGGAAACTGGTACTGCTGCTTCTGAGTTTCCTCCCTCAGGTGATCTGGTGAGGTCGTTAGGTGCTTCTCTACTTAACCCCACCTAATGCTTTGATTCATGCATCCTGTCAATGTTCCAGTGTTGGACTTGTGTTTCTCTGGATCATTCCTGTGGCCTGCTGCTCTGCATAGCTAAGTGCTTCTTTGCTATTTGTTGCTATTTTTTCTGTCCAGCTTGTCTATTTGTTTTGCTGGAAGCTCTGGGACGCAAAGGGTGTACCTCCGTGCCGTTAGTTCGGTACGGAGGGTCTTTTTGCCCCTTTGCGTGGTTTTCTTTAGGGTTTTGTGTAGACCGCAAAGTATCTTTCCTATCCTCGTTCTGTCTAGAATATCGGGCCTCACTTTGCTGAATCTATTTCATCTCTACGTTTGTCTTTTCATCTTACTCACAGTCATTATATGTGGGGGGCTGCCTTTTCCTTTGGGGTATTTCTCTGAGGCAAGGTAGGCTTATTTTTTCTATCTTCAGGCTAGTTAGTTTCTCAGGCTGTGCCGAGTTGCATAGGGAGCGTTAGGCGCAATCCACGGCTGCCTCTAGTTGTGTTTGGAGAGGATCAGGGATTGCGGTCTGTAGAGTTCCCACGTCTCAGAGCTCGTTCTGTTATTTTGGGTTATTGTCAGATCACTGTGTGTGCTCTGACCTCCATGTCCATTGTTATACTGAATTGCCTTTCATAACAGTACAAGAAGCCAAAAGTACTAATGATTCTCAATAGAGGGAAAAAAGAAGTTCTGAGACCATTTTTTTTTCTTGGCATTGTGTTTTGTCTTTTTTTTCCCCTAGACATTTGGGTGGTTCAGTACACAGGTGTAGCGATGGACATTAGAAGTCTGTCTTCATTTGTGGATCAGCTCTCGGCAAGAGTACAAAAGATTCAAGACACTATTGATCAGAAATCTATGTTAGAACCAAGGATTCCTATTCCTGATTTGTTTTTTGGAGATAGAACTAAGTTTTTGAGTTTCAAAAATAATTGTAAGCTATTTCTGGCCTTGAAACCTCGTTCCTCTGGTGATCCAGTTCAACAGGTTTTGATTATTATTTCTTTTTTGCGTGGTGACTCTCAAGACTGGGCATTTTCTCTTGCGCCAGGAGATCCTGCATTAAGTAATATCAATGCGTTTTTCCTGGCGCTCGGATTGCTGTACGATGAGCCTAATTCAGTGGATCAGGCAGAAAAGAATTGGCTGGCTCTTTGTCAGGCTCAGGATGAGATAGAGGTATATTGCCAGAAATTTAGAAAATGGTCAGTGCTCACTCAATGGAATGAATCTGCCCTGGCAGCTATGTTCAGAAAGGGTCTCTCTGAAGCCCTTAAGGATGTCATGGTGGGATTTCCTATGCCTGCTGGTTTGAATGAGTCTATGTCTTTGGCCATTCAGATCGGTCGACGCTTGCGTGAGCGTAAATCTGTGCACCATTTGTGTATTACCTGAGCTTAAACCTGAGCCTATGCAGTGCGATAGGACTTTGACCAGAGTTGAACGGCATGAACATAGACGTCTGAATGGTCTGTGTTTCTACTGTGGTGATTCCACTCATGCTATCTCTGATTGTCCTAAGCGCTCTAAGCGGTTCGCTAGGTCTGCCACCATTGGTACGGTACAGTCAAAATTTCTTCTGTCCGTTACCTTGATCTGCTCTTTGTCATCATATTCTGTCATGGCGTTTGTGGATTCAGGCGCTGCTCTGAATTTGATGGACTTGGAATATGCTAAGCGTTGTGGGTTTTTCTTGGAGCCCTTGCAGTGTCCTATTCCATTGAGAGGAATTGATGCTACGCCTTTGGCCAAGAATAAGCCTCAATACTGGACCCAGCTGACCATGTGCATGGCTCCTGCACATCAGGAGGTTATTCGCTTTCTGGTGTTGCATAATCTGCATGATGTGGTCGTGTTGGGGTTGCCATGGCTACAAGCCCATAATCCAGTATTGGATTGGAAATCCATGTCGGTGTCCAGCTGGGGTTGTCAAGGGGTACATGGTGATGTTCCATTTTTGTCAATTTCGTCATCCACCCCTTCTGAGGTTCCAGAGTTCTTGTCTGATTACCGGGATGTATTTGATGAGCCCAAGTCCGATACCCTACCTCCGCATAGGGATTGTGATTGTGCTATCAATTTGATTCCTGGTGGTAAATTCCCAAAAGGTCGACTGTTTAATTTATCCGTGCCTGAGCACACCGCTATGCGCAGTTATGTGAAGGAATCCCTGGAGAAGGGGCATATTCGCCCGTCATCGTCGCCATTAGGAGCAGGGTTCTTTTTTGTAGCCAAAAAGGATGGTTCGCTGAGACCTTGTATAGATTATCGCCTTCTTAATAAGATCACTGTTAAATTTCAGTACCCCTTGCCTTTGTTGTCTGATTTGTTTGCTCGGATTAAGGGGGCTAGTTGGTTCACCAAGATTGATCTTCGTGGTGCGTATAATCTGGTGCGAATCAGGCGAGGCGATGAATGGAAAACTGCATTTAATACGCCCGAGGGTCATTTTGAGTATCTAGTGATGCCATTCGGACTTGCCAATGCTCCATCAGTGTTTCAGTCCTTTATGCATGACATCTTCCGAGAGTACCTGGATAAATTCCTGATTGTGTACTTGGATGACATTTTGATCTTCTCGGATGATTGGGAGTCTCATGTGAAGCAGGTCAGAACGGTTTTTCAGGTCCTGCGTGCTAATTCTTTGTTTGTGAAGGGATCAAAGTGTCTCTTTGGTGTGCAGAAGGTTTCATTTTTGGGGTTCATCTTTTCCCCTTCTACTATCGAGATGGATCCTGTTAAGGTCCAAGCCATCCATGATTGGACTCAGCCGACATCTCTGAAAAGTCTGCAAAAGTTCCTGGGCTTTGCTAATTTTTATCGTCGCTTCATCTGCAATTTTTCTAGTATTGCCAAACCATTGACCGATTTGACCAAGAAGGGTGCTGATTTGGTCAATTGGTCTTCTGCTGCTGTGGAAGCTTTTCAAGAGTTGAAGCGTCGTTTTTCTTCTGCCCCTGTGTTGTGTCAACCAGATGTTTCTCTTCCGTTCCAGGTCGAGGTTGATGCTTCTGAGATTGGAGCAGGGGCTGTTTTGTCGCAGAGAGGTTCTGATTGTTCAGTGATGAAACCATGCGCTTTTTATTCCAGGAAGTTTTCGCCTGCTGAGCGGAATTATGATGTGGGCAACCGAGAGTTGCTGGCCATGAAGTGGGCATTCGAGGAGTGGCGTCATTGGCTTGAAGGAGCTAAGCATCGCGTGGTGGTATTGACTGATCATAAGAACCTGACTTATCTCGAGTCTGCTAAGCGTTTGAATCCTAGACAGGCTCGTTGGTCGCTGTTTTTCGCCCGTTTTGACTTTGTGATTTCGTACCTTCCGGGCTCTAAAAATGTGAAGGCGGATGCTCTGTCTAGGAGTTTTGTGCCCGACTCTCCGGGTTTATCTGAGCCGGCGGGTATCCTCAAGGAAGGAGTAATTGTGTCTGCCATCTCCCCTGATTTGCGGCGGGTGCTGCAAAAATTTCAGGCTAATAAACCTGATCGTTGTCCAGCGGAGAAACTGTTTGTCCCGGATAGGTGGACAAATAAAGTGATCTCTGAGGTTCATTGTTCGGTGTTGGCTGGTCATCCTGGAATCTTTGGTACCAGAGAGTTAGTGGCTAGATCCTTTTGGTGGCCATCTCTGTCGCGGGATGTGCGTTCTTTTGTGCAGTCCTGTGGGATTTGTGCTCGGGCTAAGCCCTGCTGTTCTCGTGCCAGTGGGTTGCTTTTGCCCTTGCCGGTCCCGAAGAGACCTTGGACACATATCTCTATGGATTTTATTTCAGATCTTCCCGTCTCTCAAAGGATGTCAGTCATTTGGGTGGTCTGTGATCGCTTTTCTAAGATGGTCCATCTGGTACCCTTGTCCAAGTTGCCTTCCTCCTCTGATTTGGTGCCATTGTTCTTCCAGCATGTGGTTCGTTTGCATGGCATTCTCGAGAATATCGTTTCTGACAGAGGTTCCCAGTTTGTTTCGAGGTTTTGGCGAGCCTTTTGTGGTAGGATGGGCATTGACTTGTCTTTTTCCTCGGCTTTTCATCCTCAGACTAATGGCCAGACCGAACGAACCAATCAGACCTTGGAAACCTATCTGAGATGCTTTGTTTCTGCCGATCAGGATGACTGGGTGTCCTTTTTGCCTTTGGCTGAGTTCGCCCTTAATAATCGGGCCAGCTCGGCTACCTTGGTTTCGCCATTTTTCTGCAATTCTGGGTTCCATCCTCGTTTCTCTTCAGGACAGGTTGAGTCTTCGGACTGTCCTGGTGTGGATACTGTGGTGGACAGGTTGCAGCAGATTTGGACTCATGTAGTGGACAATTTGACCTTGTCCCAGGAGAAGGTTCAACGTTTCGCTAATCGCAGACGCCGTGTGGGTCCCCGACTTCGTGTTGGGGATCTGGTTTGGTTATCTTCTCGTCATATTCCTATGAAGGTTTCCTCTCCGAAGTTTAAACCTCGTTTCATTGGTCCTTATAGGATTTCTGAGGTTATTAATCCTGTGTCTTTTCGTCTGACCCTCCCAGATTCTTTTTTCATACATAACGTCTTCCATAGGTCATTGTTGCGGAGATACGTGGCACCTATGGCTCCATCTGTTGACCCTCCTGCCCCGGTTTTGGTGGAGGGGGAATTGGAGTATATTGTGGAGAAGATTTTGGATTCTCGTGTTTCAAGACGGAAACTCCAGTATCTGGTTAAATGGAAGGGTTATGCTCAGGAGGATAATTCCTGGGTTTTTGCCTCTGATGTCCATGCTCCCGATCTTGTTCGTGCCTTTCATGTGGCTCATCCTGGTCGGCCTGGGGGCTCTGGTGAGGGTTCGGTGACCCCTCCTCAAGGGGGGGGTACTGTTGTGAATTCTGTGGCAGAGCTCCCTCCTGTGGTCACAAGTGGTACTTCGGCTGATTCTCTCTGGGAGCTTCCGTTTGTGGAGGAAACTGGTACTGCTGCTTCTGAGTTTCCTCCCTCAGGTGATCTGGTGAGGTCGTTAGGTGCTTCTCTACTTAACCCCACCTAATGCTTTGATTCATGCTTCCTGTCAATGTTCCAGTGTTGGACTTGTGTTTCTCTGGATCATTCCTGTGGCCTGCTGCTCTGCATAGCTAAGTGCTTCTTTGCTATTTGTTGCTATTTTTTCTGTCCAGCTTGTCTATTTGTTTTGCTGGAAGCTCTGGGACGCAAAGGGTGTACCTCTGTGCCGTTAGTTCGGTACGGAGGGTCTTTTTGCCCCTTTGCGTGGTTTTCTTTAGGGTTTTGTGTAGACCGCAAAGTTATCTTTCCTATCCTCGTTCTGTCTAGAATATCGGGCCTCACTTTGCTGAATCTATTTCATCCCTACGTTTGTCTTTTCATCTTACTCACAGTCATTATATGTGGGGGGCTGCCTTTTCCTTTGGGGTATTTCTCTGAGGCAAGGTAGGCTTATTTTTCTATCTTCAGGCTAGTTAGTTTCTCAGGCTGTGCCGAGTTGCATAGGGAGCGTTAGGCGCAATCCACGGCTGCCTCTAGTTGTGTTTGGAGAGGATCAGGGATTGCGGTCTGCAGAGTTCCCACGTCTCAGAGCTCGTTCTGTTATTTTGGGTTATTGTCAGATCACTGTGTGTGCTCTGACCTCCATGTCCATTGTTATACTGAATTGCCTTTCATAACAGTTGTTGCCCTGCTAAGGCTCTGTCCACATTTCCTGGTGCACTGGCCTGTTTCCTGGTATCTGCTACATGATCTGGACACTGTGCTGGCAGAGACAGCTACCCTACTTGCCAAAGCTCACATTGATGTTCCATCCTGGATGAGCTGTACTGCCTGAGCAACTTATGCAAGTTGTAAACTCCAACTCCAAGTGGCCAAAACAACAGCCAAAAATGATGAGAACAGAAAAATGGTCTGTGGTCACCCCCTGCAGAACCGCTCCTTTATAGGGGTTGTCTTGCTAATTGCCGATAATTTCTACCTGTTGTCTGTTCCATTTGCACAACAGCAGGAGAAATTGATTCACAATCGGTGTTGCTTCATAACTGGACATGTCGATTACACAGAAGTGTGATTGCATTGGAGTTACATTGTGTTATTTAAGTGTTCCCTTTATTTTTTTTCGAGCGGTGTGTATTAATGTTGAACCTTGGAATAAAAATAAATTTGATAAAGAAGTATTACTGTTTTTTGTTCATTTTGCCTTAAAAATAAAACAAAACAGAAAGATCTGAAACACTGTATGGACTCCAAAATGGCAGCACTGCAAAAAACAAGCCCTGATATACAGTAGGTCTATTAAAAAGTTGTGGCTCTTAGAAGACGAGGAAGAAATATCAAACGCTAAGAGGGGCCTACTGGGACCCGGGACTCACCCAAGGTGTCTGCATAAACCGTGAGCTTGCACTGTATGTAGCATACATAGGGAAAGGGATAAAAGCAAGTATAGCTGAAGCGTCCCTCCTCTCTCAAGGTGCAAAATCCGATAGATGGAAAGTCAGGTGCAGCTGTGCATCCATAGGGGTCCGGTCAGTGGAGCACCCCCAAGGGCAGTGGGGTACTCGGAACCGGGTACTTCGGTTCTCGGGGGGGGATGTCACACTGGCTGACCTGGTCCGTGGCCCTCGGGAGGTCCGTTGTAAGAGGGAAAGGTCTTTAAAGGGATAATGTTCGTGACACCACCTGTGGTATTCGGTCAGGGTGACCGACGCTGCTTTAAGGGGTCCACTGGGGTGATGTTATGGCAGCTAGATGGTGTACCTTCCCACAGGTGTAGGATGTCCCCAGGGCTTCCCAGTGTGTGGATGGTGGATGGTGAGAGGCGCAGTGAAGAACGAGGACACAAGGGTGCAGTCTCTTTACCTTTTACTGAAGGCTTCAGCATCCACAGTCCAGAGCACCAGACCACGGGGCAGGCAGAGTCCGGCCGGTTTGGAGGCAAATCCAGAGTCCCCTTATCCAGGTGGAAATCAGTAGCCTTCCTCTAGTGCCTGGGCGTTGTAGTCCCTTACTGCTAAGCCTCTCATAAGGTCCTCACAACTGTTGTAGATGTTTTAGGTGTTATGTCTCTCTCTGTCCCCCAGATGGATAGGACAAACCCGTATGACTGGTGGCTTGAGCCTTTTTACAGAGATTCTAGCACGCCCCGGCCTCCGAGAGTTGCCACCTTGCCTCCTGGGTATAGGTCGGATCAGTAACTTGCAATTAGCTGTCCTGCCGGTGTCTGGAGCAAGGCATAAAGGACTGTTGCTCCCTCGGTGTTCCGGCTACGGGGATCCTGCGCCTCAGAAGGAGGCAGCCTGTGCAGGGCAGAACTCCTTCTGGTTTCCACTCCTTTTTCTATGACTTCTTCTCACTCTCTACAATACAGCTCTCTGTTCGTGTCCTTTCTTAGGAACTGCCGCACGTGGTGGGGCAGGCGCAGCTCCGTGAACTTCCGTCTAGGCCTCTGACAGGATCCCACCCCTGTCGGGGACCAACTACCTGAGCCGAAGCTCAGTCAGCAACTGCCTGAGCCAAAGCCCAGATAGCATCTGCCTGAGCTGAAGCTCAGCCAGCAACTGACTACCTTCCTATCCAGGCCACCAGTTTTACCTAATTGTGAAGAGTGCCCTAATAAATAGGAGCATAGCTCCCCCTGGTGGACTGGAGTGTGAAATGTGTTGTATGTTGGTGTTACCTTGTAATGAGATCTCCTTTATTGCCTCCAAACGTAACATCACTCCCCCTAGAGGGAAATTACATTACTGCAATGACCAGGACCCTGGGGCGCTGCATCAGCATTGCTTTTAGCTACCTTTTTGCTCTATGCATATAGCATATTCTACTTTAATTTATGAAGTTAATTGGAAAGGGTGGACAGGATGGTAAGGATCATAGATGGACAACCCCCTCCCCCCCCAAAAAAAACCCATAAATATAAAAATTACCACAGATTTTAGAAAGCGCTGAATCACTGCACATATCAGCTGTTTCCTCTGTAGACACGAGTTATGTAAAAGCCACAAAAACGTCACCTCTGGAAATCTATTTTCATCCTGTTTACCCAACTGACAAGCAAGTTCTGCTTTCTAAGATTTCCGGAGATGTGCACAGTCTTGTGCACTATTCCTCGTCTTGACTTGTTTATACAAGACTACAAAAAGACATTTTTTTTCCAGAAACAGCGCCACTCCTGCCCAAAGGGTGAATCTGGTATTGCAGTTCATTCTCATATAAGTGAAGTGGATTGAGCTGCAATACCAATAACCAATTGTAGTGTGCTCTGTATATACAGCGGAAGCACTCCATAAATATATGGGGTGGGCTCAGGAGCTGAGCTGCTCCATACAGAGCGGGTGGTGGCTGTATTATACAGCTGACACCTGAAATTAACTCCTGTGATTGGAACTAGCAACAGGTTCACATCCTTGATGGCGCTGTCATTCATAAGGCCTCCTTCACACGTCCTGGTGATTCCTGTACAGAAATAAATAGTACTGGTGAGATCCGTGGTCCGTGTCTGTGTGCCATCCTTAAGGACATATGTGACATCTGTGAATCCGTGTGACACATGCCAGCGCCTCTGAAAAGCAGTACAGTTCATGCTGATCTGAAGTGCCGGCTCCTGAAGCCTGGGATCCTTTTGGGATATTGGCCCCTTCCCCAGATTAGTAACATCAGCCCCCAGCTGTTGGCTTTACCTCTGCTGGTTCTGATAATTATGTGGCAGTCCACGTCATATTTTTATTTAATTGTTTATTTTATTTAGAAGGGACAGAGCGGGTGCTGAATACAACTCCCATCATTGCCTTCTGGTTGTGCTGATCTCAGTGAATGTAGACAGGTGAATGGTGGACAGGTGAATAGTAAACAGGTGAATGATGAAAAGGTGAATGATGGTCGTGTGAATGGTAGATAGGGGAATGTAGACAGGTGATTGGAAAAAAGGTAAATGGTGGACAGGTGAATCTAGACAGGTGAATAATGGAGAGGTGAATGGTGGACAGATGAATGGTAGAAAGGGGAATGTAGACAGGTGAATGATGGACAGGTGAATTATGGAGAGGTGAATGGTAGACAGGGGAATGGTAGAAAGGGGAATGTAGACAGGTGAATGGTAAAAAGATAAATGGTGGACAGGTGAATGTAGACAGGTGAATGGTGGACAGGTGAATGGTAGACAGGGGAATGGTAGACAGGGGAATGGTGGACAGGTGAATGATGAACAGGTGAATGGTGAACAGGTGAATGGTAGACAGGGGAATGGTAGACAGGGGAATGGTGGACAGGTGAATGGTGAACAGGTGAATGGTAGACAGGGGAATGGTAGACAGGGGAATGGTGGACAGGTGAATGGTGGACAGGTGAATGGTGGACAGGTGAATGGTAGACAGGGGAATGGTGGACAGGGGAATGGTGGACAGGGGAATGGTAGACAGGGGAATGGTGGACAGGTGAATGATGGACAGGTGAATGGTGGACAGGTGAATGGTGGACAGGGGAATGGTAGACAGGGGAATGGTGGACAGGTGAATGATGGACAGGTGAATGGTGGACAGGTGAATGGTAGACAGGGGAATGGTGGACAGGTGAATGATGGACAGGTGAATGGTAGACAGGTGAATGGTAGACAGGAGAATGGTGGACAGGTGAATGGTAGACAGGGGAATGGTGGACAGGTGAATGGTGGACAGGTGAATGGTGGACAGGTGAATGGTGGACAGGTGAATGATGGACAGGTGAATGGTGGACAGGGGAATGTAGACAGGGGAATGGTGGACAGGTGAATGGTGGACAGGGGAATGTAGACAGGTGATTGGAAAAAAGGTAAATGGTGGACAGGTGAATGTAGACAGGTGAATGGTGGACAGGTGAATGTAGACAGGTGAATTATGGAGAGGTGAATGGTAGACAGGTGAATGGTAGACAGGGGAATGGTGGACAGGGGAATGGTAGACAGGGGAATGGTGGACAGGTGAATGGTGGACAGGTGAATGGTGGACAGGTGAATGGTGGACAGGTGAATGATGGACAGGTGAATGGTGGACAGGTGAATGGTAGACAGGGGAATGGTGGACAGGTGAATGGTGGACAGGGGAATGTAGACAGGTGATTGGAAAAAAGGTAAATGGTGGACAGGTGAATGTAGACAGGTGAATGGTGGACAGGTGAATGTAGACAGGTGAATGGTGGACAGGTGAATGTAGACAGGTGAATTATGGAGAGGTGAATGGTAGACAGGGGAATGGTAGAAAGGGGAATGTAGACAGGTGAATGGTAGACAGGGGAATGTAGACAGGTGAATGGTAGACAGGGGAATGGTAGAAAGGGGAATGTAGACAGGTGAATGGTAGACAGGGGAATGTAGACAGGTGAATGGTAAAAAGGTAAATGGTGGACAGGGGAATGATGGACAGGTTTTTGTTTTTGTCTTATTTTTTATGGTGTACGTCTTTAATTGTTTAATAAAAATGATTTTATTGGGCTAAATAAGATGGTTGTGCTTTTCTGTGTCACTACTGTTGACAGTAATATGTGATATGGACGGAATGGTTAGGTGGCATTTTATATATATGAAGCAGGGGGATCAGGATAAACACACATCTATAATGGTAATCTATATGAATCCCATATAATAGCCCTATAAAATGTATCAGAACAGCCGGAGATAACCACGGCTCAGATAAATCATCCTTTATTTCCCAAAGAATGAACACTTCAACCTTAAGTGATTGTGACGAGGTGATAAAAGAAATGTGAAGGAACTAATTGCAGAAAGGTAAAAAAGCAGAAAGATTAGATCAGCGCAGGCTGAGATATAAATTACCATATGAGTAT
Source organism: Ranitomeya imitator (assembly GCF_032444005.1). Taxonomy (NCBI): domain Eukaryota; kingdom Metazoa; phylum Chordata; class Amphibia; order Anura; family Dendrobatidae; genus Ranitomeya; species Ranitomeya imitator. The sequence continues at coordinate 20,093,695 of NC_091289.1, read as the reverse complement.
AGTAACTGATAAAATAAAACTACACATACACTGAACTGATGAAAGTGGTGGAGGTGCGGAGGGGGCATTACCTGAAATAAGGGATGTGGCTATGGGGGAAAATTTTAAAGGTGCAATTCGGGGCCACATACATTATCCTCCTACGCGCTGTTATTAAAAAACTATGATACTATACAGCTAGAAATTACCTTAAGTTGATCTCTTAGACCTTATGACACAGTTGTCTTTACTTTGAAAGTTTACGCCAGAGTGACTGTATGATATAGAAATGGTGAGCTAAACAGAAAGAACCGCCTGGCTGATAGCTGCAGCTTGTACTGAGCAAGGTGAGATCTCAGCAGCGGAGGAGGGACACTGAGGAGCTGTAAGTGGGAAAAGATTGTGTTAAACTTTCATAGCCACCGCTTCATTCACTTCTGTGGGTCTTAAGGGAGAGGTAGTCCACAGGTGTGATCACCACTCCCTTTAAGTGAGTCGAGCAATGGTTACACAAGTGCCTTAATGCTCCATTCACTTGGGGGTCAAAGGACTCCAGTGAGCAGAACTCACACCCATCATACTTTTAGATTTTTCACTGGATTTTTTAAAAATTTAACCTTGAGTATCTCCTCCAATTTTTGCCGCTCCCCTGATTCTGGAACAGTTTTTCTTTTTCTCCTGTTCCCCTCCGTTCCAAAGTTATGCCCTCCGGCAATATACACATTTTCCCTTCAGCCAAGTGGGTGTGTAACATCGAAATTAACTGTGTGCGTGGCCTTGTTTTGATTCGCCAGTGTCAGATGTGAAAAGGCAAGCGCCCGCAGAGATGCCCTGTGGTACACGCCCAGTTGGCTGAAGGGAAAATTGACACCGTTATTATCAGGGGGCCATAACTGTAGAACGGAGGGGAGCAGAAGAGAAAGGAAAACTGATCCAGAATCGGTGAAGCGGCGGCAATCGGAGGAGGAACTAATTTAAATTGAAAAAAAAAGTAGTGAAAAGTTTTCTTTAGACCCAAACTAGACCTCCAGGGATATTAGGTGTTAACCCGCAATCATAGACATTATTGTTAAAGGGATTGTCCGGGACTATAACATTAATGACGTGTCCTTAGGATAGGTCATCAATGTCTGATAGATAGGGATGTGACACCCGTCCCCCCGCCGATCAGCTTTTCCCGGGGGCGGCAGCCAGGACTGTTCAGTTACGGAGCTGCACAGCACAATTCTGTTGACTGTATAGTATAGTGGCCGCCGCCGGGTACTGCACCCCCACCCCCTATTTAAATCAATGGGGGGCAAATGTGCAGCTGATCGGCGGAGGTGTCGAGTGTCGGACCACCACCGATCAGACATCGATGACATCCTAAGGATAGGACATCAATGTCAAAGTCCAGGACAACCCCTTTAAGTCATCATTCTAGACTTCCAGTGCTGAAGCCGGGGGTCCTGGTGGGAACTGTGTAGAAGGGTAATGGGGTCCTATTGCAGTCACAGGAACCATCTCACTAACTGAGAACTTCGTGGACAGGTCATCCCTTTGGTCAATTATTGGTTGGGGGGGGGGCGGGGGTGTGATACCAAATTTCCACAGCCCTTGATACACAGATTCAGGTCACTGACCTGTATCAGAAGAGTCACTGGATTTCTATCATTATGTCACTCGCTTATTATCACTCGCTTTGACGATGATGCCATTTCCTATTGCGAAATCTCACATGTTTCCGAAGACAGAGGAGATAACGCGGTAACCTGCGGCGGCGTCATCGGAGAACAATGTCACGACGGTGATGACAATGAGTCACTGTGTGAAAGTGCAGAATGCTCAATAAGAAGAAAGCTGTCACACTGTACATTCAGAAAACCGGACAGTCACTGGACACGATCGGTGCCGGACATGTATACTTGGGTCGGGAGAATTCCTACCGAAAAAATCTCAAAACCTTTACCCATTCTTTCTTCTAGAAACAGCGCCACACTTATCCATGGTTTGTGTCTGGTATTGCAGCTTATATATATTTACTAGATGGTGGCCCAATTCTAACGCATCGGGTATCTATAATATAACGCTGGGAGCGTCACTCTGTCTGAAGCCTTTATAGACTGCGCAAGCGCCGGCGCCGTCTGGACTCCAAAGAGTGACGCAGCCCAGGAGATCGCGGTATGCGTAAGCACTGAACGCACACCGCGATCTCCAATGGAGAAGCAGGGACATGCCAGGAGGGTAAGTATGCTATATTCACCTGTCCCGTTCCAGCGCTGCGCGCCGCTCCATCTTTCGGGTCCTCTGCCTGTGACGTTCAGTTCAGAGGGCGCGATGACGCCCTTAATGCGCGCTGCCCTCTGACTGACCAGTCACAGCCAGAGGACCCGGAACATGGAGCGGACGCAACGCTGGATCAGGGCCAGGTGACTATAGCAAGTGTCGGGGGCCTGAGCTAGCGGCGACTCCGGCACCTGACCCCCACAGCGCGCCTGCCTGCTCAGGCCCCCCAGCACTCGGCGCCTAGTGACGATAGGTGAGTATGTTATTTTTTTTTTTATATATATCGCAGCACCATACGGGGCATATAATACTATGGAGCATCTTATGGGGGCCATCAACATTTATAGAGCAGCATACGGGGCATATACTATGGAGCATCTTATGGGGGCCATCAACCATAATGTAGCAGCATATGAGGCATATACTATGGAGCATCTTATGGGGGCCATCAACCATAATGCAGCAGCATATGAGGCATATACTATGGAGCATCTTATGGCGGCCATCAACATTTATGGGGCAGTATACGGGGCATATAGTATGGAGCATCTTATGGGGGCCATCAACCATAATGGTGCAGCATACGGGGCATATACTATGGAGCATCTTATGGGGGCCATCAACATTTATGGAGCAGTATACGGGGCATATACTATGGAGCATCTTATGGGGGCCATCAACATTTATGGAGCAGTATACGGGGCATATACTATGGAGCATCTTATGGGGGCCATCAACCATAATGGTGCAGCATACGGGGCATATACTATGGAGCATCTTATGGGGGCCATCAACCATAATGCAGCAGCATACGGAGCATATATTATGGAGCATCTTATGGGGGCCATCAACCATAATGCAGCAGCATACGGGGCATATACTATGGAGCATCTTATGGGGGCCATCAACCATAATGCAGCAGCATACGGGGCATATACTATGGAGCATCTTATTGGGTCCATCAACCATAATGGTGCAGCATACGGTGTTGTGAATTCTGTGGCAGAGCTCCCTCCTGTGGTCACAAGTGGTACTTCGGCTGATTCTCTCTGGGAGCTTCCGTTTGTGGAGGAAACTGGTACTGCTGCTTCTGAGTTTCCTCCCTCAGGTGATCTGGTGAGGTCGTTAGGTGCTTCTCTACTTAACCACACCTAATGCTTTGATCCATGCTTCCTGTCAATGTTCCAGTGTTGGACTTGTGTTTCTCTGGATCATTCCTGTGGCCTGCTGCTCTGCATAGCTAAGTGCTTCTTTGCTATTTGTTGCTATTTTTTCTGTCCAGCTTGTCTATTTGTTTTGCTGGAAGCTCTGGGACGCAAAGGGAGTACCTCCGTGCCGTTAGTTCGGTACGGAGGGTCTTTTTGCCCCCTTTGCGTGGTTTTCTTTAGGGTTTTGTGTAGACCGCAAAGTTATCTTTCCTATCCTCGTTCTGTCTAGAATATCGGGCCTCACTTTGCTGAATCTATTTCATCCCTACATTTGTCTTTTCATCTTACTCACAGTCATTATATGTGGGGGGCTGCCTTTTCCTTTGGGGTATTTCTCTGAGGCAAGGTAGGCTTATTTTTCTATCTTCAGGCTAGTTAGTTTCTCAGGCTGTGCCGAGTTGCATAGGGAGCGTTAGGCGCAATCCACGGCTGCCTCTAGTTGTGTTTGGAGAGGATCAGGGATTGCGGTCTGCAGAGTTCCCACGTCTCAGAGCTCATTCTGTTATTTTGGATTATTGTCAGATCACTGTATGTGCTCTGACCTCAATGTCCATTGTGATTCTGAATTGCCTTTCATAACAGTACAGGAAGCCAAAAGTACTAATGATTCTCAATAGAGGGAAAAAAGAAGTTCTGAGACCATTTTTTTTTCTTGGCATTGTGTTTTGTCTTTTTTTTCCCCTAGACATTTGGGTGGTTCAGTACACAGGTGTAGCGATGGACATTAAAGGTCTGTCTTCATTTGTGGATCAGCTCTCGGCAAGAGTACAAAAGATTCAAGACACTATTGATCAGAAATCTATGTTAGAACCAAGAATTCCTATTCCTGATTTGTTTTTTGGAGATAGAACTAAGTTTCTGAGTTTCAAAAATAATTGTAAGTTATTTCTGGCCTTGAAACCTCGCTCCTCTGGTGATCCAGTTCAACAGGTTTTGATTATTATTTCTTTTTTGCGCGGCGACCCTCAGGACTGGGCATTTTCTCTTGCGCCAGGAGATCCTGCATTAAGTAATATCAATGCGTTTTTCCTGGCGCTCGGATTGCTGTACGATGAGCCTAATTCAGTGGATCAGGCAGAAAAGAATTTGCTGGCTCTTTGTCAGGGTCAGGATGAGATAGAGGTATATTGCCAGAAATTTAGAAAATGGTCAGTGCTCACTCAATGGAATGAATCTGCGCTGGCAGCTATGTTCAGAAAGGGTCTCTCTGAAGCCCTTAAGGATGTCATGGTGGGATTTCCTATGCCTGCTGGTTTGAATGAGTCTATGTCTTTGGCTATTCAGATCGGTCGACGCTTGCGTGAGCGTAAATCTGTGCACCATTTGGCGGTATTACCTGAGCTTAAACCTGAGCCTATGCAGTGCGATAGGACTTTGACCAGAGTTGAACGGCAAGAACACAGACGTCTGAATGGGCTGTGTTTCTACTGTGGTGATTCCACTCATGCTATCTCTGATTGTCCTAAGCTAGGTCTGCCACCATTGGTACGGTACAGTCAAAATTTCTTCTGTCCGTTACCTTGATCTGCTCTTTGTCATCATATTCTGTCATGGCGTTTGTGGATTCAGGCGCTGCTCTGAATTTGATGGACTTGGTTTTTCTTGGAGCCCTTGCTGTGTCCTATTCCATTGAGAGGAATTGATGCTACTCCTTTGGCCAAGAATAAGCCTCAATACTGGACCCAGCTGACCATGTGCATGGCTCCTGCACATCAGGAGGTGATTCGCTTTCTGGTGTTGCATAATCTGCATGATGTGGTCGTGTTGGGGTTGCCATGGCTACAAGCCCATAATCCAGTATTGGATTGGAAATCCATGTCGGTGTCCAGCTGGGGTTGTCAGGGGGTACATGGTGATGTTCCATTTTTGTCAATTTCGTCATCCACCCCTTCTGAGGTTCCAGAGTTCTTGTCTGATTACCGGGATGTATTTGATGAGCCCAAGTCCGATGCCCTACCTCCGCATAGGGATTGTGATTGTGCTATCAATTTGATTCCTGGTGGTAAATTCCCAAAAGGTCGACTGTTTAATTTATCCGTGCCTGAGCACGCCGCTATGCGCAGTTATGTGAAGGAATCCCTGGAGAAGGGGCATATTCGCCCGTCATCGTCGCCATTAGGAGCAGGGTTCTTTTTTGTAGCCAAAAAGGATGGTTCGCTGAGACCTTGTATAGATTATCGCCTTCTTAATAAGATCACTGTTAAATTTCAGTACCCCTTGCCTTTGTTATCTGATCTGTTTGCTCGGATTAAGGGGGCTAGTTGGTTCACCAAGAATGATCTTCGTGGTGCGTATAATCTGGTGCGAATCAGGCGAGGCGATGAATGGAAAACTGCATTTAATACGCCCGAGGGTCATTTTGAGTATCTAGTGATGCCATTCGGACTTGCCAATGCTCCATCAGTGTTTCAGTCCTTTATGCATGACATCTTCCGAGAGTACCTGGATAAATTACTGATTGTGTACTTGGATGACATTTTGATCTTCTCGGATGATTGGGAGTCTCATGTGAAACAGGTCAGAATGGTTTTTCAGGTCCTGCGTGCTAATTCTTTGTTTGTGAAGGGATCAAAGTGTCTCTTTGGTGTGCAGAAGGTTTCATTTTTGGGGTTCATCTTTTCCCCTTCTACTATCGAGATGGATCCTGTTAAGGTCCAAGCCATCCATGATTGGACTCAGCCGACATCTCTGAAAAGTCTGCAAAAGTTCCTGGGCTTTGCTAATTTTTATCGTCGCTTCATCTGCAATTTTTCTAGTATTGCTAAACCGTTGACTGATTTAACCAAGAAGGGTGCTGATTTGGTCAATTGGTCTTCTGCTGCTGTGGAAGCTTTTCAAGAGTTGGAGTGTCGTTTTTCTTCTGCCCCTGTGTTGTGTCAACCAGATGTTTCTCTTCCGTTCCAGGTCGAGGTTGATGCTTCTGAGATTGGAGCAGGGGCTGTTTTGTCGCAGAGAGGTTCTGATTGTTCAGTGATGAAACCATGCGCTTTTTTTTCCAGGAAGTTTTCGCCTGCTGAGCGGAATTATGATGTGGGCAACTGAGAGTTGCTGGCCATGAAGTGGGCATTCGAGGAGTGGCGTCATTGGCTTGAAGGAGCTAAGCATCGCGTGGTGGTATTGACTGATCATAAGAACTTAACTTATCTCGAGTCTGCTAAGCGTTTGAATCCTAGACAGGCTCGTTGGTCGCTGTTTTTCGCCCGTTTTGACTTTGTGATTTCGTACCTTCCGGGCTTTAAAAATGTGAAGGCGGATGCTCTGTCTAGGAGTTTTGTGCCCGACTCTCCGGGTTTATCTGAGCCGGCGGGTATCCTCAAGGAAGGAGTAATTGTGTCTGCCATCTCCCCTGATTTGCGGCGGGTGCTGCAAAAATTTCAGGCTAATAAACCTGATCGTTGTCCAGCGGAGAAACTGTTTGTCCCGGATAGGTGGACAAATAAAGTGATCTCTGAGGTTCATTGTTCGGTGTTGGCTGGTCATCCTGGAATCTTTGGTACCAGAGAGTTAGTGGCTAGATCCTTTTGGTGGCCATCTCTGTCGCGGGATGTGCGTACTTTTGTGCAGTCCTGTGGGATTTGTGCTCGGGCTAAGCCCTGCTGTTCTCGTGCCAGTGGGTTGCTTTTGCCCTTGCCGGTCCCGAAGAGACCTTGGACACATATCTCTATGGATTTTATTTCAGATCTTCCCGTCTCTCAAAAGATGTCAGTCATTTGGGTGGTCTGTGATCGCTTTTCTAAGATGGTCCATCTGGTACCCTTGTTCAAGTTGCCTTCCTCCTCTGATTTGGTGCCATTGTTCTTCCAGCATGTGGTTCGTTTGCATGGCATTCCAGAGAATATAGTTTCTGACAGAGGTTCCCAGTTTGTTTCGAGGTTTTGGCGAGCCTTTTGTGGTAGGATGGGCATTGACTTGTCTTTTTCCTCGGCTTTTCATCCTCAGACTAATGGCCAGACCGAACGAACCAATCAGACCTTGGAAACCTATCTGAGATGCTTTGTTTCTGCCGATCAGGATGACTGGGTGTCCTTTTTGCCTTTGGCTGAGTTTGCCCTTAATAATCGGGCCAGCTCGGCTACCTTGGTTTCGCCATTTTTCTGCAATTCTGGGTTCCATCCTCGTTTCTCTTCAGGACAGGTTGAGTCTTCGGACTGTCCTGGTGTGGATACTGTGGTGGACAGGTTGCAGCAGATTTGGACTCATGTAGTGGACAATTTGACCTTGTCCCAGGAGAAGGCTCAACGTTTCGCTAATCGCAGACGCCGTGTGGGTCCCCGACTTCGTGTTGGGGATCTGGTTTGGTTATCTTCTCGTCATATTCCTATGAAGGTTTCCTCTCCGAAGTTTAAACCTCGTTTCATTGGTCCTTATAGGATTTCTGAGGTTATTAATCCTGTGTCTTTTCGTCTGACCCTCCCAGATTCTTTTTTCATACATAACGTCTTCCATAGGTCATTGTTGCGGAGATACGTGGCACCTATGGTTCCATCTGTTGACCCTCCTGCCCCGGTTTTGGTGGAGGGGGAATTGGAGTATATTGTGGAGAAGATTTTGGATTCTCGTGTTTCAAGACGGAAACTCCAGTATCTGGTTAAATGGAAGGGTTATGCTCAGGAGGATAATTCCTGGGTTTTTGCCTCTGATGTCCATGCTCCCGATCTTGTTCGTGCCTTTCATGTGGCTCATCCTGGTCGGCCTGGGGGCTCTGGTGAGGGTTCGGTGACCCCTCCTCAAGGGGGGGGTACTGTTGTGAATTCTGTGGCAGAGCTCCCTCCTGTGGTCACAAGTGGTACTTCGGCTGATTCTCTCTGAGAGCTTCCGTTTGTGGAGGAAACTGGTACTGCTGCTTCTGAGTTTCCTCCCTCAGGTGATCTGGTGAGGTCGTTAGGTGCTTCTCTACTTAACCCCACCTAATGCTTTGATCCATGCTTCCTGTCAATGTTCCAGTGTTGGACTTGTGTTTCTCTGGATCATTCCTGTGGCCTGCTGCTCTGCATAGCTAAGTGCTTCTTTGCTATTTGTTGCTATTTTTTCTGTCCAGCTTGTCTATTTGTTTTGCTGGAAGCTCTGGGACACAAAGGGAGTACCTCCGTGCCGTTAGTTCGGTACGGAGGGTCTTTTTGCCCCCTTTGCGTGGTTTTCTTTAGGGTTTTGTGTAGACCGCAAAGTTATCTTTCCTATCCTCGTTCTGTCTAGAATATCGGGCCTCACTTTGCTGAATCTATTTCATCCCTACGTTTGTCTTTTCATCTTACTCACAGTCATTATATGTGGGGGGCTGCCTTTTCCTTTGGGGTATTTCTCTGAGGCAAGGTAGGCTTATTTTTCTATCTTCAGGCTAGTTAGTTTCTCAGGCTGTGCCGAGTTGCATAGGGAGCGTTAGGCGCAATCCACGGCTGCCTCTAGTTGTGTTTGGAGAGGATCAGGGATTGCGGTCTACAGAGTTCCCACGTCTCAGAGCTCGTTCTGTTATTTTGGATTATTGTCAGATCACTGTGTGTGCTCTGACCTCCATGTCCATTGTGATACTGAATTGCCTTTCATAACAATACGGGGCATATACTATGGAGCATCTTATGGGGGCCATCAACCATAATGCAGCAGCATATGAGGCATATACTATGGAGCATCTTATGGGGGCCATAAACCTTTATGGAGCAGTGTACGGGGCATCTACTATGGTGCATCTTATGGGGGCCATCAACCTTTATGGAGTAGCGTATGGGGCATATGGATGGGAGCAACAAAATACAGAATGGTGGCGCAGGATGGTAGCAGCACATGACAAAATTAGGGCGCAGGATGGAAGCTACATATATCAATATAAATGCTCGCCACCCGGGCATAGAATGGGTTCAATAGCTAGTTCTAGAATATTTATACATATTAGTCCAAGAAAAGTCAAGAACACATTCCACTATATTGATACACAAGAGGCCTAATAACTATATAAATCAGGCCACAGAATGTTTGAAACATTCTGTGGCCTGATTTATATAGTTATTAGGCCTCTCGTATATCAGTTCTAGAATATGCATGTATGTATATAGCAGCTACATAGTATATAGCAGAGGCCACGTAGTATATAGGAGCCATGTAGTATATAGCAGACATGCAGTATATAACACAGCCCATGTAATATATAGCACAGCCCACACAGTATTTAACACAGCACACGCAGTATATAACACAAGCCATGCAGTATATAACACAGGACACGCAGTATATAACACAGGACATGCAGTATATAACACAGCCCACGTAATATATAGCACAGCCCACGCAGTATATAACACAGGCCACGCAGTATATAACACAGGCCACACAGTATATAATACAGGCCATGCAGTATATAACAGTGGCTGCACAGTGTATAACACAGCCCACTCAGTATTTAACACAGCCCACGCAGTATATAACACAGCCCATGCAGTATATAACACAACCCACATAGTATATAACACAGCCCACGCAGTATATAACACAGGCCACGCAGTATATAACACAGGCCACGCAGTATATAATACAGGCCACGCAGTATATAACAGTGGCCATGCAGAGTATAACACAGCCCACGCAGTGTATAACACAGCCCATGCAGTATATAACACAGCCCACGCAGTATATAGCAGCCACGCAGTATATAACACAGCCCATGAAGTATATAACACAGCCCACATAGTATATAACACAGCCCACGCAGTATATAACATAGCCCACGCAGTATATAACACAGGCGACGTAGTATATAGCAGCCACGCAGTGTATAACACAGCCCACGTAGTATATAGCAGCCACACAGTATATAACACAGCCCATGCAGTATATAACACAGCCCACGTAGTATATAACACAGCCCATGCAGTATACAACACTGGCCACGTAGTATATAGTAGCCACGCAGTGTATAGCACAGCCCACGTAGTATATAGCAGTGTGGGCACCATATCCCTGTTAAAATAAAAAATTGTTATATACTCACCCGCCGGCGTCCAGCGAAGCTGTCCCGATGCGCATGCTGCTGCAGCCAGCTTCCGTTCCCAGGCTGCATTGCGAGGCCGCTAAGTCTTCTAGGTAATTTCGCAATTCATCTCTGTGAACGGAAGCTGGTGGCAGCCGCGTCGGTGGACGACGGAAGGTGAGAATAGCAGATATTTTTTTTTTTTATTATTTTTAACATTAGATCTTTTTACTATTGATGCTGCATAGGCAGCATCAATAGTAAAAAGTTGGTCACACAGGGTTAATAGCAGCGTTAATGGAGTGGGTTACCTGCGGCATAACGCGGTCCGTTAACACTGCCATTAACCCTGTGTCAGCGCTGACTGGAGGTGAGTATGGAGCGGGCGCCGGGCACTGACTGGACGGAAGTAGGGAGGGACTAATTCTTGGCCGGGCTGTGCTCGTCGCTGATTGGTTGGCCGTGGGATTTCCGTTACAGACATACAGACAGACAGACGGAAGCACCCCTTAGACAATTATATATATTTATGGCAATATTTCTGAAGAAATCGGACCATTTCATAAAGTGATAAACCAGTCTTGTCCAGCAGATGGCGCAGCAGTGCTTTGTGTGTTCAGGACTGGCAGGTAGTAGTCACCTATCTGCATATCTGGCACACCCAAAGGTTTGTGACCCATAAACCTTGAAAGCGTGCACACAAAAGATTAGAAGGTCGCACGTCCTTTCCAGGGTTTTTATCTCCTGTCTGTAATAAAAAAAAGTGTAAAGTAATCAGTCGGAAACTCTTAAGTAAGTTGATTACGTAAATAGTTTTATTTTAAAAACTTTATGCTTATTAATAAAAGTTTCCTTCAACAAAAGCGACCCCAGAGTAGTTACATATTGTGGCACCATAAGCCTCAGCATGTTTATTAGAGCAAAACAGTCTCAATCAGATTTGTCAAATATTTATTTTTTAACAGTGTCATTTCTCGAATATTCCTGCGCCTGGCATGGTCTAACAGGCCACCTTAGCTTGCGTACCTGGAGGCCATTATTTGACCCGGCGGCCCGATATTACATCACAGGGGCGTTTATTAGGTGGGAGAAGGATCCAAATGTAAGTGAAGAACGGCCGCCGTTACACACTGTCAGAACTGGAAAGGTGGCTGCGCATGTGCGCTATCTCCATTCATTTCTATGGGAGCTCTGATCTTGGTGACTTTGTGGTGAGTCTTTGTGGGTGTATACGCTGTATATTACCAGTGCACGCCCGTCCTGACTGTCCGTGTAAGTGTTAGCAGCCGCATGGCTGTCCCTGGCCATCTGTATGGCGAGATCCCTGTGTAATCACCTCCAGCCATCCCGCTATAGGACACAACTGTTTTTGCAAATGATCTGTGTAGGAAATGACTGACACAAGGCAACATTACAATAATAGGTTTGTGTAAAGGATTTATATTTAATGATAGATTTGTTTCCCCTCGATAATATAGCTCTGACGTACTCTGTAGCGCTGTACAGGGACGACCATCATTCATGCTAGGGACAATTTGTAAAGAAGCCAATTAACCTATCAGTATATTTTTGGAGTGTGGGAGGAGACCGGAGAACCCAGAGGAAACCCACGCAGACACGGGGATAACATACAAAACTCCACACAAACGCCCGTGGTCGGATTTGCTTCCATGACTCGAGTACTGCAGACACCAGTGCTAACCACTGAGCCACCGTGCCGCCCGAGAGATGGTGAGAAGACGTTATTATGGTGGAAGACTGAGATGTGACTTTCCACCTGTCTTCTGGATGCCTTCATCCACGTTCTGCCATCTTGGCCGGACCGATGGTCGGACTGATGATGGAGCTGGGTGGTCGGTCTTCTGGATGCCTTCATCCACGTGCTGCCATCTTGGCCAGGCCGATGGTCGGACTGATGATGGAGCTGGGTGGTCGATCATCTGGATGCCTTCATCCATGTGCTGCCATCTTGGCCGGGCCGATGGTCGGATTCATGATGGAGCTGGGTGGTCGGTCTTCTAGATGACTTCATCCATGTGCTGCCATCTTGGCTGGGCCGATGGTTGGACTGATGATGGAGCTGGGTGGTTGGTCTTTTAGATGACTTCATCCATGTGCTGCCATCTTGGCCGGGCCGATGGTTGGACTGATGATGGAGCTGGGTGGTCGGTCTTCTAGATCAGGGGTCCCCAACTCCAGTCCTCAAGGCCCACCAACATGTCATGTTTTTCAGGATTTCCTTAGTCTTGCCCAGGTAATAATTGCATCACCTGTGCAATGCAAAGGAAATCCTGAAAACATGACCTGTTGGTGGGCCTTGAGGACTGGAGTTGGGGACCTCTGTTCTAGATGACTTCATCCATGTGCTGCCATCTTGGCCGGGCCTATGGTCGGACTGATGATGGAGCTGGGTGGCCGGTCTTCTAGATGACTTCATCCATGTGCTGCCATCTTGGCCGGTACGATGGTCGGACTGATGATGGAGCTGGGTGGTCACTGATAGATCTTCTCAGGTTGGGGAGACAAGAACCAACTTCCTCCTACAGTAGTTGCACCCAAACTTCTCTGTGTCGAGAGAATTCGTCCAACGTCTGACTCTGGGGTGGGAGATTATATTAAAGAATGATCCTATAGGTTCAAACACATCCAACATAAATGACACAGGTCCTTCATGTCTGACCGCAGAGGCCGTGAAGCAGCGGTGCTAGTGGAGCGCTCCCAGACACAGGGCCACGCGTTTCGGTACCGGGCCTCTCTGGTTCGGTTCTGAGGCAGTCACGGTGGCTAGGTCCGGTCCGTGACCCTGCTAAGGGGCGTCCAATAAAGGTGATGGTACAGTCTGTCAGGGGTTTGTGACGCCACCTGTGGTGTTCGGTCAGGGTGACCGACGCTGCTGTGGGGTCCGCTGGGGTGATGGAATGGCAGCTGGATGGTGTAACTTCCCACAGGTGAAGTATGTCCCCAGGGCTTCCCAGTAAGGTAGATGGTGATGGTGTGAGGTGCAGGCAATAACGAGGACACAGGGTTGCAGTCTCTTTTCCTCTTTACTGAAGGCTTCAATATCCTCAATCCAGAGCACGTTCAACCAGGCTATCAGAGACCGGCCGGTCCGATGGGCACATCCAGAGTTTCCTTCACAGATGGAAATCGTTGCCTACCAATAGCGCCTGTGTGTTGTAGTCCTATCCTGCTGAGCATTCAGAATAGTCCTCACAACTGCTGCTCTCGTTCGTTCGTTCTCTACAGCTCTCTCTCTCTCTTCTTTGGTTCCAGATGTTTCTGGTTAGTTTCTAACGTCCCCCAGATATGTTATGGCTAGGACGTCACCCATTTGACGGGAAGGCTTGGAGGTCTTCCGGGACCCTAGAGACGCCCCTCTCCCAATGTTGCCCCCTATGTCTTCGTAGGTGTAGCAGGTAGACAGCCAACCTATGATTAACTGTCCAGCGGAATTTGAAGTAAGGCCTGAAGTCAGTTACTCCTATGGTGATCCGGCCACCGACTACGCGCCTCAGTAAGATGTTGCCTTCCCCTCTCGGCACGACTCTTACTGGCTCTCCTTTTTGCTTGATCTCGTTTACACGTTTCCACAATATCCTTCCCTTCGTGTCTCCTTCTTAGGATACCGCCGCAGGGTGTGCAGGCGCGGTTCCGTAACGTTCTGTTCTGTTCGCTAGGCACCTGCCAGGTTCCCACGCCTGACAGGGACCCCCCTGTGCCTTCTCCCTGCAGCACCCCCTGCCACGGGATGTTGCCTGAATCCAACCCAGTCAGCTTCTGACTAACTTCCTCCCCAGCCCCTAGTTTTACCAGTGTGAGGAGTGGCCCAATAAATAAAGCCTTTTTCTCCCCCTAGTGGCCGGAGTGTGAAGTGTAATGTGTTCTGGTGATACCTGGTCAGGAGAACTCCTTAGTGCCATCGGACGTGCCGCTGCTCCCCTTAGTGGCAGAGCGCTATACTTCAACGACCAGGTTTCTGGGGCGCTGCAATAGTAACTAACATGTACACTCCACGATCAGTATCAGGCTCCCGTCTGTCCGTGGTTTATGGGCGTCGTATCTTACCTGTACGGGCACTGGTATAGCACTGGGTAGTGGTACTCCCAACAGTGGAGTACATTAATGAGCGGGAAGTCAGGGTGAATCTGTGCCGCCTTCTCACAATATTGCATCCATAGCGGGTGATGCCTAAAGTCTCCATTGCCATCGATGAGCCAGCAGGCGGCATGACACATCTCATGGATCAATGTGTCTCGGAGTCGATCTGAGGACAAAGCAGCATTTATTTACAATCAGGAGTAAAGACGTACGGAAGATGTCACCGCAGCAAATTCATAAATTGTGCCCTAAGTGAAGCCTACTTGCAGAGTCGCAGACTTTGTCCGGTAACTGGATGATGGCGTAGCACTGCCCGTTATTCTCCCGGAAGCCGGTGCCACCGGCCATTGTACACAGTCTTTTATTCCAGCTGATGTCCGTATATGTAGGAAGCTATGGAGGAAAGAAGGAGAAAATACAGAATATATATATACTGTATAATGGATACACTAACCCTATATGTAACCGTCCATTCACTATCCCCCATATCACCCCATGCCTACAGAATACAGAGGTATATACTATATACACTGGATACACTAACCCTAGCTCTAACCCTCCAGTCACTATCCCCTATATCACCCCATAGCTACAGAATATAGAGGTATATACTATATACACTGGATACACTAACCCTAGCTCTAACCCTACAGTCACTATCCCCCATATCACCCCATAGCTACAGAATATAGAGGTATATACTATATACACTGGATACACTAACCCTAGCTCTAACCCTACAGTCACTATCCCCCATATCACCCCATACCTACAGAATATAGAGGTATATACTATATACACTGGATACACTAACCCTAGCTCTAACCCTACAGTCACTATCCCCCATATCACCCCATACCTACAGAATATAGAGGTATATACTATATACACTGGATACACTAACCCTAGCTCTAACCCTACAGTCACTATCCCCCATATCACCCCATACCTACAGAATATAGAGGTATATACTATATACACTGGATACACTAACCCTAGCTCTAACCCTACAGTCACTATCCCCCATATCACCCCATGCCTACAGAATATAGAGGTATATACTATATACACTGGACACATTAACCCTAGCTCTAACCCTACAGTCACTATCCCCCATATCACCCCATACCCACAGAATATAGAGGTATATACTATATACACTGGATACACTAACCCTAGCTCTAACCCTACAGTCACTATCCCCTATATCACCCCATACCTACAGAATATAGAGGTATATACTATATACACTGGACACATTAACCCTAGCTCTAACCCTACAGTCACTATCCCCTATATCACCCCATACCTACAGAATATAGAGGTATATACTATATACACTGGATACACTAACCCTAGCTCTAACCCTACAGTCACTATCCCCCATATCACCCCATACCTACAGAATATAGAGGTATATACTATATACACTGGACACATTAACCCTAGCTCTAACCCTACAGTCACTATCCCCCATATCACCCCATACCTACAGAATATAGAGGTATATACTATATACACTGGACACATTAACCCTAGCTCTAACCCTACAGTCACTATCCCCCATATCACCCCATACCTACAGAATATAGAGGTATATACTATATAGAGCAAAAAAGGGGAGAATCCAGCGCAGCCTAAGGTTAAGACGCAATACATAAAGTGCAAATGCACATATTAATTTCTAACTGTATTTTCAAAATGAGACATTTAGCAAACAATTGATCAATTCTTTGAGCCACCCCGCCTCTTCACGGCAATCTCATATTGGGGCAGTCCTACACTACGTTTTTTATATTCGCTGTGCCATAAAGGCCTCCTAAATGAACTAAAAGCAAGACCACATTAAAAGCATGCTGTACCTGGGGCATTACTGAGTCACCCCCATGGCGCCAGAGTAGGCAAGCGAGGATAAAGGTTGACCAGGTCCAGACAGACATTTCGGATCCAACCTCCACACTGCCCATCCAGAGCCACAGATGAAGAGTGAGACAGGCTGAGACACAGGTGGCGGGGTGGCTCAAAGAATTGATCAATTGTTTGCTAAATGTCTCATTTTGATAATACAGTTAGAAATTAATATGTGCATTTGCACTTTATGTATTGCGTCTTAACCTTAGGCTGCGCTGGCTTCTCCCCTTTTTTGCTCTATATACTATATACACTGGACACACTAACCCTAGCTCTAACCCTACAGTCACTATCCCCCATATCACCCCATACCCACAGAATATAGAGGTATATACTATATACACTGGGTAACAGGACCGCCCCCCATTTAAAACAGTATCCTCAAAAAATAAAATAAATACATTATTGCAGTAATAATTAATTAGCCCCTATGGTAACAATATTCCACATCCTGGCCCCGTGTGTCTCATTCCTGGCTCCAGCCATATGTTCTCCTATCCTGCCCCCATGTGATGTCCCATCCTGCCCCATATGATCTCCCCATCCCGCCCCATGATCCTGCCCCATCTGTCCCATGATCCTGCCCCATGTGTCTCCATCCTATACCATCTGTCTCCATCCTGCCCCATCTGTCCCATGATCCTGCCCCATCTGTCTCCATCCTGCCCCATATTCCTGCCTGATCTGTCTCAATTCTGCCCCGTGTCTTCATTCTGCCCTCTGTCACCATTCTGCCCCCTGTGTCACCATTCTGCCCTTTGTGTCTCCATTCTGCCCCGTGTCTGCATTCTGCCCCTCGTGTCTCCATTCTGCCCACTGTCTCCATTCTGCCCCCTGTGTCTCCATTCTGCCCCCTGTGTCTCCATTCTGCCCCCTGTGTCTGCATTCTGCCCACTGTCTCCATTCTGCCCCAGTGTCTCCACTCTGCCCCAGTGTCTGCATTCTGCCCCTCGTGTCT
This sequence comes from Ranitomeya imitator, assembly GCF_032444005.1. NCBI lineage: Eukaryota > Metazoa > Chordata > Amphibia > Anura > Dendrobatidae > Ranitomeya > Ranitomeya imitator. The sequence goes on along the minus strand of NC_091289.1, from coordinate 20,076,318 downwards.
CTATTCTGCCCCACTGCCTCAATTCTGCCCTCTGTCTCCATTCTGCCCCCTGTGTCTCCATTCTGCCCCCTGTGTCACCATTCTGCCCACTGTCTCCATTCTGCCCCAGTGTCTCCATTCTGCCCCACTGCCTCCATTCTGCCCAGTGTGTCTCCATTCTGCCCCCTGTGTCTCCATTCTGCCCCTCGTGTCTCTATTCTGCCCCCGTGTCTGCATTCTGCCCCCGTGTCTCTATTCTGCCCCAGTGTCTGCATTCTGCCCCTCGTGTCTCTATTCTGCCCCAGTGTCTGCATTCTGCCCCCGTGTCTCTATTCTGCCCCAGTGTCTGCATTCTGCCCCCGTGTCTCTATTCTGCCCCCGTGTCTGCAATTCTGCCCCCGTGTCTCTATTCTGCCCCCGTGTCTGCATTCTGCCCCCGTGTCTGCATTCTGCCCCCTTGTCTCTATTCTGCCCCCGTGTCTGCATTCTGCCCCCGTGTCTGCATTCTGCCCCTCGTGTCTCTATTCTGCCCCAGTGTCTGCATTCTGCCCCCGTGTCTGCATTCTGCCCCGTGTCTGCAATTCTGCCCCTCGTGTCTCTATTCTGCCCCCGTGTCTGCATTCTGCCCCCGTGTCTGCATTCTGCCCCCTTGTCTCTATTCTGCCCCCATGTCTGCATTCTGCCCCCGTGTCTCCAATCCTGCTCCCGTCCTTGTGTCTTCATCCTGAAACATTGCCGCTTTCAATTAAAATAATAATAAAAAAAAAACCTTTCTTCTTACCTGGCCGCGCTCCTGCGGTGAAGAGAAGATCCCTCCCGGCGTTTCAGCGCGCACTCGCCAGCGAATGACAATGACGTCATAGGCTGGCGATGCGCGCTGACGTCAGCTGCCAGCCTCCGATTGGCTGGCGGCTTTAACCATTGCCTTGCGGGCCCGGAAGGCAAACTGAACCTGCGTCTCAGATGCAGGTTTACGATAGAAGCCGCCTACCGCTGGGACCCGGGCCCAGTGAGCAGAAGAGACGGGGCCCAATGCGGGCTCCCTCTGCCCACCGGGCCCCATACGCCAGTCAGGGCAGTAATGCCCTGATGACGGCCCTATATACAGTATAACTGTAACCCTGCATCCCCGTATCGCCCTATGGGGTGTGTTATAAGTGAATACCTGGTTCTTAAAGACGGTCCAATTATAAAACTTGTATGGACTTGTGTGGAAATTGGTGACATATTTGGATGTGGGAGAAAACAGATCTCTCAGTAAACAGTTATTGATGGGACGCTCCAGTCTCCTGGTTAGAAAACATCAATGATATATACTATGGTCGTACGCGACCTGCAGACACACAGCTGACGCCATATCTGAGAAGATGCCAATAACTGCGCCACCTCGCGACCAGATAACATGACCCGGATAATACGGATATATAGGAACACATTACCTCGCTGTCTCCTCCTGCACAAACTTGAATTGGGGAGATTTGGGCTCTGGAGAAAAGAACAAATATTGTCATTAACTTCTGTGTCGTTCAGTTTACATAGGTAAATCATCAAGATCCGCCGCTGGCAGCTCCCTATGCAATTGTCGATCAATAACGCTCCAGATTTGCTGAATAGGAGGCAAGTCTGGGGATGCTGCAGCCATGGTAGCACCTATAGCACCACTGGCTCCATGAACAGGTCGATGTATGATGTCTGCGTATAGGACAGTCCTTTAGTCGTAGGTACAATGAGTGATATCCTCACAGATCTGTGTTTTGCTACATTCAGAATAAACAAACAATACAAACATAGAACGAGTCTTTGTGTCTGCAGCGTTCCTTCCCGGCCTCAGACCCGTCGTCTTCAGGCTTCACATGACCTGACGTGACGAGGGGAAGTTTTACCATCGTGTCAAACTCATGATTCCGGCATTATGTAATTGTTTATTATACTTATTATCAAAAAAGCAGCGTTGGACAGTGGGAGACATTGTTCCCCTCTCACTACCAACCGAGCCGTTGCCAAAACACTTGAAAGTATTTTGTTCTTAAAGCCGATGATATCTGCTGATACGACGAGGCTCCGTAATGATAAGATGATTATATTTGTGGCATTGTTGGATCCGTCTATATAACTGAGTTCATATTTGCAACATGACTTCTGATTTTAAAGGGAATGTGTCATAAATAAGACCTCGTGATTAAATAGGGTTTTTAGGCCATTTCTGAACATTTGTTTTTATTTTTAATTTTTCAATCTGTATTTTTTTTTTAAATAGAAAACTTGCTTCTTCCGTACTGGGCACTAAGGCTAATCTAGACTGACCTGTCCTGTAAACTCCGGAAATCCACATGGACATTAGCAGCAACAGACTGACGCTGACCCTAGGGTTTGTATAAAAGCATCTAATGAGCGTGTGCAAACGTCATTAGGAAGAGAGGGGGAGCTGTGACATGTCCTATTGTGATTGATGTCCTTTGTTATTAGATGTTACCTGTGATTGTAATCCTGCCAGTAATGTAATGTATGTACACAGTGACTGCACCAGCAGAATAGTGAGTGCAGCTCTGGGGTATAATACAGGAGGTAACTCAGGATCAGTAATGTAATGTATGTACACAGTGACTGCACCAGCAGAATAGTGAGTGCAGCTCTGGGGTATAATACAGGATGTAACTCAGGATCAGTAATGTAATGTATGTACACGGTGACTGCACCAGCAGAATAGTGAGTGCACCAGCAGAATAGTGAGTGCAGCTCTGGGGTATAATACAGGATGTAACTCAGGATCAGTAATGTAATGTATGTACACAGTGACTGCACCAGCAGAATAGTGAGTGCAGCTCTGGAGTATAATACAGGATGTAACTCAGGATCAGTAATGTAATGTATGTACACGGTGACTGCACCAGCAGAATAGTGAGTGCAGCTCTGGGGTTTAATACAGGATGTAACTCAGGATCAGTAATGTAATGTATGTACACAGTGACTGCACCAGCAGAATAGTGAGTGCAGCTCTGGAGTATAATACAGGATGTAACTCAGGATCAGTAATGTAATGTATGTACACAGTGACTGCACCAGCAGAATAGTGAGTGCAGCTCTGGGGTATAATACAAGAGGTAACTCAGGATCAGTAATGTAATGTATGTACACAGTGACTGCACCAGCAGAATAGTGAGTGCAGCTCTGGGGTATAATACAGGATGTAACTCAGGATCAGTAATGTAATGTATGTACACAGTGACTGCACCAGCAGAATAGTGAGTGCAGCTCTGGGGTTTAATACAGGATGTAACTCAGGATCAGTAATGTAATGTATGTACACAGTGACTGCACCAGCAGAATAGTGAGTGCAGCTCTGGGGTATAATACAGGATGTAACTCAGGATCAGTAATGTAATGTATGTACACGGTGACTGCACCAGCAGAATAGTGAGTGCACCAGCAGAATAGTGAGTGCAGCTCTGGAGTATAATACAGGATGTAACTCAGGATCAGTAATGTAATGTATGTACACGGTGACTGCACCAGCAGAATAGTGAGTGCAGCTCTGGGGTATAATACAGGATGTAACTCAGGATCAGTAATGTAATGTATGTACACAGTGACTGCACCAGCAGAATAGTGAGTGCAGCTCTGGGGTATAATACACGATGTAACTCAGGATCAGTAATGTAATGTATGTACACAGTGACTGCACCAGCAGAATAGTGAGTGCAGCTCTGGAGTATAATACAGGATGTAACTCAGGATCAGTAATGTAATGAATGTACACAGTGACTGCACCAGCAGAATAGTGAGTGCAGCTCTGGAGTATAATACAGGATGTAACTCAGGATCAGTAATGTAATGAATGTACACAGTGACTGCACCAGCAGAATAGTGAGTGCAGCTCTGGAGTATAATACAGGATGTAACTCAGGATCAGTAATGTAATGTATGTACACAGTGACTGCACCAGCAGAATAGTGAGTGCAGCTCTGGAGTATAATACAGGAGGTAACTCAGGATCGGTGCAAAATAAGGATGTAAACGTTTATCTGATGTGGATTTTACCTACCGTATGTATAATGTTAAAATAATGATCAGAACAGGAGCATAGTTTATATCACAGCATGATTTAATATCATAGACATAAGATTGGATAGATAGATTGATAATAGATAATAGATAAATAATGGAGAGATTGATATTAGCTAAATATCGACTCTTCGTAATATTTGATGTTTATTTTCCATATTTTAATTACATGCTGTATTTCCTTAGTGAGGGATGTGTTAAAGTTGCGATTCATAAACAGATATTAATAATGTGCTATGTTGATTTTTCACCATAAGTTGTGAATCCACCGCTGTTCCCCATAACCTCAGCTTCTCCCAGGGGCTCATAATAAATAATCTCTGTATTTGTGGATTCTATAACTGTGAATCTCATTTATACTGTGTAGTAACTTAGAATGTGGCACGTTTTTCATCAGGTCTTCGAAGACGCACAAATTGGATATTCCTTAGAGACGATCCTTTCGATTCTCTGTGCTTTGGTCGGTCTTCTGGGGCAGCTGATCTTCACTTCTGCGCCCGGCATTTCCCTATATCGCCCTCCTTGTATTCTGGTTACGTGTGGCATAGCAGCTCAGCACTCTTCATTTAATTTCTATGAGCTGCAATACCTGACACAGCCTGCAGAGACCTATGGCGCTATTTGTGGAAGTCATTTTTTTTCTTTATTGGGACGGATGACGGTTTACACGTTATATGATCGAGTGATAATTAAATGTCGACACCAGACGTAGCGGTGCACCTACACTTCCTGGCATGGCGGTATAATCACTGGGGTCATCAGCTTCACAGTCACTGACGAGACGCTGCCTTTTACCTCCAGGCTGTCTCTCTACAACACTTTGTTGTTTTGTCACCATATACGCGGCATTGCAACATTGCGTTATAGTAAGTAAATGGGTCACTATGGCATGGTGCACATGGCAGGGAAACTATATGGCGGTACATGCAATTACCAATGGACCTTCATCTGCCAATACATGGTGCCTCTGTAGGGTACCACACATTTTTAGGGATGTTTTCCCCTAAAAGTAATACTATGTAAAAGCTTATGGAAAAAGGCAAACTGGTGAAACACGGTGGCCACTAGAGACGGCCACGAATACATTTAGCGTGAATTGAATTGACCAGAAAGATATTAAAGCAAAAACATTCTTACACTCACCTCTCCTTAGCCCTCCCCATCCTCCACCACCACCGATCCGCCAATCGACTCATCTGTCTTCTTTTTACTCTCGTAAGTGGGCCTCCACCAATGCCGTACTTGACTTGGCTTCTCACCATCACATGGGGCGCTAATGGAGCACTAAGGAGTGTAGAGCAATCCTACAGTCCTAAAATAACAGTGAATATCTTCAATAAAGGCAAATTATTAGTTATATGAGGCATACCTATAAAGGGGAAAGTGCAAGGGAGTACACAGATATTCTGGGGCCCCAAACCAAAGGTCCAAATCATGTTTTCATGATCAGGAGCCTATAAGGGATGACAGAGGGGCTTCATCCTTCTGTAAAACAATTTAGGCATTGTAGTTGCCGTTGATACTGTAGTCGCCATTGATGTTGTAGTTGCCCTTGACATTGTAGTCACCATTGATGTTGTAATCACCATTGATGTAATCAGGGTGATGTTGTAGTCGCTGTTGATGCTGTAGTTGCCCTTGACGTTGTAGTCACCGTTGATGTTGTAATCACCATTGATGTAATCAGGGTGATGTTGTAGTTGGTGTTGATGTTGTAGTTGCCCTTGATGTTGTAGTTGCCGTTGATGTTGTAATCGGGGTGATGTTGTAGTTGGTGTTGATGTTGTAGTCACCATTGATGTTGTAATTGCCCTTGATGTTGTAATCGCCGTTGATGTTGTAGTCGCCGTTGATGTAGTCATCCTTGATGTTGTAGTCGCCATCGATGTTATAGTCGCCGTTGATGTTGTAGTCGGCATCGATGTTATAGTCGCCGTTGATGTTATAGTTGCCATTGATGTTATAGTTGCCGTTGATGTTGTAGTCGCCATTGATGTTATAGTCGCCGTTGATGTTATAGTTGCCGTTGATGTTGTAGTCGCCATTGATGTTATAGTTGCCGTTGATGTTCTAGTCGCCATTGATGTTATAGTTGCCATTGATGTTGTAGTCGCCATCGGTGTTATAGTCGCCATTGATGTTATAGTTGCCGTTGATGTTGTAGTCATCATCGGTGTTATAGTCGCCGTTAATGTTATAGTTGCCGTTGATGTAGTCGCCATTGATGTTATAGTTGCCGTTGATGTTATAGTCGCCATCGATGTTATAGTTGCCGTTGATGTTGTAGTCTCCATCAATGTTATAGTCGCCGTTGATGTTATAGTCGCCATCGATGTTATAGTCGCCATTGATGTTTTAGTTGCCGTTGATGTTGTAGTCGCCATCGATGTTATAGTCGCCGTTGATGTTTTAGTTGCCGTTGATGTTATAGTTGCCATCGATGTTATAGTCGCCGTTGATGTTATAGTCGCCGTTGATGTTGTAGTCACCATTGATGTTATAGTTGCCATCGATGTTATAGTTGCCATCGATGTTATAGTCGCCGTTGATGTTGTAGTCGCCATCAATGTTGTAGTCGCCGTTGATGTTGTAGTCGCCGTTGATGTTGTAGTCGTCATCGATGTTATAGTCGCCGTTGATGTTGTAGTCGCCATCAATGTTGTAGTCGCCGTTGATGTTGTAGTCGCCGTTGATGTTGTAGTCGCCATCGATGTTATAGTCGCCATCGATGTTATAGTCGCCATCGATGTTATAGTCACCATTGATGTTGTAGTCGCCATCGATGTTATAGTCGCCATCGATGTTATAGTCACCATTGATGTTGTAGTCGCCATCGATGTTATAGTCGCCATCGATGTTATAGTCACCATTGATGTTGTAGTCGCCATCGATGTTATAGTCGCCATCGATGTTATAGTCACCATTGATGTTGTAGTCTCCGTTGATGTTGTAGTCGCCATCAATGTTGTAGTCGCCGTTGATGTTGTAGTCGCCATCGATGTTATAGTCGCCATCGATGTTATAGTCGCCATCGATGTTATAGTCACCATTGATGTTGTAGTCGCCGTTGATGTTGTAGTCGCCGTTGATGTTGTAGTCGCCATCGATGTTATAGTCGCCGTTGATGTTGTAGTCGCCGTTGATGTTGTAGTCGCCATCGATGTTATAGTCGCCATCGATGTTATAGTCACCATTGATGTTGTAGTTGCCATCGATGTTATAGTCGCCATCGATGTTATAGTCACCATTGATGTTGTAGTCACCATTGATGTTGTAGTCACCATTGATGTTGTAGTCTCCGTTGATGTTGTTGTTGCCTTTCAGCACATTGTCTAAGGAGAATAACTGCTGTGATCAGAGCTAACTGGCACCGGCCAGGTTTGGAGCGGATGCTGCCTATCTTCCTCCTGCTTCTGACATACATATAGTTTTTGTATTGGAGGAATGGAGCTTACAATTACCCCTCTGGGGTTGGGCATATTCATGTTGGCATCTGGGAAAAAAACTGGTGTGACATTTGAATGATAATTATACATTTTACAATTGCCATTTCAGCAGTTCTTCAACGCTGAAGAGATCCGATAGGTGACTCTAATTAGCAATTTACTGACTTGATAACATTTCTGGGGGTTTGGCTGCAAGTGAAATTTGAATGTCTCCATCCACAGGGAGCAATGCCTGGTACAACACAATGATAGGGAATTGCTATGTAAGCGATTTGCCAATGTTTCCATCACGATGGTTTCGATGACAGAGCTAGCATTCCCTATAAGTGTAACACAGGCGGGTTCTGGTGGAGAATCTGTGCCCTTAGTGTTCCCTTTCAGTAATCTGCAGCATCTTGTCACGTTAGGAAGGAAACGCTTCTTTAGATACGGTCAGGCATTGCAGAAATGCGCTATATGAATTAACCCCACGAGGACGGGGTGGGGCTGCATATCTCGTTAAATGGTTGCATTTTTCGGCAGTCTTGAACCAGAATGCCTGAAAACAGGGAACAATAGCCTGCATTCGGCTACATAATTGGCAGAAAGAGAATAGAATTTCAAACATCTCCGACTCTGTGAAAGGATAAGTCACGTTTACGAGAATTCTGCAGCATATTATTTAGCACGGAGGGTCTTTCTAATGAGAATTTCCCACCAGTGGAATGAGAGCGATGGATGGATTCCAAAAACTGATCACTTGCTACAAACTGCACCTTACTTTAGCACTTAACGTCGCAGATAGTGATGAGCGACCGTGCTGGGATGAGGTGTTATATGAGCATGCTCGAGTGCTAACCGATTGTCTTCGGAGTGCTCGAATTATATGTTCTAGTCCCCGCGGCTGCATGTCCCAGCACGGTCGCTCATCACTATCTGCTCCAAACCTCCCCAATTTATGGGCAGCTACAATGCGACGGAACATATATACGTGCATGGTAAAAGTGAGGTGTCAGAACCGGAGCATTGGGGGATCAGAGGAGGTGATTATATCCCCGTTTGCTTTTTTTTCCGCCACAATAAAATTAGTCTGGTAACTAGGGTTGAGCGACCTTGACTTTTTTAGGGTCGAGCCGGGTTTCATGAAACCCGACTTTGCCAAAAGTCGGCGACTTTTGAAAATGAACGATCCGTTTCGCTCAACCCTACTGGTAACCCCTTTAAAAAGGACCTGTCATTTGGCCAAAATGTGTAATTTTACCTGGTGTAAATGCCGCCGTTCTCCAGAATCCGGCATTTTTTTTTCTTTTGTTCCTGCGCCTCTCCATTCCTGAGATCTCTGTATATAAATTAATCTTCTCCACCAAGTGGGCGTGGCCCTTCAATTCTAGGTGACCACGCCTACTTGGAAAAAAGGCTTGATTTTAATACAGGGAAAATAAAGGTCAATAACTCGGCAACGGAGAGGCGCAGGAACTAACGAAAAACAGCGCCGAGTTCAGGAGAACAGCGGCAAGAGACAGGTCCTCCTTAAAGGAGAATGCAATAAAAAGGATGCAAAGCAATCTTTACTCAAACTGCTTTACAAGCAAACAGTTAAAAATGCCAGGAAGTGGCTGTTTTGTACCAGTTGCTGGATTTAAAAAAAAAAAATTACGACATTGTTGGGCTACCCCAAGGATAGGTCAGCAATGATCAGTGAGTGTCAGAGGTCCTGAACCTGGAATGGAAAAGTGGAACACAACAGCTCCATTGACGTGTAGTGGTCGACCTTAGGTACTACAGCTCAGCTGCTATTCACTTTAATAGGAGCTCAGCTGCAGTACCTGAGAACGACCACCAAAAGTGAATGGCGCTGTTCTATTCCAGAAGCATGGAGCTGATAACAGCTGATCAGTTTGGTGTCAACCTGGAAAATCCTTGTAATCCAGCATTCGCAATGTACATCTGGCCACTAACACAGCTGATTGGCGTAGGATCCTGTTGTCGGACCCCCACTTATTTAATATTGATGACTTATCCAAAAGTATAAGCCATCGATATCTTAAACCCCTTTAACGTGAATTAACCCCTTAAGTGATGACCAGGAGGTCTCAAAGCCCTTTTTGTGTCATTGATACACAGCAGTAACTTGTAATGGTAGTTTGGATAATTTGGCTCATAAGAACATGAAGAGCTAATATGATTATCCTCCGGAGGAACTGAAAGCTGTGATGATGATTGTCACATGATATGTGTGACGGACAAACTTCTGCTATAGGGACGCCGCACACATCTGATCGTCCTGAAAGGGGAAACCCAGGAAAATCCTAAAATCAATTTAAAGGAGTACAACTGGAAATGACTGTAATATAAAATGAGTTACAATCATGCAATGCATTAACCAGGTGTGCCACTAGGGAGTGGTGTTTCCAATATTTTTATGCTCGTTGTTTCCATTGTTTATCATAATTTTGTCTTTTCAAAATTCTGTGCTGATTTATCAATTTAATGTTCGGAGATCCATTCTTCTGAAACAGAGAACATTAAATCCCCTGTATAGAAGCAGCATTTAAAGCTGAAATTGTGGCTACTTTGAATCCACCACTAGAGGGAGCTTTAAAGCTTCCTGCATTCTATAAGTACACAGTATGGTAGTAAGCTCCCTCTAGTGGTGGCTGCAGGTAGTCAAAATGTTACCGTTTCGCTCTACACCTATGCAGAGAATTTGGAGCATAATATAAAGAATAGAGCTCTCACCACTATTAAAGTATAATAAAGGAGTATTTCTAGAATTCAAAGTTATTCCATATGCATAGGATAAGGAATAACTTAATGATCGCTGAGGGTCCAACCACTGGGACACGCGAGAACAGGGCTCTGGATCGGAGGGGAGATGGAGCATGTGCACCTCAGCTCCAGTTATGTTCCGATCCTCTTTCCGGATCCAGTACTTTGAGTGATCTCTGGGGTCTCGATAGTTGGACTCTCAGTGATCAGTAAGGTATTCGCTATCCTATGGATGGGTGATGATAACTTTAAATTTTGGGGAATAACCCTTTAAGAAATTAATAGCAGACTTTTGTACTTATTTAGGTCCTCTGTTAAGACGCTGCACACAGAAGGGCGACGGAAATCAGACTCCTCACTGTGTGTCACGACACAGAATTTTGCATAATCCTGAAATAGCCAATCTGGTAAAAATCCTGGAGTGAACACAAGGGTTAATTTATTCATATTATTATTAATAATAATATTTTTATTTCTATAGCGCCAACATATTCCGCAGCACTTTACAGTTTAGAGGGGACTTGTACAATCCATTGATTTCTTGCTGTTAGTTATATAGTTAATACAGTTGGGAAAAGACAAATTTTCCATCACGATCAACCAAAAAAGGGAAAAAGACAAAGGGAAGAGAAATGAGCACAACCACAATGCATGATCCGGACCGCCCCAAAAAAGAGCCCAGCTTTCCTTCCTTATCTCAATTGTCGATCCACTGGTCCAAACATTCAGAAAAGAACTTTACTGTCACGTCACAGCTGTGCAGGTAGATGCACGCTCCACTAGATGGCAGTAGAGTGGAGGGAAGACTGCAACATTTGCCAGAGCAGCGCTGCAGCGAGGTCACCACCAGGTGGCAGCATGGTAGTCAAACAAGCCGAGTCAAAACCAGGAGAGTAACGTATTACCAAGGGGAAAATCAACTCAGAGTCAGAGACGCACCAGAGGGTCAATACCAGACAGAAGCAAAAGTACCAGGAGCAAAAGACAGAGTCAGGTCAGAGTCAAAGCCAAGTCAAGTGCCAGAGAGTCTAAACACGAAGGGAAAACACTTAGTCGGAATAGGGGGAGGGGAATGAACAGACACAGGAGACAGTCAGGAATCGCAGCAGGACAAAACAGGATATAACCAGAGTCACATACTCACACGGTAGGCAGAAGCTATAACTGACACCGCCTGCAGGATGCAGCGGAGATAAATAGCAAACCTGAGACCAGACTGAGGCTGAGAAAAGTTAACCCCTGACATGATCGGACCGGGAAAAGAGAAAACGGGACTCAAAACCGGGTCTTGATCATGACATTTATGCATTTACACAAGCATCAAATCACTCCATATTGCAGACAATGATGTGGGGAGAGGTTCCTGCTGCAGCCAGTTGTATTACTGACACGCACAGGACGGTGATGAATGGACACAAAGAGAATTGTCTGTCATTTTGGGACAAAATAGGATCAATAAAAACAATAAAAAGTGGGAGATTAAGGGAGGAATTGCTGAATATATATGTTTATTTTATTTCTTTAGGATTTTTCTGTTTTCATTATTTCTTTAAACAATGGAGTGTGGAAGAGAAGGGGGAAAGGTCATAGGTGTCAAAGGAATTTGTCATTTCACGGATGAGTGAGGACAGATCTTATTTTACACTCATTAAACACAATGTCAACTTTTTCCATCCCCGCCCCGGTTCACCTCTACCTGGCAACGTGGCACGGTGCATCGCGGGTCCAGCAGCCGTCTATAGGGTTAAATACTGGATCGTGTGCGCATTTGCCTTTTTGAAAAATAAGTTAAGTGTTAGAAATACAATGTAAACAGATAACAGCTGCGATGAGAGGGAACAAATGGCTCGTGTGTGAGTCAGCAGAATGCAGAAAATACTGGGAAAAATCTGTGAAAAAAAATAAAAATACTCTGCAGGTTCCTCCATTTCAGTAGCAAAAAAGTGGATACAAACAATTGAAAACTGGTAAACAGCCCCAAGCTACGGCTCACTGTTCTGTTTTATCATTATCGCAATTTCACCCCCCCTTCAAAGAAGAAAACACATTCTAGATTTTTTAGAGATTTAAATGTTGAAAATTATTTTTCTTTTCTAAATTCAAATTAATTCGAGCCTCCCAAAAGTCACACGGAAAAAAAGGGAACCGCAAAGAGACGTAGCCTGTGTCAATTCGCAATCAATAGATGCTTCTAGCCGATTTTTGGGTGCGTTTATAGGAAGGACGGGGTCGGGACTTAAAGGGGTATTCTAGGGAATGTTATTCTCTGCGTAAGGGCGGGTGTAGACGAGCGTATTTTTGGTCTGAGTGCGATCTTATAAAATTACGGATTGCACTCAGACCAATGTTATACTATGGGGCCGTTCACATGTCTCATATTTTATTTGGACAGAGACTTTCCCCCCAAAAAAATCGCTGCATTTTTGAGTTAGATCTCATATTCGGACCGTAGTCTGCCATGCAAGTCTATGAATGAGTGGAAAAAAATCGAACTGCACTCGGATGGCATCTGAGTGCAGTCGGATTTCCACTGAACTTACTCTATGGAGAAGAGGGAGACCTTTTTTTCTCCATCTTCGCCTCATGCAAGAGAATCGGATCACACTCTGATCAGTGTGTGATTAGTGTAATCGGCTCGATTCGAATCTACGGCCGTCTGCACCTGCCCTAATGAAACGTTATACCATTTTTTCAGTATACTATCTGTATCAACTTCTTGTGCTTTTCAACATCACTGCTTGCTGTCATTCAATAGGAACCACCGGGAAAAAGACAAAACTCTGTCGTGTTGGTGTGATCACTACCCAGGTGCTCAGTTCGTTACTGTTATCTGTATCCCCTAGAAGTAAACAATGAAAATATTTAATAAACAAAGGAAAAGAAGAGATGTTTACAAATAAGCGGAATTTCTACAGATACTAAATTAGTAAAATTGCATAACTTTTCAGTATTCAAAAAATAACTTTTTTTTTTGTTGCTAAATCCCAGAATACTTCTTTAAATCCTACCCCAGTTCTGCCTGGGGCAGCTAACAATTTTGTTGACACCGTGATGTTGTGCAGCAGCAATGTGTTCCTATGGCACAGACAGGGTTAGCACTTGATCTTGCTTATTCAGATGGGTTCCGTAGATGCTGGACAGCATCATAAGTCTAAAAAAAGAGCGCTCCATCTGTAAATGCAATTAATGAGCTCCTGGCTGACACTGATCGTGGGGCACAACAACATAAGGATAAACTCTGGACAGAAGGGGAGGGTATGACAGGTAGCTTTCCAGTTTATATAGTTTTACTTAGAGGTCCAGTGATGACATACAGGTTCAGAGGGTCCTTAATAACTTGGATTGGTATTTTACTTTGCATTGATTCTCAGCTATATGACCAACTTTTTTTATATTTATTTCCCCTTTAAATCTGCACTAAGCAGGTTTATACTATTGATTTATATTAGGGAATAAGATTTTCTGTGTAGGGATGACGCAGTATTTCAGTGCACAGTGTTAGTGGTCGTATATTTAAGGGCATGTGCACATGAACCTTCCTGATAAAGTGCTCAATACATTTAAAAAAAAAAAAATAAATAATAACATGTGCACTGTAATGTCAAAAACGACTTGCTGTGCACATGTTCAGTCTTTTTTAACTTCTTGTAACAGCTCAAGGCTTCGAAAGAAGTGACCAATTCATTCTTCTGGTGGCTTCCGCTTGGAAATCGCTCGCAGTAAGTTCACACTAGGTTGTTTTTTAGTGTTTTTTTGCAACAAAACTTGAGCTCTTAGCAGGAAAGAAGCTGCAAAAAATTCTTTGTTTGTTTTCTTGTGTTTTTTTGTGCATTTAACACATGTGGAATTAGATACTTAACAAAAAAGTGTGAAACATCTGAAATGATGTCTTATATTCTAGGTTCTTCAAAGCAGCCACCTTTTGCTTTGATGACTGCCTTGCACACTCTTGGCATTCTCTTGATGAGCTTCAAGAGGTAGTCACCGGAAATGGTCTTCCAACATTCTTGAAGGAGTTCCAAGAGATGTTTAGCTCTTGTTGGCCCTTTTGCCTTCACTCTGCGGTCCAGCTCACCCCAAACCTTCTCGATTGGGTTCAGGTCTGGTGACTGTGGAGGCCAGGTCATCTGGGGTAGCACCCCATCACTCTCCTTCTTGGTCAAATAGCCCTTACACAGCCTGGAGGTGTGTTTGGGGCCATTGTCCTGTTGAAAAATAAATGATGGTCCAACTAAACGCAAACCGGATGGAATAGCATGCTGCTGCAAGATGCTGTGGTAGCCATGCTGGTTCAGTATGCCTTCAATTTTGAATAAATCCCCAACAGTGTCACCAGCAAAGCACCCCCACACCATCACACCTCCTCCTCCATGCTTCACGGTGGGAACCAGGCATGTAGAATCCATCCGTTCACCTTTTCTGCGTCGCACAAAGACACGGTGGTTGGAACCAAAGATCTCAAATTTGGACTCATCAGACCAAAGCACAGATTTCCACTGGTCCAATGTCCATTCCTTGTGTTCTTTAGCCCAAACAAGTCTCTTCTGCTTGTTGCCCGTCCTTAGCAGTGGTTTCCTAGCAGCTATTTTACCATGAAGGCCTGCTGCACAAAGTCTCCTCTTAACAGTTGTTGTAGAGATGTGTCTGCTGCTAGAACTCTGCGTGGCATTGACCTGGTCTCTAATCTGAGCTGCTGTTAACCTGCGATTTCTGAGGCTGGTGACTCGGATAAACTTATCCTCAGAAGCAGAGGTGACTCTTGGTCTTCCTTTCCTGGGGCGGTCCTCATGTGAGCCAGTTTCTTTGTAGCGCTTGATGGTTTTTGCCACTGCACTTGGGGACACTTTCAAAGTTTTCCCAATTTTTCGGACTGACTGACCTTCATTTCTTAAAATAATGATAGCCACTCGTTTTTCTTTACTTAGCTGCTTTTTTCTTGCCATAATACAAATTCTAACAGTCTATTCAGTAGGACTATCAGCTGTGTATCCACCAGACTTCTGCTCAACACAACTGATGGTCCCAACACCATTTATAAGGCAAGAAATCCCGCTAATTAAACCTGACAAGGCACACCTGTGAAGTGAAAACCATTCCCGGTGACTACCTCTTGAAGCTCATCAAGAGAATGCCAAGAGTGTGCAAAGCAGTCATCAAAGCAAAAGGTGGCTACATTTAACCTAGAATATGACATATTTTCAGTTGTTTCACACTTTTTTGTTAAGTATATAATTCCACATGTGTTAATTCATAGTTTTGATGCCTTCAGTGTGAATGTACAATTTTCATAGTCATGAAAATACAGAAAAATCTTTAAATGAGAAGGTGTGTCCAAACTTTGGTCTGTACTGTATATACACTGCTCAAAAAAATAAAGGGAACACTAAAATACCACATTCTAGATATCACTAAATGAAATATTCCCGTTGAAAATGTTTATTCATTACATAGTGGAATGCGTTGAGCACAATAAAACATACAAATGTAAATAAAAATTTATATCCCATGGAGGTCCGGATTTGGAATGATACGCAAAATCAAAATGGAAAATCAAAATACAGGCTGATCCAACTTCAGAGGAAATGCCTCAAGACAAGGATCTCCCTACAATGCCTGGACATGCTCCTGATGAGGCGGCGGATGGTCTCCTGAGGGATCTCCTCCCAGACCTGGACTAAAGCATCCGCCAACTCCTGGACAGTCTGTGGTGCAACGTGACGTTGGTGGATGGTGCGAGACATGATGCCCCAGATGTGTTCAATCAGAGTCAGGTCTGGGGAACGGGCGGGCCAGTCCATAGCTTCAATGCCTTCATCTTGCAGGAACTGCCGACACACTCCAGCCACATGAGGTCTGGCATTGTCCTGCATTAGGAGGAACCCTGGGCCATCCGCACCAGCATATGGTCTCACAAGGGGTTTGGCAACAAATCTTGAGCTCTTAGCAGGAAAGAAGCTGCAGAAAAAAAAAATTCTTTGTTTGCTTTCTTGTGTTTTTTGTGCATTTTTTCCTGCGGTTTTGGCACGCTAGATTTGTCTCTTGTGCATAATGATAAAGTTTAGTGTTGAAAAAAAAAGTCCTACTCTACAGAATCAGGATTTGGCACAAAAAATGCAGCAAAATCTGATACCTGCGTTTTTGGTGCGTTTTATTTTACCACCTGTTCATTTCAATGGGAGCAAAATGCTAAAAAAAAAACACTAAAAGAAGTGCAAAGAAACATGCAAACACAAAATCCTGATGACAAAAAAACAAGCTGTGTGCATGAGATTTCTGAAATCTCATAGACTTGGCTGGTACTGTAAAACGCAGCTGAAAGTTTGCATAAGAAAAGCTTAAAAAAAAAACCGAAGCAAAAACGCCCAGTGTGAACTTGGCCTTATCTATATATATAGTTGACAAAAAAAAAAAGATGCAGGAGACAAAGCCGCTGCAACAATGTCCAAAAAGTCGTAAAAAAAGTAGAATATGCTCCTGAAGCGTCTTCATAAAGTCAGCAGTTACACCGACATCTATATATAAGGAGGTTTCCCCAGCTCAGTAACTGATGACATAAAGCTAGAACATGCCAGTGTTTAATGAACAGCCAGGGTCCTACCTCTAGGACCACCACCGCAGACCAAAGCGCTAGTATAACCTGTAGAAAACGATTTTGCCAGTTGGGACTCTTACCGATCCTGAGATCCGGGCATCATAAATGTCCTGGTATGATATCGCAGTGGCTACACAGGTGCCACCGCTCCATCCATTCTGTACGGCTCTCTCAGATCAGAGGTTGGACCCCCCATGACTTGCAAGTTGGAGTTATTTTGCGTGATCTATATATATAATTGTCTAAGGGTTTTTCCGTCTGTCTGTCTGTCTGTCTGTCTTTCTGTCTGTCTGTCTGTCCTGGAAATCCCGCGTCTCTGATTGGTCGTCACCATGGCAACCATTATGACATCATCATCACCATGGTAACCGTTATGACATCATCATCGCCATGGCAACCATTATGACATCTTCAGCACCATGGCAACCATTATGACACAATCATCAAATGCAACCATTGTGACATCGTCGCCATGGCAACCTATTATGACACCATCGCCACGGCAACTATTATGACATCATCACCATGGCAACCAATATGACATCATCATCACCATGGCAACCATTATGACATCATCATCACCATGGCAACCATTATGACATCATCATCACCATGGCAACCTTTATGACATCATCACCATGGCAACCATTATGACATCATCATCGCCATGGCAACCATTATGACATCATCACAATTGCAACCATAATGACATCATCGCCATGGCGACCATTATGACATCATCGCCATGGCAACCATTATGACATCATCACCATCGCAACCATTATGACATCATCATCAATATGGCAACCATTATGACATCATTATCACCATGGCAACCATTATGCCATCATCATCACCATGGCAACCATTATGCCATCATCATCACCATGGCAACCTTTATGACATCATCATCACCATGGCAACCATTATAACATCATCGCCATGGCAACCATTATGACATGGTTTGTCTATATTTGCCCCGTATTCACATGTAAAGCGCCATGGAATAAATGGCGCTATAAAAATGTATAATAATAATAATAATAATAAAATGACATTATCGACATGGCAACCATCTATATATATAATTGCCTAAGGGTTTTTCCGTCTATCTGTCTGTCTTTCTGTCTGTCTGTCTGTCTGTCTGTCCTGGAAATCCCGCCTCTCTGATTGGTCGAGGCCCCCAGGCCTCGACCAATCAGCGACGGGCACAGTATCGACGTAGAAATCCCGCGTCTCTGATTGGTCGAGGCCGCCAGGCTTCGACCAATCAGCAACGGGCACAGCGACGATGATGTCATAAAGGACGTAGATATCCCACGTTTCTGATTCAGCGACGGGCACAGTATCGACGTAGATGTCATAATGGTTGCCATGGCGACGATGATGTCATAAAGGTTGCCTCGACCAATCAGCGACGGGCACAGTCTGCCGCGAATTCTGGAATCATCATTGTCCATATACTACGGGGACATGCATATTCTAGAATACCCGATGCGTTAGAATCGGGCCACAATCTAGTATGAAAATAATTGTTAGCTCGTTGGCTGGTCATGACTTTGCCAAGCTGTCTGTTGGGGAAGGGGGTCACTGAGCAGAACATAGTATGCATTTGTTCGGACCATAACTGATCGGTGGGCATGCAGGCTGTCAGACCACCACCAATCTAACATCACTCACTTATTCCAATAATTAATATTAAGCTAGTGGATGACCCCTTTCCTACACTCACACTTACTGCCATAATAATCCTGTGCCATAGTGACAAACCCCAGAAGTTTTTGGCGGGCTAAGACTTGGACTCCTCGGCTAAGACTTGGACTCCTCGGCTAAAACTCGGATTCCTCGGCTAAGACTAGGACTCCTCGGCTAAGACTCGGACTCCTCGGCTAAGACTCGGACTTCTCAGCTAAGACTCGGATTCCTCGGCTAAGACACGGACTCCTCGGCTAAGACTCGGAATCCTCGGCTAAGACTCGGACTTCTCGGCTAAGACTCGGACTCATCGGCTAAGACTCGGACTCATCGGCTAAGACTCGGACTCATCGGCTAATTAATATTAAGCTAGTGGATGACCCCTTTCCTACACTCACACTTACTGCCATAATAATCCTGTGCCATAGTGACAAACCCCAGAAGTTTTTGGCGGGCTAAGACTTGGACTCCTCGGCTAAGACTTGGACTCCTCGGCTAAGACTCGGATTCCTCGGCTAAGACTAGGACTCCTCGGCTAAGACTCGGACTCCTCAGCTAAGACTCGGACTTCTCAGCTAAGACTCGGATTCCTCGGCTAAGACACGGACTCCTCGGCTAAGACTCGGAATCCTCGGCTAAGACTCGGACTTCTCGGCTAAGACTCGAACTCATCGGCTAAGACTCGGACTCATCGGCTAAGACTCGGACTCATCGGCTAAGACTCGGATTCCTCAGCTAAGACTCGGATTCCTCGGCTAAGACTCGGACTCCTCGGCTAAGACTCAGATTCCTCGGCTGAGACTCAGACTCCTCGGCTAAGACTCGGACTCCTCGGCTAAAACTCGGACTCCTCGGTTAAGACTCGGACTCCTCGGCTAAGACTTGGACTCCTCGGCTAAGACTTGGACTCCTCGGCTAAAAATCGGATTCCTCGGCTAAGACTCGGACTCCTCGGCTAAGACTCGGACTCCTCGGCTAAGACTCGGACTCCTCGACTAAGTCTCGGACTCCTCGGCTAAGACTCTGACTCCTCGGCTAAGACTCGGACTCATCGTCTAAGACTCGGACTCCTCGGCTAAGAATCTGACTCATCGGCTAAGACTCGGACTCCTCAGCTAAGACTCGGACTCCTCGGCTAAGACTCGGACTCCTCAGCTAAGACTCGGACTCCTCGGCTAAGACTCGGACTCCTCAGCTAAGACTCGGACTCCTCGGCTAAGACTCAGACTCCTCAGCTAAGACTCGGACTCCTCGGCTAAGGTTACTTTCACGCATCAGGTTTTATTGCATCAGGCACAATCTGTCGAATGTTGGGAAAACCAGATCCGGCGCAGATTGTCAACAGCTGATGCGACGGATCCATTTTTTCGACGGATCCGGCTAGCATATCTAGATTATTGGAAATTTGGAGCATGCTCAGTTTAAAAAAACGGAATGCGGCGCCGGAATCCACCATTTTCTGGATCCGGCACCTTCCGGCTTCCATAGGCTTCCATTCTAGCAAACAGCCGGAAGTGCCGGGTCCGGCGCTTCCGGCTTTTTCGCCGGAGACAAAAAACGTTGCTATGGACGTTTTTTTCCAGAAACTGGAAACGGCAGATTTGCCGTATCCGGCGAAAACCGGACGAAACGAAATGTCATCCGGCGCAATCCGGCACTAATGCAAGTCTATGGGAAAAAAACTGGATCTGGCGGCAACATACGCCGGATCCGTTTTTTTAAAAATTTAGCCTGACAGCGAAAACCTGATGTGTGAAAGTAGACTCGGACTCCTCGGCTAAGACACCGAATCCTCGGCTAAGACACCGACTCCTCGGCCCCGCTAATCTCAAACATGAA
The DNA here is from genome assembly GCF_032444005.1 of Ranitomeya imitator. Classification (NCBI taxonomy): domain Eukaryota; kingdom Metazoa; phylum Chordata; class Amphibia; order Anura; family Dendrobatidae; genus Ranitomeya; species Ranitomeya imitator. The sequence goes on along the minus strand of NC_091289.1, from coordinate 20,055,957 downwards.
TGCACTTTATCGCTACATCCATGTATAATAACCAGTGAGGGAGCACAACAATGTGGCTTTTTGGTAGTAAATCTGGGAAAAGGACCCAAGAACTACAAACTACTCCTTTGACCAAATTTTATTTTGGTGTTTTTTTGCCGCCATATTTGTATTGCACACTGTTCACAATATTGTTTTCCTGTTTTGTCACTTGTAGATGAATGTGTGACTCAGTCTTCATGCTAATAATAGTGGTGTATCTAACACATTATGGGGTCCTCAGCACGGAATATAACATTTCCACATGTCAGACTATGATTTTACAGTCTAATTTGGAGAGCGAACCATTAGGCGACACATTGGAGCTCGGCTGTACCTGGCTCCAGACACATCACATAACCTCTACCTATGTATTGAATGACCTATGTAAAGTTTTGCAAACTCTGATGTCCGTGTTTTTCCTATGTAAACCTAGAATCTGCTCCTTTAAGCACCTTTATGATTGTCGCCTAAAATTTACTCCCTCCATCTAAGTACATTAGTGGTAGAGAGGAGCCCGTAGAGGCGATGGGCAGCCTCAAAAGAAACAACGCAGCCTACGCTCTATACATTGTATCTAAAGAGATCTGCCTTATTTATCAATGATTTCAGTAATAGGAAATAGTCCTTACTCCCAGAAATAATTGTATTACAAAGGTATTCACCTTCATAGTTACCTGAGCACAGAAATCTCCAAGGGTGCCCAAACTTTTGCATCAGCCCATTTTCCTTAGAGATCATTTCATCTTCAACTTGCTTAACTGTTCACAATAACAGTAATTTTGACCAGGGGGGCACAACCTTTACATGCCGCTGTAGACAGATATGAAATAGATAATGAATACATAGATAGAGAAATAGATAGATATTAGCATAATAGAAATAGGTGTTAGTTAAATAGATAGATATTAGGCTGAGATTATAATATACAGTACAGACCAAAAGTTTGGACACACCTTCTCATTTAAAGATTTTTCTGTATTTTCATGACTATAACTATGAATTAACACATGTGGAATTAGATACTTAACAAAAAAGTGTGAAACAACTGAAAATATGTCTTATATTCTAGGTTCTTCAAAGTAGCCACCTTTTGCTTGGATTGACTGCTTTGCACACTCTTGGCATTCTCTTGATGAGCTTCATGAGGTAGTCACCGGGAATGGTCTTCCAACAATCTTGAAGGAGTTCCCAGAGATGCTTAGCACTTGTCGGCCCTTTTGCCTTCACTCTGCGGTCCAGCTCACCCCAAACCATCTCGATTGGGTTCAGGTCTGGTGACTGTGGAGGCCAGGTCATCTGGCGTAGCACCCCATCACTCTCCTTCTTGGTCAAAAAGCCCTTACACAGCCTGGAGGTGTGTTTGGGGTCATGGTCCTGTTGGAAAAGAAATGATGGTCCAACTAAACGCAAAACGGATGGAATAGCATGCCGCTGCAAGATGCTGTGGTAGCCATGCTGGTTCAGTATGCCTTCAATTTTGAATAAATCCCCAGTAGTGTCACCAGCAAAGCCCCCCACACCATTACACCTCCTCCTCCATGCTTCACGGTGGGAACCAGGCATGTAGAGTCCATCTGTTCACCTTTTCTGCGTCGCACAAAGACACGGTGGTTGGAACCAAAGATCTCAAATTTGGACTCCTCAGACCAAAGCACAGATTTCCACTGGTCTAATGTCCATTCCTTGTGTTCTTTAGCCCAAACAAGTCTCTTCTGCTTGTTGCCTGTCCTTAGCAGTGGTTTCCTAGCAGCTATTTTACCATGAACGCCTGCTGCACAAAGTCTCCTCTTAACAGTTGTTGTAGAGATGTGTCTGCTGCTAGAACTCTGTGTGGCATTGACCTGGTCTCTAATCTGAGCTGCTGTTAACCTGCGATTTCTGAGGCTGGTGACTCGGATAAACTTATCCTCAGAAGCAGAGGTGACTCTTGGTCTTCCTTTCCTGGGGCGGTCCTCATGTGAGCCAGTTTCTTTGTAGCGCTTGATGGTTTTTGCCACTGCACTTGGGGACGCTTTCAAAGTTTTCCCAATTTTTCGGACTGACTGACCTTCATTTCTTAAAGTAATGATGGCCACTCGTTTTTATTTACTTAGCTGCTTTCTTCTTGCCATCATACAAATTCTAACAGTCTATTCAGTAGGACTATCAGCTGTGTATCCACTAGACTTCTGCACAACACAACTGATGGTCCCAACACCATTTATAAGACAAGAAATCCCACTTATTAAACCTGACAGGGCACACCTGTGAAGTGAAAACCATTACCAGTACTCTACCTCTTGAAGCTCATCAAGAGAATGCCAAGAGTGTGCAAAGCAGTCATCAAAGCAAAAGGTGGCTACTTTGAAGAACCTAGAATATAAGACATTTTCAGTTGTTTCACACTTTTTTGTTAAGTATATAATTCCACATGTGTTAATTCATAGTTTTGATGCCTTCAGTCTGAATGTGCAATTTTCATAGTCATGAAAATACAGAAAAATCTTTAAATGAGAAGGTGTGTCCAAACTTTTGGTCTGTACTGTATAAAGATAGAAAAATTAATAGATTTAATAAAGATTCTTGATAAATGATAGCTAAATCAATAAATATTAGTGATGAGCGAACGTGCTGGGATGAGGTGTTATCTGAGCATGCTTGGGTGCTAACCGAGTTTCTTCGGCATGCTCAAAAAATATGTTCGAGTCCCCGCGGCTGCATGTCTAGCTGCTATTTGACAGACACAACACATGCAGGGATTAGCTGTCTGTCAGACATGCAGCCACAGGGACTCGAACATATTTTTTGAGCACGCCGAAGAAACTCTGTTAGCACCCAAGCATGCACAGATAACACCTCATCCCACCACGTTCGCTCATCACTAATACATATGTATTACCTGGATTAAATAATAGCAGACAGGTAATAGATAAAATTGATAAGTAGATGTAACATGGATATAAATAGAGAAAGAGAGACAAAGATATTTATTAAAGATAGATAATATAAAATCGATATGAGATGTAAAAAAGAAAGAAAGAGATAAAGAAAAGAAAGAAAGAAAAGAAAGAAAGAAAAAAGAGAGAGAAAGGTAGAAATGGAGAAAGAAAGGAAGAAAGAAAGGGAAAAGAAGGAAAGAGAAAAGAAAGAAGGAAAGAGAAAATAAAGTAGGAAGAGAAATGGAAGAAGGAAAGAGAAAAGAAAGAACCAAAGATGAATGAAAGAAGGAAAGAGAAAAGGAAGAAAGAGGAAAGAGAAAAGAAAGAGAAAAAGAAGAATGAAAGAAGGAAAGAAAAGGAAGAAGGGAAGAGAAAAGGAAGAATGAAAGAAGGAAAGAAAAGGAAGACGGAAAGAAGGGAAAAGAAAAGAAAGAAGCAAAGAGGAATGAAAGAAGGAAAGAGAAAAGGAAGAAGGAAAGAGAAAAGGAAGAAGGAAAGAAAAAAGAAATAAGGGAAGAGAAAAGGAAGAAGGAAGGAGAAAAGAAATAATAGAAAAGAAAGGAAAGAGGAAAGAAAGAAGGAAAGAGAAAAGGAAGAAGGGAAGAGAAAAGGAAGAAGGAAAGAAATAAGGGAAGAGAAAAGGAAGAAGGAAGGAGAAAAGAAATAATAGAAAACAAAAGGAAAGAGGAAAGAAAGAAGGAAAGAGAAAAGGAAGAAGGGAAGAGAAAAGGAAGAAGGAAAGAAATAAGGGAAGAGAAAAGGAAGAAGGAAGGAGAAAAGAAATAATAGAAAAGAAAGGAAAGAGGAAAGAAAGAAGGAAAGAGAAAAGGAAGAAGGGAAGAGAAAAGGAAGAAGGAAAGAAAAAAGAAATAAGGGAAGAGAAAAGGAAGAAGGAAGGAGAAAAGAAATAATAGAAAAGAAAGGAAAGAGGAAAGAAAGAAGGAAAGAGAAAAGGAAGAAGGGAAGAGAAAAGGAAGAAGGAAAGAAATAAGGGAAGAGAAAAGGAAGAAGGAAGGAGAAAAGAAATAATAGAAAACAAAAGGAAAGAGGAAAGAAAGAAGGAAAGAGAAAAGGAAGAAGGGAAGAGAAAAGGAAGAAGGAAAGAAATAAGGGAAGAGAAAAGGAAGAAGGAAGGAGAAAAGAAATAATAGAAAAGAAAGGAAAGAGGAAAGAAAGAAGGAAAGAGAAAAGGAAGAAGCAAAGAGGAAAAGTAGGAAAGAGAAAAGGAAGAAGTAAAGAAGGAAACAGAAAAGGAAGAGGAGAAAGGAAAGAGAAAAGAAACAATGAGGGTATAGAGGGGAAGCCATTAGTTAATCAGTGCTACACATTACTCCGAGTTTATGGAGAGTTCAGGGGCTGACATTCTCCCACCGTACTGCATACATGTGAGCGGCCGCTAGGTGGCAGCAGCCATATCCGGGAGCCCAGAATCCAGGAGCTGTCAGTACAGCAGTGTGCACGGTGCAGGGACAGTCAGGGCTGTCAGCACTCACACACAGGCGGACGAGGAGCAGCCTGCACTCTGCACTCTGCACTCTGCTGCTCTGCACTCTGCACTCTGCTGTCCTGCACTCTGCACTCTGCTGCTCTGCACTCTGCTGTCCTGCACTCTGCACTCTGCTGACCTGCACTCTGCTGCTCTGCTGACAGCTGGAGACATGCAGGCTGAATCAGGGATTGTACCTGACTTTGAGGTTGGAGAAGACTTTCATGAAGAGCCCAAAACATATTACGAGCTGAAGAGCCAGCCTCTAAACTACAGGTCAGTGCCATCTGCTTCTTCCATGCAGCACCCTATGATAATACAGAGTTTTGCAACATGGTGTCATGAGTTCTATGTTTGGCAACAATGTATATTTGTGTCTTCTGTATTGCAACATTGTGTCAGCCTAGCTGCACGCTTCCCATGGGACATGGAGTCCACATCAGGCATGGCACAGTAAAGCATGGTGGAGTCTGGACTGTTCTGAGGGCTCTCAGTCTAAGTTTTCTGCTGTGGGCTGCATTGTATTTTGGAGTCCGTGGGGCTGAATATAAATGACCGCCGGCTCCACCATAGAATGTTCTGCTGTGTATAGTGATAATAATGAGTGCTGCTCAGTGCTTGCCCCGCCATACAATAAGGGGCTGTATGCAGAATGTATTTCTTTGTTAGGGGGGGTGAGGGAGTTTGCAAATTAGTGGCTGCAGTATATCTATTGAACCTTGCCTGCTGCGAAACCTCTTGGATGGCAGAGGTGGTAGTCACTTCTGTCCTTATCAAAGGGTTCAATTATTTAAAGGGGAATTGCACATTTTTTCTTCTGTACATTTGAACATGATAATTTACCCTTACCGACGTGGGCCAATATTGACCTTCGTTTGCCTGTTTTACCACCAGCAATTGTGAAAACCATAAATAAATAATTAATTTGGCGGTTAGATACAGAACATGATCATATGATTACTTTTCATGTAGGTAAACACTACAGGGAAAGATCGTTACATTGATTATTTGTTAGGGATGGTTAATGGAGTTCATTTGCAGGGTTTGATTATGGAAAACACTCATTTAAATGTTTGTTTATTTTTGCTTTTTGATTAGTTTTATGCAATGCTGTATCGCTTGGAGCAACGGTTCTGATTTCTGCCCTAGCCATTTAACCAAATGTCATGGGCAAGCTAATGTGGCTTGTTGGCCTCCACCACTGGCACTCAGCACCAGGACACCTGCCCCTGTAAGCATTTATTAAACCTTTAGGCCGGGTTCATATGTCGCGGATTTGCGGTATGGATTCCGCCCTAAAAAGTGCAGCGATTTACAGTACAATACAAGTAAATGGGTTTTTCTTAATCCCAGTTACACTTTGGCGAAAAAATTCTGCAAGAAAATGAAATCTTAATACGGATTTCATATCTGCATCATCCTGATTAATTTGCAGATTTTATCCCATTTGATGTTTAGTAAATGGAGTAGGGTCCAATCCGCAAACTCCTCGGTCTTCTGACAACTGACTCAGTTCTTCTACCTCTATAGTTGACAGGAGCGTTTCAACCTGCATTACCCACAGGGCCATAGCCTCTGCTAGTTACCTACAAACAATAGAGATTCTATATCTAGAATATGTTGCTAACCTTTGTTGTGCCATTGTATCCTTTGTGTGACCTTTGTGATGAGTGCACATAGGCGCAGACCTCCAGTTTCAGTTTTTTAATTGTTCTGGTTTATTTGCTGGAATCAATAGTTGAAGCTGCTGCACAAAGTGATTGAAAGAACATATATATATATATATATATGTGTGTGTATATACGGCTCAAAAAAATAAAGGGAACACTAAAATCCCACATCCTAGATATCACTGAATGAAATATTCCAGTTGCAAATGTTTATTCATTACATAGTGGAATGCGCTGAGAACAGTAAAACCTAAAAATGATCAATGTAAATCACAACTAATATCCCATGAAGGTCTGGAATTGGAATGATGCTCAAAATCAAAGTGGAAAATCAAAATACAGTCCAACTTCAGTGGAAATGCCTCAAGACAAGGAAGTGATGCTCAGTAGTGTGTGTGGCCTCCACGTGCCTGTATGACCTCCCTAGAACGCCTGGGCATGGTCATGATGAGGCGGTGGATGGTCTCCTGAGGGATCTCCTCCCAGACCTGGACAGTCTGTGGTGAAACATGACGTTTGTGGATGGAGCGAGACATGATGTCCCAGATGTGCTCTATTGGATTCAGGTCTGGGGAACGGGTGGGCCAGTCTATAGCATGAATACCTTCATCATGCGTGCACATGAGGCCTAGCATTATCATGCATCAGAAGGAACCCAGGGCCAACCGCACCAGCATATGGTCTCACAAGGCGTCTGAGGATCTCATCCCGTTACCTAATGGCAGTCAGGGTGTCTCTGGCTAGTACATGGAGGGCTGTGCGGCCCTCCAAAGAAATGCCACACCCACACCATTACTGATCCACTGCCAAACCGGTCATGCTGAAGGATGTTGCAGGCAGCAGATCGCTCTCCACGGCATCTCCAGACTCTGTCACGTCTATCACGTGTGCTCAGTGTGAACCTGCTTTCATCTGTGAAGAGCACAGGGCGCCAGTGTTGAATCTGCCAATCTTTTTGTTTACTGGCAAATGCCAATCACCCTGCACAGTTTGGGGCTGTAAACACAATGCCCACTTGTGGTCCTCGGACCCTCATACCACCCTAATGGAGTCTGTATCTAGCAGTTTGAGCAGACACATGGATGTTAGCAGCTTGCTGGAGGTCATTTTTCAGGGCCCTGGGACTGCTCCTCCTTTTCATCCTTTTACAAAGGCTGAGGTAGTGGTCCTGCTGCTGGGTTGTTGCCCTCCTACGGCCCCCTCCACATCTCCTGGTGTAGTGGCCTATCTCCTGGTGTCTGCTTCATGCTCTGGACTCTACGCTGACAGACACAGCAAACCTTCTTGCCACAGCTCGCATTGATGTGTCATCCTGGATGAGCTGCACTACCTGAGCTACCTGAGCAACTTGGAGTTACACTGTGTTGTTTCAGTATTCCCTTTATTTTTTTAAAGGGGTACTTCCGTATCCCACTTTCTTTTAATTTCCTCTGGATATGCCATATGCGCATTCATCGCTGATACTCAAAAAAGGGACTTCATTGTGCACCACAAGAGATGGAGAGGTTGCATCCACGCATGGCTCTTTCCATTTGTATGGTACTTCCAAAAATTCTATTGAGGCCTTGCTCACATCTGCATGAAAAAAAGCTCCAATGTTGATTCTGAAAAGTAGGAGATGTCACCAGGAATCTTAGCGCATTTTTTATCCCATTCACTTACTGTATGGAAGTACGCACTAAAAATCTACCAAAAATCTGTTTAGTCTCAAAGGGAACCTGTCAGCACGATTCTACATATGAAAGTAGTGAACTGGCTGTTTAGGTGCTTCGCCCCTATTAAAAATAATACCTTTTTGATAGAGAACCGATGTTCCAGTAGTGAGAAATTTAGAGTAAAAGCCACATGCAAATGAAGCTAGGAGTGCAAAGAGGCGTGTCAGTGAACTTGGAAGAAGCAGTCCAAATGCATTGACACACCCACAATTCACTTCCAGACTGATTTGCATATAGTTTATACACCAGATTTATCACTACTGGCATGTTAGATTTCTAAAAAAAACTTTTTTTTACTGGGGTGCAATCGAAGAACTACAGCACTGAAGAAAAAAAAAATAAATGCAGCTTTCCTATAATGGTTTCTATACTGTTTGACCTACTATTAAGTGGCTAGCGATATAGAAATGTTTTCTGTAGTCACATTCTAGTCTAGAGGTGGGGATGTATTGACAGTGAGACATAGTGTTAGTAGTTATATAATAGTCATCAAGCTGAGAAAAGTTGACAACAAACTTTCCTAAACTAATAGCACGGGGGCATCACTCATAATCCTGCAGGTAGATTTTCCCTGGGCAATTCCTATGATAATAAGTGATGGTATATGGATAGGATGAGGCATCATTTATTGATCGTGGGGGTCCGTTTGATGGGACACTCATGATTCTCTAAGGCTATGTTCACATTTGCGTTGTTGTGTGTTGCGTCGGCGACGCAACGCACAACGCATGCACAACGCATTAAAAAAACGCATTGTTTTGTGACGCATGCGTCCATTTTTGGCTTGATTTTGGACGCCAAAAAAATGCAACTTGCTGCATCCTCTGCGCCCTGACGCTTGCGCCAAAAATGACGCATGCGTCACAAAACGCAAGACAACGCATGTCCATGCGCCTCCATGTTAAATGTAGGGGCGCATGACGCATGCGTCGCCGCGGCTGCGCCCGACGCAACGCTAATGTGAACGTAGCCTAAATGAAGGGTCTTAGCAGGTGGCTATGAGTGTCGCAGTCTAGGACATATGTCTAAGGTACCGTACTTTGTCAGTCATCAGTCTCGTGACCCTAAATCATAAAGTTACGGCAAATCAAGGTGTCATTATTAAAACTTAACGTTTTGGTCCAGGATAACAATAGAACATGGCTGCTTAATTCCAGCGTCACCATAGTCCACACGTTGTGTGCGGTCCCTCACGTTAGCTCCATTCACTTCAATGATTTAATTTGCAAATAGTCTTGATTAGAGATGACGACTCAATCAGTAATTAATGGAATTTGATCATCTCTTTTCTTGATTAAAAATGTCAACATTTTATGTATACAGCTCTAAGGCAAGCATGAGTGTCTCCATGGTTACATGCGACAAACAAGCCCCCCTGTAGCCTGTATCTCCCAGTGTAAGTCTAGTACACTTTCTTTTACACCAATGTGGAACGTTATCTGTTTTGTGGACTTGTTAATTGGGACTGCATGACAAGGCCAAATTAGATTTTCCAACTGAGGGGACTGTGTTTTGTTTGTTTTGGTTGCTTTTAAATAAAGCTAATTGAAGTGAACTCCCTTGGCCTGATTAATCAACAGTGCCCAGAAGAAATACTGTCCTTGTTGCCCGTAGCAACCAATCAGAGCTCAGCTTTTATTTATAAACCTGCTGTAGTAAAACGAAAGCTTTGCAGTGATTGGTTGCTATGAGCAACAAAGCTATTTTCTCTTTTAGACATTTCTGATTAATCTTCTCCCTATATTTATGTACTCTGTCTAGTGATTTGTATGAAAATATCTAAAAAAAAACTTGTTAATTTCGGACACTAAAACAGTTTTTCTAAATTTGTTCAGATAAATGCATTTCAAATACCAGACAAGACTCCTATATAAATATAAGACCCCTTAACAAATATGAAACCCCAGTCAGGACCCTTGCCTGACTGTCGGACTCCTATATCAATATCAGACCACTGACCAGACTTCTATATGAATGTCAGATACCAGACTTCAATATAAATATCTGACCCTATATAAATATAATACCCCTACATAAATATAAGACCCCAGACCAGACCCATATATGAATATGAGACTCGTATATAAATATAAGACTTCAGACCAGACCGCTATGTTAACTTCAGACCCCAGACCAGACTTCTATATGAATGTGAGACCCCTATATAAATATAAGGCCTCAGACCAGTCCAATATATTGTGAGACCCCAGACCAGGCCCCTTTACAAATATAAGACCCAAGACCAGACCCATATATGAATATGAGACTCGTATATAAATCTAAGACTTCAGACCAGACCGCTATATTAATGTCAGACCCCAGACCAGACTTCTATATGAATGTGAGACCCCTACATAAATATAAGACCCCAGACCAGACCCATATATGAATATGAGACTCGTATATAAATATAAGACTTCAGACCAGACCGTTATATTAATGTCAGACCCCAGACCAGACTTCTATATGAATGTGAGACCCCTACATAAATATAAGACCCCAGACCAGACCAATATATTGTCAGACCCCAGACCAGACCCCTTCATAAATATAAGACTACAGACCAGACGTCTATATGAATGTCAGGTGACAACCACACACACACATAATATATATACAGTTATATGAAAAAGTTTGGGCACCCCTATTAATCTTAAGCTTAATGTTTTATAAAAAATTGTTTTTTTTTTTGCAACAGCTATTTCAGTTTCATATATCTATATGAATATCAGACCCCAGACCAAACTATTATATAAATATAAGACCCAGCACCAGACCCCTACCCCAATGTATTAGACCCTATATAAGTAACTCCTATATAAATATCTGACCCTGAGATCACAACCTTATATAAATATCAGATCGGGCCCCTATATGAATATCAGATCCACGACCATACCTCTAAATAAATATAAGAACCCAGACCATACCCCTATATGCATATCAGACCCCTATATAAATATCAGCTTCCATACCATACTCCTCCTCTCAATATATTAGACCCCAGATCAGATGCCTATATAAAGATATATATATATATATATTTACATATTTATTTAACCCAAGACCAGGCCCTAAATAAATATCAGACCTTACACCACATCCTTGAATTAATTCAGAACTCAAACCTTGTAATGTATTCAGACCCCCAATATTAATATCAGACCCCAGACCAGATCCATAATGTAATTGTAAACCTCAGACCGGGCCCCTAATTTGTTTTTGGACTTCAGATTCCTTATATTTATTCAGACCCCCTTTAAAAAGATACTTATAGTAATATCATACCCCAGACCCCTAAATATATTTGAATTTTATTCCACATATAATAAATGATCCAAGATCAAAAAGGGTGATTGGCAGTAAAAAGTAAAGTAGCTTGCGTCCCATGTGTATCTGCTCGGAATGGTTGTCAAGAAGTCCGTGGATATTAAGGGTCCAAAAACCGTCTTTGAACAGTGACCCTCTTCTTCTCATGCCCACACTATTTCCTAGAAAACCCCCTTTCCTGGGACTTTCATGTATAATACATGTATGTGCAGTTCCTTTTTTTACCTCTATTCTTTTACTTATGCAAATTTTGCATCCCCCAAAACACTCATCCTAGAAAACGAATGATTAATATATCCAGACTCATGCAGATTTGCGCTGCGTTCTACCACGTCGCTCCTATAAATAGGTTTGCAGAGTGTCCATTTTTTCACCTTCCCGTGCAGAGCTCCATACAGGGACATTTATTGTGGGGGGGCGAGGGCTTTGCCGTAGAGCTGGGGCTGTTTGCACATAGTGCTGACTGTTAATCCAGATGTGTCTACCAGCCCTGCTATTGCAGAACTCAACCATTCCATCTGTTTCTGCTTTTTAACTTCTTTGTATGTCAGTGTGTAATGTTTGTTCTAGGAACGACCGTTAATGAGCTCTAAGCAGATAAGAACTCAAAACTGATCAGAGATGGAGAATTTTATTTTGACTCATTCAATTTATCTATCTATCTATCTATCTATCTATCTATCTATCTATCTATCTATCTATCTATCTATCTATCATCTATCTCTCTATTAACTATCTTTCTATCATCTTTCTATCTATTATCTGACTATCTATCTATCTATTATCTGACTATCTATTTTCTATCTATCATCTATCTATTATCTATATATTATCTTTCTATCTATCTGTTATCTATTTATCTATCTATCTATTATCTATCTATCTTTCTATCTATTATCTATATATTATCTATCTATTATCTTTCTATCTATCTATCTCTATTATCTATCTCTCTATCATCTTTTTATCTATTATCTATCTATCTTGTATCTATCTATTATCTATCTATCTATTTATTATCTCTCTATCTATCATCTTTCTATCTATTATCTATCTATCTATTATCTATCTTTCTATCTATTATCTTTCTATCTATTATCTATCTATCTTCTATCTACCTATTATCTATCTATCTATCTATTATCTATCTATCTATTATCTATGTATCTATCTGTCCATTATCTATCTATTATCAATCTACAGTTGTGCTCTAAAGGTACCGTCACATTTAGCGACGCTGCAGCGATCTAGACAACGATGCCGATCGCTGGAGCGTCGCTGTGTGGTCGCTGGAGAGCTGTCACACAGACAGCTCTCCAGCGACCAACGTTGCCGAAGTCCCCGGGTAACCAGGGTAAACATCGGGTTACTAAGCGCAGGGCCGCGCTTAGTAACCCGATGTTTACCCTGGTTACCAGTTAATGTAAAAAAACCCAAACACTACATACTTACATTCCGGTGTCTGTCGCATCCTCCGGCGTTCTGCTTCCCTGCACTGTGTAAGCGCCGGCCGTAAAGCAGAGCGGTGACGTCACCGCTCTGCTTTACGGCCAGCCGGCGCTGACAGTGCAGGGAAGCAGAACGCCGGGGGACGCGACAGACACCGGAATGTAAGTATGTAGTGTTTGGTTTTTTTTAACATTTACACTGGTAACCAGGGTAAACATCGGGTTACTAAGCGCGGCCCTGTGCTTAGTAACCCGATGTTTACCCTGGTTACCAGTGAAGACATCGCTGAATCAGCGTCACACACGCCGATTCAGCGATGTCTGCGGGAGATCCAGTGACGAAATAAAGTTCTGGCCTTTCTGCTCCGACCAACGATGTCACAGCAGGATCCAGATCGCTGCTGCGTGTCAAACACAACGATATCGCTATCCAGGATGCTGCAACGTCACGGATCGCTATCGACATCGTTGTTAAGTTGTTTAGTGTGAGGGTACCTTAAGGTTTACATACCCCGGCAGAATTTTTGCTCTCTTGGCCTTTTTTCAGAGAATATGAATGATAACACCAAACCTTTTCTCCACTCATGGTTAGTGGTTGGGTGAAGCCATTTATTGTCAAACTACTGGGTTTTCTCTTTTTACATCATAATGACAACCGAAAACATTCAAATGACCCTGATCAAAAGTTCACATCCCCTGGTGATTTTGTCCTGATAACCTGCTCAGAAGTTGACACAAATGGGTGTGAATGGCTATTAATGGTAACATCCTCACCTGTGACCTGTTTACGTGTGTGCGTAAAAGCTGAGTGAGTTTCAGGGATCCAGACAGACTCTTGCATCTTTCATCCAGCCACTGATGTTTCTGGATTGTGAGTCATGGGGAAAGCAAAATAATTGTCAGCGGATCTACGGGGAAAGGTAGTTGAACTGTATAAAACAGGAAAGGGATACAAAAAGATATCCAAGGAATTTATAACGCCAGACAGCAGCGTTCAAACTGTGATTAACAAATGGAAAATCAGGTTCTCTAAAAACAAAACCACGGTCGGGTAGACTAACAAAAATGTTGTCCATAACTATCAGGAAAATTGTTCGGGATGCAAAGAAAAACCCACAAATAACATCAGTTGAAATATAGGACTCTTTGAAAACTAGTGGTGTGGCTGTTTTAAGGATTCTCATTGGCTGTAAGCCATAATCATCAACATTAACAGAAATAAACACTTGAAATAGATCACTCTGTTTGTAATTATTCTTTTTAATATATGAGTTTCACTTTTTTGTATTGAAGAACTGAAATAAATAAGCTTACAGGTAATAGAATGGTTAATCCAGTCTTATCTTCTGCGCAGGTGCCGACGACTCACTGCGCAGAAGCAGAGACTCACCGGCACCTGCGCAGGCGGATAAGTTTCACATAACCATGCGAGTAGACGGCGCATGCGCGGGAATACAGCGCTGCAACTGCCCATCACAGGTCAGTGTGACCTGCATGGGACAGGGTTGCCATTATAATGAGGGGCTTCTAGGCACCGCACGCCCCGAAACCTGGAAGAAATCATTAACATAAAATAACATTGTAACTGCATTTCTCAAGATCTACACCCCAGCGGTGAGGCATACAGGTAAGACTGGTTTAGCCATTCTACTACCTGTATGCCCATAGTAATAGCTTAAATTCATCCGGGGGGGGCGTTTACCGATGCTCCTCGCGCGCTCCGGTCTCAAGATTGCATTGCGGTCTCGCGAGATGATGACGTAGCGGTCTCGCGAGACCGCTACATCATCATCTCGCGAGATCGCAATGCATGGAGCTGTCACCGGAGCGTGGCGAGGAGCGGGAAAGGCCTGACGGATGGTGAGTATATAACTATTTTTTATTTTTTTAAATTATTTTTAACATTAGATCTTTTTACTATTGATGCTGCATAGGCAGCAACAATAGTAAAAAGTTGGTCACACAGGGTTAATAGCAGCGTTAACAGAGTGCGTTGCACCGCGGCATAACGCGGTCCGTTAACGCTGCCATTAACTCTGTGTGAGCGCTGACTGGAGGGGAGTATGGAGCGGGCACTGACTGTGGGGAGGAAGGAGCGGCCATCTGCAGAGATGCATTGATTTCAATGTGTCTACGTGTGTCAGTGGCTCCGGTACGTGAGGAAACTGTCACCTCACGTACCGGAGCCACTGACGTGTGAAACCGGCCTTATAGAAAAAGTCTACACCTCCACCACATGGATCTCTATGTAGTGCCCACTCGGGTCAGGAAGACTTGATGCCCCTTTATGGCTGTGCACTCAGCAAATGGGAAATCTAGAATGCTTCTATTGTAACCTTATTGCCAATTTTCAGTTTTGTTTTTATCTATATATTTAATTTTTACTCTATAAAGTGTGAAGCAAAATCTGGAAACTGTCAATAAGTAGACAAACAAATAATGACCAATTGAATTTAAGAATGTTCTAATTATCACATTAGAAATATTAAAAATAACCCAATTGTAAATGTAATGCCTGCTGCAGTGCAGTAGCACACAACCTCCACCAGGGGTAGAGGGTGAAGGAAAACAGGTATCCTCTCAGTGAAATCACAGAGCAGCAGGCAGGAGCCACTAGGTGGCGAAAGAGTGGTCAGACAAAGCCAGGTCAGCAACAGAGAGGGAATGAAGTACCAGAGGTCACAGCAATACACGTGGTCAGAAACAAGCCAAAGAAGTCAGAGCCGAACGGGAGCAGGAAAGCCAGAGACGCAAGACAGTCAAACAGGTCACAGAACAAGCCGAGTCAAATACCGAAAGGTCACAACACGGGGAGCGAGTACTACAACGAGCGGAGTCACAGGGGAAACACAGGAACGGCACCTAGGTAGACGGGCAGAGGACAAATCAGGGTATAATGGGGTCAGCTGCTCAAGCCAGAGACAGGAACTATAACTGACACTGTTAGCAGGTAACAGCGGACTGAATTAGCCGGACAGATCCCAAAATGAGGCAAGAAAGATTAACCCCGACATGACCATCCTGGGGAGAGAATAATCAGAAACAAACCCCTGGACTGGATCATGACAGTAAACTTTGATATACAAACTAACCCTACCCTTTTTCATAGCTCTCTAATGAAACCTTGTAAGTAGAGAAAAACTAACCCGAACTTAAGAGTTTGGTGTTTGTATTGAACAGTTAGTGTCCGGTGTTAAACTTCTCCTGGAAATCCATTGTAATGATCGGAGTAACGAGGGAAGTCTGTTGCAGTGAAGAGAGAGAATTTTCTGGCTCAAAAGTTCTGGTCGTCTTTGTTTTTCAATGGCGTTTGAGTTGTTATTCAAGTTCAGGTAAAGTTCTAGTACCAGAATCGAACTTCCAGCGGATCCCCTCATCCCTACTTTTAAGCCAATGTCAACTCTGTAACTGGTTTTGTCACATCAATTGGGTTATTTAGCCAAAACAGAGAGTGAAAGATCTCCATGTATGGACAGTTGTTTCAGGCTCATGCCCCTCATCAGTGCAGAGTCAGGCACAAGTTGGTCGGGTTCAAGAAATAAACTTCTTGTAGAGAGTACCAGATAAGAAGATTTAGGGGCTGAACAGGGAAAAAAAGATATACAAAGATAAAGAACTCTCTCTCTCTAATGCCACCTTCGGCTATGTCCACATGTCCAGTAACGATCTGTTAGGACGGATCCAGCAGCAATCCGTTGGCAAAAAGTTGTACAGACACAACAACTTTTTAGTCCGTTTTTTAAAAAAAACTGATCTCTGCTGGATCCGTTCTTTAACATTGAAGTCTATGGATCCATTAATTAGCCTTCCGTTTTTCTTCTTTTTTGTAAAGGATCCGTTACAAATAGAAGAAAACAAGTGGCTAACTAACGCATCCGTTTTCCGTAGAATTCAATGTTAAAAAAAAAACGAATGCAGCAAAGATCTAAATTGCATCTGCACAACTTTTTTTTTGCCAACAGATTGCCACTGGATCTGTTCTAATAGATCATTACTGGACATGTGAACATTGCCTAAAGAACCACGAAAACAGCTGACAATAAGTTGGCTGAAGATCCTAGTTAGTAAAGTTCCATATAGGATTGTCTTATAGGGAGGTTCCCCTAGTAGTCGGCACAAAAACTTTCTTCCTTTTGGATGAGAACTTTTCTGCATATCTTTTTTTCCCCAGGAAGTATTGCCTGAGTAATAAATCCCCCTATGCCGGCTTGACGCCCCCCACATGGAGAAACTTTAACAACTAGACTTCCGTATCATTGAGCAAAGCTCCATAGAAGCAAAACATCATACAATAAAAATGCAAAAAGATATAATAACAATAGAAGATCCGTCCATGACACCAGTAAAGGAAACTGTCAGATTTTGATCAGATAAACAATACGATATTCAATATTTACATCTTTTGGTTTTCTCCGTTGTTGCAATACTAAGTTGTTAAAAAGTTCAGGTTTCTCCATTTATCTCTTGCGGCTCATAACTGACAGGCTCTTCCTCAGTGGCCATAACTGATCAGGCGATCCTCCAATATAAGCTGTTTCCATGAGTCACAGACCTACACATTACCGACCGTATCTCTCTCTATCTGGGCATCTTTAGATCTTAGACAAAAGCAGATACATTGTTTCACGTTGGATAGCAACTCTACAAGAAGGAAAAAAAACAGAATTCACCCCCCACCCCACCATTGAGTTGAGTTGGGGCTGAGCAACAGTTTTAAGTGACACATTTGTAAAAAAAAAAAGCCAAGCATGCTTGCTCAGTTGTAGCCCCTTAAAGGGGTTGTCCAGTTTAGCAGGTGGGTAGGTCATAAATTGCTGAACTGGGAGCCCCACTGTTTCAGAGAGCAGGACACTGAAGTGTCTCATTTGAATGTTTTGATATCTACTCATGCGAACCTTCGTGCCATTCATTGTCTATGGGATAGTTGAGTATCTTTGCCAGTACCATAGACAGTGGAGTGGTGGCGTGCATTTGCCTTTTAGATAGGCATTGATTTATTCAAACGTAGCTCTGAATAATTTTGGGGATCAGTGAAGGTCTCTATTATGGGACCCTCAGCAATTTATCATCTATCCTGTGGACACTTCCCTTTAACAAGTTTCAGCTATGCCCTTAAAGGGGTGCTCTCAAGTTTGAAACTTATCTCCAATCCAAAGGATAAGGGATAACGATCCGATTTGCAGGGGGTCCGACCTCCGTGACCCCCACCACCGATCCTAAGAACTGGCTGAATGGAGCGGAGGTCTCACCATTCATTCTAATAGGAGCACTGAAGGTCTGCCGAAATCTTCCATTAAGAACGAATGGTGCGGTAGTGCACATGATCTCGGGATCGGTTGGAACCCCAGTGATTGGAAAGTTATCTCACATTCCGTGGATAAAATAGAAAGCGCCGTGACTCTTCTATGTCTCCTGTGTTCGTTATCTTCTTTTCTGATGAGTTCAGCAAAGTTTTGTCAAGTTTTCTACAGTTGTAAAAGTGTGATGAAACATTACAATAAGTCAGGTGTGGGTAGTGATATAATAGTAGTGATGTCATCTGAACCTCTGTCCTCCTGTCCTGTATGACATCACTTTACGGTGTGTTCAATCTTATCAACTAAGTGGAAACACATACTACCATAAACCACGCCAGGCTAAGAATAGAAGGACAGCCCTAGGGAAAAAATACCGTCCGATTTTCCACTTTTAGCTTGTGACATCATCACCGATAGACAGGTAACCTTTACAGGACGCCGCACCCTTCTCGTTCTCACGGCTCCTTCCTCTGTTACATCACCGCTTCCTAGGATAGCTCACACCTTCTAATGAGACAAAGGTGAGCATAGCTTGAGCATTAGGCAACTGCTTACATAACAATTTCCTGATACAATCCGTCATTGGAATCGTTCCCTTCGTGATTGATTCTAGGAGCTGTTTGATTTCTGTAAAAATCTTTCAGATTCCAAGGATGATTTTAGAATAAAAAATCGGGCCGATCATACTAGCTCTGCCACAATTTGATCCGAATGTCATCCGAGTGTGATCTGATTTGTATGAGAAAGTCACATCACAGGTGCGGAGAAGACAGAGACGGTAATTTTTCCATTCTCTGTGTCCCCTGTAATCGGACTGCACTCGGATGACATCTAAGTGCAGTCCAATGTTTCACACCCATAGACTTGTATGGGTGCTCGTGATACGATTATCGGTTTCAGGGCTCGTTCACGTTTGCTTATGACACGGATAAGTGCTATCCGATGTTTAATCAGATAGCACACGGCCCTATGTTATACTATGTGGCAGTGCCGGTCTGCGATTATTTTCTCACGCCGATTTGGCATGAAAAAAATCACACCATGGTGCAAGTGCATCCAAGAATCCAAGTCTATGGGTGCGTGTGAAACATTGGACTGCACTTGGATGACAACCGAGTGCAGTCTGATCATCGCAGACACAGAGAATGGAGATGATGGAAATAAAAAATCACAGATCTGCGCTGCCCTACAGTGTAACATTGGAAGTAGTGCCATGCGGGTCGTGATCACAATCTCTGGTCTAGTTCATCCTAAAGGCGTTGGATGGGGTTGAGGTCCGGGCTCTTGTTCTTCCACCAAACTCCCCAACCAGTTCTGTCTGGACCTTGTGCGTTGGGCACAGTCATGGGGAGCAGAAAGGGGTCTTCCCCAAACTGATCCCTACAATTGTCCACAATTTCTTGTGCTGGAGAATTAAGAGGAACCTGTCACCTGGTTTTCCCAATATAAACTGAAGCCACCAAGTGAGGACGGAGCAAAGCACCGTAACGTTCATGCTCCAGCTTTACTTACAGGTCGTGGGTGCTTTTTTGTCCTCCCTCTTGGCGCATGCGCAGTACAGTACTTTGTTTTGCCAGTGAAGAGTAAAGTACACCAGGATGGAGAATGGGGGCACTGTGTGGGTGACGGAGGACACATGAAGCAGGACAGGGGGACGGTAATCGCAGGAAGAGAGATGGCGCTGAGCAAGACCAGCAACCCCCATCAGACCGGACCGCTCCGTATGGGGGGATTATAAAGGGTATTTCTGGGATATACGGGCGGGGTTGGGGGTTTATATGCAGGTTGCTAGAATGCTGTAAAAAAGTGTAAAACAAAAGGTGGTAAAGGTGATGGGCTTAGTTATATTGGGAAAATCTGGGGACAGGGTTAGGGATAAGATTTCTATTCAATAACTAAGGAACCGAGGCCGCCCCCTGATAACAGCCCATAGTATTATCCTCCACCATCTGTACAGTGGGCACAATGCAGTCAGGGGGTAACGTCCTCCTGGAATCAGCGAAAGCATACTCCTCCATCAGACGTCAGATAGAGAAGTGTGATCCATCACTGCACAGAACACGTCTCCTCCAGAGTCCGGTGGTGGCGGCTTTACACCACTCCATCCGACACTCGGCATTGTGCTTGGTGATGTAAGGCTGAATGCAGCTGCTCGGCCATAAAGCTCCCAGTGGGGGGCGCAGTGTTTGTGCTGATGTTAATACCAGAGAAGGTCTGGACTCTGCAGTTTTGGGGTCAGCAGAGTGGTGGTGACTTTTCTGCCCTCTGCTCCTCAGCACTAGGACCGCCTCTCTGTAAGATTACGGCGTCTCCACTTTATGGCTGAGTTGTTGCGGTTCCTTTTATTTTTCAGTAATATCTCTAACAGGTGATGGGGGAAGATTCAGGAGGAAGAAATGTCATGAAAGGACTTGTTACCTCAGTGGCTCCTATTACAGGACCGCGCTGGTATCAGGAGCTCTGCACCACCGGCCGATCTGTCAAAGGCAAATAGCATGGCGGGGGCCTAATGTGATACACCAGGGAAACAAGGGTGTAGATGTTATACGCCAGGGGGAGAGGGTGTGTATGTTGTACACCAGGGGTTGAGGGGCCTGATGTGGTACACCAGGGGGTGAGGGTGTGGATGTTATATACTAGGGGGTGAGGGTGTGGATGTTATACACCAGGGTGGTGAGGGTGTGAATGTTATACACCAGGGGGTGATGGTGTGGATGTTATATACTAGAGGGCGAGGGTGTGGATGTTATATACCAGGGGGCGAGGGTGTGGATGTTATACACCAGGGGGTGAGGGTGTGGATGTTATACACCAGAGGGTGAGGGTGTGGATGTTATACACCAGGGGGTGAGGGTGTGGATGTTATACATCAGGGGGTGAGGGTGTGGATGTTATACACCAGGGGGTGAGGGTGTGGATGTTATATACCAGAGGGCGAGGGTGTGGATGTTATACACCAGGGGGTGAGGGTGTGGATGTTATATACCAGGGGGCGAGGGTGTGGATGTTATACACCAGGGGGTGAGGGTGTGGATGTTATATACCAGGGGGCGAGGGTGTGGATGTTATACACCAGGGGGTGAGTGTGTGGATGTTATACACCAGGGAGTGAGGGTGTGGTTGTTATATACTAGGGGGCGAGGGTGTGGAAGTTATACACCAGGGGGCGATTGTGTGGATGTTATACACCAGAGGGGTGAGGGTGTGGATGTTATACACCAGGGGTGTGAGGGTGTGGATGTTATACACCAGGGGGGTGAGGGTGTGGATGTTATACATTGGGGGGCGAGGGTGTGGATATTATACACCAGGGGGTGAGGGTGTGGATGTTATACATTGGGGGGTGAGGGTGTGGATGTTATACATTGGGGGGTGAGGGTGTGGATGTTATACACCAGGGGCTGAGGGTGTGGATGTTATACACCAGGGGCTGAGGGTGTGGATATTATACACCAGGGGGGTGAGGGTGTGGATGTTATACACCAGGGGGTGAGGGTGTGGATGTTATACACCAGGGGTGTGAGGGTGTGGATGTTATACACCAGGGGTGTGAGGGTGTGGATGTTATACACCGGGGGTGAGGGTGTGGATGTTATACATTGGGGGGTGTGAGGGTGTGGATGTTATACATTGGGGGGTGTGAGGGTGTGGATGTTATACACCAGGGGGTAAGGGTTTGGATGTTATACAGTGGGGGGTGTGAGGGTGTGGATGTTATACACCAGGGGGTAAGGGTTTGGATGTTATACATTGGGGGGTGTGAGGGTGTGGATGTTATACACCAGGAGGGAGGGTGTGGATGTTATACATTGGGGGGTGTGAGGGTGTGGATGTTAAACACCAGGGGGTAAGGGTGTGGATGTTATACATTGGGGGGTGTGAGGGTGTGGATGTTATACACCAGGGGGGAGGGTGTGGATGTTATACATTGGGGGGTGTGAGGGTGTGGATGTTATACACCAGGGGGTAAGGGTGTGGATGTTATACATTGGGGGGTGTGAGGGTGTGGATGCTATACACCAGGGTGTGAGGGTGTGGATGTTATACACCAGGGGGTGAGGGTGTGGCTGTTATATACCATGGGGTGAGGGTGTGGATGTTATACACCAGGGGGTGAGGGTGTGGCTGTTATATACCAGGGGGTGAGGGTGTGGATGTTATACATTGGGGGGTGTGAGGGTGTGGATGTTATACACCAGGGGGGAGGGTGTGGATGTTATACATTGGGGGGTGTGAGGGTGTGGATGTTATACACCAGGGGGTAAGGGTGTGGATGTTATACATTGGGGGGTGTGAGGGTGTGGATGCTATACACCAGGGGGTGAGGGTGTGGATGTTATACACCAGGGGGTGAGGGTGTGGCTGTTATATACCATGGGGTGAGGGTGTGGATGTTATACACCAGGGGGTGAGGGTGTGGCTGTTATATACCAGGGGGTGAGGGTGTGGATGTTATACAGCAGGGGGGTGAGGGTGTGGATGTTGTACACCAGGGGGTGATGGGTCTGGAGTAGAAATCTGAATTTAACGATTAAGACGTGTCCAATATTTTGAACAATATGGGGTAACAAAACAGATTTGTAAACATAATCTGAAAATAATCCGGGTCACTTTTATATGACAATTCCTAACAATTCACGATGGACTTATTGAGTGTATGAGTGAGAAGAGCTGACAATATATTAGTACCGGCTGCCCGGGAAATGTGCAGATGGGAGAAGTGAAAAGCCAAATATGCTTAGCGGTCCATTAGAAAGTCATAAATCATCATCCCCGTCCCTCCATTACAAGTGTGAATGATCTCCTAATTGCTATTCATCAAGGCTGAGCTGTCCGGACGTTTCCTACTTGTCGTGGGGATGTATGAAAATAAATTTAGTTCAAAGAAGTTGTAGCATTTTACTTTTCTTGTATATATACACTACCGTTCAAAAGTTTAGGGTCACACAGACAATTTTGTGTTTTCCATGAAAACTCATACTTTAATTAATCCAATGAGTTGCCAAAAGAATTGAAAATCTAGTCCAGACAACTGTAAAGCAGTTAATACAAGAGAAGATAGTATTCGGCTACAGATGGATCTGGATAAGTTGGAAACTTGGGCCGAGAGGTGGCAGATGAGGTTTAACAATGATAAATGTAAGGTTATACACATGGGAAGAAGGAATCAATATCACCATTACACACTGAATGGGAAACCTCTGGGTAAATCTGACAGGGAGAAGGACTTGGGGATCCTAGTTAATGATAAACTTACCTGGAGCAGCCAGTGCCAGGCAGCAGCTGCCAAGGCAAACAGGATCATGGGGTGCATTAAAAGAGGTCTGGATACACATGATGAGAGCATTATACTGCCTCTGTACAAATCCCTAGTTAGACCGCACATGGAGTACTGTGTCCAGTTTTGGGCACCGGTGCTCAGGAAGGATATAATGGAACTAGAGAGAGTACAAAGGAGGGCAACAAAATTAATAAAGGGGATGGGAGAACTACAATACCCAGATAGATTAGCGAAATTAGGATTATTTAGTCTAGAAAAAAGACGACTGAGAGGCGATCTAATAACCATGTATAAGTATATAAGGGGACAATACAAATATCTCGCTGAGGATCTGTTTATACCAAGGAAGGTGACGGGCACGAGGGGGCATTCTTTGCGTCTGGAGGAGAGAAGGTTTTTCCACCAACATAGAAGAGGATTCTTTACTGTTAGGGCAGTGAGAATCTGGAATTGCTTGCCTGAGGAGGTGGTGATGGCGAACCTGGAGCAGAACAATATTGTATCATACAATTATTAGGTTCTGTAGATCTGGGGATTTATTATGATGGAATATAGGCTGAACTGGATGGACAAATGTCTTTTTTCGGCCTTACTAACTATGTTACTATGTTACTATGTTAATATGTTACATCGACAAGGTTAAAAAAAAGATTTTTACTTGAAATAATAATTTTCAACATCAATGTTTCCTCCCTTTGCAGCAATTCCAGCATTGCAGACCTTTGGCATTCTAGCAGTTCATTTGCTGAGGTAATCTGGACAAATGTCACTCCATGCTTCCAGAAGCTCCTCCCACAAGTTGTTTTGGCTTTATGGGCACTTTTTGCACCATACGGTCAAGCTGCTCCCACAACAGCTCAATAGGGTTGAGATCTGGTGACTGCGCTGGCCGCTCCATTACAGGTAGAATACCAGCTGCCGGCTTCTTCCCTAAATAGTTCTTGTATAATTTGGAGCTTTGGGTCATTGTCCTGTTGTAGGATGAAATTGGCTCCAATCAAGCGCTGTCCACAGGGTATGGCATGGCGTTATAAAATGGAGTGATAGCCTTCCTTATTCAAAATCCCTTTTACCTTGTACAAATCTCCCACTTAACCAGCACTAAAGCAACCGCAGACCATCACATTACCTCCACCATGCTTGACAGATGGCGTGCACTCTTCCAGCATCTTTTCAATTGTTCTGCATTTCACAAATGTTCTTTTGTGTGATCCAAACACCTCAAACTTGGATTCGTCTGTCCATAACACTTTTTTCCAATCTTCCTCTGTCCAATGTCTGTGTTCTTTTGCCCATATTAATCGTTTCCTTTTATTAGCCAGTCTCAGATATGGCTTTTTGTTTGCCGCTCTGCCCTGAAGGCCAGCATCCCGGAGTCGCCTCTTCACTGTAGACGTTGACACTGGCGTTTTGCGTGCACTATTTAATGAAGCTGCCGGTTGAGGACCTGTGAGGCGTCGATTTCTCTACAAACTACAGACTCTAATGTACTTGTCTTGTTGCTCAGTTGTGCAGCGGGGCCTCCCACTTCTCTTTCTACTCTGGTTAGAGCCTGTTTGTGCTCTCCTCTGAAGGGAGTAGTACACACCATTGTAGGAAATCTTCAGTTTCTTGGCAATTTGTCGCATGTAATATACCTAATTTCTAAGAACAAAAATAGACTGTCGAGTTTCACATGAAAGTTCTTTTTTTCTGGCCATTTTGAGAGTTTAATAGAACCAACAAATGTAATGTTCCAGATTCTCAACTAGCTCAAAGGAAGTTCAGGATTATAGGTTCTCTAATCAGCCAAACTGTTTTCAGCTGTGCTAACATACTTGCACAAGAGTTTTCAAGGGTATTCTAACCATCCATTAGCCTTCTTACACAGTTAGCAAACACAAAGTACCATAAGAAAACTGGAGTGATGGTTTTTGGAAATGGGCCTCTATACACCTATGAAGATATTGCTTACAAACAAGATATTTGCAGCTAGAATAGTCATTTACCACATTAACAATGTATAGAGTTTATTGCTGAATCATTTAATGTTAGCTTCATTGGAAAAAACGGTGCTTTTCTTTCAAAAATAAGGAAATTTCTAAGAGGCCCTAAACTTTTAGACAGTAGTGTACATGATGTGGAGACCCCGGGGGGCCGCTGCCCCTTCTGCCCATGCCGGCCCTGTTCAGGGTTGTTTGGTCGGAGGTTCTGTACCTTTAAGAACCGTCCCCCTGTTTGTGACTTTTTCCTCCTTGTATGTTTACTCATCACCATCTTGTTTGTTTGAGAAGACAATTGCACACATGGTAGTAATATTTTATTTAAGGATGTTTGTGGCAGCTTTTTTTTTTTTTTTTGGGAACTGTGAAATATGTTCTGCGATGTTAAACGTTGCCTTCAATTGTTTCTAAATAAAGATGGGAAGGAAAAACAGAAGTCATTTGGAGACTTAAAAAAAAAAAGAGAACAATAAAAAAACATTTTATACTCGGCCTTTATTGCTGAGTTTTGCATTGGGGAGCGGCATGTAAAATATGCGAGGTGGAAGCGCTGGCGGCTCTCCATCAAGACTCAGCATTACTGCCTCTGCAATAGGGGAGAATACATTAATGGATGGCTTATCAATGCTTAGAGTAAAGGGCTAGGGATGAGCGAACGTCCTCGGATGAGGTGTTATCTGAGCATGCTCGGGTGCTA
Source organism: Ranitomeya imitator (assembly GCF_032444005.1). Classification (NCBI taxonomy): domain Eukaryota; kingdom Metazoa; phylum Chordata; class Amphibia; order Anura; family Dendrobatidae; genus Ranitomeya; species Ranitomeya imitator. The sequence continues at coordinate 20,030,112 of NC_091289.1, read as the reverse complement.
AACAAGTGTCTACGGCGTGCTATATTCTAGTCTCCGCACCTACATTTCTCGCGGCTGTTTGACAGCTGCAACAGCCTGTTTGTTAGACAATCCCTGCATGTGTCAAACAGCCGCCAAACATGCAAGCGCGGAGACTCGAACATATTTTTCGAGCACGCCGAAGACACTCAGTTAGCACCCGAGCATGCTCAGATAACACCTTATCCCATCATGTTGGCTCAGTCATCACTAGTATGGGCCAGAAAACAGGAAGGGCTAAAGGGACCATTTTATACTTACTAACTCTCCTACAACGTGAGAGAAAGAGGAGATCTCCCCAACTCCTGGAAGAGTTGGTAACTTTTGCCAATAATAGAAATAATGCAACGCTGTGTACTTGCAGCCACCACTAGAGGGCGCTCACCGCATACAGTGTTATTATAGGGCTTGATATATATACAGTACATAGTTGAGAACGTCACGACTTCTCATTGTATACAGGGAGTTACAAATCTGTATCTGGAAACCGAACTCCAGCAGCGTAATCATATGTAACCTCATCATGTGTGGGACGCGGCGGGACATATCGGACCCTGTAGTGTAGGATAGTGGAAGCCATTCATCATATGTAAAGTATCTCAGAAGGAACAATGGACGTTTCTGTGCTTTCCTAGAGATTACTGATCTATTGTGTCTGACGGAGAAGCAGCTCTTCAGACAGATTTTTTTTTGTTTTCGTGTTCATGACTGATATATCTCTCCTCGTGGGGTAGGTGGTGAGGAATAAGCAACTCTTTACGAAAAAAAAACAGGTTTGCTCCTCTCAAGTTTCTGGGGGCTGATTTGTCACCCACATGTTTGAGTCACAGTTACAGAAAATTTGTTCTCAGATCGATCGTGTCCACGCTGACGGTAATGAGATGCTCAGAACAGAGGAGGGAGGAAGAAAAGGATTTTTTTTTTTAATTCTGTTGGATTTTGAGTCATTCCAGACTGCTGTCCCACTGGGAGCGAACGTGCTGGGATAAGGTGTTATCTGAGCATGCTTGGGTCCTAACCTAGTGTCTTCCTCCTGCTCGAATAATATGCTTGAGTCCCTGCAGCTTCATGTCTTGCAGCTCTTCAATAGCCACAACATATGCAGGAATTGTCTGTTTGTTAGGCAGTCCCTGCATGTGTTGTGGCTGTCGGACAGCACATGTTTAGAAGCGGCATGGAGTTGTCAGGCTTACTAGATGACGTAGATCATCAAAGTTCGAGGTCCGGTGGGTACAAGGGCTACGGTCATTGGTGCAACAAGCAGATGAAGTATGTGGGAAACAGGTAGCAGAGGTACTGGAGACCACAGGTGGGCAGGTGAGGTCTTGGAGACTGCAGGTGGGCAGGTGACATCTTGGAGACTGCAGGTGACATCTTGGAGACTGCAGGTGGGCAGGTGACGTCTTGGAGACTGCAGGTGGGCAGGTGACGTTTTGGAGACCGTAGGTGGGCAGGTCACGTTTTGGAGACCGTAGGTGGGCATGTGACGTCTCGGAGACCGCAGGTGGGCAGGTGATGTCTTGGAGACCACAGGCAGACAGGAGATTTCCTAGAAGCTGCAGGCAGACAGGAGATTTCCTGGAAGCTGCAGGCAGACAGAAGATCTCCTGGAAGCTGCAGGCAGACAGAAAATCTCCTGGAAGCTGCAGGCAGACAGGAGACCGGAAACCGATAGCATTGGTCCTGAAAGTCGCAAATGGACATGTAACAAAGGTCCTGGAAGAGTGCAGACAGGTAGCATAAAGAACTCTGGATCAACTACAAAGTAAAACAATGATGTGTCTTGGTGAGCCTAATATAAACCCATGCAGATAATCACATGGGATCACATCAGGCCATATGCAAAGCCCAACGAGCCGCACAACAGAGTTCAGCGGACAAGGGTGAGTGGGGCAAAGCCCAGATCTGGGACAGGTGTGTAACAGGAGGATATTATACAGCAGTACTGAACAGTGTAGCTGTGAATGCAGCAAATGGGTGAGATAAATACATTCTAGAAAGCAACAGCACCATCTGTCTCCCCGTCGCTGTCTTCCTTTCCCCTCTCCATAGACTTTAATAGGCAGCTGTAACCTGATTCCTCAGTCAGCTGGCAGTATAACTTGACTTGAGCAGATTTTATCTTTTTTCCAGAGTGAATGATGAGTTCAGGAGGCGAGAATGAGAAGTAACTTATCAGTAGATCAGATATTTACAAAGTTTTTTTTATTTTTGATTTAACTATTGATTTATTCAAAGTGTTTTTTGATCGCAGTATTTTTTTTTTTTTTTTAACTCCATCTCTACCATATCATTTTTTTTAATTACATCTTCATTAGCATTGTGGTACTTTAGCTTAGTATTACATACTGGAAACAGTCAACAAGCAGGTTCACTATAAATGTACTTGTGTACTTGCGCTGCAATGATAGCCGTAGTGAATTAGCTTCAGTATCGTAGGAATCCGATTAAAAAGTTTGGCGCATGGGAAGAAACTCGCACGTACATGAATGAAGCGAATAAATTCTGTTTACTATAGAATGTATCGAAAAAGGAAAGGTGTTCTGTTTTTATAGTGTTTGTTTACGATGTGTAAAGGGGCCACAAGCCGATAATCTGTGGTCGTTTGGCAGAAGTCTGCTGCGCTGCGCAGTCACAGCCGCCTCCCCGCACAGAAAGAATTGTGGTTCTGTTGGAACAACAATATAATGGGCTCAGCACTCGCACGTTTCCCTTGTGTATTGTTCCTTCCTTTATTATGTGTATTTAGAGAATGCCATGCACAGAAAACCGCTGACGGTATTAATGCTCTGGAATGAGGATCATCTGTGCAATTTTACAGAATGTAATCGCTGCATCTCTCTGGCTCGCTCTCCGCTCCGTCAGTACAAGAGCTTCTTTTCCAGCCCCGGGCAGAACACTGCTTGGCCATTGTGTGGGCAGCACAATGTAAGACTGGCACCACACGTTGCCCGCTGTCTCTTAGTGTTTGAGATCTTGTTCGCTGGGCGGTCCGAACGTTACTCCCAAGGGTTGTCCCATAACCAGCATGTATCACCTGTCCGCAGGAGTCACACGAGCCACTCTAATGCCAGGCAGCTGCCCTACTTGCTGATGGTTTCCAATTTGCAACACATTTTATTGCTTCCTATTCAGAGGAATTCAATAAGTTATCCATCAACTTATGGGCCCTGATTTAAGGGGCTTTGGCCATAGGAAACCAGGCTTTGGCCACATGGTCAGTCCAACCCTGCTAATAGGAAGTGTTTGGAGTTAAAGGGGTTGTCCCAAAATCAGTATCTTGCACCTATCCACAGGTAGAATAATTAAGATATGATCGTGGGGGTCCAACCGCTGGGATTTCCAATGATCAAAAGAAACGGGGACCCAGTGTGCCCTATCAGATGAAGCATTACTGAGCATGTGCGACCACTGATTTCCTTCATTCATTGTCTATAGGAGTGGTGGTCACACATGATGACTTATGCTCCGTTCACACCGAAGACTTTGGACTCCCTGATCTCAGGAACAATGCAGGTCCCAGCAATAAAAATAATAATAATAATTATCTATCTATTCATCTGTCCACCAATCCTTCAATCCATAAGGATAATAAATAATAATAATACAATTATAAATATAATTATCTATCTATATATTATCTATTTATCTATTATCTATTTATGTCTATTATCAATGTATCTATTATGTATCTATTATCTATTTATTATCTATCTATGTATCTATCATTATTACTATACTCCTGGGATTATGAGACCTCACTTTTAACTCCAAACAGTTAATAATGAACATTTCTAAATATATTGTTAGCAAGGCTTGCGATTTGATTTGCGTAATGCCATGGGGCCCAGGGCCATAGGGGTCCCACAGCCCCTTAACTTGGGGAATAAACCGCTCTCAATCTACTTCTGGCTTTTTAATCTTTCACATTAAAATTTAGCAGTAAAAAATGCGCCTGCAAATTGGAAACCATAAACAAGTAGGGAATATTCCGATGACTGAGGTTACTGCATCTCATGTGAATATGAATCAAACCCAACTTATTTACACTTACTTGCTTAAGTATAAGTATTCCTATAGTCTTGTTTCTACATAGCTAATGCTTTTTTTAAGTATTGGGTTAGGCAATGCTCCTTGGGAAAAAAGCTAGACAGATTGGCTCTCTTCCAGGCTGGCTCTCTGCTGCCATCTATTGGAAGCATCTGCTCTGGAAATGTAGGAGCCTTGCAGCATGACTAAGGTTAGATAGCCAAACCAAAGTGTTCTCCAAAAGGAAATGAATTGGGTTTCAGAGTTTATACAAGTTTATTCAGGAATTTATAGAGGTAAATAATTGATTTTGCCACCTTGTGTGCACTAGTGGAATTGCACTATAATAGTGCAATTAGTGCAATATTATTATTGCTATATATACTGCAATATTATTATTATTATATTATATATATATATATATATATATATATATATATATACTGTATATATAGTGTCTTCACTGACATAGGTCTTGGCCTCTCGCTGAGACAAGGTATGGACATGATGGCAACAAAATAATGAATTAATTGTAGGATGTGATCATTATCAGTAAATCTGGCAAAATAGGCTTCTTGTTGTTTTTCTCCATATTGTAATATTTCAAAAGATTAGCAAAAGGTAGAAAAACTTCTTTGAGCAAAAGTGTTGCTCAACAGTCCACTGTAAGCATCTACATAATTTCTGAACATTTGTAATGCCTTCTTTCTCCTGTGGGGGCACTGCAGGGAAATCAAGTACAGTACACTTGGAATGATTTTTTTTACTTTTTTTTAATCTTTTTAGGCTTTCATTATTCTTTATATTACAAAAATTGAAATGAAAAATTCTCTGACGGCTCCTAATGTTCATTCCAGACGACACACCCAAAGTGAGAGCCGGAGGCCGCAGGTCAGAGTCAATCCATCAGGCTCTTCTCCTTTCATAACTTTCTCTTTGGGACAGTTCCACCAGGATTTGGACTGATTGCAGGAATGTTAGGAAGATTTTTATTTTTTTTTTCAAAGCAAATTCCTCAATTTGGACTTTTGTGCAGATTATTAAGGGTTAATTGAATATTAAATGCTGAACTGTCCCTTAAACAGGCTGTCTTATATTAAATAATTATTTTTTTTCTTTTGGGGGGGGGGGGAGGGGAGGGTTGGGGTGTAGAAAGGTCTGCCCCGTTAGTGTTTATACACTGCTCAAAAAAATAAAGTGAACACTTAAACAGCAGAGCATAACTCCAAGTAAATCAAACTTCTGTGAAATCAAACTGTCCACTTAGGAAGCAACACTGATTGACAATCAATTTCACATGGGGTTGTTCAAATGGAATAGACACAGATGGAAATTATTGGCAATTATCAAGACACAGTCAATAAAGGAGTGGTTCTGCAGGTGGGGACCACAGACCACATCTCAGTACCAATGCTTTCTGGCTGATGTTTTGGTCACTTTTGAATGTTGGTTGTGCTTTCACACTCGGGGTAGCATGAGACGGACTCTACAACCCACACAAGAAGCTCAGGTAGTGCAGCTCATCCAGGATGGCACATCAATGCGAGCTGTGGCAAGAAGGTTTGCTGTGTCTGTCAGCGTAGTGTCCAGAGCCTGGAGGCACTACCAGGAGACAGGCCAGTACACCAGGAGACGTGGAGGGGGCCGTAGGAGGGCAACAACCCAGAAGCAGGGCCGCTACATCCGCCTTTGTGGAAGGAGGAACAGGAGGAGCACTGCCAGAGCTGTTATGTAGGCAATCCAGTGACACAGTGTGCCAGCAATCAGAGCACATACAGTGATTTGATAATAACCCAAAAACAATAGTACGAGCTCTGAGACGTGGAATCTCTGTAGACCGCAATACCTGAACCTATCCTAAACACAACTAAAGGCAGCTGTGGATTGCGCCTGTCACTACCTATGCAACTCGGCACAGCCTGAGGAGCTGACTAGCCTGAAGATAGAAAAACAAGCCTGACTTGCCTCAGAGAAATACCCCAAAGGAAAAGGCAGCCCCCCACATATAATGACTGTTAGCAAGATGAAAAGACAAACGTAGGGATGAAATAGATTCAGCAAAGTGAGGCCCGATATTCTAGATAGAGCGAGGATAGCAAAGAGAACTTTGCAGTCTACAAAAAACCCTAAAGCAAAAAACCACGCAAAGGGGGCAAAAAGACCCACCGTGCCGAACTAACGGCACGGCGGTGCACCCTTTGCGTCTCAGAGCTTCCAGAAAAAACGAATAGACAAGCTGGACAGAAAAAGTAGCAACAAAAGCAAAGAAACGCTTATCTAAGCAGAGCAGCAGGCCACAGGAAAGATCCAGAAGCTCAGGTCCAACACTGGAACATTGACAAGGAGCAAGGAAGACAGAATCAGGTGGAGTTAAATAACAAAGCAGCCAACGAGCTCACCAGAACACCTGAGGGAGGAAGCTCAGAAGCTGCAGTACCACTTGTGACCACAGGAGTGAATTCAGCCACAGAATTCACAACTGTACCCCCCCCCCTTGAGGAGGGGTCACCGAACCCTCACCAGAGCCCCCAGGCCGACCAGGATGAGCCACATGAAAGGCACGAACAAGATCTGGAGCATGGACATCAGAGGCAAAAACCCAGGAATTATCTTCCTGAGCATAACCCTTCCATTTAACCAGATACTGGAGTTTCCGTCTAGAAACACGAGAATCCAAAATTTTCTCCACAATATACTCCAATTCCCCCTCCACCAAAACCGGGGCAGGAGGTTCAACAGATGGAACCATAGGTGCCACGTATCTCCGCAACAAAGACCTATGGAATACATTATGTATGGAAAAGGAGTCTGGGAGGGTCAGACGAAAAGACACAGGATTGAGAATCTCAGAAATCCTATACGGACCAATAAAACGAGGTTTAAATTTAGGAGAGGAAACCTTCATAGGAATATGACGAGAAGATAACCAAACCAGATCCCCAACACGAAGTCGGGGACCCACACGGCGTCTGCGATTAGCGAAAAGTTGAGCCTTCTCCTGGGACAAGGCCAAATTGTCCACTACCTGAGTCCAGATCTGCTGCAACCTGTCCACCACAGAATCCACACAAGGACAGTCCGAAGACTCAACCTGTCCTGAAGAGAAACGAGGATGCAACCCAGAATTGCAGAAAAATGGAGAGACCAAGGTAGCCGAGCTGGCCCGATTATTAAGGGCGAACTCAGCCAACGGCAAAAAGGACACCCAATCATCCTGGTCTGCAGAAACAAAACATCTCAGATATGTCTCCAAGGTCTGATTGGTTCGTTCGGTCTGGCCATTAGTCTGAGGATGGAAAGCCGAGGAAAAAGACAGGTCAATGCCCATCCTGCCACAAAAGGCTCGCCAAAACCTCGAAACAAACTGGGAACCTCTGTCAGAAACAATATTCTCAGGAATGCCATGCAAACGAACCACATGCTGGAAGAACAAAGGCACCAAATCAGAGGAGGAGGGCAATTTAACCAAGGGCACCAGATGGACCATTTTAGAAAAGCGATCACAGACCACCCAAATGACTGACATCTTTTGAGAAACGGGAAGGTCAGAAATGAAATCCATTGAAATATGTGTCCAAGGCCTCTTTGGGACCGGCAAGGGCAAAAGCAACCCACTGGCACGTGAACAGCAGGGCTTAGCCCTAGCACAAATCCCACAGGACTGCACAAAAGTACATACATCCCGTGACAGAGATGGCCACCAGAAGGATCTAGCCACTAACTCTCTGGTACCAAAGATTCCAGGATGACCAGCCAACACCGAACAATGAAGTTCAGAGATAACTTTACTAGTCCACCTATCAGGGACGAACTCTCCGCCGGACAACGATCAGGTTTATTCGCCTGAAATTTTTGCAACACTCGCCGCAAATCAGGGGAGATGGCAGACACAATGACTCCTTCCTTGAGGATACTCGCCGGCTCAGATGAACCCGGAGAGTCGGGCACAAAACTCCTAGACAGAGCATCCGCCTTCACATTTTTAGAGCCCGGAAGGTACGAAATCACAAAATCGAAGCGGGCAAAAAATAACGACCAACGGGCCTGTCTAGGATTCAAGCGCTTGGCAGACTCGAGATAAGTAAGGTTCTTATGATCAGTCAATACCACCACGCGATGCTTAGCTCCTTCAAGCCAATGACGCCATTCCTCGAATGCCCACTTCATGGCCAGCAACTCTCGGTTGCCCACATCATAATTACGCTCAGCAGCCGAAAACTTCCTGGAAAAGAAAGCACATGGTCTCAACACCGAGCAACCAGAACCTCTCTGTGACAAAACCGCCCCTGCTCCAATCTCAGAAGCATCAACCTCGACCTGGAACGGAAGAGAAACATCTGGTTGACACAACACAGGGGCAGAACAAAAACGATGCTTCAACTCCTGAAAAGCTTCCACAGCAGCAGAAGACCAATTAACCAAATCAGCACCCTTCTTGGTCAAATCGGTCAATGGTTTGGCAATGCTAGAAAAATTACAGATGAAGCGACGATAAAAATTAGCAAAGCCCAGGAATTTTTGCAGACTTTTCAGAGATGTCGGCTGAGTCCAATCCTGGATGGCTTGGACCTTAACCGGATCCATCTCGATAGTAGAAGGGGAAAAGATGAACCCCAAAAATGAAACTTTCTGCACACCGAAGAGACACTTTGATCCCTTCACAAACAAAGAATTAGCACGCAGGACCTGGAAAACCATTCTGACCTGCTTCACATGAGAGTCCCAATCATCTGAGAAGATCAAAATGTCATCCAAGTAAACAATCAGGAATTTATCCAGATACTCACGGAAGATGTCATGCATAAAAGACTGAAACACTGATGGAGCATTGGCAAGTCCGAACGGCATCACTAGATACTCAAAATGACCCTCGGGCGTATTAAATGCAGTTTTCCATTCATCTCCTTGCCTGATTCTCACCAGATTATACGCACCACGAAGATCTATCTTAGTGAACCAACTAGCCCCCTTAATCCGAGCAAACAAGTCAGATAACAATGGCAAGGGATACTGAAATTTTACAGTGATCGTATTAAGAAGGCGGTAATCAATACATGGTCTTAGCGAACCATCCTTCTTGGCTACAAAAAAGAACCCTGCTCCCAGTGGTGATGACGATGGGCGAATATGTCCCTTCTCCAGGGATTCCTTCACATAACTGCGCATAGCGGAGTGTTCAGGCACAGATAAATTAAATAATCGACCTTTAGGGAACTTACTACCAGGAATCAAATTGATAGCACAATCACAATCCCTATGCGGAGGTAGGGCATCGGACTTGGGCTCTTCAAATACATCCTGATAATCAGACAAGAACTCTGGGACCTCAGAAGGAGTGGATGACGAAATAGATAAAAATGGAACATCACCATGTACCCCCTGACAACCCCAGCTGGATACCGACATAGAGTTCCAATCCAAAACTGGATTATGGGTTTGTAGCCATGGCAACCCCAACACGACCACATCATGCAGATTATGCAGTACCAAAAAGCGAATAACTTCCTGATGTGCAGGAGCCATGCACATGGTCAGCTGGGTCCAATACTGAGGTTTATTCTTGGCCAAAGGTGTAGCATCAATTCCTCTCAACGGAATAGGACACCGCAAAGGCTCCAAGAAAAACCCACAACGTTTAGCATAATCCAAATCCATCAGATTCAGGGCAGCGCCTGAATCCACAAACGCCATGACAGAATACGATGACAAAGAGCATATCAAGGTAATGGACAGAAGGAATTTGGATTGTACAGTACCAATGACGGCAGACCTATCGAACCGCTTAGTGCGCTTAGGACAATCAGAAATAGCATGAGTGGAATCACCACAGTAGAAACACAGACCATTCAGACGTCTGTGTTCCTGCCGTTCAACTCTGGTCATAGTCCTATCGCACTGCATAGGCTCAGGTTTAATCTTAGACAATACCGCCAAATGGTGCACAGATTTACGCTCGCGCAAGCGTCGACCGATCTGAATGGCCAAAGACATAGACTCATTCAAACCAGCAGGCATAGGAAATCCCACCATGACATCATTAAGAGCCTCAGAGAGACCCTTTCTGAACAAAGCTGCCAGCGCAGATTCATTCCACAGAGTGAGTACAGACCACTTCCTAAATTTCTGACAATATACTTCTATATCATCCTGACCCTGGCACAAAGCCAGCAAATTTTTCTCAGCCTGATCCACTGAATTAGGCTCATCGTAAAGCAATCCGAGCGCCAGGAAAAACGCATCGACATTACTCAATGCAGGGTCTCCTGGCGCAAGAGAAAATGCCCAGTCCTGAGGGTCGCCACGTAAAAAAGAAATAATAATCAAAACCTGTTGAATAGGATTACCAGAAGAATGAGGTTTCAAGGCCAGAAATAGCTTACAATTATTTTTGAAAGTAAGAAACTTAGTTCTATCACCAAAAAACAAATCAGGAATAGGAATTCTTGGTTCTAACATAGATTTCTGATCAATAGTATCTTGAATCCTTTGTACATTTGTAACGAGATTATTCATTGAAGAGCACAGACCCTGAATATCCATATCCACACCTGTGTCCTGAAACACCCAAATGTCTAGGGGAAAAAAAAGGCTGAACACAGAGCTGAGAAAAAAAAATGATGTCAGAACTTCTTTTTTCCCTCTATTGAGAATCATTAGGTTGGCTCCTTGTACTGTTATGTAGGCAATCCAGTGACACAGTGTGCCAGCAATCAGAGCACATACAGTGATTTGATAATAACCCAAAAACAATAGTACGAGCTCTGAGACGTGGAATCTCTGTAGACCGCAATATCTGAACCTATCCTAAACACAACTAAAGGCAGCTGTGGTTTGCGCCTGTCACTACCTATGCAACTCGGCACAGCCTGAGGAGCTGACTAGCCTGAAGATAGAAAAACAAGCCTGACTTGCCTCAGAGAAATACCCCAAAGGAAAAGGCAGCCCCCCACATATAATGACTGTTAGCAAGATGAAAAGACAAACGTAGGGATGAAATAGATTCAGCAAAGTGAGGCCCGATATTCTAGATAGAGCGAGGATAGCAAAGAGAACTTTGCAGTCTACAAAAAACCCTAAAGCAAAAAACCACGCAAAGGGGGCAAAAAGACCCACCGTGCCGAACTAACGGCACGGCGGTGCACCCTTTGCGTCTCAGAGCTTCCAGAAAAAACGAATAGACAAGCTGGACAGAAAAAGTAGCAACAAAAGCAAAGAAACACTTATCTAAGCAGAGCAGCAGGCCACAGGAAAGATCCAGAAGCTCAGGTCCAACACTGGAACATTGACAAGGAGCAAGGAAGACAGAATCAGGTGGAGTTAAATAACAAAGCAGCCAACGAGCTCACCAGAACACCTGAGGGAGGAAGCTCAGAAGCTGCAGTACCACTTGTGACCACAGGAGTGAATTCAGCCACAGAATTCACAACACAGAGCCCTGCAAAATGACCTCCAGCAGGCCACAAATGTGCATGTGTCTGCACAAACAGTTAGAAACCGACTCCATGAGGATGGTCTGAGTGCCCGACGTCCACAGATGGGGGTTGTTCTCACAGCCCAACACCGTGCAGGACGCTTGGCATTTGCCACAAAACACCAGGATTGGCAAATTTGCCACTGGTGCCCTGTGCTCTTCACAGATGAAAGCAGGTTCACACTGAGCTCATCTGACAGACGTGACAGTCTGGAGACGCCGTGGAGAGCGATCTGCTGCCTACAACATCCTTCAGCATGACCGGTTTGGCAGTGGGTCAGTAATGGTGTGGGTTGGCATTTCTTTGGAGGGCCGCACAGCCCTCCATGTGCTCGCCAGAGGTATCCTGACTGCCATTAGGTACCGAGCTGAGATCCTCAGACGCCTTGTGAGACCATATGCTGGTGCGGTTGGCCCTGGGTTCCCTCTGATGCATGATAATGCTAGGCCTCATGTGCATCATGATGAAGGCATTGAAGCTATGGACTGGCCCGCCCGTTCCCCAGACCTGAATCCAATAGAGCACATCTGGGACATCATGTCTCGCTCCATCCACCAACGTCACGTTGCACCACAGACTGTCCAGGAGTTGGCGGATGCTTTAGTCCAAGTCTGGGAGGAGATCCCTCAGGAGACCATCCGTCACCTCATCAAGAGCATGCCCAGGCATTGTAGAGAGATTATACAGGCACGTGGAGGCCACACACAATACTGAGCATCATTTCCTTGTCTTGAGGCATTTCCACTGAAGTTGGATCAGCCTGCAGTTTGATTTTCCACTTTGATTTTGAGCATCATTCTAACTCCAGACCTCCGTGGGATATTAGTTGTCATTTACATTATGTTTTATTGTTCTCAACACATTGCACTATGTAATGAATAAAGATTTACAACTGGAATATTTCATTCAGTGATATCTAGGATGTGGGACTTTAGTGTTGCCTTCATTTCTTTTAGCAGTGTAGTTTCTCTCATTTCATTATCGGGGTCTGGGAGAAGATACATTTATCTGTTTTCTCCAGTGAGTAACTGCGGTGACCGAGAACGATTGTGATCTTCGGCCGAACACTGTACGATGCTGATAATTTATATCTCACGAAGGAACGGAATTTGTCCAGTACGGTTTACGTTCTACCAGGAGATAAATCATATTTAAAGGGATCCTTCAGCTCATGTCAGAATTATTAGCATCCTCCAATAATCATGGGGCACAATTCAGTATTGCCTTTATGCCTTTTTTTTAATTCTTTTTATTTAAGTTGTGCCTATTTTAACCCTTAACTCTATTTTAGATCATTTCACTTTTTTTATGTCATTTTTATTTAGTGTGAGGCTTTCAGATATTTTTGACTGATTTATCAAATATGCAAATTTTTTACGCACAGTCCCTCCCTGGAGGAAGTATTAAATATTCAGAAGTTTTTTTTGTTTACATTTTGCCACATCTTTACCCAAAAAAAGTCACAAGAAAAGGTAAAAAAAATAAAAGGTGAAAAAAATAAAAAAGCATGTTTTTTTTTCAGTTTGTGCAAAATTCATGAAGAATTTGTAGAAAAAAAAGTATATATCACAAGAGAAAAAAAACAGAAAGTGTCTTTAAACAAAAAAAAAGAAAAAAGATGTGGCAAATGATGGATGGGGCTCATTGTCTGCTCAATGCCAGGCTGGCACTAAGTGCTGCTGGTTATAGGTAATAATTTGTCTGGGTGTTGATTAATGCATTGCCTATACTCTTTTGGATAGTTTTGGAGGAGAGCAGCGCTCAGCTCAGCTCTTCTGCTCTTTTATTTTAGCAACCGGACTCCCCATCCCCCTAAAAAAAAAAAAAAAAAATGTGAACAAGAGTTTAAATGCCCTTTAAATTCTATATGAAGAACGTTCATTGATATGAAAAAAAATAATAAATAATTGCGCCTTATTGTAAATTTGTTTGGTGACTATTTGGTGATTTACCTCCTTGCTGACGGTTTCTTTATAACAACTGTTAAGAGTTTCATACAATATTGAAAAATAAGTGAAACATTAAATAATGTAAAAAAATGTTGTGCTGTTGGTGCAACATTTACTTTTCATGACAATTTGGTGACTTACCTACTTGTTTACAGTTTCCCTGTAAAAACAGTGAACACTTTTATAAGACATATAAAAAAATAAGTAGAAAAAAAAACCTGTAATATACATATTTACTATAAAGAGGTTATACTTTTACAATTTTGACTATTTGGTGACTGTCATTCTTGCTGATGGTTTCCTTGTAACAACAGTGAATACTTTTATAAACGCAAAAGATAAGTAAAAATAAAATGTAATATATGTAGATATTTATTATAAAGGGGCTTATCTTTACAATTTTGTCTATTTAGTGACCGTCATTCTTGTTGATGGTTTCCTTATACCTACAGTGAACACGTTCATACACCATTGAAAACTATGTGGAAAAAAAAGTAATGAATATATATTACAATTGGGTTGAACGATACATTTTGATGACTTACCTGCTTGTTGATAGTCTCCCTGTAAGAACAATGACTATTTTTTTTATAACGCATAAAAAAAGTAGAAAAAAACTGTTATATATATATATATATATATAGATATATATATATATATATATATATATATATGTATATATATATCTATCATAAAGAAGTTATATTTTATCATTTCGACCATCTGGCGACTGCCATGATGCCATGATTGTTGATGGTTTCCTTGTAACAACAGTGAATACTTTCATAACCATAAAAAAATAAGTGGAAGAAACAGTAAAATGAATATATATATATATACAGTACAGACCAAAACTTTGGACACACCTACTCATTTAAAGATTTTTCTGTATTTTCATGACTATGAAAATTGTACATTCACACTGAAGGCATCAAAACTATGAATTACCACATTATATACTTAACAAAAAAGTGTGAAACAACTGAAATTATGTCTTATATTCTAGGTTCTTTAAAGTAGCCACCTTTTGCTTTGATGACTGCTTTGCACACTCTTGGCATTCTCTTGATGAGCTTCAAGAGGTAGTCACCGGGAATGCTTTTCCCTTCACAGGTGTGCCCTGTCAGGTTTAATAAGTGGATTTCAGCATCTTGCAGCGGCATGCTATTCCATCCGGTTTGCGTTTAGTTGGACCAGCATTTATTTTTCAACAGGACAATGACCCCAAACACCTCCAGGCTGTGTAAGGGCTATTTGACCAAGAAGGAGGGTGATGGGTGCTACGCCAGATGACCTGGCCTCCACAGTCACCAGACCTGAACCCAATCGAGATGGTTTGGGGTGAGCTGGACCACAGAGTGAGGGCAAAAGGGCAACAAGTGCTAAGCATCTCTGGGAACTCCTTCAAGATTGTTGGAAGACCATTCCCGGTGACTACCTCTTGAAGCTCATCAAGAGAATGCCAAGAGTGTGCAAAGCAGTCATCAAAGCAAAAGGTGGCTACTTTGGAGAACCTAGAATATAAGACATATTTTCAGTTGTTTCACACTTTTTTTGTTAAGTATATAATTCCACATGTGTTAATTCATAGTTTTGATGCCTTCAGTGTGAATGTACAATTTTCATAGTCATGAAAATACAGAAAAATCTTTAAATGAGAAGGTGTGTCCAAACTTTCGGTCTGTACTGTATATATATATATATATATATATATATGTGTGTGTGTGTGTGTGTGTGTGTGTGTGTGTGTGTGTATATATATATATATTAAAGTGGTTGTACCTTACAAATATGACTGTTCAGCAACTTTCATGCTTCTTGATGGTTTCCCTGCAACAACAGCAGATTCTTTTCGAACACATGTAAAAAAAATAAGTATATACAAACTGTAACATTTATGTAAATAATTATTATAAAGAGGTTATACTTTATAATTTTGACAATTTGGCAACTGTCATGCTTCTTGATGGTTTCCCTTTTACAACATTGAACACTTTAATGCACCATTGAATAATAATAGCAGTACGGCAATGAATATACATTGTAACGACGTTGTGTTTTACACTTCACGATGTCTTGCGATTAATGAGTGAATTGAAGCTTCACGATCTGTTTTCGTGCGGTTTCTCGACATAATCGTTTCCCTCATGAAACAGTCGCATTGTCCCCGGTTGAACCAATTTTCGGTCTAAGTAACAGTTGAGTTATTACTTTTTTTTAACTTGTAAATGTTTTTTTTTTTTTTTTTTACTTTGGTAAAAACAGATATTTATCTCAGCCGGGACACTAGATTACAGTCACTTTCTGCAAACAAAATCAGCATTTATCTTTAGAACAAGAAATCTTTTGTTGGATTAGAACAAAGGTACAGTGAACGTATAGCGCGGCCGCTCCTGAACGCACGTCAATAGGTAGAGGAATGCCGGGAAAGCAGAAGACTGGCGAGAAGGGGAATATACAATCACGGCGGAATTTCTTAGGAAAATTAGAATTAGTCAGAATTCCAACAAACTCTATAATTTCAGATGTGAAATATTTCAGCAATCTTTCCCTTAATAAACTCTTTTTTTTTTTCCTTGATTCTATTTTGTCTGAGTAATAGATAAAGAAAATATCTCTTTGTCTTAGAAGATCAACCATGTCCTCCCCGCTATCCTCCTCATCCTCACTGTCCTATATGTGTGCATGTAAGACAACTGGCTCCAGCAGGAACCTCCCTCCCCCCTATTTTCCTGTCTGAAGAGATAGCAAAGTCCTGCCCCTTTGGCTAAGATGGAATTGATCAAGGAGAGATTAATCGCTGTGTTCTCTGCAGAATTAACTATCAATAGTGCCATAGAAGCTGTGGTGTGCTACCAATGGTGGAAAACCTAATGCCTACAATGGGGCTTTGGTGGAAGGGATCAGACTCTGAATTGCCTCCTATTACCTATTATCATAGTGTTTGCCTGCAGCTACTAGTAATGGCAATTCATTGTAAAGATTGTTCAAATATAACTCTATTTATTTATTATTTATTTAATTAATAATTAATTAATATAACTGTATTTGTTATTTAATTAACTGTATTTATGCAATTGCACATAGCTCCATCTAGTGGTGGCTGCAGGTAACTAGAATTTGTCAATCCATAAAGAATGACTGAATTAGAGGTGTGAACACTCAGCGTCCTCTCCATTCACATGGGGGCCTCATTTATGGGATTACTGAGAGTCCTAGCTGTCGGACCCCCCCCCCCCCCCAACTATCAGGATGTTATCACCTATCCTACGGCTATGGGGCAATCTTCTGATCTTAGTATGTACCCTTCAATCTGTAAGTTGCGGACAGCACAGTCTAGATAAGGAGGAGCTGAGCAGATTAATACATAGTTTTAGGAAAATAATGAAGGTATTAAACAACAACATCACAAAATATCACCAGTATAGTAACTCTGTTGTCAAAATATTGGATAAATATGCACCCAGTCGTTGAGCAACTAGACATGGGAGAGGGGTGTGGAAACCACACAGAAAAAACGACCAATATGGGTATATTATAAATATGAAAAAATCTTTATTAATACAAAAAATACATAAGTATGAATACAGTGAAAGGGAAAATATATACAGATCCCTGGACTACAGTGGTACAAGCAGAAAAAATGCAACAAATCGCCACTATACAAGAAAGGACGCGTACACCGGAAATCCAGACACCATAGTAGAAAAAAATGTGTGCTGGTAACTAGACACACATACTAGCTCTACGTCAAGATGGTAAATATATGAAGCACCAGCCCAATACTGTCCAACATATGTAGCAAATAGGGTCACACATAAGACTGTATACCACAATGGGTTATTTAACAAGCTACATTGGGAAGTGCATACATGCAGCACCTGCATATAGAACAGATATATATATAGAACCGGGCAGCACGGTGGCGCAGTGGTTAGCAGCGCTGGGGTCCTGGGTTCTAATCCCACCCAGGACAACATCTGCAAAGAGTTTGTATGTTCTCCTGTTTGCGTGGGTTTCCTCCGGGTACTCCGGTTTCCTCCCACATCCCAAAGACATACTGGTAGGAAATTTAGATTGTGAGCCCCATCGGGGACGGCGATGATAATGTGTGCAAACTGTAAAGCGCTGCAGAATATGTTAGCGCTATATAAAAATAAAGATTATTATTATTATATCCATACAACAGATGAAATCAAGCATAAGACCATAAGCCATCCTGGGTTGTTGTAATCCTGTATGGATATAAGCAGGGCCACAACAGCAATGTTAGAACGCACTGGCAGAGCCGTATATGAGACGCCCCCTGACGAAGGAGCTTCCGCTCCGAAACGCGCGTCGGGCGGACGTGCACACCGGACCCCGACACTTTGTATGCTCCCATGCTCAGGTAATTATTAGGTATGCCCATGGCAATTTTGCCTGGCTACTTCTCTGCCTTGCAGCTATTAGCCGCACTATTAGGTCTGTTTTAGGGTGCTCATATATTGCCTTGTTTAGGATGGCTTTTCTCATATACGGCTCCGCCAGTGCGTTCTAACATTGCTGTTGTGGCCCTGCTTATATCCATACAGGATTACAACAACCCAGGATGGCTTATGGTCTTATGCTTGATTTCATCTGTTGTATGGATATCTGTTCTATATGCAGGTGCTGCATGTATGCACTTCCCAATGTAGCTTGTTAAATAACCCATTGTGGTATACAGTCTTATGTGTGACCCTATTTGCTACATATGTTGGACAGTATTGGGCTGGTGCTTCATATATTTACCATCTTGACGTAGAGCTAGTATGTGTGTCTAGTTACCAGCACACATTTTTTTCTACTATGGTGTCTGGATTTCCGGTGTACGCGTCCTTTCTTGTATAGTGGCGATTTGTTGCAGCGGTCGCCACCATTTTTTCTGCTTGTACCACTGTAGTCCAGGGATCTGTATATATTTTCCCTTTCACTGTATTCATACTTATGTATTTTTTGTATTAATAAAGATTTTTTCATATTTATAATATACCCATATTGGTCGTTTTTTCTGTATAGTTTTAGGAAGGAGATATTTTATTCATTTACATTCTTGCTCTTTTGTGCTTAGGAGTCCAGTGGGCGGAGCTATTCCATGCTTGACAGCTAGATGTGGTTACTTGGGGAAAGACATATGTATGTTTTTAGGAAGAATGATATGGCTTTTGTCAATAGTATTGTAAATGAAAAATCCCTTTAACCCCTTAGTGACCACCAATCACTGACCTGAGATATAAGTGAAAAAATGCAGCAGCTGTCAGCGGTACACATCAGTCACCATCAGTGTTGGATCCGACCTTTAACCCCTTAGACGCTGCCGTCAGTATTGACTACGGCATCTAGATGGTTAACAGAGCGCGGGGGGGGGGGGGGGGCTTCCTCTTTAACCCCATCGACACCCTGAGTTTGGGACTGTGGCAATCCACAGCCAAATGACAGCCGGAGTCTGCCGACTATAGTGACCTGCTCAGAAGTTTGCAACATTTAGGCGGTAAAAATAACATTTTTTAAATTCCTGTTGTGCCAATTTGCATTGTTCTTGAAAAGCACCTGAAGGGTTAATAAACTACGTGACAGCGGTTTTGCATATTTTGAGGGGCGCCGTTTTTAAATTGGGGGTTTTCCAATATGTAGGTCCCCCAAAGTCCATTTATAACTGAATAGATCCCTAAAAAAATAAGTTTTGTAAATTTTATTTAGAAAAAAATGAAACATTTCTGCTACAATTTTACAGCATCGAACATCCTAACAAAATAAAAGAACGGCGCTGATGTAAAGCAGACATGAAGGAAATGTTATTTATTAACTCTTTTGTGTGGCATGACTGCCTAGATTAAAGGGATAATCATTCAAAGTTTGAAAATTCCTAATTTTTAGAAATTTTTGGTCAATTGTCTGTTTTTTTTTTTTTTTTATAAATAAAAGCAAAAAGTATCAACCTAAATTTACCATTATTATAAAATATAATGTGTCTCAAAATCACTGGGACATGTAGAAACATTCCAGAGTTATCGGCGCATAAAGTGACACGTCAGATTTGAAAAATTTGGCTTAGTCGCCATTTTTTGTCAATGTTGCTTTTATTTTTCCTCCAAAAGTTATAAGGAGAATCAGATTAAACGTAAAGGTTTTATCCAGGACAATTTTTTACTATTGGCTTAAAAACTAACCTACAGGTATTTGTTACTTACCTACAGTACTTGTTGTGCCCGATGCTGATCTGCCGGCACAGAGCAGTCACAGACAGCTTCTGCTGACGTCACATCGACAGAGCAGCATCTTCTCTTCCACTCGCCTCTGTTGACTGGGAGTGACTTGTGATGTCAAGCTGATTGACAGCCAGCTCCCTGCTTCCTAACTGCGGGGAGCCGGCTGTCAATCAGCATGATGTCGGCTCTTAATCAGCATGACGTCTGCAGTCACGCCCCGTCGATAGATCAGCAGGAAGAACTGCTCTGCTTATGTGCAGCAGCTGATTTGCACCCAGAAGCCAATGATCAATCTCTGTGTCTGTGCCAGGCAGAGCAGGCAAGTAGTTAGCAACTGGGAAACCGTAACATCACTGAAAGTTGGATCCCATGTTATCAGCTGTGTATAGAGATGTTACCTGTAAATGTTAATCCTGTCTGTGATGATAATGAGACTTCTGAAAACTTTTTCTAAAAGAACTGGAAGTAGATATCTAAATTAGCCCTTGTGGCCAGTGTGAAAATTGCAAGATTTCTAATTTTATTTATTTTTTAATAAAGATCTTTATATGGCAAAACAAAACTTTGCCAATATTACCTATATACACTGCTCAAAAAAATAAAGGGAACACTGAAATACCATATCCTAGATATCTCTGAATGAAATATTCCAGTTGCAAATTTTTATTCATTGCATAGTGGAATATGTTCATAACAATAAAACATAACAATTATCAATGTAAATCAAAATGAATATCCCATGGAGGTCTGGAGTTGGAATGATGCTCAAAATCAAAGTGGAAAATCAAATTACAGGCTTATCCAACTTCAGAGGAAATGCCTCAAGACAAGGAAATGATGCTCAGCAGTGTGTGTGGCCTCCACGTGCCTGTATGACCTCCCTACAACGCCTGGGCATACTCCTGATGAGGCTTCGGATGGTCTCCTGAGGGATCTCCTCACAGCCCTGGACTAAAGCATCCGCCAACTCCTGGACAGTCTGTGGTGCACTGTGACGTTGGTGGATGGAGCGAGACATGATGTCCCAGATGTGCTCAATCGGATTCAGGGCCAGAGGAACGGGCGGGCCAATCCATAGCTTCAATGCCTTCATCTTGCAGGAACTGCTGACACACTCCAGCCACATGAGGTCTGGCATTGTCCTGCATTAGGAGGAACCCAGGGCCAACCGCACCAGCATATGGTCTCACAAGGGGTCTGAGGATCTCATCTCGGTACTTAATGGCAGTCAGGATACCTCTGGCGAGCAGATGGAGGGCTGTACGGCCCTCCAAAGAAATGCCACCCCACACCATTACTGACCCACTGCCAAACCGGTCATGCTGAAGGATGTTGCAGGCAGCAGATCGCTCTCCACGGCGTCTCCAGACTGTCACGTCTGTCACATGTGCGCAGTGTGAACCTGCTTTCTTCTGTGAAGGGCACAGGGCGCCAGTGGTGAATTTGCCAATCCTGGTGTTCTGTGGCAAATGCCAAGCGCCTGCACAGTGTTAGGCTGTGAGCACAACCCCCATCTGTGGACATCGGGCACTCAGACCATCCTCATGAAGTCGGTTTCTAACCGTTTGTGCAGACACATGCACATTTGTGGCCTAATGGAGGTCATTTTGCAAGGATCTGGCAGTGCTCCTCCTGTCCCTCCTTGCACAAAGGCTGAGGTAGCGGTCCTGCTGCTGGGTTATTGCCCTCCTACGGCCCCTCCATGTCTCCTGGTGTACTGGCCTGTCTCCTGGTAACGCCTCCAGCCTCTGGACACTACGCTGACAGACATAGCAAACTTTCTTGCCACAGCTCGCATTGATGTGCCATCCTGGATGAGCTGCACTACCTGAGCCACTTGTGTGGATTGTAGAGTCCGTCTCATGCTACCACGAGTGTGAAAGCACAACCAACATTCAAAAGTGACCAAAACATCAGCCAGAAAGCATTGGTACTGAGATGTGGTCTGGGGTCCCCACCTGCAGAACCACTCCTTTATTGAGGGTGTCTTGGTAATTGCCAATAATTTCCATCTGTTGTCTATTCTATTTGCACAACAGCATGTGAAATTGATTGTCAGTCAGTGTTGCTTCCTAAGTGGACAGTTTGATTTCACAGAAGTTTGATTTACTTGGAGTTATATTCTGTTGTTTAAGTGTTCCCTTTATTTTTTTGAGAAGCGTATATAAAACTCAAAATCTGTAGTAGCCCGCTCTATACAAATCCACAGTTCTCACTCAATTTGAGTGAAATTTGGCACGCCCCCTCTCCACACACAGGAGCACAATACTGTACACGTTACATCTCGCCTCGCTAGCGTCTTCCCGTCATGAGATTGGCGCCCCCGAAGTTGGGCCCTATACATATAATGGAGAAATGTGAAGGTGAAAGTAAAAGTGCTGAGGGGAAAACAACAGTTATGACTGACAGGGACGGATTATAGCGATGGTGCCAAAGAGTCGCTGCTAAAGGGGCCGCACCACCACACACAACACACAAACATTTCAGAAACACCATACATACATCACACAGAGGGCACACATACACCAAGTCATAAGCATGACACCACACAAATCCCACAACACACCACACAAACACCACCCCACAAATACCACGCACACCACACACACATGCAGACACACTCGGATGGATGCACCCTACGCATAAGGACGAATATTACTGAGAGCAATATTGGTCAGGCGAAAAATGCCTCACAGTAAGATTGCTTTCTATACAGGGAGCTTTCATCACTGAAGCTGCTGAGGTAAAGTGAAAGCTGAGCTCTGATTGGTTGCTATGGGCAACTAGACAAGTCTGCCTGTGAGGCGGTTTTCATTACTGAGATGCGAGCTCCTTCAGGTCTTAGTCATTCTGTGTGATGGCTGCTCTGGAATTACCATTCATCTTATTACATCTCTTATCAGTGTCAGGGGAATACTTAAGGGTCATAATACTAAGGACTGTTTTTTTTTTTTTTAAATGCCGCCCAAAAAACAACCATCTATTGGGCAAGTTCATCCAAAAGCTAAAAAAGCAAAATTGTGTCAAAATCAATAAAAATGTTGAAATTAGAAAAAAAAAGTTGTTGTTCACATCAATGTTCCGACAAATTAGGCTACTTTCACACTAGCGTCGGAATCTCCCCGTCGCAATGCGTCGGGCAGAGATTCCGACGCTAGCGTTTGACGCACTGCACAACGGGTGCAGCGGATGCATTTCTCCGGCGCATCCGCTGCCCCATTGTGAGGTGCGGGGAGGTGGGGGCGGAGTTCCGGCCGCGCATGCGCGGTCGGAAAAAGCGGTCCGTCAGGAGCAAAAAACGTTACATGTAACATTTTTTGCTCCCGGCGGTCCGCCACAACACGGCGCAACCGTCGCACAACGGTTGCGACGTGTGGCAAAGCGTCTCAATGCGTCGCTAATGTTAATCTATGGGGCAAAAACGCATCCTGCATACAACTTTGCAGGATGCGTTTTTTTGCCATAAACGACGCATTGCGACATCTGGCAAAAAACGCCAGTGTGAAAGTAGCCTTAGTAAAATGCCAAAATAATAAAAATTTAAAGTGTAACATTTTTTTTTACTGTAGCACTCTGAAAATGTCAATTTCAGGGTGACACTGGAAATTTTACTTTAGCTACCATAACCAATAACAACATATTTTCCGCGAGCGAAGTACTAGTTTTTAAATATATTTAACTGGATTTAACCCCTTTCTGACCTCGGACAGGATAGTACGTCCGAGGTCAGATACCGCGCTTTGATGCAGGGCTCCGGCGGTGATCCGACATCAAAGCCAGGACATGTCAGCTGTTTTGTACAGCTGACATGTGCGCACAATAGTGGCGGGTGGAATTGTGATTCACCCGCCACTATTAACTAGTTAAATGCCGCTGTCAAATGCTGACAGCGGCATTTAACTACCGCTTCCGGCCGCGCGGCCGGAGATGAGCGCATCGCCGACCCCCGTCAAATGATCGGGGGTCAGCGATGCGTCAGGATGGTAACCATAGAGGTACTTGAGACCTCTATGGTTACTGATGCCGGTTTGCTGTGAGCGCCCCCCTGTGGTCGGCGCTCATAGCAAGCCTGTAATTAAGCTACATAGCAGCGATCTGATGATCGCTGCTATGTAGCTGAGCCGATCAGTCTATGCCTGCTTCTAGCCTACTATGGCTATTGAAGCATGGCAAAAGTAAAAAAAAGTTAAAAAAAATTATGAAATAAATAAAAAAAATAAGTTTAAATCACCCCCCCTTTCGCCCCATTCAAAATAAAACAATAAAAAAAATTCAAACCTACACATATTTGGTATCGCCTCGTTCAGAATCGCCCGATCAGTCATTAGAAAAAAGGATTAACCTGATCGCTAAACGGCGTAGCAAGAAAAAATTTTAAACGCCAAAATTACGTTTTTTTGGTCGCTGCGACATTGCATTAAAATGTAATAACAGGCGGTCACAAGAACGTATCTGCACCAAAATTATATCACTAAAAACATCAGCTCAGCACGCAAAAAATAAGCCCTCACCCGATCCCAGATCACGCAAAATGGAGACGCTACCGGTATCGGAAAAAGGCACTTTTTTTTTTTTAGCAAAGTTTGGATTTTTTTTCAATACTTAGATAAAAAAGAACCTAGACATGTTTGGTGTCTATGAACTCATAATGACCTGGAGAATCATAATGACAGGTCAGTTTTAGCATTTAGTGAACCTAGCAAAAAAGCCAAACAAAAAACACGCAATTTCACCGCACTTGGAATTTTTTTTCCCATTTTCTAGTACAAGACATGGTAAAACCAATGATGTCGTTCAAAAGTACACCTCGTCCCGCAAAAAATAAGCCCTCACGTGGCCGTATTGACGGAAAAAATAAAAACGTTATGGCTCTGGGAAGGAGGGGAGTGAAAAACGAACACGGAAAAATGGAAATTCCCAAGGTCATGAAGGGGTTATAGGTCATTTTCTGTAAACATTTGTCTTATGTGGTTTCTGTTGCTTTAAGTCACCTGTCTTTGTGAGCGTCTCACGGAGGCTTCATTGGGGGCCAAATAATTAAATCCTCACCAGCCTCAGGATACATTGTCGCTGCGGAAGGCTATTTTTTCTTTTTGCTGCAAAAGCAGTTCCATTTTTTTTTTCTTTCCTTGAGTGCGCACACTTACTGCATTTTATTACCATTCCTTTTGCTGAATTTTGGCATTTTTTTTTGCTAGTTCGCCCTAGACATTGCTGATACTTGCTGTATATCTCGTCTGCTACTATTTAATGTTACTAAGACGAGCCCTTATATTATACTGTAACAATGTCTCGGCGTCTTCTTAGGCCGGCGTCACACATGCGAGTTTTACGGACGTAAGAGCGCAGAAACTACGTCCGTAAAACTCGCAAAAAATACGGCACAATTATTCTCTATGCCTCTGCTCCTATCTGCCGTATTTTACTGATCAGTATTATACGGCTTTCTACGGCCGTACAAAATCGCAGCATGCTGCGTTTGTCACCGTACTGCGCAAGAAATACGCCAATGAAAGTCTATGGAAGCGTGAAAAATACGGATTACACACGGACAAGCAGTGTGACTTGCGAGAAATACGCAGCGCTGTTAGAGAGAAAAGCCGGTAATTCAGTGCGGTGTACAGTAAAATCACACTGACAGCTTACAGTAGAATAGGTAGAATAAATGTGTACACATAGAATAGGTATATATATATATATATGTCAGTGAGACACATATATGTATATATATTACTATTTTTTCCAGCGCTAGACAGCTTGAAAGCCGGTAATTCAATTACCGGCTTTTTCTTTCTCCTTCCTAAACCCGACATGATTTGAGACATGGTTTACATACAGTAAACCATGTGTTCTCTCCATTTTTTTTGCAGATTCCACACTACTAATGTCAGTAGTGTGTATCTGCAAAATTTGGCCGTTCTAGCTCTTAAAATAAAGGGTTAAATGGCGGAAAAAATTGGCGTGGGCTCCCGCGCAATTTTCTCCGCCAGAGTAGTAAAGCCAGTGACTGAGGGCAGCTATTAATAGCCTGGAGAGGGTCCATGGTTATTGGCCCCCCCCCTGGCTAAAAACATCTGCCCCCAGCCACCCCAGAAAAGGCACATCTGGAAGATGCGCCTATTCTGGCACTTGGCCACTCTCTTCCCATTCCCGTGTAGCGGTGGGATATGGGGTAATGAAGGGTTAATGCCATCTTGCTATTGTAAGGTGACATTAAGCCTAATTAATAATGGAGAGGCGTCAATTTTGACACCTATCCATTATTAATCCAATTGTAGTAAAGGGTTAAATAAAACACAAACACATTATTTAAAATTATTTTAATGAAATAAAAACAATGGTTGTTGGAGTATTTTATTCTACGCCCAATCCAGTCACTGAAGACCCTCGTTCTGTGAAAGATAAAACATAATAAACCAACAATATACTTACCCTCCGCAGATCTGTAACGTCCAACGATGTAAATCCTTCTGAAGGGGTTAAAACATTTTGCAGCAAGGAGCTTTGCTAATGCAATGCTACTCCTCCCTGCAAAACCCCGGGGAATGAGTCTAAATATAGATCAATGAGCTATATTTAGCTTCATTTGCGGTGAGGCGCCCTCTGCTGGATGTTCATAGATCGTGGCAAATTTCCTAGAAAGCCTGGGAGCCTTCTAGGAAATTTGCCACGATCTATGAACATCCAGCAGAGGGCGCCTCACCGCAAATGAAGCTAAATATAGCTCATTGATCTATATTTAGACTCATTCCCTGGGGTTTTGCAGCGAGGAGTAGCATTGCATTAGCAAAGCTCCTTGCTGCAAAATGTTTTAACCCCTTCAGAAGGATTTACATCGTTGGACGTTACAGATCTGCGGAGGGTAAGTATATTGTTGGTTTATTATGTTTTTTCTTTCACAGAACGAGGGTCTTCAGTGACTGGATTGGGCGTAGAATAAAATACTCCAACAACCACTGTTTTTATTTCATTAAAATAATTTTAAATAATGTGTTTGTGTTTTATTTAACCCTTTACTACAATTGGATTAATAATGGATAGGTGTCATAATTGACGCCTCTCCATTATTAATTAGGCTTAATGTCACCTTACAATAGCAAGGTGGCATTAACCCTTCATTACCCCATATCCCACCGCTACACGGGAATGGGAAGAGAGTGGCCAAGTGCCAGAATAGGCGCATCTTCCAGATGTGCCTGTTCTGGGGTGGCTGGGGGCAGATATTTTTAGCCAGGGGGGGGGCCAATAACCATGGACCCTCTCCAGGCTATTAATAGCTGCCCTCAGTCACTGGCTTTACTACTCTGGCGGAGAAAATTGCGCGGGAGCCCACGCCAATTTTTTCCGCCATTTAACCCTTTATTTTAAGAGCTAGAACGGCCAAATTTTGCAGATACACACTACTGACATTAGTAGTGTGGAATCTGCAAAAAAAATGGAGAGAAGACATGGTTTACTGTATGTAAACCATGTCTCAAATCATGTCGGGTTTTAGGAAGGAGAAAGAAAAAGCCGGTAATTGAATTACCGGCTTTCAAGCTGTATAGCGCTGGAATAAATATTAATATATATACATATATGTGTCTAATGACATATATATATATATATATATATATATATATATAGACAGTATATATATATATTTTTTTCTTTTTGGGACACATGGATCATTTCTATAGCGGTATGTTGGTTTTGCAAGCCTGCGAGAAAACCACGCAGTACGGATGCCATACGGATTACATACGGAGGATGCCATGCGCAAAAAACGCTGACACACCCTGCCTACGGAGGAGCTACGGACCACTATTTTCGGGACTTTTCAGCGTATTACGGCTGTAATATACGGACCGTATTGTTTTACGCTGTGTGTGACGCCGGCCTTATACTGACACATAAATAAAAGAAAGCCTCTGCCATACAATGGGCCGCCATGTTTGCGGAGCACAGACTTTTACCTGGGCATTCATTCTATGTGAACTTCATGGCAGCAGATATATTCGTCCTCTTGTGATAATCTTCTGCTGATAAAACTGTCATTTTATCAAAACTACAGCAAGCAGCCCATTAAGATAATGTTCACATGTCCAGTAATGATCCATTAGGACGGATCCAGCAGCAATCTGTTGGCAAAAAAAGTTGGTCAGATACAACTTTTTAGTCCTTTTAAAAAAAAACCAAAAAACTAATCTCTGCCGAATCCGTTTTTTAATCATTGAAGAATATAGAGAATGGATCTGATAATCATCCATCTGTTTTTCTTTCATTTGTAACTGATGCACTAAACAAAAAAAAATGAATCCTTACAAAAAAAAACGGATAGCTAATTGGCAAATCCGTTTTCCATAGACTTCGATGTTAAAAAAACGGATCCAGCAGAGATCAGTTATTTAAAAACGAACACAAAAGTTCTGTCTGACCAACTTTTTTGCCCACGGATTGCTGCTGAATCTGTTCTAACGGATCATTACTGGACACGTTGAACATTGCCTAAGTGACACGTCGCTCAGATCCAGGTCTCTGCAGTATGCTGCTCTCGTAAATGGCACAAACCTGGTGACAGATTCCCTGTAAAGGGGGCTTTCCTATGCAACTGACTTGTGGGGGTCTCAGGTGTCAAACCTGAACAGTCAAACATGTTATAGAGCAGGCGGAGCTGAGCAGATTGATATATTGTTATGTGGGGAAAATAAAAATTGGTATAAGGTGTAATTTAGTACATGCAAAATGAAATGTCAATCACTGATTAGGACCGCCCACTGGACTCCTGAGGCTTGTATAGGCAGTGATTTAGACCAATAAATTCCATGTTATACTCAATCTTCTCTAGATAGATAGAAACATAGATAGATAATAGATAATAGATAGAAACATTGATAAAATATAGATAATAGATTGATAATAGATAGATAGATAAAATATAGATAGATAATAGATAATAGATAATAGATAGATAAGATAGATGATAGATAATGGATAGATAAAAGATAACAGATAGATAATAGATAACAGATAGATAATAGATAGATGATAGATAGATAGATAATAGATAGATAATAGATAGATGATAGATAGATAATAGATAGATAGATGATAGATAGATAATAGATAGATAATAGATAGATGATAGATAACAGATAGATAATAGATGATAGATAATAGATAATAGATGTATAGACAGATGATAGATAGATAGATAATAGATAGATAATAGATAATAGATAGATAATAGATAGATAATAGATAATAGATGATAGATAATAGATAATAGATGTATAGACAGATGATAGATAGATAGATAGATAGATAATAGATAGATAATAGATAGATAATAGATAATAGATAGATAGATATATAATAGATGATAGATAGATAATAGATAGATAGATAGATAATAGATAGATGATAGATAGATAATAGATAGATAATAGATAATAGATAGATAGATAATAGATAGATAATAGATAATAGATAGATAGATATATAATAGATAATAGATAGATAGATAGATAGATAGATAGATAGATAATAGATAGATGATAGATAGATAATAGATAGATGATAGATAGATAGATAGATAGATAGATAGATAGATAATAGATAGAAGATAGATAGATAGATAGATAACAGATAGATGATAGATAATAGATAATAGATAGATAGATAATAGATAGATAGTAGATAATAGATGATAGATAGTAGATAATAGATGATAGATAGATAATAGATAGATATTATGATAGATCGATGGACTATAATTATCTGTGAGGCTGACAATCTTCCTGAACACCCAGACATAAGAGCCTAATATATATGCGATTTGCGTTCTGACAATATCGTCTCTTCTTCTCTATGTGACGTCTGGCAGCGGCTGTCGCTGAGGAGCAGATGCCCCTGGATTCCCGGTTCTTTCTATAGGTGATAATGATATGTTTCCCTGCTGCGCCGGTGTTGCATATGATTATATATAGAGCGGCCGCGATGCTGAAGGTGAATTGTGATAAGTCTAAAGTGAATTATTCCGGGACAGGTGTGAAGAGCAGTATAAGACGACCCATAAAAGGCTGAAATATGACTGAGAAGACAGAACCACATAATTCACCCTCGGATTTAACAATCACATCACATCTGTCACCTCTTATATGCCCCTGACAGTGTTTATATACAGTATATATAAAGGAAATTAAATATGTAGGAACCAAAAGAAAAAGTAAAAAATTAAGCAAACTGGGAGTGATGAATAATATTCCACCCTTTTGGGTACACAGCTCCAATGCAGTCCTGTGTATCTTCATGGTTACAGACTACAAGCAAAACGTGTCTTAAAGGGATCCTGTCACCAGTTTTGTCATATAGCAGCTAAACCTATTGCCATATTCAGCACCTGTGCGGCAGTCCATAAATGGTTATATACCCCCTTACTCCCCCTATATATTCCCCCAAAACCTTCTGAAGTTGTCCCGAGATTTATGTTAATCCTGTCGGTCCGGTCCGATAAGCGTCCTTTCTGTGCTCTATATCCCTCCTCCTGAGTGCTGCTCGCTGTCCTCCTGCTTTGATTGACTTAGATGAGGCCTCCTGAGTCATCCACATTGCCCGGCGAAATCTCGCGCCTGCACACTATGCGTTGACCTACTGCGTGTGTACGCACTAATGTTTTTGGCTCTGCCTGCAGTAGGTCAAAGCACGAGCCACAACCTAGCGTTTACCTTGGTGGCTAAAAAGTTCAATTTTGGTCTCCTCTGACCACAGCATCTTCCTCCATACATTTGGGGAGTCTCCCACATGTCTTTTGGCAAACTCAAAACAAGCCTTACAATTTTTGAGTCTAAGTAAAGACTTTTTTCTTCCCACTCTTCCATAAAGGCCACCTCTATGGAGTATACGGCTTATTGTGGTCATTCAGACAGATACTCCAGTCTTTGCTTGGGAACTCTGCAGCTCCTTCAGGGCTACCTTTTGTCTCTGCTGCCTCTCTGATTAATGCCTTCCTTGCCCGGGCTGAGAGTTTTGGTGGGCGCCCTCTCTTGGCAGGTTTGTTGTGGTACCATGTTCTTTCCATTTGATGATAATGGATTTGATGGTGCTCTGGGGGATCATCAGAGATTGGGATATTGTTTTATAACCCAACTCTGACTGGTACTTCTCATCAACTTTGTCCCTGAATTGTTTTGGAGATCTCCTTGGTCTTCATGGTGTTGTTTGGAGATCTCCTTGGTCTTCATGGTGTTGTTTGGAGATCTCCTTGGTCTTCATGGTGTTGTTTGGAGATCTCCTTGGTCTTCATGGTGTTGTTTGGAGATCTCCTTGGTCTTCATGGTGTTGTTTGGAGATCTCCTTGTG
The DNA here is from genome assembly GCF_032444005.1 of Ranitomeya imitator. NCBI lineage: Eukaryota > Metazoa > Chordata > Amphibia > Anura > Dendrobatidae > Ranitomeya > Ranitomeya imitator. The sequence continues at coordinate 19,999,074 of NC_091289.1, read as the reverse complement.
TCATGCCGTTGCTGCCGCCGCCACTCCCCACTGCAGCTCGCCGGGTGCGCGCGCGCGTCGCATTCAGCTCTGCGCGTGCGCACATCTGTTTCCTCTGTTGGCGCTCTTTCCTGTCCTCTCCGTCATCCTGGAGGACTGTAACCCGGAAGTAGCTCCCATGCTGCTATGTAAACTGCTTCCTGCTGCTTCTCTGTGCCTGATGTTCATTTGTGTTTACAAGTGCTTCTGGTCACCTGTGGTCTCTGTGCGTTCCTAGCTCTCTGACTTTGGGTCTCCCCCACCCTCTGCAGTGCCTGCCTGTTTCCTGAGTTCCTGCCTTGTTCCTTCAGTTCCTGTTCCTCTGCGGTACCTGCCCTGCTCCTATATCTTTTCCTTGCTTCCGTCAGCCTCAGTGTCTCCATATTGTCCTGCCAGCCTCCGTGCCTCCGTAGCGTTCCCATCTTCTCCCTTGTCTCAGTAGTTCCTTTCTGTTCCCTCTTTCCCTTTGTGCCTGCTGTTTCACCATCTGATCTCAGTCGACCCTCCAGCTTCCGTGGCGATAGTCCCTCACGGGCCTGCCCCTAACTCTCCCTGTATAGGGAGCGGTCCACCTGGTCAGCTCGTCCGAGAGGGGTTCGTCATCACGGTCCAGTGGGTCCACTCTCCGTTTTTCACTGAATCTACATGCTCTATAGGACTGCACTCGGGTGACATCCGAGTGCAGCCAGATTCTTACAGCGTCACAGTAACATCAGGCCATGGACCCCGCTGGAGTCTCCGCCACTCAAAAGGAGTTACTCTTTTTGCGTGAAAACCAAGACTAGGATCATGTCATTTTTAAAGAATATGGAGTCTCGCCTAGCGGCTTTACAGCCTTCTGATCCTGGTATTGCTCCGCAGTTGGTTGCCCTTCAGCAGGAGCTAGGTCAACAACGGGACACTCAGTCCCATATTTTGAATTTTTTGGCCTCCATTAATGATCGGCTTCTCTCCCTCCAGAATGTGGCCTCTGTTTCCACTCCTGTCTCTGCGCCACAACCCTCGCCCCGACTTGCTAGACCTCCTCGGTATGGTGGGGATCCTAAAGCGTGCCGCGGCTTTCTTAATCAATGCCAGTTGCATTTTGAATTGTCTCCGCTACTTTATCCTACCGACCGAGCTAAGGTTGCTTTTATAGCATCCCATTTGGAGGGTGAGGCTTTGGCGTGGGTTAATCCCCTCTGGGAGCGTGATGATCCTTTGGTCTCCCAACTCAATCCGTTCCTGGATACCTTCCGTAAGGTTTTTGATGAACCTGGTCGTCTGGTCTCTACCACTGAGTCCCTCTTTAACCTTTACCAGGGTACTCTCTCAGTAGCCCAGTACGCCATCCGTTTCCGGACTCTGTCCTCAGACCTTGGGTGGAATAATGAGGCTTTGGTTGGAGCGTTTTGGCGTGGTTTGTCTTCACGGACTAAGGATGAGCTGGCGGGACGGGACACTCCCACCTCTTTGGACGATCTTATCTCCTTGGCCATACGCATTGATCTGCGCTTTCAGGAGCGCACTCGTGAGCTTGCCAGAGAGAGGAGACCTCTTCGCCAGACCACTGTTGCTCGAGGGACTTCTTTTTCTCAAGCAGCCTCGGTGGCTTCTTCATCTTCTCCTGAACCCATGCAGGTCGATCGCCTTAAGTCTTCTGAGCAACGCCGCAAGGAGAGACTCGCACAAGTTCTTTGTTTTCACTGCGGCAGTGCCTCTCATCTCTTACGCGCTTGTCCTAAGAAGCTGGGAAACGCATCCGCCTAGGACAGGTAAGAGAGGCCTTCCTAGGTGGTTATGATTCCTCTCCGCCTCTGGTTTTGTCTGTTATTCTACATTTAGGTTCCCGTCACTTTTCTCTGGAGGCTTATGTTGATTCAGGAGCGGCTGGGAACTTTGTTCAGCTCGAGGTTGTTAATAGGCTTGGGATACCTGTTAGACCCTTGGAGACTCCTAGACAAATAGCTTCCGTCGATGGTCAGCCTTTGCGGGAGACCGTCAACTTGGTTACGGAGGAAGTCGAACTTCAGATTGGAGCTCTTCATCGTGAGAAACTGGCCTTTTATGTTTTACCTTCTTTGTCTCATTCTTTCCTTTTGGGTCTTCCTTGGTTGAGAGATCACGAACCCACGCTGGACTGGCGTACTGGAGATGTTCTACGGTGGGGACAGTCTTGTCTGAACAGGTGCCTGCTTCCCGTCAAGCCTGCGTCCTCCTCTCGGTCTGCTTCGGAATCCGTGGGAATTCCTCCAGCCTATTGCGCTTTCTCGGACGTCTTTAACAAAAAGGAAGCGGAGATTTTGCCGCCGCACCGCTCTTATGACTGCCCGATAGACCTTGTTCCTGGTTCTACTCCACCTAGGGGTCGTATTTACCCATTGTCTCCTACTGAGACTCAAGCCATGTCCGAATATATTCAAGAGAATCTGGCCAGAGGCTTCATTCGAAAGTCTTCCTCACCTGCAGGAGCTGGGTTCTTCTTCGTTAAAAAGAAGGATGGTTCTCTTCGCCCATGTATAGACTACCGGGGTCTCAACACCATCACGATCAAAAACAAGTACCCACTTCCTCTCATACCTGAACTCTTTGATCGTCTACGTGGAGCACGAATCTTTACCAAATTGGATCTCAGAGGAGCTTATAATTTAATCCGTATCCGTTCTGGTGACGAGTGAAAGACTGCGTTTAATACCAGAGATGGTCATTATGAATATTTGGTTATGCCATTCGGTTTATGCAATGCACCCGCAGTCTTCCAGGAGTTCGTAAATGATGTTTTTCGGGATCTACTTTACACCTGTGTTGTAGTGTACTTGGACGATATCCTTGTGTTCTCTCCAGATCTGTCTACTCACAGAAGAGATGTACGGCAAGTACTTCAGCGTTTAAGAGAGAATCGGCTGTACGCAAAACTGGAAAAATGTGTCTTCGAACAGTCATCTCTACCCTTCTTGGGTTTCATCATTTCCGACGCTGGTTTGTGTATGGATCCGGGAAAAGTTTCTGCCGTGCTCAAATGGCCGCGTCCTCTTGGAGTGAAAGCAATTCAGCGATTTCTTGGATTTGCTAACTACTATCGGCAGTTTATACCACACTTTTCCTCTCTTTCAGCTCCAATCTCCTCCATGATTCGCAAGGGTGCCAATCCTCATCTGTGGTCGTCTGAGGCCGAAGAGGCTTTCCGGTCCATCAAGCAAGCCTTTGCCTCAGCTCCTATTCTTCATCGTCCAGTGGCCAATAAACCCTTCATCCTTGAAGTAGATGCTTCTGCAATTGGAGCTGGAGCTGTGCTCTCGCAGAAATCCTCTTCTGGTCGTCTTGTGCCCTGTGGTTTTTTCTCAAAGATCTTCTCCTCCTCAGAAAAAAATTATTCCATCGGTGATAAAGAACTTTTGGCAATCAGGTTGGCATTAGAGGAGTGGCGGTACCTCTTAGAAGGGGCTTTACATCGTTTTATAATCTACAGCGATCACAAGAATCTGGCGTATATTCGTTCTGCGCAAAGACTTAATCCTCGGCAGGCCAGGTGGGCCTTGTTTTTCGCCAGGTTTGACTTCGAACTTCGTTTCTTGCCAGGAAATAAAAACTCCAAAGCCGACGCTCTGTCTAGGTCATTCCAGGTGGTGGATTTGGAGGACGAGCCTGCACACATCATTGATCCTGCCAGAGTCATCACAGTTGCTCCAGTCTCTCTCACTTCATTGCCTCCGGGTAAGACCTTTGTCGCTGAAGGGAACAGGAGACGTGTCTTACTTTGGGGTCACGCCTCCAAACTGGCTGGACATGTTGGTTTCAAAAAAACCTTTCGTTTGATCTCTCGTTTTTACTGGTGGCCAACGTTGTCTAAGGATGTCCAAAGTTTTGTCGCCTCTTGTCCTTCCTGTGCCAAGAATAAGATTCCCAGGCAACTACCTTCTGGGCTTTTACATCCTTTGCCAGTACCTTCCACTCCGTGGCAACATTTATCTATGGATTTCATCACTGATCTGCCTCATTCTTCTGGTTCCACCGTCATCTTCGTGGTCATGGACCGTTTCTCCAAGATGGCTCATTTCATCGCTCTCCCAGGTTTACCTTCTGCTCCCGAATTGGCAAAGATTTTTGTTCACCATATTTTTTGTCTTCATGGTCTTCCTTTAGATATTGTTTCTGACCGAGGAGTTCAATTCACCGCCCGCTTCTGGAGATCCCTCTGCAAATCTATGAACATTTCGCTTGATTTTTCTTCGGCCTACCATCCACAGTCCAATGGCCAGGTGGAACGTACTAATCAGACCTTGGTAACTTATCTCCGTCATTTTTCCAATTCTCATCAGAATGATTGGTCTGACTTACTGCCATGGGCTGAGTTTTCTTACAATAACCATCCCAGCGAAGCCACAAACAAATCTCCATTTTTTATCATCTACGGTCAACATCCTGGTCTTCCTCTTCCGGTTCCTCCTGTCTCTACTGTACCAGCGGCTGATCTTCTGTCTAGAGAGTTCTCCAGGGTCTGGCAGGAGACCAAGTCCGCCCTTGAGTCGGCTCAAGTTAGGATGAAGAGACATGCGGACAAAAGACGTCTTGATTCTCCTATATTCCATCCTGGGGACAAGGTTTGGGTTTCTTCTAAATTTATCCGTCTCAAAATCCCTTCACATAAGCTGGGTCCTCGCTATATCGGTCCATTCGAAGTTTTGTCTCGTATTAATGACGTTTCTTACAAACTTAAGTTGCCTGCCTCTCTGCGTATTTCTAATTCTTTTCATGTGTCTCTACTTAAACCTGTAGTTTTTAATCAGTTTCATTCTTCTTCTAACCTTTGTTCTCCTTCGCCTGTTTCCGAGGATGATGTCTTTGAAGTTAGGGACATTTTAGCCATGAAAAAACTTAGAGGGAGAACTTTGTTTTTGGTTGACTGGAAGGGTTTTGGCCCTGAGGAGAGGTCCTGGGAGCCTCGAGAGAACATTCGGGCTCCTCGTATTTTGTCCCGGTTTCTTTCTAGTCTTAAAAAGGAGGGGCGTAAAGATGGGGGTACTGTCATGCCGTTGCTGCCGCCGCCACTCCCCACTGCAGCTCGCCGGGTGCGCGCGCGCGTCGCATTCAGCTCTGCGCGTGCGCACATCTGATTCCTCTGTTGGCGCTCTTTCCTGTCCTCTCCGTCATCCTGGAGGACTGTAACCCGGAAGTAGCTCCCATGCTGCTATGTAAACTGCTTCCTGCTGCTTCTCTGTGCCTGATGTTCATTTGTGTTTACAAGTGCTTCTGGCCACCTGTGGTCTCTGTGCGTTCCTAGCTCTCTGACTTTGGGTCTCCCCCGCCCTCTGCAGTGCCTGCCTGTTTCCTGAGTTCCTGCCTTGTTCCTTCAGTTCCTGTTCCTCTGCGGTACCTGCCCTGCTCCTATATCTTTTCCTTGCTTCCGTCAGCCTCAGTGTCTCCATATTGTCCTGCCAGCCTCCGTGCCTCCGTAGCGTTCCCATCTTCTCCCTTGTCTCAGTAGTTCCTTTCTGTTCCCTCTTTCCCTTTGTGCCTGCTGTTTCACCATCTGATCTCAGTTGACCCTCCAGCTTCCGTGGCGATAGTCCCTCACGGGCCTGCCCCTAACTCTCCCTGTATAGGGGCGGTCCACCTGGTCAGCTCGTCCGAGAGGGGTTCGTCATCACGGTCCAGTGGGTCCACTCTCCGTTTTTCACTGTTTGAATCTACATGCTCTATAGGACTGCACTCGGGTGACATCCGAGTGCAGCCAGATTCTTACAGCGTCACACCTTGGTCTTCATGGTGTTGTTTGGAGATCTCCTTGGTTTTCATGGTGTTGTTTGGAGATCTCCTTGGTTTTCATGGTGTTGTTTGGAGATCTTCTTGATCTTCATGGTGTTGTTTGGAGATCTCCTTGGTCTTCATGGTGGTGTTTGGAGATCTCCTTGGTCTTCATGGTGTTGTTTGGAGATCTCCTTGGTATTCATGGTGTTGTTTGGAGATCTTCTTGATCTTCATGGTGTTGTTGGAGATCTCCTTGGTCTTCATGGTGTTGTTTGGAGATCTCCTTGGTCTTCATGGTGTTGTTTGGATATCTCCTTGGTCTTCATGGTGGTGTTTGGAGATCTCCTTGGTCTTCATGGTGTTGTTTGGAGATCTCCTTGGTATTCATGGTGTTGTTTGGAGATCTTCTTGGTCTTCATGGTGTTGTTTGGAGATCTTCTTGGTCTTCATGGTGTTGTTTGGATATCTCCTTGGTCTTCATGGTGTTGTTTGGAGATCTTCTTGGTCTTCATGGTATTGTTTGGAGATCTTCTTGGTCTTCATGGTGTTGTTTGGAGATCTCCTTGGTCTTCATGGTGTTGTTTGGAGATCTCCTTGGTCTTCATGGTGTTGTTTGGAGTTCTCCTTGGTCTTCATGGTGTTGTTTGGAGATCTTCTTGGTCTTCATGGTGTTGTTTGGAGATCTTCTTGGTCTTCATGGTGTTGTTTGGATATCTCCTTGGTCTTCATGGTGTTGTTTGGAGATCTTCTTGGTCTTCATGGTATTGTTTGGAGATCTTCTTGGTCTTCATGGTGTTGTTTGGAGATCTCCTTGGTCTTCATGGTGATGTTGTGAGATCTCCTTGGTCTTCATGGTGTTTGGTTAGTGATGCCTCTTGTTAATGGTGTTGCAGCCTCTGTGTCCTTTCTGAGAAGGTAAAGTGTATATACTGTCAGACGTGTGACATTAGATTGCACACAGGGGACGTCCTGTCACTAAGCATGGGACTTATGGAACGAGCTGCTTGCACCAGGAATTTTTAGGGGCTTCATACTAAAAATACATATATTTTTCTGACTTCACCATCTTAGACTATTTAGTGCTGATGCATTACACACAAATCGGATTACAAAAATACTTACACACAGGTTGTAATGTAAAAAAAAATAGGTAAAAAGCCAAAGTGAGTGAATACTTTTCGTAAGCTACTGTATTTTTCCTCCCCTCTATGTATAAATGCCTTATTGTAAAAAAAAAGCCTTTAAAAAGAACACTAAACACGGAAAATTTTCAGAAAAAATAATACAAAAAATACTGTTTAATTTTTACCATTATCCTTTGATGCTATCTTAACACACATAAATTTAATAAAAAATAAAAAATGTTCTCTTTGTCTCAGGAGTTTGGCCTCATCCCTTCTCTTCACTATCGTGTGTGGCTGTAAGACAACTTTCTGCAGCAGGAGCCTCTCCCCTTTGGACAAAAGATGTTTAAACCAAAACACCCTTTGTGAAGAGGGTTGGAGTTCCTCCAGCCACAAGCAGAAGATGCAGGAGATTAACCCTTGTACCAATGCAGAATTTTCCACTTCTTTGATTTCGCAGTATGTTTTGGGTCATTGTCCGTCTGTCCTGTGAAGAGCCGTCCAGTCTTCCTGCATTTGGTTGGATCTGAGCAGACAGTATGACCCTGTTCATTGCAGAATTCATCTGCTTCTGTCTTCAGTCACATCATCAATAAACACTGGTGACCCAATGCAATTTGAAGCCATTCATACCTGCGGCCTCCACCATGCTTTACAGATGATGTGTGCTTTTTTCTCATGAGTCGTTCCAAGCCTTCTCCACACTTTCTTCTTCTCATCATCACGGTTCAGATTTATGTTTGTTTCATCTGTCTAAGCATGCTTTTCCAGAACTGGGTGGATTCTTTCGATTTTTTTTTTTGGGGGGCAAAATATAATCGTGCCTTTCTATTTTTCAGGCTGAGTAATGGTTTGCTCCTTGTGATGAACCCTCTGTATTTCTCTCATCACATCTTCTCTTTATGGTAGACTTAGATACGGAAACACCTACTTCTTGAAAGTGTTTTTCACTCGGGTGGATGTTGTAAAGTGATTCTTCTTCACCATGAAAAGGATTCTGCGATCATTTACCACTCTTCTCTTCCGTGGACATCCAGGCCTTTTTGTGTTCCCAAGCTCACCAGAGTTTTTTTTTTTCCTGCAGAACGCACCAAACTGTTTATGTGACCACTCCTAACATTTCTGCTACCTCCCTTATTTTTTTTTTTTTTTTTTTTAGCCTAATGATGGTCTGTTTCTCTTCCATTGAAAACTCCTTTGACCGCATGTTTTGGGTTCACAGCAACAGCTTCCCAATGCAAATGCCACACCTAGAATCAGCTCCAGACCTTTTACCTGATTGATGATGGATTAACGAGGGAAAAAGCTCATGCATCCCATTAAAGAGCTTTTGAGATAATTGTCCCATTTCTTTTGGTCACTTGAAAAAGAGGCAGCTCCATATTAAAAAGCTGTAATTCCTAAACCCTCACTCCAGTTATAATGTGAATACCCTCAAACTAAAGCTGAGAGTCTGCACTTTAAGCTTATATAGATTATCAAAACATACAGTTATATAAGCAGCTAAATTGGCGACACTTGCGTCGGCAGTTCAATCCAATCTATTGCTCTCTGTTATCAGCTGCCTCAGGCAGGTAACAGGCTGACTGCAGCGTTCCGAATGTCCGGAGAATCTGCTGCCCCCATGATGACTACTTTATCTTGTATCTCTCCAGTTTTGTTAAGTGAAACCTTTACGTCCAGCGGAGGAATTATTATTAGCAGCCGCCCTTATCGCTTGCATTGACTGCATATTTGCTAATTTGTCATTTCCACATTGGTCGGAGAGGACAGTAAACAGCGCGGCGGAGGCATCGGGATCCGTGAATGACAACTCCAGATGGGCAACCACAAGCATCTGTGACTAAGACACCCGTAAGCACATCACTGACCACTGAGTCATCTCGGGGGTTAAAGGTGCATCACTATTGCTCGCGTGTTGTCGTTTTCGCCTTCGCCCTGAAGTTATCTTGTTACTTTCTGTTAGTTTTCATTAACTGTGCGGGTCGGGAGTTATCGGATCGCCCCGAGCCTCGGTGTTTGCAGTTCTCATCTATACATTCTTTAATGTGTGTTTTTCGTTCCCGTCGCTGTGATGTATTGTTACATTTGTGCTGTAGGAGCAAACATTTACGGCGATCTATTGAGATGTTTGTTGCGCCCGGGGCGTCTGAGCATGGGATCCTAAAAGTCTTGCAAATAGAATCATGCAAATAAAAGCCAAATATTCGGCCTGGGAAAAAGCTGAATTGTGTGATAATGTCTATTATTAGGTGGGAAAAAAAGTATAAAAGAAGATAAACTAATCAAAAATTCACATAGACGAACGAGACATCTGGATATTACATTGTATTACTTTGGAGAATCCGGGGGTATAGCTAATGGACAACTGTGCTGCGGGTGGGGGGAGACAAACGATTACTGTTCCTTGGCCTGGCTTGATATGGGTACTAGTGATGAGCGAACGTGCTATGATAAGGTGTTATCTGAGCATGCTCGGGTCCTAACCGAGACCGAAAAATATTATGGGGTTCGCACGGCTGTGTGTCTCACGTCTGTTGCTTCGGAGTTCTTTATGCTACCTGTCTGCGGTCTTCCAGGACCTTTGCTACATGTCCACTTGCGCCTTTCAGGACCAATGCTATCTGTTTCCGGTCTCCTGTCTGCCTGAGGCTTACAGGACATCTCCTGTCTGCCTGCGGTCTCCAAGACATTACCTGCCCACCTGCGGTCTCCAAGACGTCACCTGCCCACTTGCGGCCTCCAAGACGTCACCTGCCCACTTGCGGCCTCCAAGACGTCACCTGCCCACTTGCAGTCTCCAAGACGTCACCTGCCCACTTGCGGTCTCCAGTACCTCTGCTACCTGTTTCCACATACTTCATCTGCCTGCTGCACCCATGTCCGTAGGCCTTGTGCCCACCGGACCTTGTTATCTAAGGATCCACGTCACCTAGTGAGCCTGACAACTCCATGCTGCTTCTAAACATGTGCTGTTTGACAATCGCATCACATGCACGGATTGCCTGTTTGTTACGAAATCCCTGCATGTGTTGAACAGCAGCGAGACATGTAGCCGCGGGGACAGATTATCCGAGTTCACTAAAGACGATCGGTTAGGATCCGAGCATGCTCAGATAACACCTCATCCCAGCACGTACGCTCATTACTAATGGGTATTCCAATGTACTAAGGCTGGCCATATACCGTGTCCATAAGTCTGATAGCTTTGTCTCAATCCCTAGATGTGCATGCATGATCAGCACAGTCGAGCATCCATGTGGTGTCAATAGAGTGCTGCCCGTCTGTTCTAATGGTGACTCATCTCCTTTCCGAGCAAGAGGATTGGACATGTTGAAATCCAACTGCCTAATCCTTCTTTTCGGTACATCTGTATTCATGATTAGGGACAATCAAGAGACCTCTATATACAGCTGTTCTGGTTGCACTAATATTCTGAGCCCCCTAAATTGTGCCCCCTTTAAATAGACGACATATGCACCGTTATGGGTTCACCCTTCCCAGACACAGCAGGGGCATCTGTCCGCAGGGTGGGACGCCGGCCTGATTCATCCATGGAGTATGAGACAGAAGATGATCACCATGGCCTGGAATGGGCGTGAAATATATGAGTTGATGACCTGTAATTCTTGGTAATTAGAACGTTCCTGATAGAGCTAATCAAGAGCATGGATCCTAAAGTAACCCAGTGAGTGATGTTCACATCTTATCAACGGCATGATTGAATATCTTCGACACTTGACCACTATGACCAACTTTTTATCCAGAATAGCTGATATTCTCCCACCAGTTCCCATTATCCAGTTTGTATAATCTTTATGCCAATTCCAGGAGGAATAACCGAGTACTGGCAGAATGCACGATTGTATCAGAATGCTTCATAAGAGACCCGTCATTCAGGTGGAGCCCAGTCCGTGTCCCTTTGTAGACCCGGAATGAGTATTTTTGTGTAGTTCCTCGGTTGCACCTTCCGTATTCTTCTTTGCTACTTCGTCTATTCCTTGCACGTATTCGCAGATTTTTCCTAGGTGGCTTCCCCTTTATGTAGGAGCCCGGGGTTATCCTGACCCTCTGTCCTAACAATAGAAAGCGGAATTCATTAATGACTGCATTGTTGTGAGTGATGTTCACAGTCAACACCCAACTGGTATTAAAAATCCATTGGTTGTGGAAAATTAATCAACACCAAATGAATAAATCCTATTAATTAATGTTAATAAATCTACAAAAAATATTCAAGACACCTTTAATATTCCAATTTGGTGACAATATTTGGTTTCTTCTCTATAATTTGTCACTGGTCTGAACTTCATTGCAGTCTACTTCTTAAAAAATTGACATTTATTGCCTCCACTAGGTGGCGCAGTGGAGCAGGAGAATTGAGCAGCTGCCTCCTGACTGCTGCTCTGCTCCCCGAAATAAAAAGTAACAGCTCACATAGAGGATGGGGAATTGCTCAGTGGATCCATAGGTATGGGCCATCCTGCGGAACGGCCGCTTATCTCCGCCCTATGTTTCTTCTTATAAAATAACAATTAATACTCTAGTTCCTTTAATTTTGTATTTTTTATGTATATTTAAAAAGATCACTTTTGGTTGTGCAGCCATAATCCTTAGCAAGGTACCACACTTGAAGATGACACAGTAACTCAGCATTTTAGTCTTTCAGCATTGGTCCTGCATTAAACTACAAGTATAGGCAGCTTAGGGTTCCAGCATTGGTCCTGGCTGCTTAGTGTTTAGCATGGGTCCTGGCTGCTTAGTGTTTTAGTATGAGTTTAGGCTGCTTAGTGTTTCAGAGCAAGACTTGGGCTTGACTGCTTCGTTTTTCAGCATTGAAGCTTATTGGGTCCTTGCTGCTTAGTATTTTAGCATGAATCCTGGCTGCTAGTGTTTTAGTATGGGTCCTGGCTGCTTAGTGTTTAGCATGTGTCCTGGCTGCTTAGTGTTTAGTATGGGTCCTGGCTCCTTAGTGTTTAGCATGGGTCCTGGCTGCTTAGTGTTTTAGCATGTGTCCTGGCTTCTTAGTGTTTAGCATGTGTCCTGGCTGCTTAGTGTTTAGCATGGGTCCTGGCTGCTTAGTGTTTAGCATGGGTCCTGGCTGCTTAGTGTTTAGCATAGGTCCTGGCTGCTTTGTGTTTAGCATGGGTCCTGGCTGCTTAGTGTTTAGCATAGGTCCTGGCTGCTTAGTGTTTAGTATGGGTCCTGGCTGCTTAGTGTTTAGCTTGGGTCCTGGCTGCTTAGTGTTTAGCATGGGTCCTGGATGCTTAGTGTTTAGCATAGGTCCTGGATACTTAGTGTTTTAGCATGGGTCCTGGCTGCTTAGTGTTTAGCATGGGTCCTGGCTGCTTAGTGTTTAGAATGGCTCCTGGCTGCTTAGTGTTTTAGCATGGGTCCTGGCTGCTTAGTGTTTTAGCATGGGTCCTGGCTGCTTAGTGTTTTAGCATGGGTCCTGGCTGCTTAGTGTTTAGCATGGCTCCTGGCTGCTTAGTGTTTAGTATGGCTCCTGTCTGCTTAGTGTTTAGCATGGCTCCTGGCTGCTTAGTGTTTAGCATGTGTCCTGGCTGCTTAGTTTTTTGCATGGGTCCTTGCTGCTTAGTGTTTAGCATGGCGCCTGGCTGCTTAGTGTTTAGCATGGCGCCTGGCTGCTTTGTGTTTAGCATGGCGCCTGGCTGCTTAGTGTTTAGCGTGGGTCCTGGCTGCTTAGTGTTTAGCGTGGGTCCTGGCTGCTTAGTGTTTTAGCATGGGTCCTGGCTGCTTAGTGTTTTAGCATGGCTCCTGGCTGCTTAGTGTTTAGCATGTGTCCTGGCTGCTTAGTGTTTAGCATGGCTCCTGGCTGCTTAGTGTTTAGCATGGGTCCTGGCTGCTTAGTGTTTAGCATGTGTCCTGGCTGCTTAGTGTTTAGCATGGGTCCTTGTTGCTTAGTGTTTAGCATGGGTCCTGGCTGCTTAGTGTTTAGCATGGCGCCTGGCTGCTTAGTGTTTAGCATGGCGCCTGGCTGCTTAGTGTTTAGCTTGGCTCCTGGCTGCTTAGTGTTTAGCATGGGTCCTGGCTGCTTAGTGTTTAGCATGGGTCCTGGCTGCTTAGTGTTTAGCATGGTCCTGGCTGCTTAGTGTTTTAGCATGGCTCCTGGCTACTTAGTGTTTTAGCATGGGTCCTGGCTGCTTAGTGTTTAGCATGGCTCCTGGCTGCTTAGTGTTTAGCATGGGTCCTGGCTGCTTAGTGTTTAGCATGGGTCCTGGCTGCTTAGTGTTTAGCATGTGTCCTGGCTGCTTAGTGTTTAGTATGGGTCCTGGCTGCAAAGCATATCAACAATAGTCTTGAATGATGAGTACTTCTGCACAGATTAGGTTTGGTTGCATGTCATCCAGGGACCTATTTATATTTGACACAGAGTCTTTTTCAGGCATTTCGGAATTTTCCTTAAGTTTCCCTCCATTCTCTCTGACCCCGTTTTTACAGTTGCTCTTTCTCTGTAAGTTACACTTCCTTAATGTTGCTCTTTTTAGTTCCCGATCTCATTTGTTTCTTGGAAATCCATCTGCTGCTGCTGCAGTTGAACTTTTAGGAGACTTTGTGATTGGAAACTATACACGTATACATGGGTGATTCACCAGGTTCCCTTTTATTCTGTGTAACATACGTTTTAAGATCGGGCCGACCTCTGTTTTCTGCACTCTGAAAGCCGACTACATAATGCGACCTACACATGAATACAAGGTGTTCATTAAACCACTCACAAGAATATAAAAGTCAATATTGAGTTATTAAACAGATTTATAAATAAACATGAACCACACAAATAATGATGAATGTTTGAGGATTCGAAAAAGAGGATAAATCAAGTATGGAGAAAGGAAGTGGTGGGTCAGGTCTAACCTCAGGTATAGTAATAGGTATAAGCAATGCCAAAGGCAAAATATTAGCTGCTTTATCAATGAGTATATGGCCCAAAATTCACCCAATTCAAACATGCTAGTCCATTTAAGCAGAGCTGAATAGATTCAGTGGTTTTCAATAGTGTAATCAAAGAAGACCTTGAATGTCACCCCGACGCGCGTTTCGCACTGATGCTTTCTCCTTGTGCGAAAAATAAAAAAAATTCTACCAACATCTTTTTTGCACAAAATCACGAATGACATGATGGATAATTTTCTGATTTCCTTTAAAAGCTGCAGTTCCAGACACAACCTATGCGTAGGTGTGGCGCTATTTTGGAAGATAGGAGCCATGTTTTTGCAATGTTTGAAAACCCCTTTGAAATTATATAAAAATCCCAAGTCTAAAGTTGTGCTGCCATTTAGGACCCCCAATATGCCCACCATTCCCCCAGTCGTTATCCAATCAGGTTGTACGCTGGAGTAACACCTCCGGCTCCTGTCACACTGAGCAGGACCCATGTCTCCGCTATTGTATCGGCAGCGCTCGCCGAGACGTCTTGCTGCTAAACTTCTTGACCTTTGCTTCGTGATTCCGTAATCCTCGAGAGTTCCTGTATTTCTGTTTCATTGTGTAATTAAAGTGACAGCGTTCCCTTCTTCACAAAATGACTAATTTTTTACCAAATTTAGATTTTTTTTTTATATATATATATATATATTATTTTATTATATCAGATTTTCGGGTCATGAGAAATGTCATATTGTATAAGTCTTTGATGCAATACGTTCCTTGACAGGTAAAAGATGATCCAAGGCTTAGATAGGAAAAACCCTTTAATGCCCAGCGCAGTGCACCACCCATGCACCTTCACGTCTCCTCCCTAGGATTTGCAGGACCCTAAGGGTCAAAGTGGCTTCTGAGACCCCTGGTCTGTTTCTGAGACCCCTGGTCTGTTTCTGAGATTTACGGCATTCTTTCCTTGTCTACTGTTGAAATATCCCTTTAAGAAGTATTATATTTGTCCAAGAAGCTTTGAACCCTCAGTGGCTAAGATCCCTTTTACACTGCCCTGGTCTTAAAGGGATTGTCCAATACTAAAATATTTATGACTTATCCTCAAGATCCATCATCGGTCAATATCAGATTGATGTGGATTCAACATTCAGCACCCCCCATTCACTATTAAGAGGGTCCTAAGCCTCTGAAAGTACAGACTGTATGCTGCCCGAAAACTACAGTGCCGTACACTGTGTAGTGGCCGTTCCTGGGTACTGCAGCAAATTTCGTATTGGGAGCCCCAAGACCTGCTGATCAGTGGGATATACAGTGGGGCAAAAAAGTATTTAGTCAGTCAGCAATAGTGCAAATTCCACCACTTAAAAAGATGAGAGGCGTCTGTAATTTACATCATAGGTAGACCTCAACTATGGGAGACAAACTGAGAAAAAAAAATTCAGAAAATCACATTGTCTGTTTTTTTAACAATTTATTTGCATATTATGGTGGAAAATAAGTATTTGGTCAGAAACAAACAATCAAGATTTCTGGCTCTCACAGACCTGTAACTTCTTCTTTAAGAGTCTCCTCTTTCCTCCACTCATTACCTGTAGTAATGGCACCTGTTTAAACTTGTTATCAGTGTAAAAGACACCTGTGCACACCCTCAAACAGTCTGACTCCAAACTCCACTATGGTGAAGACCAAAGAGCTGTCAAAGGACACCAGAAACAAAATTGTAGCCCTGCACCAGGCTGGGAAGACTGAATCTGCAATAGCCAACCAGCTTGGAGTGAAGAAATCAACAGTGGGAGCAATAATTAGAAAATGGAAGACATACAAGACCACTGATAATCTCCCTCGATCTGGGGCTCCACGCAAAATCCCACCCCGTGGGGTCAGAATGATCACAAGAACGGTGAGCAAAAATCCCAGAACCACGCGGGGAGACCTAGTGAATGAACTGCAGAGAGCTGGGACCAATGTAACAAGGCCTACCATAAGTAACACACTACGCCACCATGGACTCAGATCCTGCAGTGCCAGACGTGTCCCACTGCTTAAGCCAGTACATGTCCGGGCCTGTCTGAAGTTTGCTAGAGAGCATTTGGATGATCCAGAGGAGTTTTGGGAGAATGTCCTATGGTCTGATGAAACCAAACTGGAATTGTTTGGTAGAAACACAACTTGTCGTGTTTGGAGGAAAAAGAATACTGAGTTGCATCCATCAAACACCATACCTACTGTAAAGCATGGTGGTGGAAACATCATGCTTTGGGGCTGTTTCTCTGAAAAGGGGCCAGGACGACTCATCTGGGTACATGAAAGAATGAATGGGGCCATGTATCGTGAGATTTTGAGTGCAAACCTCCTTCCATCAGCAAGGGCATTGAAGATGAAACGTGGCTGGGTCTTTCAACATGACAATGATCCAAAGCACACCGCCAGGGCAACGAAGGAGTGGCTTCGTAAGAAGCATTTCAAGGTCCTGGAGTGGCCTAGCCAGTCTCCAGATCTCAACCCTATAGAAAACCTTTGGAGGGAGTTGAAAGTCCGTGTTGCCAAGCGAAAAGCCAAAAACATCACTGCTCTAGAGGAGATCTGCATGGAGGAATGGGCTAACATACCAACAACAGTGTGTGGCAACCTTGTGAAGACTTACAGAAAACGTTTGACCTCTGTCATTGCCAACAAAGGATATATTACAAAGTATTGAGATGAAATTTTGTTTCTGACTAAATACTTATTTTCCACCATAATATGCAAATAAAATGTTAAAAAAACAGACAATGTGATTTTCTGGATTTTTTTTTCTCAGTTTGTCTCCCATAGTTGAGGTCTACCTATGATGTACATTACAGACGCCTCTCATCTTTTTAAGTGGTGGAACTTGCACTATTGCTGACTGACTAAATACTTTTTTGCCCCACTGTATAGGTGTCACCCCCCCATCATGCGATATTAAGGACCTCACCTAAGTATAGGTAGATAATATTGTAATCTTGGACAACCCCTTTCATGGTGGCTATAGAGGGTTCCCATTGATACCATCACTATAAAGCTTTCCGCAAGTATTTAAATGCATCTCTCCCATTTATTCTGAACAAGAGTCCAGGGCCAAAATGAGGGTCCCCTCCCCCTTGCAATATTTCTCCAAAAATAACAGACAATGGGAGGGGACCAATATCATCAGTAACTGTTTATAAAGTTCAGATATTTTCCACATGTTGAAATAGTGAAGTATTAAAAAAGACACATTACAGTGTATAAAGGTTATAAACAAGAGCCCGGGGCCGGGGCTGCGGATTCCAGACGTAATCCAATCCTTTTTCTAAGAATCGCATCAGAAATAAGAGCAAGACTATAATTAGAAACACATCAGCATTAATAGAGATATTTCTTCTTTGACCTAATTCCCCCACCTACTTGTGTTCCTCTAACAGGAATGTGTCATCACAACATCACCTAGTGTTTAAATCTAATTTTTATCTTAAATGTATTTTTTTTACATTTTTCATATCACTCGGTATCCCCCCAAAATCATAAACTTACAATTATCACTATACTAGACTCACATTTGATGGTCTGTACAGATGACTTTTCAACAGACCCATTATCCTTAGAGACTGGGTTACAGCAAACGGTAACACCTCTATATACAGTAGATAACACAGGATCCACCATTCACAATAGGTGAAGTCACAGCTCACCTCCTCCTCCTGTACAATGACTGATAACACCTCTATATATAGTAGATAACACAGGATCCACCATTCACAATAGGTGATGTCACAGCTCACCTCCTCCTCCTGTGCAATGACTGATAACACCTCTATATACAGTAGATAACACAGGATCCACCATTCACAATAGGTGATGTCACAGCTCACCTCCTCCTCCTGTACAATGACTGACAACACCTCTATATACAGTAGATAACACAGGATCCACCATTCACAATAGGTGATGTCACAGCTCACCTCCTCCTCCTGCACAATGACTGATAACACCTCTATATACAGTAGATAACAAAGGATCCAAAACTCACAATAGGTGATGTCACAGCTCACCTCCTCCTCCTGTACAATGACTGATAACACCTCTACATACAGTAGATAACACAGGATCCACCATTCACAATAGGTGATATCACAGCTCACCTCCTCCTCCTCCTCCTCATGTACCTTGACTGATAACACCTGTATATACAGTAGATAACACAGGATCCACCATTCACAATAGGTGATGTCACAGTTCACCTCCTCCTCCTGTACAATGACTGATAACACCTCTATATACAGCAGATAACACAGGATCCACCATTCACAATAGGTGATGTCACAGCTCACTTCCTCCTCCTGTACAATGACTGATAACACCTCTATATACAGCAGATAACACAGGATCCACCATTCACAATAGGTGATATCACAGCTCACCTCCTCCTCCTGTACAATGACTGATAACACCTCTATATACAGTAGATAACACAGGATCCACCATTCACAATAGGTGATATCACAGCTCACCTCCTCCTCCTGTACAATGACTGATACCACCTCTATATACAGTAGATAACACAGGATCCACCATTCACAATAGGTGAAGTCACAGCTCACCTCCTCCTGTACAATGACTGATAACACCTCTATTTACAGTAAGTAACACAGGATCCACCATTCACAATAGGTGATATCACAGCTCACCTCCTCCTCCTGTACAATGACTGATACCACCTCTATATACAGTAGATAACACAGGATCCACCATTCACAATAGCTGATGTCACAGCTCACCTCCTCCTCCTAATACCTCTATATGCAGTAGATAACACATTCTTATAATTCCTTTTTTATATTTTCATTCAGCTGGGTTTCCCATGGATAAGACAGCACCACTTTTGTCAGTGGTCATTTCCGGTATTGCAGCTCAGCCCTTTTTTCTAAATGAATGGGGCTGAGATGTGATAGTATTATTATTATGATTATTATTATTTATTTATCATATACGTCCTATGGAATTGGTAGTGATATTTTTCTTATTTTAAAAAGAAACAAACAATAATTATTTTAACCTCAGACAATGGCTATGGGAGCGTGTTTTTCCAGCAGGCATGCTAGGAGTTGTAGTCCTCCGATCTATAGTATTATTATTATTAGGGACATAGCAGGATGATTTCCAGCCACGTTCTGTTAACCATTTACGTCTTTACGATGCAGCGTATTGCACCCACGGTTGTTCTCCTGCCGTGTCAGTTAATGTATGCGAGGCGATGGGCAGGATTTCTGGACAGGTTCAGCAGGATCCCAGGTTATCCGTCATTGCTCAGTCACATTTGCCAGTGGGCTTTACACTTCTCCGCCTGTGGATTTGCCACCAGGATGCTGATCTGACACTGCTGGGAGTTTGTGCTTCTTCAGTTTCTGGAAGCTGCTGCTGCTGCTGCTGATCAGGGAGACTTTTTTTTTTGTACTTGCTGCTGTTTTTTTTTTTTTTTTGGTGGTGTTGCCTGGAACATGAATGCACTTTGCTTACTGCGCCAGCGGATGAAATATGACCTGAGAACAAGGTGAGTTCCCTTCTGAGCAGAACGCGGCGATAGCAGATGGCCGCACGCCCAAGTCTGCGCTTTTTACATTTCTGACTTCAATATTCCCTTTATAAAGTTTCATGAGTTTCTATCATTCTAACCAATATTATATTGTTATTGTTACTTATTTAACACAATAGTTTCATGTTGTACAATAGAAAAATATATCTTTTATACAATATCTATATCTCTTTTTATAGCTTTCCTAAACAAATTCCGTCATTAATCTAATAGAATGTATTTATTGTTATTACGTTGAATATCTTACATAGAAGGATGTAGACAAAATAGATTGGAGGCAGCACAGCAATGGAAATGAGTGAATTATGAGAATGAGGAGCTGAACCGTCGCACGTATCTGTGTGAATAACGTCCAGATCTTCACTGATCTGCATTGGAGATGGTTTTCTACATCTGGAGGCTTCTTGGCTGATTGACTGCGAAAGTATTAGTACTGTGCTGCTATATCTCTTGCGCATGCGCACTGTCTCTCGCAATATATTCCCTCTTGCTACTTCTTTTAAACCGCAGCGTTTCCGCAGCGGATTTTCCGCAAAGTGTGCACAGCATTTTTTTTTTTCTCATTGATTTACATTGCACTGTAAATCAATTGCGGATCTGCAGCGTTTCTGCACCGCAAAAAACACTGCGGATCCGCAGAGAATCCGCAACGTGTGCACATACCCTTAGATTTTCTGTAAGAAGCCTCCTACTCTGCACTCATTACCTGTAGTAATTGCTCCTGTTTGAACTCGTTACCTGTATAAAAGACACCTGTTCACACACCTAATGACACTCCAACCTCTCCACCATGGCCAAGACCAAAGAGCTGACTAAGGACACCAGAGACAAAATCGTAGACCTGCACAGGGCTGGGATGGGCTGTAGAACAATAGGCAAGCAGCTTGGCGAGAAGGCAACAACTGTTGGCACAATTATTAGAAAATGAAAGAAACACAAGATGACTATCAGTCTTCTTCGGTCTGGTGCTCCATTGAAGATCTCGCCTCGTGGGGTAAGGATGATTGAGAAAGGTCTGGAATCAGCCCAGAACTACACACGAGGACCTGGTGAATGACCTGAAGAGAGCTGAGACCACAGGCTCAAACATTACCATTAGTAACACACTATGCTGTCATGGATTAAAATCCTTCAGGGCACACAAGGTCCCCCCGCTCACCCAGCACATGTCCAGGCCCGTTTGCAGTTAACCAATGACAATCTGGATGATCCAGAAAAGACAATGGGGGAAGGTTATATGGTCAGAGGAGAGCAAAATGGAACTTTTTGGCATCAACTCCACTCACAGTGTTTGGAGGAAGAAGAAAGAGGAGTACAACTCGAAGAACACCGTCCTAACCATGAAGCATGGTGGGGGAAACATCATACTTAGGGGGTGCTGTTCTGCAAAAGACATAGGAGGTCTGAATTGTATTGAAGGGCGGATGGATGGGGTCTTGTATCGGGAGATTTTGGCCAACGATCTCCTTCCCTTAGTAAGAGCACTGAAGATGGATCGTGGCTTGGTCTTCCAACATGAGAATGACCTGAAACACACAGCCAGGGCAACTAAGGAGATGCTTCCCTACTGTAGATAGGTAGATGATAGATAGATAGATAGATACATAGATAGATAGATAGATAGATAGATAGATAGATAGATAGATAGATAGATAGATGGATAGTTAGAAGTATGGATGGATGGATAGATAGAAGGATGGATGGGTGGATAGATGGTTGGATAGGAGGATGGATGTATGGTTGGATAGATGGTTGGGTGGATGGATGGATAGAAGGATGGATGGATTGGATGGATGGACAGATGGTTGGATGGATAGAAGGATGGATGGATAGAAGGATGGAAGGATGGACGGATAGAGGGATAGAAGGATGGAGGGATAGAAGGATGGAGGGATAGAAGGATGGAGGGATAGAAGGGTGGATGGATAGAAGGGTGGACGGATAGAAAGGTGGACGGATAGAAGGATGGAGGGATAGAAGGATGGAGGGATAGAAGGATGGAGGGATAGAAGGATGTAGGGATAGAAGGATGGCCGGATAGAAGGGTGGACGGATAGAAAGGTGGACGGATAGAAGGATGGATGGACGGATAGAAGGATAGATGGACGGATAGAAAGATAGATAGACGGATAGAAGTATGGAGGGATAGAAGGGTGGACGGATAGGATAGCTAGAAGGATAGATGGATGGATAGAAGGATGGATGCAGAGGTTAGTCTTCTGCTCATTATGTGATACTTTTTGTAAGGAAATGCTTTGAGCTGTAAGACACAACAATGGACGCCTTCCAGACTTTGGTGCCGGGACGCTGCTTGGTGAGTTCCTCGCCCGCCGCGCGTCGCTCTTGCTAGTTGTGCACACACAGTTTGGACGTTCCCCATCTGTGGGAAGAATGCGATAAAGCGAATGTCCTTGCAGATATATGTTCCAGGATGTATGTGTTTGTGTAAGAAGGTCGTCCTAACCTTGAGACAGAATGAGGAGGGCACTTGAGGTAAAACATAATTCCTACAGTCCGTCATAAAATATTATCATAGAAAACCTCCAGTAAGGAGATTGTCTCTCTATTGTTCACCCCCAGAAAGGTAAAAAAAACCCTACAAAGAGCGATGGACCCGGCGCGTCCGTGCATTACACGAGCAGCCTGTGCATTGGGAACCGTGTCATACTCGCACTGTCCTGTGGTGGCGCTGCAGTAAAATGTAACACATTATATTTGAAAAAAAATAAAATGAAATAAAAAACATTTAAAAATAGGAAAAAAATGTAAAATTTGAATCCTCATCCTTTTCTCATTTATTTTTTTGAAGACCGTTAAGGACCAATTTTTTAAATACACATCATGTCATGTCATAGTTCTCTTTAGTGAGGATCTGTACCTTGTTGTTAAACAGTGATCATTAGAAAGAACATTTTGGACTCATCTTGAGGTCTCCCGGTTTGCTGTCATTCAGGGCAATAGGACTGTAATGTGACAGCTCCTCGTGGGCGGTGCCTGCTCTGATTGGCTGAGCATTACCATTGCTTTCAAAGGGTAACTGAAGTTTTAATCATTTTTTGATAGATTATAAACCCTTTGTAATAGAGTTAATCAACAGGGTCCAGGTCCTGAGACCACCACCAATGATAGAAGTACTCCACATATCCTAAAGCAGAGCAGTGCTTGGCCCTAAGTGAAGGAAGCCCTGCCACCTAATCTGAGCGATCAGTGAAGGTCTTAACTATATGTATCCGTGATCCCCCATCGTCTACGTGACTCGTCATCCGTGGAGCACCGCGGAGCCACTGTCTAACCAGCTCAGGTCTGTGGTTGTGCACACGTAACCTTATTTCCACCCCTGGGCTAAATTTGGAATTGGCTTTGTACCGGCTGGTTGTCTTTTTCACCGGATCACAGCCTCTTTTTTTATGTTACAAACTTAATTTGAAAGTGTCAATTTGCAGTGGAAATGAGCTGAAAATCTTCATCGGAAGCCGGTGGAGCGCGGGGAGTTGCGCTCCGTTGGATCGTCGCCCTCCCAGAGCGGCGAGCTCTCACCCGGTCTGTATATTATTGCAGGTGATAGAACTTGCATCACTTTGCTTAGAATCACTCCTATTAATAATCCTCGGAGCCTTCAGTGTTACTAAAAGTATTCTAGCTCCAGGCGAGTTCTAACGTATAGATGGAAAACGCTTACTACAATGATTTTTTTTTTTGTTCTTTGCAATTCTGCTTCTTTGCATTTTTTTTTTTGCCCCCCTCAATGCCTTGAGATCGGCTGTTTCGGCCTCTGTGATGTACAGTCTTGGGCAGGCGTCTGTGCAAATAGTTTGGGACGTTGCAGCAAAGCGGAGTGGACTAAGGAGTTTAGCCGTGCGATAGCGCCCCCTATCGGTCACTTAGGAACAGACCAGTGCTGCCTATGGAGTAATTTACACTCCACTCACTAACAGCTTTTTACAGTCAGTTCATAGTACTTTAATCCTGAACAGCGCCCCCACTTCTCCATAGGTGGTACTTGGTATTGCAGCTCATCCAATTCCGCATACAAGCCTTGGAGTGCAAAAATAAGTGCGCTGGAGTAAAATGCGCCAAATTATTTCAGCCTTTTAATAAATTTCAGACATGTACTCTAGTCCCTCGGTGGAGGGGGTCAACACTTTTGTAATGAAAATTGATCGTGAATTTTTCAGCCGTGCTAAGATCCACCCAGTTTTCCAAATGTTGTCCGGGACTGGCATAGAAAGACATAAAGTCTGAATATTTTGCCTTATTGTTATGTGCCCCCTGGTGCCAGCCACAGATTGGTCAGCGCCTGCTATTTCCATTCTCTCCGTTGATCTGAATGTTACTCTTGGGATAAATATAATTATACCGAAGCTGCAGATTTTGCAGTCGTATTGGATGATGCAGTCACGGATGGTTTATTTTATCTGTGACAGAAACAAAACAGCTGATAACATCGAGAGGGAGGGTAAAAGCATCAATTTCTGCTGTCCAAACATAGCAGGAATGAAAACTGATTGGGAAACTTTTCTGACTGTGCTTTCCGGCGGCCGTATCTAAGGCAACACATGTAGATGCTGGTAATAATGTGTGTTCCTGTAATTATCTGTGGTCCGGAAGCACTGAGGCCATCTACAGGTGCTTCTCGCAAAAATAGATTATCAACAAAAAGTTAATTTATTTCAGTTCTTCAATACAAAAAGTGAAACTCATATAGAGTCATTACACACAGAGTGATCTATTTCACTTGTTTATTTCTGTTAGTGTTGACGATTATGGCTTACAGCCAAAGAAAACCAAAAAAGGCATTATCTCAATAAATTAGAATAATTAACAAAAAACACCTGTAAATGCTTCCTAAGTGTTTAAAAAAGTTTCTTAGTCTGTTTTAGTAGGCTCCACAATCATGGGGAAGACTGCTGACTTGACTGATGTCCAGAAGGCAGTCACTGACACAATCCACAAAGAGGGTAAGCCACAAAAGGTCCCTCAGTCTGTTTCAGTAGGCTCCACAATCATGGGGAAGACTGCTGACTTGACAGATGTTCAGAAGGCAGTCATTGAAACACTCCACAAGGAGGGAAAGCCACAAAAGGTCCCTCAGTCTGTTTCAGTAGGCTCCACAATCATGGGGAAGACTGCTGACTTGACAGATGTCCAGAAGGCAGTCATTGACACACTCCACAAGTAGGGTAAGCCACAAAAGGTCACTTAGTCTGTTTCAGTAGGCTCCACAATAATGGGGAAGACTGCTGACTTGACAGATGTCCAGAAGGCAGTCATTGACACACTCCACAAGGAGGGTAAGCCACAAAAAGTTCCATAGTCTGTGTCAGTAGGCTCCACAATCATGGGGAAGACTGCTGACTTGACAGATGTCCAGAAGGCACTGGAGTTCTGTATCAGAAAACTAGCGATGCAGCTGCTAAAAGATATGATAAAAAATAATTGCCACAGTTTTTTTTATTGTAGGGGAATAGGAGGAGTGGGGATGAGAACCACTCCCCAACCACTCCATATACCAGACCTCTTCCCTTCCCTAATAACCTCTTTTATCAACATCACTGCAGAGAGATCACTCATCTCCTTTCCAAATCACACCTCACCACCTGTGCACTTGACCCGATCCCTTCCCACCTGCTCCCCAACCTCACTAACATGCTCATTCCAGCCCTAACCCATCTCTTCAACCTATCACTATCTTCTGGTACCTTCCCCTCTGCCTTCAAACATGCCACCATCACACCCATCCTAAAAAAAAACTAACCTTGACCCAACTGCTATGCCCAGCTATCGCCCCATATCACTGCTCCCATTTGCTTCAAAACTCCTTGAGCAGCATGTCTATGCTCAACTTTCCTCTCATCTAACTCTCTCCATGACAACCTCCAAACTGGCTTCCGCCCCCACCACTCCACCGAAACTGCCCTGACCAAAATTCCTAATGACTTACAGCCAAAACTAACAGACAGTTCTCCATCCTCCTCCTTCTCGACCTGTCCTCTGCCTTCGACACAGTCGATCACTGCCTACTGCTACAGATTCTTTCTTCTCTTGGCATCAAAGACCTTGCCCTTGGCCTAGGACAAGTCATAAAGTCCCATGGCTTCCAGTACCACCTGTATGCGGATGACACTCAGATCTACCTCTCTGGCCCAGATGTCACCTCTGTGCTGTCCAGAATCTCGGAGTATCTATCAGCCATATCCTCCTTCTTCACCTCTCGCTTCCTAAAACTCAATGTAGAGAAAACCGAACTCATCATCTTTCCCCCATCTCGCGTATCCCCCCTACCTGATCTATCTATTATGGTAAACGGCATCACGCTCTCTCCCGCACCTGAAATCCGCTGCCTTGGGGTAACTCTCGACTCTGCCCTGTCTTTCAAACCGCACGTCCAAACTCCGGCCACCTCCTGTCGCCTCCAACTCAATAATATTTCCAGAATCCGTCCCTTCCTCAGCCCACAATCTACCAAAACTCTTGTGCATGCCCTCATCATCTCCCGCCTCGACTACTGCAACACCCTCCTCTGTGGCCTCCCCGCTATCTCTCTTGCACCGCTCCAATCTGTCCTCAACTCTGCTGCCCGGCTAATGCACCTTTCTCCTCGCTACTCCCCTGCTTCTCCCCTCTGCTATTCCCTCCACTGGCTCCCAATTCCCCAACGAATCCAGTTCAAACTACTAACACTGATCTACAAAGCCATCCACAACCTGTCCCCTCCCTATCTCTGAACTAATCTCCCAATATCTTCCCTCACGTGATCTCCGATCCTTCCAAGACCTCCTACTCTCCTCCACACTTATTCGTTCCTCACACAACCACCTCCAAGATTTATCCCTAATATCCCCCATCTTCTGGAATTCCATGCCTCAACACGTCCGACTATCCACCACCCTCGGATCCTTCAGACGGAACCTGAAAACCCATCTCTTCAGGAAAGCCTACAGCCTACAATAACCATTCTGCCACCCCACCACGACCTGAGTTGCTGCCTCACCACCACCCGAGCTGCTGCCTCACCACCACCCGAGCTGCCGCCTCACCACCACCAGAGCTGCCGCCTCACCACCACCAGAGTACCCGAGCTGCTGCCTCACCACCACCCGAGCTGCTGCCTCACCACCACCCGAGCTGCCGCCTCACCACCACCAGAGTACCCGAGCTGCCGCCTCACCACCACCAGAGCTGCCACACCCCCGACCTTCTGTCTCTTCCCCATTATCCCGTAGAATGTAAGTCCGCAAGGACAGGGTCCTCTCCCCTCTGCACCAGTCTGTCATCGTAAATTTGTTTACTGTAAACGATATCTATAACCCTGTATGTAACCCCTTCTCATGTACAGCACCATGGAATTAATGGCGCTATATAAATAAATAATAATAATGAGTTTATAGCTATCAACCTTATAAAAACTATATACGGTAATTAAAAAGTGACTGTAAACCATCCTAGACATTGTATCACCAAATGAACACTTGTTACTGCACCCAAAGATAATGCATTATCTTACAAGAAATAAATGAGTTCTCAGTTTCCCAGATCAGTGAGTCACTGTGGATCCTGTAAAGCAGGCAGAGCGTAAACCACGTAGCAGAAATCAAAAGTGGAATCTAAAGCTTTGCTTACGAGCGACATTCTTAATTTTTGTCTACAAAGGACTGTGGTTAAAATACTCGCTCCTCGCACATTTTTCTCAAAGGAAAAAAAAAAAAAAAGATTGCGGTCGGATGACAGTGCGCAGGTTGGACAGGAGTACACACATTTCTTCACTAGAGGGCGCACGGTAACATGCCAGGCCGCTATTATCAAAACTTGGAGATGAACATGTTCATAAACTTTTGATTATTTCTTTTTGCCCATAAAATGAGCAAAACATCCTGAGAATTGTTTGACTTAAGTAAAAAAAAAAAAAAAAAAATCGAAATTTTTTTTTTTTTAGTATTTTTGGGGTGATTAACCCCTTAATGACAGACATGTATGTGTCAATACTCCTTATGGATATATGCCATATATATCTCGTATAGTGCTCTCTTGGATCACGCCCATTGTACCAATGGTGAAGGCAGTCCATTTGCCCCCCATAAAGTTGCTACAGACCTCCATACAAGATTAAAATAATAATAATAAAATACCCCATGATATCAGCGGAACTGGACCACCATCTGATGTGTAGGAGAACCTTCCGTCTGATCACTATTGGGAGAGAGAATGATCGAGAATACTTCATGTGATCTTTTTTTTTTTAAATCAGGGGTATTGGCCGCTGCCATAAGTTCCTGGCAGCTGCTTTTGTTCTTATCTCGTCATTTGAAAACAGATGCATGCTCAGCCAAACTGAGCGTGCACGAGTAGGGAGGAGTAAGATGGGGTAGGTATGGGCTTGAACGATCCTTCAGGGGTGATAGATTTTGGAAAACTTTGGTGGCAGTCAAGTATGTGACCCTTCCTCCATGCTCTCGCCCCTGACACACACAATTTCCTTGGAATCACCCGTATTTTGAACGAAGAAATTAAACCCTTATCCTGTTTCATTGGGGGAGGTTCAGATTCGGCGGATCTATCCTTAGCGCCACTTTTTTTTTTTTTACTGGGGGCTAAAAATAGTGGTAGGTCCTGATCGGAGCCGTCGGAATCTCGCCGGCCGTTACATCTTGTCCTATAGTATAAATAAAATAAGCAGCTCGGGACTTTGGAAAGGTTAGAGCTGCTAAACAAGCCGCGTTACACGCTCCGGGCCGCGCACCGCCACAGCTGCGAAGGGATTAGCTGCCGTCTGCGGGCGATTTCTGCTGTTATAGACTGGGGTCTTGCTTTCAGTTTGGATACCGCCGGCGCATAGAAGCTGCCCAGTCCTGCAGAATTTTCTGGCGCGGGGAGCTGTTTACATGAGTCGGGAGCTGGCACGGCACCAACCATACCTAAAATACCTCTGAATAGTGCGAGCGGGCATCCGACCGCAGAGGATACGGCTAACAATAGACAGAGATTATTGGTTATTTTTAGAGGTGTGTAAAGGATCTGCACAATCCGCCGCCGGGGGACGCTGCTCTGGAGGGAGGCTATCGGCGGCTGCGATTGTTCCGCCTGTGCATCCTGCCAGTCCGGTCTGCTCACTGACGTCCGTTCTTCTTTTCATCCAAAAAGAAAAGGAGATCAAAGCCAGGAATCCTAAAACGAAAGATTAGGAACATTTACATTTTACCTTTTGGATTATTATTTAAACTATTCTGACACTTTAGTCCACAGACAATGGCGTACCAGTAATAGCGGCAGACCATGGGGCCACTATGGAGCCCGTGAGTTGGGGGGGTCCGCTTCCCGCGCCTGACATCGCATTTCAATTGCATCAGCATCCTGGAGACAGATACAGTTGAAAGCATTGATGGAAAAAGGAGCCGTCAGCTTCCTCCTCCATGATTCTCCCTGTGCGTCCTGACGTCTGAGCGCAGCGGGCGCGATCACATCACCATATTGCGCCCCCTGCACTGAGATGTGCAGAGCTCCAGACTAATTCCCCAAGGAAACAGGGAGAGGGGAGTTCCAACATACAATTTGGGGGCATCGTGCCATTAAGAGGGTGATTATACTGTTTTGAGGGCTATGTGGGGGGCCATTATACTACTTGGAGGGCTTTGTGGTGGGCTATTATACTGTTTGGAGGGATATTGGAGGGCTGTGTGTGGGGGCTTTTATACTGTTTAGAGGACTATGTGGAGGGAATTATACAGTTCAGAATCCTAAGTGGTGGCCATTATACGGTTTGGAAGGCTGCTTGAGGGCAATTATACTGTTTCAAGGGCTATGGGGGGATTATACTGTTTGGAGCACTAGTGGGGGCCATTATACTGTATTGTGGCCTTTATACTGTGTGGAGGGTTGTGTTGGGGCCATTATATGGTCTGGAGGGCAAGTGGGGGTGATTATACTGTTTGGATTGCTAGTGGGGGCCATTATACTGTATGAGTGCCATTATACTGTGTGGATGGTTGTGTGAGGGCCATTATACTATATGGAGGGTTGTTTGTGGGCCATTATACTGTTTGGAGGGCTAGTGGGGGCCATTATACTATATGAGTGCCATTATACTGTGTGAATAGTTGTGTGAGGGCCATTATACTATATGAAAGGGTAGTTTGGGGGCCATTTTACTGTTTGGAGGGCTAGTGGAGGCCATTATACTGTATGAAGGCCATTATACTGTTTGGATGGTTGTGTGTGGGTCATTATACTGTGTGGAGGATTGTCTGGGGGCATTATACTGTTTGGAGGTCTAGTGGGGGGCATTATACTGTTTGGAGGGCTAGTGAGGGCCAGCATACTGTATGAGGGCCATGATACTGTGTGGATGGTTGTGTGCGGGTCATCATACTGTATGGAAGGTTGTCTGGGGGCCATTATACTGTGTGGAGGGCTAGTGGGGGCCATTATACTGTATGAGGGCCATTATACTGTGTGGATGGTTGTGTGAGGGCCATTAAACTGTATGGAGGGTTGTCTGGGGGCCGTTATACTACATGTGGAGGGCTAGTGTGGGCAATTATACTGTTTGGAGGGCTAGTGGGGGCCATTATACTGTATGAGGGCCATTATACTGTGTGGATGGTTGTGTGAGAGCCATTCTACTGTATGGAGGGTTGTCTAGGGGCCATTATACTGTGTGGAGGGCTAGTGGGGACCATTATATTGTGTAGAGGGCTAGTGGGGGCCATTTTACCGTTTGGAGTTACACCTGTTTGGACTTAGGTCATCGATATCAAGTTGTTAGTGGGTCTAACACTCCACTGAGTATGGAATAGCGGCGGGGTATGGAATGGCGCAGCTCCATACACTGTGCAATGGCCATTCTCACCTACTGTAGTTTAGATCACATTGAACAAAATGGGAACTGAAAATATTGTTGTTTTTTTTAAAGATTTTAAAGTATTTTCCCAAAATTACAAAAAAGCATGCCTCAAAAATCCACATCAGTGATTGTGTCCTGAAATTCGGATTTCTGCTGTATGTATTATTTGATGCAGATGTGTCCTCCAGACTTGTAATTCAGGAAGGACTAATCTGCTCCTCACAAAAATATTCACTTTAACCTTTTAAAAAAAATTCTTGACACTTAGTACAATGACAAAAATATTTTATCCATAGGGATTTGGATGTAGAGACCCTAATCAGTAGACTAGCTGCGCTGTTATGATCTATGGGCCGGACATAGATCGCCCTGAGGCTCCGCCTCCAGAGCTTATTATAATGAGGCATTACCAGTGTGAGACATGTAGATCAGGAGAGCAGACTGTCAGTGATTACATGTCTCACACTGGTAACTCCTCCTTTCATTTATGATAAGCTCTGGGGGCGGAGTCTCAGGGAGATCTATGTCCGGCCCATAGATCCTAACAGCTAATTTACATACTAAGAAAAATGTGGATTTGCCTGGAATAAGACATCGGATCGTAGATATCAAGGTGTCATTTTATTCATCTTCCTATGACCTACATGCCCATATAGACGACTTAGGAGGGTGGATCCTACTGACAAAAAAACAGTGCAGGGATATCTTAAAATTTTTTGTTCTCTTACCAAGCCTTTGTATAAAGTGATGGATAAAGATAGACCATGTTTTATAGGAAATCTCCCTAATTTTGTACTGTTCCAATATTTCCTGTAATTATTTGAAAACATTGCAGAATGAATGATTTTCTCACTTTTAGTGGCCGACTCCCTCCCTGTAAGATCGAGTGGCCGACTCCCTCCCTGTAAGATCGAGTGGCCGACTCCCTCCCTGTAACATCGAGTGGCCGACTCCCTCCCTGTAAGATCGAGTGGCCGACTCCCTCCCTGTAAGATCGAGTGGCCGACTCCCTCCCTGTAAGATCGGAGTCATTTCGGATGGTTTATCTTAGAACGATCTGCAATTATCCGGCGTCTTTTAGTTTTTCTTCTGTGTATTTTGTCTCCAGCTTTCTGCTGAAGTGGATCCACTTCTCTATGTTTACAGCCAGTGCACAATCAGTCTAGACTAAATTGCCTCCTTTTCCTAAAAAAAAAAAAAGGCAAAATTAGGATTTTATTTTAGCTCTCATCGTTCACTGTGCCGCTGCAGGAATCTACCAACAAGGGGCGTCGGGGATGCGAGAATGGCATATTTATAATCATTAATATCCTGAGTGACAATCTCAGCTCTGCTACATCTACACGTGTCGTATACAGTAAGCTGACAACTATAGGGATGGCACAGTGGTGTGTAATATATGACAAACTCAGCTCTGCTACATCTACACGTGTCGTATACAGTAAGCTGACAACTATAGGGATGGCACAGTGGTGTGTAATATATGACAAACTCAGCTCTGCTACATCTACACGTGTCGTATACAGTAAGCTGACAACTATAGGGATGGCACAGTGGTGTGTAATGTATGACAATCTCAGCTCTGCTACATCTATACGTGTCGCATACAGTAAGATGACAACTATAAGGATGGCACAGTGGTGTGTAATGTATGACAAACTCAGCTCTGCTACATCTACACATGTAACCATAAAGTGATGGCACAGTGAGGTGTACTGACTGACAAGCTCAGCTCTGCTACATCTGCACGTGTCGTATACAGTAAGCTGACAACTATAAGGATGGCACAGTGGTGTATCGTATGACAATCTCAGCTCTGCTACATCTGCACATGTAACAGTAAAGTGATGGCACAGTGAGGTGTACTGACTGACAAGCTCAGCTCTGCTGTATCAGCACATGTCATATACAATAAGCTGTCACAGTGAGACGTAATAAATGAAAAACTCAGCTCTGCTACATCTGCACATGTCATATACACACAGTAAGCTGACAACTATAAGGATGGCACAGTCAGGAGTGCTGAATAACAAACTCAGCTCTGCTACATCTGCACATGTCTTATACAATAAGCTGACAATTATGAGGATAGCACAGTGAGAGGTGCTGAATGACAAACTCAGCTCTGCTATTTCACAGCAACATGTGGCTGTGCTGATGAAGCCTTATAATTGTAAGGACGGGGGTCCTGTCTCTGCCCCCCAATACATTGATCGGGGGAGTGATTTGTAACTTGTACAGTCTTCTGCCAGCAGGTAAAAAACGAATGAAATTTTCGCAGGTGGCGACATCGACTATTTACACATCTCACTGATGGGGCTCAGGGCAAAGAATGATTAATTTTTGGCTATTGGCCAGTATGGTTGTGCTCATAAGCAGGAAGCAAGGGGTTAAATCAGTTGATACAGAGCAGATTATGTCACAATGGAGTTGCCCATAGCAACCAGGTAACATTGTAGACAAGGTAGCAAGCAGCTCATGTTGGCGCCATGGGAGACTCCATGGTTGTTTCCCCATAGTGAACTATAAGATGAGCCCCTCTACCAGAGAGACCCCCAAATGTGCTCCGCCTTTAAGAGTTGTCTCATGAGCACAACCCCTGTCCATATGCCCAATTTGAAGGGGTCTCATGCGTCACTTAGCTTCCCCAGACTGACTGTGGCCTCCCCCCAGTAAAATCAAATGTTTGGGAGCTTAGGATGAACAGCTGATGGCTCAGGTCACATTATGTCCTAATACTTTTTTTTTTAACCAGGACCCTACTGAATTGATAAATGAGACTATTCAGTCTGTATGAAGCCACCACTAGGGGGAGCTCACTGTATGTGGATTTATAGTATTGAAATCAATAGGAGCTGTAATAAGTCTGTCTGCAGTGAGCGCCCTCTGGTGGCTGCTGCAGGTTTCTTCTAATATCAGTCACTTCAGAAAGGCGAAGCAGCGTCGCTCCAGAGTTGGCGGAATTATAAAAATAGGCGTAAATAGGGTCCTATATGTAACATAGTAACATAGTTAGTAAGGCCGAAAAAAGACATTTGTCCATCCAGTTCAGCCTATATTCCATCATAATAAATCCCCAGATCTACGTCCTTCTACAGAACCTAATAATTGTATGATACAATATTATACAATATATGGTATCTATAAATTATCTATTTATCTATTATCTACCTATTTATTATCTATCTATCTATTATTATCTATTATCTATCTATTTATCTATCTATCTATTATTATCTGTCTATATCTATCTATTATCTATCTATTATTATCTACCTATTTATTATCTATCTATCTATTTATTATCTGTCTATATCTATCTATTATCTATTATTATCTATCTATCTATCTATCTATTTATCTATCTATTATCTATCTATTATCTATCTGTCTATTATTATTATTATCTATGTATCTATCTATTATCTATCTATCATCTGTCTATTACCTATCTATTATTATCTATCTGTCTATCACCGATCTATTATTATTATTATTATCTATCTCTCATCTCTCTATTTTTCAGCAGTTTCCCTCCTGTCTACACAGCTCAGTCATTCTCCCCATATACAGGTGATGTAGCAGAGGTGACTTTGTCCTTTCCCCTTGCAGCAGGGGTGTGATGACTTTTCCATAGATGTCCCCTGATACATTCCCACCACACAGTGCTCTCCGGTGGGACACATGGTGGCCAGTCCTCCTCCTCCCTATAACCTGTGCCCCCGCTGCCCTTGGCGCCCCCTCTGCCCAGGTAGCGGCTGGATCGGGCAGGTCTGTCATGGCCGGCAGCTTGTCTGGATTGGAGTTGCCGCGGTATAAGGCGGCGCCTCCCCCTGACGCTGCTCAGCCACAACTTCATTTGACTTTCACCGGCCTCCAAGGGCTCCAGAGCACCGGAGGGGAGAAGTAGTGACGCTGGGGGTCCAGCTGTGACACCGGGGGCATGGAGACGCTGGGGGTCCAGCTGTACCAGCCCTGCTTCTATGGGTGAGTACCGGGGCCCCTCTACAGCAGGGTACATGTCTCCAGTATTGTGCTGGTGTTTATTATAGCGCTGCGTCTGGAGGCTGGTGGTGTCCGGGGCGTGATGTGCACTGGAGGTTAACCATTTATCTGCTGTACAGACTATACAATGGCACAGCGGACACTGTGATGTGCACTGGAGGTTAACCATTTATCTGCTGTACAGACTATACAATGGCACAGCGGGCACTGTATGATGTGCACTGGAGGTTAACCATTTATCTGCTGTACAGACTATACAATGGCACAGCGGGCACTGTATGATGTGCACTGGAGGTTAACCATTTATCTGCTGTACAGACTATACAATGGCACAGCGGACACTGTATGATGTGCACTGGAGGTTAACCATTTATCTGCTGTACAGACTATACAATGGCACAGCGGACACTGTATGATGTGCACTGGAGGTTAACCATTTATCTGCTGTACAGACTATACAATGGCACAGCGGACACTGTGATGTGCACTGGAGGTTAACCATTTATCTGCTGTACAGACTATACAATGGCACAGCGGACACTATATGATGTGCACTGGAGGTTAACCATTTATCTGCTGTACAGACTATACAATGGCACAGCGGACACTATATGATGTGCACTGGAGGTTAACCATTTATCTGCTGTACACAATATACAATGGCACAGCGGACACTGTGATGTGCACTGGAGGTTAACCATTTATCTGCTGTACAGACTATACAATGGCACAGCGGACACTGTATGATGTGCACTGGAGGTTAACCATTTATCTGCTGTACAGACTATACAATGGCACAGCGGACACTGTGATGTGCACTGGAGGTTAACCATTTATCTGCTGTACAGACTATACAATGGCACAGCGGACACTGTATGATGTGCACTGGAGGTTAACCATTTATCTGCTGTACAGACTATACAATGGCACAGCGGACACTGTGATGTGCACTGGAGGTTAACCATTTATCTGCTGTACAGACTATACAATGGCACAGCGGGCACTGTATGATGTGCACTGGAGGTTAACCATTTATCTGCTGTACAGACTATACAATGGCACAGCGGACACTGTATGATGTGCGCTGGAGGTTAACCATTTATCTGCTGTACAGAATATACAATGGCACAGCGGACACTGTGATGTGCACTGGAGGTTAACCATTTATCTGCTGTACAGACTATACAATGGCACAGCGGACACTGTGATGTGCACTGGAGGTTAACCATTTATCTGCTGTACAGACTATACAATGGCACAGCGGACACTGTGATGTGCGCTGGAGGTTAACCATTTATCTGCTGTACAGACTATACAATGGCACAGCGGACACTATATGATGTGCACTGGAGGTTAACCATTTATCTGCTGTACAGACTATACAATGGCACAGCGGACACTATATGATGTGCACTGGAGGTTAACCAATTTATCTGCTGTACACAATATACAATGGCACAGCGGACACTGTGATGTGCACTGGAGGTTAACCATTTATCTGCTGTACAGACTATACAATGGCACAGCGGACACTGTATGATGTGCACTGGAGGTTAACCATTTATCTGCTGTACAGACTATACAATGGCACAGCGGACACTGTGATGTGCACTGGAGGTTAACCATTTATCTGCTGTACAGACTATACAATGGCACAGCGGACACTGTATGATGTGCACTGGAGGTTAACCATTTATCTGCTGTACAGACTATACAATGGCACAGCGGACACTGTGATGTGCACTGGAGGTTAACCATTTATCTGCTGTACAGACTATACAATGGCACAGCGGGCACTGTATGATGTGCACTGGAGGTTAACCATTTATCTGCTGTACAGACTATACAATGGCACAGCGGACACTGTATGATGTGCGCTGGAGGTTAACCATTTATCTGCTGTACAGAATATACAATGGCACAGCGGACACTGTGATGTGCACTGGAGGTTAACCATTTATCTGCTGTACAGACTATACAATGGCACAGCGGACACTGTGATGTGCACTGGAGGTTAACCATTTATCTGCTGTACAGACTATACAATGGCACAGCGGACACTGTGATGTGCGCTGGAGGTTAACCATTTATCTGCTGTACAGACTATACAATGGCACAGCGGACACTGTGATGTGCGCTGGAGGTTAACCATTTATCTGCTGTACAGACTATACAATGGCACAGCGGACACTGTGATGTGCACTGGAGGTTAACCATTTATCTGCTGTACAGACTAAACAATGGCACAGCGGACACTGTGATGTGCACTGGAGGTTAACCATTTATCTGCTGTACAGACTATACAATGGCACAGCGGACACTGTGATGTGCACTGGAGGTTAACCATTTATCTGCTGTACAGACTATACAATGGCACAGCGGGCACTGTATGATGTGCACTGGAGGTTAACCATTTATCTGCTGTACAGACTATACAATGGCACAGCGGACACTGTATGATGTGCGCTGGAGGTTAACCATTTATCTGCTGTACAGACTATACAATGGCACAGCGGACACTGATGTGCACTGGAGGTTAACCATTTATCTGCTGTACAGACTATACAATGGCACAGCGGGCACTGTATGATGTGCACTGGAGGTTAACCATTTATCTGCTGTACAGAATATACAATGGCACAGCGGACACTGTGATGTGCACTGGAGGTTAACCATTTATCTGCTGTACAGAATATACAATGGCACAGCGGACACTGGTGTGATGTGCACTGGAGGTTAACCATTTATCTGCTGTACAGACTATACAATGGCACAGCGGACACTGTATGATGTGCACTGGAGGTTAACCATTTATCTGCTGTACAGACTATACAATGGCACAGCGGGCACTGTATGATGTGCACTGGATGGTTAACCATTTATCTGCTGTACAGAATATACAATGGCACAGCGGACACTGTATGATGTGCACTGGAGGTTAACCATTTATCTGCTGTACAGACTATACAATGGCACAGCGGACACTGTGATGTGCACTGGAGGTTAACCATTTATCTGCTGTACAGACTATACAATGGCACAGCGGACACTGTGATGTGCACTGGAGGTTAACCATTTATCTGCTGTACAGACTATACAATGGCACAGCGGGCACTGTATGATGTGCACTGGAGGTTAACCATTTATCTGCTGTACAGACTATACAATGGCACAGCGGACACTGTGGTGTGCACTGGAGGTTAACCATTTATCTGCTGTACAGACTATACAATGGCACAGCGGACACTGTGATGTGCACTGGAGGTTAACCATTTATCTGCTGTACAGACTATACAATGGCACAGCGGACACTGTGATGTGCACTGGAGGTTAACCATTTATCTGCTGTACAGACTATACAATGGCACAGCGGGCACTGTATGATGTGCACTGGAGGTTAACCATTTATCTGCTGTACAGACTATACAATGGCACAGCGGACACTGTATGATGTGCGCTGGAGGTTAACCATTTATCTGCTGTACAGACTATACAATGGCACAGCGGACACTGTGATGTGCACTGGAGGTTAACCATTTATCTGCTGTACAGAATATACAATGGCACAGCGGACACTGATGTGCACTGGAGGTTAACCATTTATCTGCTGTACACAATATACAATGGCACAGCGGACACTGTATGATGTGCACTGGAGGTTAACCATTTATCTGCTGTACAGACTATACAATGGCACAGCGGACACTGTGATGTGCACTGGAGGTTAACCATTTATCTGCTGTACAGACTATACAATGGCACAGCGGGCACTGTATGATGTGCACTGGAGGTTAACCATTTATCTGCTGTACACAATATACAATGGCACAGCGGACACTGTATGATGTGCACTGGAGGTTAACCATTTATCTGCTGTACAGACTATACAATGGCACAGCGGACACTGTGATGTGCGCTGGAGGTTAACCATTTATCTGCTGTACAGACTATACAATGGCACAGCGGACACTGTGATGTGCACTGGATGGTTAACCATTTATCTGCTGTACAGACTATACAATGGCACAGCGGACACTGTATGATGTGCACTGGAGGTTAACCATTTATCTGCTGTACAGACTATACAATGGCACAGCGGACACTGTGATGTGCGCTGGAGGTTAACCATTTATCTGCTGTACAGACTATACAATGGCACAGCGGACACTGTGATGTGCACTGGATGGTTAACCATTTATCTGCTGTACAGAATATACAATGGCACAGCGGACACTGTATGATGTGCACTGGAGGTTAACCATTTATCTGCTGTACAGACTATACAATGGCACAGCGGACACTGTGATGTGCACTGGAGGTTAACCATTTATCTGCTGTACAGACTATACAATGGCACAGCGGACACTGTGATGTGCACTGGAGGTTAACCATTTATCTGCTGTACAGACTATACAATGGCACAGCGGACACTGTGATGTGCACTGGAGGTTAACCATTTATCTGCTGTACAGACTATACAATGGCACAGCGGGCACTGTATGATGTGCACTGGAGGTTAACCATTTATCTGCTGTACAGACTATACAATGGCACAGCGGACACTGTATGATGTGCGCTGGAGGTTAACCATTTATCTGCTGTACAGACTATACAATGGCACAGCGGACACTGTGATGTGCACTGGAGGTTAACCATTTATCTGCTGTACAGACTATACAATGGCACAGCGGGCACTGTATGATGTGCACTGGAGGTTAACCATTTATCTGCTGTACAGAATATACAATGGCACAGCGGACACTGTGATGTGCACTGGAGGTTAACCATTTATCTGCTGTACAGAATATACAATGGCACAGCGGACACTGGTGTGATGTGCACTGGAGGTTAACCATTTATCTGCTGTACAGACTATACAATGGCACAGCGGACACTGTATGATGTGCACTGGAGGTTAACCATTTATCTGCTGTACAGACTATACAATGGCACAGCGGGCACTGTATGATGTGCACTGGATGGTTAACCATTTATCTGCTGTACAGAATATACAATGGCACAGCGGACACTGTATGATGTGCACTGGAGGTTAACCATTTATCTGCTGTACAGACTATACAATGGCACAGCGAACACTGTGATGTGCACTGGAGGTTAACCATTTATCTGCTGTACAGACTATACAATGGCACAGCGGACACTGTGATGTGCACTGGAGGTTAACCATTTATCTGCTGTACAGACTATACAATGGCACAGCGGGCACTGTATGATGTGCACTGGAGGTTAACCATTTATCTGCTGTACAGACTATACAATGGCACAGCGGACACTGTGATGTGCACTGGAGGTTAACCATTTATCTGCTGTACAGACTATACAATGGCACAGCGGACACTGTGATGTGCACTGGAGGTTAACCATTTATCTGCTGTACAGACTATACAATGGCACAGCGGACACTGTGATGTGCACTGGAGGTTAACCATTTATCTGCTGTACAGACTATACAATGGCACAGCGGGCACTGTATGATGTGCACTGGAGGTTAACCATTTATCTGCTGTACAGACTATACAATGGCACAGCGGACACTGTATGATGTGCGCTGGAGGTTAACCATTTATCTGCTGTACAGACTATACAATGGCACAGCGGACACTGTGATGTGCACTGGAGGTTAACCATTTATCTGCTGTACAGACTATACAATGGCACAGCGGGCACTGTATGATGTGCACTGGAGGTTAACCATTTATCTGCTGTACAGACTATACAATGGCACAGCGGACACTGTATGATGTGCGCTGGAGGTTAACCATTTATCTGCTGTACAGAATATACAATGGCACAGCGGACACTGTGATGTGCACTGGAGGTTAACCATTTATCTGCTGTACAGAATATACAATGGCACAGCGGACACTGGTGTGATGTGCACTGGAGGTTAACCATTTATCTGCTGTACAGAATATACAATGGCACAGCGGGCACTGTATGATGTGCACTGCATGGTTAACCATTTATCTGCTGTACAGAATATACAATGGCACAGCGGGCACTGTATGATGTGCACTGGATGGTTAACCATTTATCTGCTGTACACAATATACAATAGCACAGCGGGCACTGTATGATGTGCACTGGAGGTTAACCATTTATCTGCTGTACAGAATATACAATGGCACAGCGGGCACTGTATGATGTGCACTGGATGGTTAACCATTTTTCTGCTGTACACAATATACAATGGCACAGCAGGCACTGTATGATGTGCGCTGGAGGTTAACCATTTATCTGCTGTACAGAATATACAATGGCACAGCGGGCACTGTATGATGTGCGCTGGAGGTTAACCATTTATCTGCTGTACAGAATATACAATGGCACAGCGGACACTGTATGATGGGCACTGAATGGTTAACCATTTATCTGCTGTACACAATATTCAATGGCACAGCGGGCACTGTATGATGTGCGCTGGAGGTTAACCATTTATCTGCTGTACAGAATATACAATGGCACAGCGGGCACTGTATGATGTGCGCTAGAGGTTAACCATTTATCTGCTGTACAGAATATACAATGGCACAGCGGGCACTGTATGATGTGCGCTGGAGGTTAACCATTTATCTGCTGTACAGAATATACAATGGCACAGCGGGCACTGTATGATGTGCGCTGGAGGTTAACCATTTATCTGCTGTACAGAATATACAATGGCACAGCTGGCACTGTATGATGTGCACTGGAGGTTAACCATTTATCTGCTGTACAGAATATACAATGGCACAGCAGGCACTGTATGATGTGCGCTGGAGGTTAACCATTTATCTGCTGTACAGAATATACAATGGCACAGAGGGCACTGTATGATGTGTGCTGGAGGTTAACTATTTATCTGCTGTACAGAATATACAATGGCACAGCGGGCACTGTATGATGTGCGCTGGAGGTTAACCATTTATCTGCTGTACAGAATATACAATGGCACAGCGGGCACTGTATGATGTTCGCTGGAGGTTAACCATTTATCTGCTGTACAGAATATACAATGGCACAGCGGGCACTGTATGATGTGCGCTGGAGGTTAACCATTTATCTGCTGTACAGAATATACAATGGCACAGCGGGCACTGTATGATGTGCGCTGGAGGTTAAGCATTTATCTGCTGTACAGAATATACAATGGCACAGCGTGCACTGTATGATGTGCGCTGGAGGTTAACCATTTATCTGCTGTACAGAATATACAATTGCACAGCGGGCACTGTATGATGTGCGCTGGAGGTTAACCATTTATCTGCTGTACAGAATATACAATGGCACAGCGGGCACTATATGATGTGCACTGGAGGTTAACCATTTATCTGCTGTACAGAATATACAATGGCACAGCGGACACTGGTGTGATGTGCGCTGGAGGTTAACCATTTATCTGCTGTGCAGAATATAGCATGGCACAGTGGGCACTGTATGATGTGCTCTGGATGGTTAACCATTTATCTGCTGTACAGAATATAGCATGGCACAGTGGGCACTGTATGATGTCCACTGGATGGTTAGCCATTTATCTGCTGTACAGAATATACAATGGCACAGTGGGCACTGGTGAGATGTGCACTGGAGGTTAATCATTTATCTGCTGTGCAGAATATAGCATGGCACAGCGGGCACTGGTGTGATGTGCACTGGATCGTTAACCATTTATCTGCTGTACAGAATATACACTGCAGGATGGCACAGTGGGCACTGATTAATGTGCACTGGATGGTTAACCATTTATCTCCTGTTC
Organism: Ranitomeya imitator; assembly: GCF_032444005.1. Lineage (NCBI taxonomy): Eukaryota > Metazoa > Chordata > Amphibia > Anura > Dendrobatidae > Ranitomeya > Ranitomeya imitator. The sequence continues at coordinate 19,957,117 of NC_091289.1, read as the reverse complement.
AGAATATACAATGGCACAGTGGGCACTGGTGTGATGTGCACTGGATGGTTAACCATTAACCATTTATTTGCTGTGCAGAATATAGCATGGCACAGTAGGCACTGGTGTGATGTGCACTGGATGGTTAACCATTTATCTGCTGTACAGAATACACACTACAGATGGCACAGCAGGCACTGTATGATGTTCTCTGGATGGTTAACCATTTATCTGCTGTACAGAATATACACTACAGGATGGCACAGTGGGCACTGTATGATGTGCATTGGATGGTTAACTATTTACCTCCTGTACAGAATATAGCATGGCCCAGCGGGCATTGTAAGATGTTCTCTGGATGGTTAACCATTTATCTGCTGTACAGAATACACACTACAGATGGCACAGCAGGCACTGTATGATGTTCTCTGGATGGTTAACCATGTATCTGCTGTACAGAATATAGCAAGGCCCAGCGGGCATTGTAAGATGTTCTCTGGATGGTTAACCACTTATCTCCTGCGCAGAATACACACTACAGGATGGCACAGCGGGCACTGGCGTGGTATGCACTGGATGATTAACCATTTCTTCTGTGCATAACAAGCTCCATCTAAGCAATGAATCTGCAGCTGTGCAGCATTGAGGACAGTGAAGTTAATCCTCTCCTGACCAGATAACCCATCGGTTACACAGTAGCTTTATAGCGTAGTGATAATGAGCCTGATACTCTTGTTTTACTAATAAAGTCTCTATTATATAACATAGGTCTGTATTTACATTACTAACATCCCGGGGGAATGTGATGCAGCAGTGCTGGAGTTGTACTGATGGTTCACTGTAGGATGTCTTTGTGTCTCTGGAGATGTCAAAGTAACAAATTCATTGTATAGGTTAACTCTTGATATGCCTTACATAGTTATAGTTTAAAAAAAGGCCTAGGTCCATCAAGTTCAACCTTTACAGAGGCGCAAATTCTTATTCTCATAAACTGCAGATTTTAGCTGTGATGAGATGACTCTGTAGCTCCAGTATCAGCTGGCGGAGTTCTGCTCTGGAGCTGTGTATTCTGCCCTCCTGATGGACACTCCATTATTTCCCATTTAAAGGAAGCTGCTGCAGTCAGTGATGATGTGTATATTTAGGATGACGTCCCGTTATCATGGCGTCTGTGTCATACGTGTATACATAGACGGTGCGGACCGCGGAAAGATCACAGGAGACTTTATAGTGTATTGTTACTACCGTCACCGCTCTTCAGAGTCTACCTATCGTGCACATATGATCTCTGTGATGTCATTAGCCCCCGATATGAGGGCGTCACTGTGTTTGGATATATAGACACTATAGGACTATGTTCCATCAATGTTCTATATCTGTCACTACCACTTGCAGCTTTTGTTTTCCTCATAGTGAAGCCATTGCTTTGAGGCAGTAGTGGCAGTATTGCCCCCACAGCTGGCAGGTGCTGCCCTGTTATCATGGCGGCGTCCGGTGCATTACATGTGTAACCCTGCAGTCATTGTATGTGACGTGCCCATACAGAGCTATTTCCACAGGAATCAGCTGGCGGTGACCCTGTGTGAGAGGGCACGCGCCTCCGTCATACTTCTCGGTCTACACGCTGGGAGCCGGTTAATCCCAGTTCACTGTGATGTGTGCGCTTGTGTTTGGCACAGTGACCCTGCACGCCCGTCACACGCCCCTCACACTCCTCCCCAGCATGTGACACACACACCTTCTACATGTGACACACACCTTCGTGTGACGTGTGATCGACACTCCCCTGGACATGCGACAGACACTGCTCGAACGCTGACATCCTCCTCTGCAGCATCAGACCTCATGATAAGTCACAGTCAGTGCACTTAGTTTACATGCAGTCCTATGCAAAACTGAAGGTAATCATCATAGTGAGTCAAGGGACAAACTTTCTATACCGGACTAACTTATAACAATACCAGTCCGCTACGTAAAGTATAACTATACCATAATACATCAGAAAATAACATAAAACTCAAGAGCCTGGGAATGGGGACCCCAATAACCCCCGCAGGGCGTAAATAATGTGAACTAATCAACCAGTAAAATCAATAAATCTCTATTTATATGTACAGAACATTAAAACGTATTAGAAAGATGCCCGTGGTGAGGGACACAGAGGTAGCCAGAAAAAAAAAGATGTTTCTAATGTACTAACAGATATGAGCAGTGTTGAGCGATACCTTCCGATATCCAGAAGTATCGGATTAGATCGGCCGATATCCAAATATCCAAAAAATATCGGATATCGCCGATACCGATTCCCGATACCAATGCAAGTCAATGGGACACAAATATCGGAATGTAAATAAGCCCTTTCTGTCCTTCTACATCCTGTTCCGGAGGGGGGAAGGGTGTGGGCGGACACTGTGAGTGTCTGTGTGTGTGCGGGTGGGGTCTGTGCGGGCCTGCCGGGGATCTGTACGGGACTCTCAGGGGTCTGTGCGGGCTGCCGGGGGTCTGTGCGGGCCTGCCAGGGCTCTGTGCGGGTTGCTGGGGCTCTGTGCGGGTTGCTGGGGCTCTGTGCGGGCCTGCCGGGGCTCTGTGCGGGTTGCTGGGACTCTGTGCGGGCTGCCGGGGCTCTGTGCGGGCCTGCCAGGGCTCTGTGCGGGATGCTGGGGCTCTGTGCGGGTTGCTGGGGCTCTGTGCGGGCCTGCCAGGGCTCTGTGCGGGCTGCTGGTGCTCTGTTCGGGTTGCCGGGGCTCTGTGCGGGCCTTCCGGGGCTCTGTGCGGCCTGCCGGGGCTCTGCGCGGGCCTGCTGGGGCTCTGTACGGGCCTCTCGGGGGTCTGTGCGGGCTGCTGGGGGTCTGTGCGGGCTGCCGGGGGTCTGTGCGGGCCTGCCAGGGCTCTGTGCGGGTTGCCGGGGCTCTGTGCGGGCTGCCGGGGCTCTGTGCGGGCCTGCCGGGGCTCTGTGCGGGCCTGCCAGGGCTCTGTGCGGGCTGCTGGGGCTCTGTTCGGGTTGCCGGGGCTCTGTGCGGGCCTGCCGGGGCTCTGTGCGGCCTGCCGGGGCTCTGCGCGGGCCTGCTGGGGCTCTGTACGGGCCTCTCGGGGGTCTGTGCGGGCTGCTGGGGGTCTGTGCGGGCTGCCGGGGGTCTGTACGGGCCTGCCAGGGCTCTGTGCGGGTTGCTGGGGCTCTGTGCGGGTTGCTGGGGCTCTGTGCGGGCCTGCCAGGGCTCTGTGCGGGCTGCTGGTGCTCTGTTCGGGTTGCCGGGGCTCTGTGCGGGCCTGCCGGGGCTCTGTGCGGGCCTGCCGGGGCTCTGTGCGGGCCTGCCGGGGCTCTGTGCGGGCCTGCTGGGGCTCTGTGCGGGCCTGCCAGGGCTCTGTGCGGGCTGCTGGTGCTCTGTTCGGGTTGCCGGGGCTCTGTGCGGGCCTGCCGGGGCTCTGTGCGGGCCTGCCGGGGCTCTGTGCGGGCCTGCCGGGGCTCTGCGCGGGCCTGCTGGGGCTCTGTACAGGCCTCTCGGGGGTCTGTGCGGGCTGCTGGGGGTCTGTGCGGGCTGCCAGGGGTCTGTACGGGCCTGCCTGTCATGATCCCAATGGCAGGGGATCACAAAAAGGACAAGCACAGATACAAACAAGCTCTAGGGCGATGGAACCTGAGCTGACCGCGACCCTGAACCTAACACACAAATAAAAGTAGCCGGGGAACGTGCCTACGATGATCCTAGACGTCTCGCTCCAGCCGAAGATCTAACTTCCCCTATCAGAAGAAACACAGACCTCTCTTGCCTCCAGAGAAATACCCCACAGCAAATAGCAGCCCCCCACATATAATGACGGTGAAATGAGAGGAAAGCACATACGTAGTATGAAAACAGTTTCAGCAAAATGAGGCCCGCTAAAGCTAGATAGCAGAGGATACAAAAGTGAACTGCGCGGTCAGCGAAAAACCCTTCAAAAAACCATCCTGAAATTACTTGAACTCATGTGCCAACTCATGGTACATGAAAAGCAATTTCAGCCCACTAGAGCAACCAGCAGCAGAGAATCACATATCTGCAGGCTGGACTAAAAACCAAATTAAGCAAAACACAAAACAGGAAAATCCAAACTTAGCTTGTCCAGAAGGTTCTAGGAGCAGGGAGCAGAGGTAACAAGACACACTGGATACATTGATAACCGGCGAGGAAATGCCAGCAAAGCCAGGTTAAATAGGAAACTCCCATATGCTGATGGAACAGGTGGAACCCAGAAACCCAGGAAAGACAAGTCACCCAGTACCATCAGTAACCACCAGAGGGAGCCCAAAAACAGAACTCACAACACTGCCAGGGCTCTGTGCGGGTTGCTGGGGCTCTGTGCGGGTTGCCGGGGCTCTGTGCGGGCCTGCCAGGGCTCTGTGCAGGTTGCTGGGGCTCTGTGCGGGTTGCCGGGGCTCTGTGTGGGCCTGCCAGGGCTCTGTGCGGGCTGCTGGGGCTCTGCGCGGGCCTGCTGGGGCTCTGTGCGGGCTGCCAGGGCTCTGTGCCGACCTGCCGGGGCTCTGTGCGGGCTGCCAGGGCTCTGTGCCGACCTGCCGGGGCTCTGTGCGGGCCTGCTGGGGCTCTGTGTGGGCTGCCGGGGCTCTGTACGTGTGTGCAGGCATCGTCCGATGGGACTACATGTATGCATGTAGTATGTATGTAGTATGTATGTTTGTTTTTTTTTCAACACATTAGCCGGATGATGGGATTACTACTGTCCCATCATTGGCTAATGTGTCAGTCACTGTCACTATAGCAGGCATCGTCCGATGGGACTTGTAGTCCCATCGGACGATGCCTGCACACACGCACAGACCCCCGGCAGCCCACACAGACCCCCGGCAGGCCCGCACAGAGCCCCGGCAGGCCCGCACAGAGCCCCGGCAGACCCGCACAGAGCCTCGGCCGCCCGCACAGAGCCCTGGCAGCCTGCACAGAGCCCCGGCAGCCCGCACAGCCCCGGCAGGCCCGCACAGACCCCCGGCAGCCCGCACAGACCCCCGGCAGGCACGCACAGACCCCCGGCACGCAAGCACAGACCCCCCACGGTCATGCAGAGAGCCCGCCCGCACACACACGCAGTCTCCGCCCACACGACGCCCACACTCCATTATAGTGCATCATTGCACTATGGGAACTTCCGATTCCGGTATTGCAAAAGTATCGGAACTCGGTATCGGAATTTCGATACAGCGAATATGGGCCGATACCCGATATTTGCAGTATCGGAATGCTCAACACTACTAATAAGGGAAATGGAAAAAGTAACATACTTTCTAATAAATAACCATGTATTCCCACCACCCTAATAAATATCCTACAATCAAGTAAAGTCTAGAATACATATAAAGCTGTGCAGTATTACATGACGTAATAAGGTGATAATACCTTTGCTACAGGTCTTTGCAAATGCAGTGTCTGGCTATGTGTCCCGCTACCCCGACGCGCGTTTTGCCCAGCTTCCCTTGTGAGTCAAGGAGCAAAACTTACTACACCGGGTTAACTTCGTTCTACTACATCTGAACAGCAAAGTTCTCCGTGACTAGTTGCACTAATTTAAATTTAAGATTTAATGGAAAGTGATAAAATAATAATAGGAGTTCTTAAAGGGGTTCTCCATTAAAACAAGCTATCACCTATCCCCAAAAAATCTTGCTGATTGGTGGGTACCCACAGATTGCATATTGGGGAGCTTACATCCATGTTTCAAGAGGGCACTGCAGGTCGGATGCCTGACCAGTTCTCGATTCATTACCTATGGGGCAACTGGAAAAAGCCTAGCGCAGCCCTCTGCAGACCCATAGGGAATGAATGGAGCACAGATCGCACATGCACACTACCACTCCATCCTTCTGCCTGTAGGTGCGGGTCCCAGCGGTCGGTTAACTTGTTTTTAAATGGACATCCCCTTTAAAGGAAATATTTCCATCAATAATCTGGTGGAGAAATGGACAGGGTTTTTCTCTCTGGAGGATCTGCTATGTTCATATGTTGCACAGATGCCTGTTCCCAGTTTGTAATTGTTGGTTGTTGCTTCCAAAACTACCAGCAACACTACCAGGTGTCTGTTGGTTTCGAAATACACCATGCAATGCGTCAATTCCCTTGGAGGGGGATTGTAGCTGATCACTGGGGTCACGACATAAAAAAACCCCTGTGATTTGAAGTTATTTTTAGGGGACCTAAGATTTCTGAACTGAGAAAATGTGCCACTTGTGAGAACAGCTTCAGTGTCCTATGACAACACTTCTTGCTCTTGTGAGGCAGCAGCTCTGTGTGATTGCAACAGTCAGATCTCATATTCGATTCTCTTAGATGCGGAAGACAAATGACAGCTGGATTCAGATTTCTTGCATGTACAGTGACAGGTCTTTTCCATGTGTTCTCTTACGGAGAGACCTGTCCATCACGTGGAGCAGGGTGAGGAAGAATCGGTCAGGGGGTTGTATACTCACATCTCTCCTTATGGTTCCTGGCTGACTTTACAAACTCTCTCTAAAATGCCTCAGCCATGTGGTTCAGGTTTCCTTTAAATTCTGTATTATACACCAGAGCTGTATTCTCAAATCTGCTAACTGATGTTGTAAACTCCCCAACAGCTTACTTGTGCTCTGTCATGCGTCGCGTCTGGGTTCGAACTCTTGAGCCTGTGCTTTGTGGTCGACTTCCCTGTCCGCCAAGCCACCGCAGATACACCTTTTCTCTAGGTGTTTAGTTCTGTTTGTTATACTTGCCGCAGTCTTTTTAGGTTAACAGGTCTTTTCATTTGTCTGCCCTATCACCTTTCGGGTGCACCTTTACATAACTTTCCCCCTGCTGGTATTTCCTGCTGGTGATAGTCTCATTTGGATGTCTAGCTATACTGATAGAGTAAACCAGTCAGTGAAAGACCAGCTGGGGTTTATCTCTTCTGTTTTTCGTTCTTTAACCTTCACCTATCTTCTGTTTCTTGTTAGGCAGTAGGTGGTTTATTTTCTATCAGAACATATTTAAGCCTTTGTGTATTTTACTCACTCTGGGATCTTTTTCTGTTTCAGCACACTTTCCCTTTTGTAAGTAACTTACACTCTGCTCTGACCTCCGGTCAACGGCCAGTTATTTTCCAACTATGACTATATTTCAAAGAGTCAGATCATCAGAGCAAAAATAAAGAAAACAGATAATGCTGGAAGATTTCAGCTCTGAAGCCTGCAGAATTGTGAATTCTGCTCTAGACGATAATGTAGTCTTTTGGCAATACATTCAATTGTTTGGTTAGTCTGTTTGATAAATGAATGAAAGGAGAACTGTATCAGAGAAACATAAATCTTGTCCCAGTAAAGGAACAAGTCACTTGCTACCCCAATACCCATATCCAACCAATGGTAGTCGCTGACTCAAAATAAAAATGCAAATAACTCATGATTTGTATCCGTATAATGCATTTTCTTTTGCTTTTGTATTTTTGTTTTTATAATTTTGTGACCCATTGAAAAGTGTACGAGGGTGAAGGAATTTTATTGCACAAACATGGGCAAAATGAATGATTGAACTGAGGTCACAGGACATCAAAAAGTTTGATGCCGATGTGGAAAGAGTCAGTACTGACTGATGATCAGATCTTTGATAAGGGTAAATAATGGACATCAGAATTCCGGGATCATCACATTAGAGATGAAAATAATGTAAAAGCTGTGTCACGTTGTGAAACTTGTTATGTCGGGGTAAAGGATGTATTACAGTTCACAGATACTTTTTTTGCTATGCATGTTCCAGACCCTCAGTTATTAAACAGAGAGGTTCCAAAGAGCGGTTCTTGGCTCTGAAGGACACTATCAGACCCATGCATCACACAGAAAGCTCGGTGATTAAAATGGGATTTGTGTAATACTTCATTTCACCTGTAGGGGAGCTGTAGGAAATGTCAATACTTGAGTTCCTTCACAGATTACAGCTGATTGTCTAGACTTCTAGGAAAAACTACAAACAAAAAAGGATTTCCAAAAAGGACATTTCCTTTAAGCATGTTCAGGCATTAATGAATAGAAGTCAGTATCTGTAGGGGCCCATGGAAATTTATTGATGACCATATCTTCATATTTGGGTCTCAAAACCACATTTTTGCTTTCATATTTTGGAGGTTTCTAGTTCTAGCAGGTCAATCCCATCTTCCTATATGGATAATTTTTGGATAGTGCTTGGAAGAACAAGCGGTTTTGCTATTTACTGTTTATAAAATTTGGAGTCGTTCTTGAGATATTAACGCTTTTCTTTGGTTTACAGCTCATTGCCTAGGAGACCGACCACAGTAGGTGTCTAGCTTGTAAGCACTGCGCTGAATCTGGCCAGGATAAGGTGGTAACAGTGCGCTCCATCGATTCTGGCTAGTTTCAAAACATCACTTAGAACCTCAATAGAAAAGAGCTTCTAAGCCCTGCGCGTGTTATGCTGTCTAGCGGCAGTGGTCGGTCTCCAAGGCAACGAGCTATAAACAAAAGAAAGTGTTAATATCTCAAGAACGGATGTAAATTTTTACGAGCAGTAAATTGCAAAAGTGCTTTTATTTATAAGCACTATCCAAAAAATGTCCATACATAAAGATGGGAATATCCCTTTAAGTGACCACTCTCCCAATTTGAAAAGGCATATCCATCCTATACAATTCCTTTTAAAGGAACAGTAACACAATCCAACCTATATGAAGCATCTAAATAAATTGCATGGCTGTAGATTAATTAATATGAGACACCAGTGCTTCTTTCCATGGCTTTCTGAGATCTTTGCATGACGAATTGTGCCAACAGGAAAATGGCTAATTAGGAATTTAAACTCCCGAGTTGCCAATTGGCTATTGTTCTATAATTCATAGCAAATCTTTATACAAAGCTGTGCCACCGAACAGTGAGATTGACCATGTTTTTCTGGGAAAATTGGAAAGCAAATTGATTTTTTTTGCTAGGCAGTATGTATGTTAGGAAGTAGTTGGTTTATTTTCTATCAGTACATATTTAATCCTTTGTGTATTTTACTCACTCTGGGATCTTTTTCTATTCCAGCACACTTTCCCTTTTGTAGGTAATTTACACTCTGCTCTGACCTCTGGTTCTTTAATGTAGTATGCTATTTCTCTGACACCTCAGCACTTCAGTCCCCATCTGCGTGAGACTTCAGAATCAGAATACAATATATTCTTCGGAAATTTTCCGGTAGATTTGCTAATTCTTACAGGAGTTTGAGATGTCTCTTCTAAGACTTGCTGATTTTTGTGCAAAACCCGGAGGTCTTCTTCTGCCTGAAGTCCCATGGACATGACAAATTTTTAGGGAGTCTGGAAGATCTTTCTTTTTTCTTGGAGACTACTAGATATTGCAATTCTTGTGGGAGTCCAGGAAGTCTCTTCTTATGCTGGGAGCCTCCCAAAATTACTCTTTCTTTGGGGAATACTGGAGTCTCCTTGAGAAGTCAATTGTTTTGGGAATTTGAGTGGTGTTTTTGTCTTGCTAAAGCCTCTCAGATTAGCTGATTTTAAGTGGATTCTGTGAGGTTTCTTCTTCTCCAGGAGCATCTCAGATGTGCTGATTCTTGTTAGAGTACGGAAAGTCTCTTCTTCCAGGAGCCATCCGAATATGACAATTCTTTTCAGAGTTTTTAACGTCTCTTCTTCTCTGAAGAGTCTTCCAGTTGTGCCAGTTCTTCTTCCTGGAGCCTCACGGACGTTCCTGACTTTTCTAGGAGTCAGGGAGGTCTCTTCTATTTTCAGGAATCTTCTGAACGTGCCAATTCTTTTGGACATGAAGGATTTTTATTCTTCTTCCAGTAGTTTTCCAAGCATGCAAATTCTCCTGGTAATCTGAGTGGTCTCTTCTTCTTCCAGAAGTTTCTTAGACATGTCAATTATTTTGGGAACCTGAGAAATCTCTTCTTCCAGTAGTCTCCTGGTCATGCCAAATCTTCAGGGAATCTGAAAGGTCTCTTTATCCAGAAGCCTCCTCGACCTGACAATTCTTCTGGGAATCTGAAAGGTCTCTTTATCCAGAAGCCTCCTCGACCTGACAATTATTCTGGGAATCTGAAAGATCTCTTTATCCAGAAGTCTCCTGGACCCGCCAATTCTTCTGGGAATCTGAGAGGTCTCTTCTTCTTCCAGGAGTTTCTTAGACATGTCAATTATTTTGGGAACCTGAGAAGTCTCTTCTTCTTCCAGTAGTCTCTTGGTCATGCCAATTCTTCAGGGAATCTGAAAGGTCTCTTTATCCAGAAGCCTCCACGACCTGACAATTCGTCTGGGAATCTGGAAGGTCTCTATCCAGAAGCCTCCTCGACCTGACAATTCGTCTGGGAATCTGGAAGGTCTCTTTATCCAGAAGCCTCCTGGACCTGACAATTCTTCTGGGAATCTGAAAGGTCTCTTTATCCAGAAGTCTCCTGGACCTGACAATTCTTCTGGAAATCTGAGAAGTCTCTTCTTCTGAACAGGAGTTTCCTGAAAATGCCAATGCTTATTTTTCTTTGAACTTCCTCGACATACTGATTTTCTTGGGAGTCTGGACATCTTTTCTTCTTCCAGAAGAGGTCATTTCTTCCTCCTGGAGTCTTAGAGTTGGCAAGTACAGCCATAAAATGCTGGGATATATTTTCTCGTTATCTGTAACGTGAGGGTCACATTTTACTGGTTTTACGTTTTAGAAGGTCCTATCTTGAGGCCCCCAATAACATTAGTCCTCCACTGGAAGGGCCTTAGGGGAGTTCTCTTTAAAACACTGCTCAGATAAAGTGACTTTTAATTAGGAATCTAATGCCGGTGAGTGGTGACACAAGTCAACATGACAGAGCAAAATGATTGAGTTTAAGGCTGTGTCCTTGGCAGGAGAATATTTAACACGATGCCAAGTTATTTTTCCATTTCAAGCTGTGCCAGCCAGTAGGATTGCTAAATAGAATGCCTTCACATCCCACAATCAATTATTAAATCCAGGAATGTAGCACAAAGGACTCTAGAAAACCAACTTCGGTTACCTTCTTTGTAGGGCAAAAGCAATTTTATCACAAATCGGGTGCGATTATGAAAAATTATTATTTACATGATAAAAAAAATGTACAAAATCTGCTATAGGAAAATGTTGTGTAAAAAAGTGTGCTCACTAAAAATTGTGTCAATGGGTTAAAGGGATTATATTCTTTTCACATTCTGCTTTAGACAAGCTGATCTGTCGGGAACCCGGGGTGATAAGTAAACTGGCAGGATGTGATCAATTCCGCAGCAGTGCCTCCGCAGGAGAAATGAGGAATGACAGCCCTCATTCAAATCAGTGGGCTGTCTGTGTATTTACAGACAGGCTGGGTCCTCCAAAGTGTGAGACGCTTTATCCACTCTCTATTTCAGCCTTCTAAGTGAAAGTGTTTCTTTAATTCTTTAAGGGGGTTAGTTTCAGGTGGCCAATCCTTTGGACAGATCATTGACACCTTCCCAACACAGGACGTACTAGCAGTAAGTCCTAAGTCGGAAGCCGGTGTATGGACCAGGCTCAGGATCTGAGCCCGCTCCACACATGGTAGATGCTCTATGTGTTACACAGCCGGCATCGACCTCATACAACTGTTAACCCTTTAAATGCCATTCTCAACTTCTGACAGCGGCGTTTAAGGTTCGTGGTTCAGGGGACTCACTGTTTCATGAGCAATTTTTCTAAAAAATATCTGAGAAAAAAGAAAACCTTTACAAGTTTGGTATGGTTGTAATCGTACTGACCTGAAGAATCGTGTTATGGGGTTATTTTTATTTTTTTTTTAACTGCACAGTGAATGCTGTAAAAACAAAATCCAGAAAACAACTGCTATTTTTACATTATTCCAACTTACTTATAAACCTTGGAATTTTTTTTGCCCTTTCCAGTTCATTATATGGGAAAATGATGAATAATAATAAATAATAATAAAAAATAATTAAAAACTGTAACAAACCGCTCTCGTGTGGCTATTGGATCGCCCCGTCAGGGCAGCGGGGTACTCGGTACCGGGTCCTTCGGTTCACAGTGGGGATGTCACGGTGGCTGACCCGGTCCGTGGCCCTGGGACGTCCGTGTAAAAGGGAAAGGTCTTTAAAGGGATATGTTTGTGACGCCACCTGTGGTATTCGGTCAGTGTGACTGACGCTGCTTTTAGGGGTCCGCTGGGGTGATGTTATGGCAGCTAGATGGTATACCTTTCCACAGGTGAAGTATGCCCTCAGGGCTTCCCAGTGTGTAGATGGTGGATAGTGTGAGGCGCAGTGAAGAACGAGGACACAAGGTTGCAGTCTCTTTACCTTTTACTGAAGACTTCAGCATCCATAGTCCAGAGCACCAGATCACAGGGCAGACAGAGTCCGGCCGGTTTAAAGGCAAATCCAGAGTCCCCTTGTCCAGGTGGAAATCAGTAGCCTTCCTCTAGCGCCTGAGTGTTGTAGTACCTTACTGCTGAGCCTCTCATAAGGTCCTCACAACTGTTGAAGATGTTACAGATGTTATGTCTCTCTGTCCCCCAGATGGATAGGACAAACCCGTATGACCGGTGGCGTGAGGCTTTTTACAGGGACTCTATCATGCCCCGGCCTCTCGTGGGTGCCACCTTGCCTCCTGGGTATATGGGCGGACAGGTAACATGAAATTAGCTGTACTGCCGGTCTCTGGAGCAAGGCATAACGGATCGTTGCTCCCTCGGTGTTCCGGCTACCGGGATCCTGCGCCTCAGAAGGAGGCAGCCTGTGTAGGGCAGAACTCCTCTGATATCCACTCCTTTGCTATGACTTCTTCACCTTCTCTACAATACAGTTCTCCTTCAGTGTCTCTTTCTAGAAGCTGCCACACTCAGGGAAGGCACAGCTCTGTGTCCTTCTGTCTTGATCTCTGACAGGATCCCACCCCTGTCAGGGACTAAATACCTGAGCAAAGCTCAGCCAGCAGCTAACTAACTTCCTCCCCAGGCAACCAGTTTTACCTAAGTGTGAGGAGTGCCCTAATAAATAGGAGCAGAGCTCCCCCTGGCGGCCTGGAGTATGAAATGTGTTGCATGTTTGTGATACCTGGATTCGGTTGTCTTTCTTTGCCTCCAAACGTAACATCACTCCCCCCTAGAGGAGAATGATATTACTGCAACGACCAGGACCCTGGGGCGCTGCACTATCTCACAGGGATATATAAAAAAAGTATGATTAGTGGGGGAAAGAAAACAAATGAGCAAAAATTGAAAATTTGATGCCCCCCCTGTTCTCATACCGGTTACCAAAAGGAGCTGATCTGCAGTACCCTACAATGACCACTACACACTGTATGGCACTGTGCCTTTCCTGCTCCGTATAATTTGTGCTTCCTGCTGTCGCTGGATCTGATTGGTGGAGGAGCCGAGTGTTGTAGTCTGGTGAAAGATGGGTCATCATCCTCTTTTTCACAGTATTTGAGAATGTGATCTCTAAACCATACAACCCCTTTAAGAATTAGTAACAACTTTTGTTCTCAACCCACATGTTCAGATATATACGCTTACACCTGTATTCTACCTATACCTACCCTGGCATAATTGCTGGGTAATAAATTCTGTGCCTCCTTTTGTGACCTCCAAGTCTCGCCTGCCAACATCTTCTTTATATAGTGTCCTAAATGACAAGCACGTGGATGGGACAGCGTGTTCCGAAGCCATCGTCTCAGTCATAGTTGCCTAAGCTGAAACCTCAGTCGCCACTTTCCAAGAAATATAAAAATAATCTGTAACGGGATAAAGTTATACGATCTCGCAGATATTTTATCGAGGAGCTGTAGTATTCCATCCCACCACTAGGTGGCAGCACATTCTTAAATATTCGATTTCCGGAGCGATGGCACTTACTATAGAAAGGTGGCAGAAATATCCTAAAATCACATTTTGTACAGCTTATGCCCTCTTCTGCTCAATAGTACACTTTCCACCTAAACAGGAATTTTGCAAAGTTTAGATAGGTGATAAATTCTTTTCACCGGAGAAACCCCTTTAAGTAATAGTAAATCTTCAAGAATATTGGGGCCCCCTTCATTATAACCCCCGACATGTTCCAATTTTGTAAGTAACTTTCAAATTAACGTCCCTTATACCATTTATGTACAATCGCATCTGACAACTCCTTGAACAACCATAGGTCAGGTATAAACATATCCACCCTAAATCCCAATCCAGCGTTAATGTGGCTGTGACCAAAGGAGACAATGTTGACGGGGCTGTAAATAACGCCATGTGAGTATTCAGCGTGCATAGTGTTTGCATAAGCTTGTCCAGCCCTCCTTCAGGGAATAAAGCGGAAATCTGCCTCTGGACACGACAGATGCCAGTAGTGAAATCACGTTCATCACATGTTTTCCATCCAGTAGTAAATAAACACTTTCTTTTATAGTTAATGACCTTTATTCGAATCATAGGAAGCTTGTGATTGTTTTGCAATTCACCAGGGATCATTTATTTAACGAGAATTATGTTTAGGATCAAGTCATATTGTCATTTTGGTTTTAGATTTTATAGGAAAGACACACATTGCCCGCATCCTCCACCAAATGCGAGATTACATTTTCCTGCACCAACCTCTATGCCCAGGAAGGTTCCTCCAAACCGGCACCTCAGAATTTTGTAATTACACCCCTGCCACCCATTATTGCGTAGTCTATACATTGGTAATCTACCCTCCTTTATGAAAAATTAGATTGCATTATGACTTTTCGATAATTTTATCTAGATCCAGAAGGATAAATGAGTCGCCGCCTTGGTTGGCTCCATAATCCAGACGTAATAGTAGATACTGGTGATAACCACTAATGGCTACCAATGTAATGAAGTGTTATCACCCAAGGTTATGGTGTCATAGCTCTTCTTAAAGGGATTTTGATCAAAAGGTACCGTCACACTTAGCGACGCTGCAGCGATACCGACAACGATCCGGATCGCTGCAGCATCGCTGTTTGGTCGCTGGAGAGCTGTCACACAGACCGCTCTCCAGCGACCAACGATGCCGGTAACCAGGGTTAACATCGGGTAACTAAGCGCAGGGCCGCGCTTAGTAACCCGATGTTTACCCTGGTTACCATCCTAAAAGTAAAAAAAAACAAACACTACATACTTACCTACAGCCGTCTGTCCTCCAGCGCTGTGCTCTGCACTCCTCCTGTACTGTCTGTGTGAGCACAGCGGCCGGAAAGCAGAGCGGTGACGTCACCGCTCTGCTTTCCGGCTGACCGACGCTCACAGCCAGAGCAGGAGGAGTGCAGAGCACAGCGCTGGAGGACAGACGGCTGTAGGTAAGTATGTAGTGTTTGTTTTTTTTACTTTTAGGATGGTAACCAGGGTAAACATCGGGTTACTAAGCGCAGCCCTGCGCTTAGTTACCCGATGTTTACCATGGTTACCAGTGAAGACATCGCTGAATCGGTGTCACACACGCCGATTCAGCGATGTCTACGGGGAGTCCAGCGACCAAATAAAGTTCCCCGACCAGCGACAGCACAGCAGGGGCCAGAGGACGCTGCAACGTCATGGATCGCTAGCGATATCGTCTAGTGTGACGGTACCTAAAGATTACCATTCCCAAGGATATCAGTTTACATAATCGGGGAAAGCTGAAGGCTTTGACTCCTTCAGAGTGGGAGGCAGTAAAGGTACCTTCACACTAAACGATATCGCTAGCAATCCGTGACGTTGCAGCGTCCTGGCTAGCGATATCGTTTAGTTTGACACGCAGCAGCGATCAGAATCCTGCTGTGATGTCGTTGGTCGGAGCTAGAAGGCCAGCACTTTCTTTGGTCGCTGGCTCTCCCGCTGACATCGCTGAATCAGCGTGTGTGACACCGATTCAGCGATGTCTTCGCTGGTAACCAGGGTAAACATCGGGTTACTAAGCGCAGGGCCGCGCTTAGTAACCCGATGTTTACCCTGGTTACCATCCTAAAAGTAAAAAAAACAAACGCTACATACTTACCTACCGCTGTCTGTCCCCGGCGCTCTGCTTCTCTGCTCTGGCTGTGAGCACAGCGGCCGGAAAGCAGAGCGGTGACGTCACCGCTCTGCTTTCCGGCTGCCCGGCGCTCACAGCCAGAGCAGAGAAGCAAAGCGTCAGGGACAGACAGCGGTAGGTAAGTATGTAGCGTTTGTTTTTTTTACTTTTAGGATGGTAACCAGGGTAAACATCGGGTTACTAAGCGCGGCCCTGCGCTTAGTAACCCGATGTTTACCCTGGTTACCGGCAACGTTGGTCGCTGGAGAGCGGTCTGTGTGACAGCTCTCCAGCGACCAAACAGCGACGCTGCAGCGATCCGGATCGTTGTCTGGATCGCTGCAGCGTCGTTTAGTGTGAAGGTACCTTTATTAAGTTTCTGTCTTAGGCTAGTTTCCCATTTGCGTAGGTGGTAAAAAAAACGCGGCGTTTTGACGCGTTTACATGTATTTTTTTCCTGCGTTTGCGTTTTTGAAACGCATGATGAGAAGTGTGTGACAGCTGCTAATCATCAAAATCAACTAGAAGACCCACTATAAACAGAAATAGCTAGGGTTAGGGTTAGAGTTAGGATCCCTAGGGTTAGTGTTAGGGTTAGGATCCCTAGGGTTAGGGTTAGGATCCCTAGGGTTAGGGTTAGGATTAGGATCCCTAGGGTTAGGGTTAGGATCCCTAGGGTTAGGGTTTGGATCCCTTTATCACCTTGATGGTGGGGGGTGGCTTATCAGTGTGTATTCTTGTTTTTTTCTATAAAAACGCAAGCAAACGCACGTGCTTAAAAACGCATGCGTTTACATAGACAGCAATACGTTTTTTTTGCCGCAAAGAAACGCATGCGTTTTTTTGCGGCAAAAAAATGCCTCTAGAAATTACTACATGTTGCATTTCCGCAACAAAACGCAAGCATAGAAACAACGCATGTGTCGTCAAACGCGGCAAAACGCATGCAAAAAAACGCATGTGTTTTTAATGTTAAGTATAGGAAAAAAAACGCATGCTTTTTTTGCGCTAAAACGCAGCAGCAAAAAACGCAAATGTGAAACCAGCCTTACTATGGCTAATTAATGGGATCTGTAAAAAGCACAAAGTCCTATTACATTCTGTACACCAGAGATATCTGCTAACAAAATACTCATTTTATTGTTTTACTCCTCCCCAACCCCCATACATCATACTTTCCCACATTAACGTTGGTAAGAAAGGGACCTCTAACCCCTGCCCCAAGTTCACCTAAAACTGGAGGAGAATGCCAATGTTTGGGCAGAGTTTACTTAAGCACTGCCCTTTTTTGACCTGGGATTTACCTGAGTTTGATAGAATTGTTCAGGACAATTTTGGCAAATTTGTGATTATTGGAAGCTCTATATATACATGTCCGCTCAGCCCCTTAAGAGCAAAAGGATTGGTCTTGTCAGGACAAAGCAAATATCTTAGACAAGCAATGGGCAGCATGGTGGCACTGTTTCTTTGCAACTCTGGGGTCTTGGGTTCAAATCCCACCAAGGGTGACATATATAAAGAGTTCGTACATTCTCCAAGTGTTTGTGTGGGTTTCCTCCGGGTTCTCCAGTTTCCTTCAACACCCCAAAGACCTACTGATAGGGAATCTAGATTATGAGCCCCAATAGAGACCGTGGCAATAATGTGTGCAAAGCGCTGTGGAATCTGATGGCGCTATATAATTTAGCAGAATAAGTTACTGGACCTGTAGGTCTGCTTATGGCTACCATTAGTCTGTCTACCATAAAATCGAACGAAAACAGCAAAAAAGTTCCTTAATAAACGAATGCCGTCATCTTAAGTTGATTTTGTCCAATATCTAGGGGCATCCCAGGGCAACTCGCCCCATCACACAGAGATACATTATAGTTACCTACTCAAAGCAGCTTTTGTGCTTCCTATCAAACCCAACATCATCATCAACACTGAGCGCCATTCTCATAACTCTGAGTAATAGTCATTCGATTCTCTCCATCAGCTCTTAGTGCTGCAATCAGCAAAATTCTGACAACTTCAGATTGTGACTTATTCCTATTTAGTCTAATAACAGTACTACATTGTGTTGTTGGTGTTGAAATATAGGTAAGTGGAAAACTAGGGGCCCCCATATTCTATAGAACCCCCCACCCACAATAGCTATGACTCCGAAGAGCAAAGATGGGGAGATTTTTTTGAACGTTTGAAGGAGTAGCATGTCAACTTTTAAACCTTTCATGACATCCGCCGTATATGTACGGCGTATGTTGGAAACAGGTGTGTGAGGACCTCCTGACTCAGATATCAGGAGACACGGAAGGATTTTACAGATGGTTCTCAACATGTCTGATCCATCTGTTTAATTAAGTTTGTTTACTGCTGTCTTCTCATTCAAAGCACATGCCAAAATAAAGGTGCATGTATATAAAGGGTTGGAATAAATAGCGGATGGCCAACGTCTGACATGTATGGCCGACTTTAGGTTGGAGTAGGTGAGCTGTATTCAGAAAAGGGCACTAGGACTCATGTAATAATTGGTCATGTCACGTCCTCCAGAGAGTGGGTCCAAAAAGGGGGTCCTGCTCCAAATCTACCGAAAAAGCTCAAAGGACCAAGTTGCCTATATCTAATGGAAAGCAGGGATAATTCGAGAAGAAAATACATTTTTCTACTCACCATGAAAAGGAGTGTAAAACAAGAGCGAATGAGTCAAACCATGTGGCCGCTATTAAAACAAGGAAGCCACCTCCAAATTGTTGAAACCCTAAGATTAAAATCTTCTCGCTAAGAAAAAGCCTAATTTTAACCTCCTCTTTTTGGTCCCTTTGAAGATCCAAGATCCATTTGAGATCAACCTCCACAAACTCAACTGGCTCTACCAAATGTTGGATCATTTCTACAGTCATGTCCAAGCCATGTCTTGGTGCCAAAATGATCACTTTCTCCAGATCCGATCCCTTCAATAGTCTCGCTGTTAGCACCAGTTATGTATTCGGCGTCTAGACATATCTCCTGGGTAAAAACCAAAGGAAAAAGACATCAAAGGATTGGAGCATTGTCTTAAACTGTGACGGACCAGGGATGACGGAGCCGTCCTACGAGAAAGGATGTATCATGTCTTCAGTGGTTTCAGTCTTCTACCAGTGCTCTACTAATCCCATATTCCCTGCTAATGTTCTTGGGAAATTGATGTCATATTCCCAGGTCCGCGGTCATGTTCTCCGAGGTTTCATGCTTGTAGGCCTTATATTATGGCTTCCAAACCCTATGGAGAAGGAGAAGTAGATACAATACGATATTATTTATTGATCCCGGGGGAGATAGTCCAACGTTTGCCCCAATAATGGTCATGGTCCACATATTGGAGTATGCTCGGAAAGTGTGTGATGGTCTCCAGAAAGACCTCGGTGGGAGCTGATAGGAACAGCCGCTCGGTTATCAATCCTTTACGAGACCGATTTGTACAGTAGCTTGTGATGTACATTGGAAGCGTGATGGAGAAACCAAGATTTAGTGTCCGTTACAGGAGATCACCGCCATAATGACTTGTCTTGTTGGAGTATAGAAAACATTTTTGATCATAGTGGAAAGGCTAAAAAAAAAAGTTAATTAAAAAAAATTCTGTACTGATACTTTTTGGACTGAAAGTGGCTGAGCAATCTGCTGATCTATAATGTCCCTTTAAGGGCATTTGGGCAGCAGTATAGTTTTTAGGAAACAATCCCTTTATGTCACACAAGTGAATATGTGACTTAGGTTCAGAGGTGAAGCCTGAAGATGCTCATGCCCAATGAAAAATCTGTAGCAGCCCTCCAACATAGAATAGTATGGTAACATGCGCTTTACGTACATATATTAGAATGTTCTCTGTCCCCTAGAAGTAATGACGTTTACTGTCTTTTCTTTCTTAATTTTTGGTTTTATCATTGTAAAGGAGGAGGAGGTGAGCTGTGACATCACCTATAGTGAATGGTGGATCCTGTGTTATCTACTGTATATAGAGGTGTTATCAGTCATTGTACAGGAGGAGGTGAGCTGTGACATCACCTAATGTGAATGGTGGATGCTGTGTAATCTACTGTATATAGAGGGGTTATCAGTCATTGTACAGGAGGAGGAGGTGAGCTGTGACATCACCTATTGTGAATGGTGGATCCTGTGTTATCTCCTGTATATAGAGGTGTTATCAGTCATTGTACAGGGGGAGGAGGTGAGCTGTGACATCACCTATTGTGAATGGTGGATCCTGTGTTATCTACTGTATATAGAGGGGTTATCAGTCATTGTACAGGAGGAGGAGGTGAGCTGTGACATCACCTATTGTGAATGGTGGATCCTGTGTTACCTCCTGTATATAGAGGTGTTATCAGTCATTGTACAGGAGGAGGAGGTGAGCTGTGACATCACCTATTGTGAATGGTGGATCCTGTGTTACCTCCTGTATATAGAGGTGTTATCAGTCATTGTACAGGGGGAGGAGGTGAGCTGTGACATCACCTATTGTGAATGGTGGATCCTGTGTTATCTACTGTATATAGAGGGGTTATCAGTCATTGTACAGGAGGAGGAGGTGAGCTGTGACATCACCTATTGTGAATGGTGGATCCTGTGTTACCTCCTGTATATAGAGGGGTTATCAGTCATTGTACAGGAGGAGGAGGTGAGCTGTGACATCACCTATTGTGAATGGTGAATCCTGTGTTACCTCCTGTATATAGAGGTGTTATCAGTCATTGTACAGGAGGAGGAGGTGAGCTGTGACATCACCTATTGTGAATGGTTGATCCTGTGTTATCTGCTGTATATAAAGGTATTATCAGTCATTGTATAGAAGGGGAAGAGGTGAGCTTTGATATCACCTATTGTGATTGGTGTAGTTTCAATTTCCAAACGAGCCTTGGTATAGCCTCCTCTTAGAGCCTTGTATTCGTCCATGCTCTGTCTTTTTGATAGATACATTTAAATAAAAATGTACCGAGTTTGTAAACACTTTTGATTGAGGAGGTTGTCTGATCTGGGACATTTTGAATATATTCACAAAATATTCTGTAAATGTCCCTAAGATTTAGGTTCTAGTGCCGCATCTCACATCTGTATCAAGGACGAGGCCTCATTGCACATTGCTGAGAAGAGAGAGGTGACTGCACGTTCGCAGTTCTCTCCATTCATTTCCATAGGCGATCCCAAAATTGCCAAGCACGCTTGCACTCCAATTTTCAAAAATGGACATACAAATGCCTGGAGAGAGCTACACATGCATGGCCACCTCTTCATGCCTTCCATCCATTTTCAGCATGGAAGCAGGTGCCAACGCTCAGGACGAATGCCGTTCCCAGTTTGTTTATACAGTTGATAAGCAGATTTATGTGTCTCCATGGCAACAGACTACAAACAATCTCAGTGTAGTCTGGCCCTGCAGGACCCCTCTAGATTATTATTCTTTATTATTATAGCACCATTTATTCCATGGCGCTTTACATGTGATGATTTGTTTAGAGCTTTTAACCATATACATGCATAGTTTTGCACAAGAGCTGCGTACAAAAAAATATATTTCTAAAAAAAAAAATATTCCAGATGTAGATTTTTAAAAACAATTATTTTTGATGTATTGGAAAAATACAAAGAATTGTTGCACAGCGACCCATTCCCCACGTAAGAGCACATGGATGTGGGAATCTCACTTTCTCGCCTTCTTGCCGTTGGACAATATAGAATTATTATTATCCTCCACATTATAGAATGAATATCTTGGTACCTGCAGCTTATCGGAATTTCACTTTCTTCCTTTATTAATTGCTTTTTTTTTTTTTCATTTTACGAGTATCACAGTCAATGACTTGTCTTGAGCAGCTAATTAGTGCGATTACTCCACCGCTGCGTTAGCCTCGGAACAAAGGTTTCGGTCCTGGTTTATCAAAAGGATCAGACACTTCGGGAATGCTGCGACCTGACAGGTCTTAAATAACAAGACAATCTCTTACCTCGGAAAATCGGCTTTGGAGTCCGACCGATTCATTGTTTGATCTTACCTTCAAACAGAGAGCGCACCCCCTTCTCCTTCAGCGCGTTATGGGAAGTCAATGAGCAACCCAGAGGTTGAGGTTTGCCGCGGAACCGCAAGGGTAACGGGCTACCGGCTGCGCGCGAGGATGTGTTTGGCGCAGTCTGTTATACATCCAGATTTTTCAGATGCGTTCTCGGCTTCTAATTAGCAGCGAATGTGACGATGGATGTGGAATTGTTTGGGAAATATC
The DNA here is from genome assembly GCF_032444005.1 of Ranitomeya imitator. NCBI lineage: Eukaryota > Metazoa > Chordata > Amphibia > Anura > Dendrobatidae > Ranitomeya > Ranitomeya imitator. The sequence goes on along the minus strand of NC_091289.1, from coordinate 19,934,942 downwards.
AGGATCCGACCTTGCGGTGAGAAGTCTGACACTGTGTTAGCAAAACTGTTAAGGATCTCGGAGGTTTTTCTAAATATACTATGGCAAGAACATCAGCAGGAAGTTAAGAAGAGGTGTACTGACTTCCTGCCAAAACCATCTGTGCAGAGATGATCTTATTTGCGTCTCATGTTAAAGGGACTCTGACCGGTCTGTTCAAACCAAGCACAGGCGCTCAGTGCAACTTGGCGTGGCCAAACATTTAAGTACAGGAGTTTGGTGCGCCGTGGCGTGGCCAAAAGTGTAAGTATAGGCGCTCGGTGCGCCATGGAGTGGCCAAAAGTGTAAGTATAGGCGCTCGGTGCACCATGGCGTGGCCAAAAGTGTAAGTATAGGCGCTCGGTGCACCATGGCGTGGCCAAAAGTGTAATTATAGGCGCTCGGTGCACCATGGCGTGGCCAAAAGTGTAAGTTTAGGCGCTCGGTGCACCATGTCATGGCCAAAAGTGTAAGTATAGGTGCTCGGTGCACCATGGCATGGCCAAAAGTGTAAGTATAGGCGCTCGGTGCACCATAGCATGGCCAAAAGTGTAAGTATAGGTGCTCGGTGCACCATAGCATGGCTAAAAGTGTAAGTATAGGTGCTCGGTGCACCATGGCATGGCCAAAAGTGTAAGTATAGGCGCTCATTACAGCATGGCGTGGCCAAAAGTGTAAATATAGACGCTCGTTGCACCATGGCATTGCCAAAATTGTAAGTATAGGCGCTCGATGCACCATGGCGTGGCCAAAACTGTGAGTACAGCTGCTTGATACACCATCGTGTGGCCAAAAGTGTAGGTGCATGCACTTGTTGCACCATGGCATGTTGAAATATTTAAGTACAGGAGTTAGGGGCACCATGGCATTGACAAATGTGTAAGTACAGGAGCTTGGGGCGCCATGCCATGGCCAAATCTTTAAATACAGGAGCTTGGGGCACCATGGCATATCTAAAAGTATAAGTACAGACTCTCTTTGCACCGTGGTGTGGCCAAAACTGTAATTACAGCTGCTCGGTGCACCATGGTGTGGCCAAAAGTGTAAGTACAGGCACTCATTGCACCATGTTGTGGCCAAAAGTGTAAGTACAGGCACTCATTGCACCATGGTGTGGCCAAAAGTGTAAGTACAGGCACTCATTGCACCATGGTGTGGCCAAAACTGTAAGTACAGGCACTCATTGCACCATGGTGTGGCCAAAAGTGTAAGTACAGGCACTCATTGCACCATGGTGTGGCCAAAAGTGTAGGTGCATGCACTTGTTGCTCCAATGCACGTTGAAACCTTTAAGTACAGGGGTTTGGGTCACCATGGCATGGCCAAATGTGTAAGTACAGGTGCTTGGTGCACCATAGCATAGCCAAACCTTTAAGTACAGGACCTTGGGGCGCCATGGCATATCCAAAAGTGTAAGTACAGACGCTCATTGCACCATGGCATGGCCAAAAGTTTAAGTACAGTCACTCGGGACTCCATGGTGTGGCCAAACATTTAAGTGCGCCTTCTGACCTGCTTGTTTCCTCTCCCTTCTTCCCCTTTTCAGGTTCCAGCCCTGGTGTACTCCTGCAGCCCTTTGATGGTTTACTCCTACAAGGTTGTGACCAATCTCCCCAGTGTGCAAGGATCTGCAGTGGAGCTCCACATGGAGGTGGCTGCAGATCCCTGCAGGGTCAGGAGGGTTAGAAGTGAGAAGTGGCGCCTCCCTATCACAGGATTGGAGGGGTCTCAGAGCGCCAATTTGGTTTCACTATACAATGTTAAAGGGTTCACTGGCAAGTAAAAAATATTTTTACAAAATGAACCTCCAGATTCCCTGATGGTGTCTTCTTCCTAGTGCAGTGATGATATCCAAACACAGAGACCGCTGCAGCCAATTACTGCTTGATAATCTTTTGTCCTGTTTCTGCTGACAGGGCAGAGTGGGGAGGCTCCTGCTGCAGCCAGTTGATGTACAGGCAGACAGGGCAGAGTGGGGAGGCTCCTGCTGCAGCCAGTTGACATACAGGCAGACAGGGCAGAGGGAGGAGGCGCATGCTGCAGCCAGTTGACGTACAGGCAGACAGAGCAGAGGGAGGAGTCTCCTGCTGCAGCCAGTTAATTTACTGGCAGACAGGGGAGAGGGGGGAGGCTCCTGCTGCAGCCAGTTGAACTACAAGCAGGCAGAGCAGAGGGGGAAGGCTCCTGCTGCAGCTAGTTAATGTACAGACAGACAGGGGAGAGGGGGGAGGCTCCTGCTGCAGCCAGTTAACGTACAAGCAGACAGAGCTGAAGGGAGAGGCTCCTGCTGCAGCCAGTTAATGTTCAGGCAGACAGGGGAGAGGGGGGAGTCTCCTGCTGCAGCCAGTTGTAGTTCAGGCAGACAGGGCAGAGGGGGGAGGCTCCTGCTGCAGTCAGTTGACATACAGGCATACAGGGCAGAGGGGGGAGGATCCTGCTGCAGCCAGTTGGCAGACAGGGGAGAAGGGGGAGGCGTCTGCTGCAGCCAGTTGACATACAGGCAGACAGGGGAGAGGAAGAGGCTCCTGCTGCAGCCTGTTGATGTACAAGCAGACACAGCAGAGGGGAGAGGCTCCTGCTGCAGCCAGTTAACGTTCAGGCCGACAAGGGAGAGGGGGGAGGTATCTGCTGCAGCCAGTTGACGTTCAGGCAGACAGGGCATAGGGGGGAGGCATCTGCTGCAGCCAGTTAACGTACAAGCAGACAGAGCAGAGGGGGAGGCATCTGCTGCAGCCAGTTAACGTACAAGCAGACAGAGCAGAAGGGGGAGTCTCCTGCTGCAGCCAGTTAATGTACAGGCAGACAGGGGAGAGGCTCCTGCTGCAGCCTGTTGACATACAAGCAGACAGAGCAGAGGGGGAGGCTCCTACTGCAGGCATTTAACGTACAGGCAGACAGAGCAGAGGGGGGAGGCTCCTGCTGCAGCCAGTTGACATACAGGCAGGCACAGAATAGTGAGGAGTAAAAGAGGGAACAAGGCTTAGCTACTGAGACACACAAAGAACATTTCTGCATATTATTTCTCAGTTTAAATTGTAGTTTCAGAAAAAAAGAATCAAAGAAAAAGTGGAAATTAAGAGGGGGAATGCCGGGATTTTTTTGTGCATTTGTTTCTATGTTTAGTGTTTTCTTCAAATGTTATTTTCTTTGGACATTAAAATAATCTTGTAAAAATAAGCTTATTGCATATTGTCCTGCAGATAGGACCCCAGAAATCAGCTACATTAATTTTCCTGCAGTGCCACCACTGGGGAAATGAGGTATTACATAATGCATGAACAGGTCTGGTCCTACAGATAGAGACCCTCTTTGTAACTAATTAACGGAGGGATTATAATATTTTTTTGTAGCAGGGTCTGAGTCAGTATATCTTTTATAATGACTATGTTGCATGTATTGCATTTCTTCGTTTTCACCCTTTCTTGGCCAAAACTGTTGCCGATGGTTCAGTCTGTGAATGGTTTGGATGTGTAGAGTCCGGTGCAGACCCCCGTCCCCCCATGCTTTGTGCACAGCGATAATGTTCCCAACTAATTAGGAGTCTATCTCTTTGGCTTTTTTCACAGCAGCTCAGCAGAGCATCCAGGAGCGTCCAAGCCTCCACTAAGCTCCTCCAATATGACATCACGGATTTTGCTACGCCAGCAGCTCATGCGTGAGCAGATGCAGGAGCAGGAACGTCGTGAACAGCAACACAAGCAGCAGGCAGCTCAGTTCATGCAGCAGCGAGTAGCAGCCAGCCACACATCGGCCATCAACGTCAGCGTGTCCTCCAGCCTGCCAGCCGCTGCCCAGGTACCAATGGAAGTTCTCAAGGTACGTGTCTTCCTTTCTCACTTTTCTCCCGAAAATCTAATTAACCTCCCACACCTTAGATATTATTTACCTATCAACCGCGATCTTGCGCTCAGTGACTAAAGGATGGACTCTCAAATAATTAATTGGCAAGTCAGCTTTGCTACATCGGTCCATTGTTTCTTAAAGCTTTTGGGAAGTTTTCACGTTACTTTTAATGTTCTTTGCAAATCGTCTGCACATCGTTTTTATAATCTATATGTAGCAGTGCTGAATTGGTTAATTGCATCATTGTTGCAGCGCCGGATTGATCAGATGTTGCAGAGCTGATAGGATTGGCAAAACTGAACTTATCCTATGCAGCAGGGCTGAGTTTGTTCGACAGAGGTTGTCGTTGATGGAGCAGTGTTGAGTTTATCGGATGTCATTGGGTTGAGTTTATCAGATGTCATTGGGTTGAGTTTATTGGATGTTGTTGAGTTTATTGGATGTCGTTGGGTTGAGTTTATCGGATGTTGTTGAGTTTATCAGATGTCGTTGGGTTGAGTTTATCGGATGTCATTGGGTTGAGTTTATCAGATGTCGTTGGGTTGAGTTTATCGGATGTCATTGGGTTGAGTTTATCAGATGTCGTTGGGTTGAGTTTATCGGATGTCGTTGGGTTTATTGGATGTCGTTGGGTTGAGTTTATCGGATGTTGTTGAGTTTATTGGATGTTGCTGGGTTGAGTTTATCGGATGTCGTTGGGTTGAGTTTATCGGATGTCGCTGGGTTGAGTTTATCAGCTGTCGTTGAGTTGAGTTTATCGGATGTCAATGGGTTGAGTTTATCGGATGTCGTTGCGTTGAGATTATGGAATGTCATTGGGTTGAGTTTATCGGATGTCATTGGGTTGAGTTTATTGGATGTCATTGGGTTGAGTTTATCAGATGTCGTTGGGTTGAGTTTATCGGATGTCGTTGGGTTTATTGGATGTCGATGGGTTGAGCTTATCGGATGTCGATGGGTTGAGTTTATCGCATGTCGTTGCGCTGAGGTTATGGAATGTCATTGGGTTGAGTTTATCAGCTGTCGTTGAGTTGAGTTTATCGGATGTCGATGGGTTGAGTTTACCGGATGTCGGTGGGTTGAGTTTATCGCATGTCGTTGCGCTGAGGTTATGGAATGTCATTGGGTTGAGTTTATCGGATGTCGTCCGGTTGAGTTTATCGGATGTCGTTGTGCTGAGGTTATGGAATGTCATTGGGTTGAGTTTATCGGATGTCGTTGGGTTGAGTTTATCGAATGTCGTTGGGTTGAGTATTGGATGTCATTGGGTTGAGTTTATCAGATGTCGTTGGGTTGAGTTTATCAGATGTCGTTGGGTTGAGTTTATCGGATTTCGTTGGGTTGAGTTTATGAGATGTAGCAGAGAAGAGTTTGTCATGTAATCCAGCTTAAGGTGATATCACAAGGTGTTACGTGTGGTTTAGTGCTGGATACGTGTTGTCAGAGGCTACTGATGTCAGCGGGATCCATACCGTGTGAGGGCTGATGCATGGCAGGTAGGTTGGGTTTAACCCATCCAATACTGCTTAATCTGACTATAGGTAGCCGCAGAGGAGGTTTGAGAACCAATAGTATCAATCCAAGCCATGGGCTGCTCTTACATAGTACTGCCCCGAAAAGTGAAATGACGAGTTCGGCCCTGCTACATCTGTAACTTGCGTTTATTCCTGCCTCTTATATCATCAGCGTCTGTGCACGAAAATAACGTAACCACCTGCAGGGAGGATAACACTTTTACCACGGGAGTCATCCGAAGTGTAAAACTGATCATTGTGGCCCCTGTCTTGTTAAAAAGCCGCGATTTAGAGGATTAGTAATGTCGGTGGGAGTGATTTACCTCACATGGCTGAAATCAGTGAAGTGAGGGACCGTTCAGGGCACGTTTATGGAGTAGGTGGCATTCTAGTCTGATAAGAACCACAAATCCCAGCGGACACTGTCAAACACATTTGGTTTTTTGAATAGCAGTACGGCTCTATGCACACCCGGCCACAGTCTACACCGGAGGAATGTCTGATAGAAGAATTACAGCCACATACACAGCGTAGTCTTATCAGTACGGATGCATTTTAGTGCTGTGACAACCCGTTTAAATGGTCGCTGTCATTTCAACCAACTCTGCGTAAATCAATAGTATAAGTTAAAATACGAAAATTTGTAATATACCTTATCAGAGAAATTAGGTTATTTCTCCACTTATGAGCCACTTTTCCTCACCCTGCCTCCTGAACTCATCATATACTGACAAGATCGACTGTCAACTCACTGAGTGATCAGGTTACAGCTGCCTAAGTGTTTCCCTCGCTCAAAGCTGAATTCACATAATACAGGATGTAACTCAGGATCAGTAATGTAATGTATGTACACAGTGACTGCACCAGCAGAATAGTGAGTGCAGCTCTGGGGTATAATACAGGATGTAACTCAGGATCAGCAATGTAATGTATGTACACAGTGACTGCACCAGCAGAATAGTGAGTGCAGCTCTGGAGTATAATACAGGATATAACTCAGGATCAGTAATGTAATGTATGTACACAGTGACTGCACCAGCAGAATAGTGAGTGCAGCTCTGGGGTATAATACAGGATGTAACTCAGGATCAGTAATGTAATGTATGTACACAGTGACTGCACCAGCAGAATAGTGAGTGCAGCTCTGGGGTATAATACAGGATGTAACTCAGGATCAGTAATGTAATGTATGTACGCAGTGACTGCACCAGCAGAATAGTGAGTGCAGCTCTGGAGTATTATACAGGAGGTAACTCAGGATCAGTAATGTATGTACACAGTGACTGCACCAGCAGAATAGTGAGTGCAGCTCTGGAGTATAATACAGGATATAACTCAGGATCAGTAATGTAATGTATGTACACAGTGACTGCACCAGCAGAATAGTGAGTGCAGCTCTGGGGTATAATACAGGATGTAACTCAGGATCAGTAACGTAATGTATGTACACAGTGACTGCACCAGCAGAATAGTGAGAACAGCTCTGGAGTATAATACAGGATGTAACTCAGGATCAGTAACGTAATGTATGTACACAGTGACTGCACCAGCAGAATAGTGAGTGCAGCTCTGGAGTATAATACAGGAGGTAACTCAGGATCAGTAATGTAATGTACAGTGGGGCAAAAAAGTATTTAGTCAGTCAGCAATAGTGCAAGTTCCACCACTTAAAAAGATGAGAGGCGTCTGTAATTTACATCATAGGTAGACCTCAACTATGGGAGACAAACTGAGAAAAAAAATCCAGAAAATCACATTGTCTGTTTTTTTAACATTTTATTTGCATATTATGGTGGAAAATAAGTATTTGGTCAGAAACAAACAATCAAGATTTCTGGCTCTCACAGACCTGTAACTTCTTCTTTAAGAGTCTCCTCTTTCCTCCACTCATTACCTGTAGTAATGGCACCTGTTTAAACTTGTTATCAGTATAAAAAGACACCTGTGCACACCCTCAAACAGTCTGACTCCAAACTCCACTATGGTGAAGACCAAAGAGCTGTCAAAGGACACCAGAAACAAAATTGTAGCCCTGCACCAGGCTGGGAAGACTGAATCTGCAATAGCCAACCAGCTTGGAGTGAAGAAATCAACAGTGGGAGCAATAATTAGAAAATGGAAGACATACAAGACCACTGATAATCTCCCTCGATCTGGAGCTCCACGCAAAATCCCACCCCGTGGGGTCAGAATGATCACAAGAACGGTGAGCAAAAATCCCAGAACCACGCGGGGGGACCTAGTGAATGAACTGCAGAGAGCTGGGACCAATGTAACAAGGCCTACCATAAGTAACACACTACGCCACCATGGACTCAGATCCTGCAGTGCCAGACGTGTCCCACTGCTTAAGCCAGTACATGTCCGGGTCCGTCTGAAGTTTGCTAGAGAGCATTTGGATGATCCAGAGGAGTTTTGGGAGAATGTCCTATGGTCTGATGAAACCAAACTGAAACTGTTTGGTAGAAACACAACTTGTCGTGTTTGGAGGAAAAAGAATACTGAGTTGCATCCATCAAACACCATACCTACTGTAAAGCATGGTGGTGGAAACATCATGCTTTGGGGCTGTTTCTCTGCAAAGGGGCCAGGACGACTGATCCGGGTACATGAAAGAATGAATGGGGCCATGTATCATGAGATTTTGAGTGCAAACCTCCTTCCATCAGCAAGGGCATTGAAGATGAAACATGGCTGGGTCTTTCAACATGACAATGATCCAAAGCACACCGCCAGGGCAACGAAGGAGTGGCTTCGTAAGAAGCATTTGAAGGTCCTGGAGTGGCCTAGCCAGTCTCCAGATCTCAGCCCTATAGAAAACCTTTGGAGGGAGTTGAAAGTCTGTGTTGCCAAGCAAAAAGCCAAAAACATCACTGCTCTAGAGGAGATCTGCATGGAGGAATGGGCCAACATACCAACAACAGTGTGTAGCAACCTTGTGAAGACTTACAGAAAACGTTTGACCTCTGTCATTGCCAAAAAAGGATATATTACAAAGTATTGAGATGAAATTTTGTTTCTGACCAAATACTTATTTTCCACCATAATATGCAAATAAAATGTTAAAAAAACAGACAATGTGATTTTCTGGATTTTTTTTTCTCAGTTTGTCTGCCATAGTTGAGGTCTACCTATGATGTAAATTACAGACGCCTCTCATCTTTTTAAGTGGTGGAACTTGCACTATTGCTGACTGACTAAATACTTTTTTGCCCCACTGTATGTACACAGTGACTGCACCAGCAGAATAGTGAGTGCAGCTCTGGAGTATTATACAGGATATAACTCAGGATCAGTAATGTAATGTATGTACACAGTGACTGCACTAGCAGAATAGTGAGTGCAGCTCTGGAGTATAATACAGGATGTAACTCAGGATCAGTAATGTAATGTATGTACACAGTGACTGCACCAGCAGAATAGTGACTGCAGCTCTGGGGTATAATGCAGGATGTAACTCAGGAGTATAATACAGAAAATTAACCATAATCAGTACAGGATTAGTAGTGGAAAACATTTACAAAGTTACTTTTAATGCAGATTTTATCAGTATATTTTCTCTACAAGAATATAATAGATGCATATACCCGTACAGATCCTATGCTCTAGATTTCCCTACTATTTTTCATTTCCGTACAATTGAGAGTTTTCAGACTATCAGTTACATCACAGGCTTCACCTGCATGATCGCTCGCTCCTTACAGTCTCTGAGGATAGTTTTACTGTGAAGTGTGATTTATATCATCCCGGTCTTCAGACTATGAGGCTCAGGTATAGACAATTTATCCTACATGTCCCAAGGAAACCAATTTTTGTGCTTTGTTTTTTTCTTTCCATCTCTACAAAACTTAAACCTAAAGTTTGTTTTGTTTACTTAAATTTGCTCTATTGTTCCCTGTTATCTGCCAGACTAACTGTATTGGGATGAGGGACACAGGGATTTCAGAATGCTCCTTGTCCCTTTGATCACTCCCTGATATATAGTGTACGTCTGACTATTATTTTTTCCAGAAAGTTCTAGAAGGTTTGGACTTTAACTCCTCGTAGCCTGTTTGTAGTTTTTTTTTTTTTTCAGATCATCATTGCGATTCCTTCTTTTTTTGTTTGTAACTCAAATGAGTTGCTGGCTACAGAAGCTTTCATTCCTTGTTAGATGAGAATCGGCAGGAGCTTGTTAGTATCTGGGCACCACGGGGACATCTAGCTTCCTAATTACTGGAAAATTCTCCATGCTTAAGAATAGATTTAATTTCACACATTGAGATTTAGACCAAAGAAAGTAAAAAAGGCAAACACAATGCATCTTTATCGGGGAGAAACGAGATTAGGCTCCCTCTTCGGAGACAATAAAGACGGATTATTACTGGCGGAAGTAAATAAAAACACTTGTGTTGCGGAGAAATGGCTGATTGTTCCTATACTTTACATTGAGAATCGGTGGGGTAATTTATTATTTCAGTTGCAACCATTCCGTAATCACTATTTAAAAAAAAAAAAAATAGATGAATTATTAATATTGCTCCAGTTTTGTTACCTGGACACTTTTTGAAAAACTCAAATCCATAATGTTATGGATCAACAGGTGAGGTGGATTCTCTAAGCTGCAGGTCGGCTGAGCAGCACGGGGCGGAAGCGTTGGTGCAGCGACTTAGATATGAATAGCTGTTAGTTACCGGTCCCGGCTCCAGCGCTAGGCTTTGATTCCTTTTCCTAAAACTAGCTTGATTTGTGTTAATCCACGTTGGGTTATCGTTGTAATCCAGCAAACAACTCTGACATCGTCAACCAAGACCTTTTAAGGTTGGCTTAGGTGTTGTTCCCTACCTGGGTGTTCAGTGTGACGCCAGTCGCTACTCACGGATAAGCCATGAGGCTGGGTAGTCAAGAGGTTCGAGGTCAAAAACCAAGTGAATGCGTCTTAGACAAAGGGGTGAGACAAAGGCATAGTCAAGAAACCGTCCGAGGTCAGAATTCCAAGAAGATAGCGGATCACGACAAAAGGGCTAGGCAAAGGGATGGTCAAGACAAATCCAAGGTCAAGCAGCAAAGATTAGAATGCAAGACAAATTACTCAGAGCACACACACACCTTGTAAGTAGGGTTGAGCGACTTTTACTTTTGTAGGGTCGAGTCGGGTTTCGCAAAACCCGACTATCTCAAAAGTCGAGTCGAGTGAAATCAGCCGATTATCGCGAAAAGTCGGGGATTGACCGAAACACGAAACCCAATGCAAAGTCAATGGGAAATCTCTCTCTCTCTCTCTCCGTCCCTGAACAGAAAAGCTGGTGTTACACATTGCATATCGCTACAGCGCACAAGATGACGATAGGCGTGCACGCCCCTAAGACCTATGTCATCACTCTGCCCACGCTCCTTCATTGGCTGAAAAAATGGCGCCAAACGCGTCATACGAAACGCGACTTTGGCACGAAGATCGCCGACCAGCATGGCCGATCCCAAAAGTCGGCGACTTTTGAATTTGTTCGATCCGTTTCGCTCAAGCCTACTCGTAAGCAAAGCTATAATTGGCACAATCTAAGACACAGAGCTGGTTAAATAGCCAGGTAATTACTCTGGACAGGAGACACATGGATGAAGCCCCGACACACCATGGTCCTGATTGGACATGCATACTGTCACTCCAGACACTGACAGTGCAGGACACCTCAGCATCCAATTGGACGACTGAGCTATCACTCACCATACTCAGCACTCTCCATTATTACATTGAACAGAAGAACTGTCATTCACTGCATCCAGACACTCTGCTTGGAGGAGTCATGACATTCATGAAGTAGAGCATCCTGCTATCACCTACTTTTCCAGGAGTTTGACTCATCTTCCACTTGACTTTACTCCTTCCAGGTCTCTAATTATTTTTCCAGGTACTCCTGACTGCTATCCAACAACCAGCTCCTATTTCCAAGCTGATTCTTCTGCTGTTGCACTCTCATCTCTGCTGTGTCATGTTTCATGTTTACAAACTTGTCTTCCCTGCTATCAAAGTACGTGATAATTTATCTGTTTCTGCTATCCTTGTACTCTTGCACACTTACAAGGAAACTCTTTCTGTGTGTAATCATGCATCAGTTTCAAGATATCAGATAGCATATACAACTCTGCCATCCCTGTGTTTATGCTAACTTCTGGTAGCGAGATACTAGCTTGCCCAGAGTAGTCGGTAGGGGGCTGCCATCAGGAAGCTTAATGTGGCGGTCCGAAATGTCTCCCCTAGCGGCTGCATTTTGCCTCCCTGGGGACTGGGAGTCGGACTTTCTCTGAGTCGGCTGTCAAGCTGACAGTCGGTTCACAGAAGGTGCAACGCACCGGCTTCCATGAACATTTGTTCTCGCGTCTTTCACTGCCGGGTCAGAGTGATGTCAGCAGCGTAATCAGGTCATGTGATCATGCTACTAACATCACTCTCTGGCACTGGAGAGGCGCGCATTGGTGGTAAGTTCTTTAGAACAGTGGAGCTGAAGACACTGAAAATTCAGTATAATGGGGAGATTTAGCATTGGGGAGATTTAGTGTGTGGGAGAGATTTAGTGTGGGGGAAGGGATGGGAGAGACTTAGTGTAGGGGATGGGTGTGGAAGATTTGAGGACAGAAGTTTGGGAAGCAAGGAAGGGACAAGTGCAGACACATTATGGGGAGCGGGAAAAATTTGAAGACACTGTATGAGGAGCAAAGGGGGAATGAGGAAACCGTACAGGGGGATGGGTGCAGACACAATATGGTTAGTGGGGGGATGGGTGCAGACACAGTATGGTGAGCGGGGAGATGGGAGCAGACTAGTGATGAGTGAATATACTCGTTACTCGAGATTTCCAGAGCAGGCTCGGGTGTCCTCTGAGTATTTTTTTAGTGCTCGGAGAATCATTTTTTTTTCTCCGCAGCTGGATGATTTACAGCTACTAGCCTGCTTGATTACATGTGGGGATTCCCTAGCAACCAGGCAACCCCCACATGTACTTAGCCTGGCTAATAGCTGTAAATCATTCAGCTGAGGCGATGAAAACTAAATCTCCAAGCACTAGAAAATACTCGGAGGACACCCGAGCATGCTCGGGAAATCTCGAGTAACGAGTATATTCGCTCATCACTAATGCAGACACAGTATGGTGAGTGGGGGGATGGGTGCAGACACAGTATGGTGAGTGGGGGGGATGGTGCAGACACAGTATGATGAGTGGGGGTTGTGTGAAGACACAGTATGAGGAGCAAGGGGGGAATATATGCGGTGGTCGGTGCAGACACCGTATGATGAGTAGGAAATAGGTGCAGACACAGAATGTAGAGGATGTGTGAGAACACAGTATGGGGAGTGAAGGGTGGAATTTATGTGGACACAATATGGCGAGCGAGTGGAGGTTTGAGTGCAAACACAGTGCGGCGAGTGGGGGGATGGGTGCAGAAACAGTATGAGTAGCGAGGGGATAAATGTACGCAGACAGTATGGATACCAGAAAACCTCTGAGCTTGCTTATACATTTCTGCTATTCCTGTATGTAACCACATTCCCACAGCAAGATGCCAACTGATTATACATCTTTGCTGTTATTATGACTTCCCTTTTTGAAAAAGCTGTAACGCGAAACGTGCGTCAAAGGGAGCAGTAGGGAGACGCATGGTCACTGCCTTTGATAATGGGTAAGCATGATTAAGCCCTTAGGGGAATCTTATTATGTATGATGCACTGATATAATCTTTAAATGCAGATTTGCTATTTACTATGATTGATCCTTTTGGTGCAACATTCTTGATCTAGCCCACCCTTGGGAATATGTGACCTAGTCTCCCTTACTGTACCAGCATGTCTCCTTGATTTCCTTCTTGTATGTATATTTGATACTGTTTGTCGTACTATTATTAATAATAATACAATTTTCTACTTTTTACTCTATGGTGGTTTTTTTTGTACTCTATCCTGTTGTGTATATTCATCTCTTTGCTGTTATTGTACAATCCGTACGTCTAGCTCAGCTGCATCTAGTGCTTCCAGTCTTGCTTGCCCATCTATACTGGTCATCACTGATCCAGCAGAACCAAGCATGGAACAGGCATCTTTGAACAGCAGTGCTGATGCCAAGGTGATCCACAGCAATCATCTTTGATTTCAAGAAGAACTTAGTAGCAAGTATTCAGTGTCCCTGTAGCGCCCCTAGAGGAGAAATTAGGCATTACACATTGAATTCAATGGACTATCTGTGTAATACCTAGATGTGTTGGGTCCTCCAGAAGGGTAGACGCTATCTGTGGCTAATTAATTAGAAACATATATATGGGACCCCCCCCCCCAAATCCTTCTTGTCTTAGAAGATGCCACTTCTATAAAAGACACTGGTTTTATACTGAGGCTTAAGATCATCAGCTTCCGCCTCTGCTAGATCAGAGTCCACCGTGGTCAGGTGGGCCATTACGACCCTATATCAACCGTCGTCACCCACTCCACCATTCTGTCCATTAGCGTTGGTCAACTTATTACCGTAATTTTAATTTCCTTCCTCCGAGTTTTTATCTCTTAACGTCTATCCAACATTTTTTATTACAGCAGGGGACGTAGAAGGCGTAGAATAGTCCATTGTCCGATCTAGTAACACCAAGGTATCTCATCGAGGAGGCAGGGGACATGTAGGAAGACAATGACTAAGGAAGAAACCTAATGATTGCACGATCATAATTACATGCGGATTAATCATTTTCACAGCCCCGGTGGCTACTGCTCCCTGCGCTGACGGTGATTGGTTCTTCTATGCTTAAAATACGTCTTTCTGATCACACTGAATACTTTGAGTGTTATCTCTTATTTCTGGGAGTACAGGGACATATATATATATATATCTGTCAAAGACTATATTATAGGAACCAAAGGTGAAATATTACTATAATTATAACCCCCAGGCATCAAAATAACAAGTCCGACCTGTGGAAATTGCATCAGTCCTTCGTAATTAACTTTGTGTAAAACTGGATCTTTATACATTAGGCAAAAAGTTCTAAACTTCTCATTTCTGCCAATTAGTAAGACATTCCACTTACAATGTAAAGAGTATGTATGTCTATGTTTGTTTCTTTTTGCAATTGGTTAAAACCATTTCAGAGATACTTTGCAACTTTTGTCTTGAAAACAAAATCTCCCACCGTTTTGTGTATGCAGCTCCTAGGCAGATCTATAGGTTTTCATAGTTACAGACTACAATTAAACCATGGGTGTAGTCTGATGCTTCATCAGGTACTACACTATTCCTTCTTTTTATTTAGTTTTTTTAGTGGTGTTATGATAGGTTTCTCTTTAAATCTAAGACATGACTTTATACTGTAGATGTCTATGGCTACTAGATTTAGCTAATTAGCTAGGAAAAAAACCTGCAATGGACAAAACGCGCAATAGGATATTATCTGGGCAGATGTTTTAGAAAAGAATGTTCACTGGCGTGCTCACCTGATCAAGTTGTGTGCACACAACCACTGGAAAAGATTTAGGCTGCCGCAGACCCACGATGAAGAAATCACGTCACTGGAAGCAAATGGGTTAAACTGCACGGCTGTCGAAGGATGGCGGAAAGACGGGAATCAATTTCTGTGGTTTATTGGTCAACGCGCTTCGAAGGTTCAAACTTCTTCATCAGGACAAAACAACGGTAATCATGACGGAAGGACGGGAATCAATTGCTGCGGTTTATTGGTCAACGCGTTTCAGACTTCTTCATCAGGACAAAACCACGGTAATCATTAAAGATTACCTTGGATTTGTCCTGATGAAGAGGTTTGAAACTTCGAAACGCGTTGACCAATAAACCGCAGCGATTGATTCCCGTCCTTCATCCTTCAGTGTAACCCATTTGATTCCAGTGCCATTAGGTTTTGCTTATTGATTTCTACAGTGTTTATTGAGCACTTTCCTATATCTAATTTTTGGCAAAGATCGGTAAGTGCCGGTAATTTTTGGGATTCAATTTACATGACAGCCAGGTGGCCCACCATTTGTCAGATTCTTTTGAGGGCTGTGTAGGGGTTAATGCAATACATTACACTCACCCGTCCTAGATTCTTGCCTGCCGTTATGCCGCCTCCGCCCTAGCCTCCCAAGCTTCTGTGCCGTTCTTCAGTTATTCCGGCGTTGAGGCCAGTGATTCATCTCACATGGCCACATTGGCGATAACGTGTCTCATTGATGTTAGTGACATATCTCACCCCCAATGTGACCGTGTAAGGCCAATCGCTCAGAAAGTAGTGCCGACACAACTGAAGACCACCGTTCAAAATCGGGGAGATACTTAAGGACAAGTGAGTATAATGTGTGTTATTATTTTTCAAATCCTTCCTCTCCATTTATTATAGTTAAACATCTGGAGAGACTTCAAAGCGTAATTTCATGGCACTTTTATTTTGGACTATTTGGACTGAGTTGAACCTCCTTCCTGAATCAAGCGAATCTGCCCAATACTAATTTTCAGAGATTTTGTCATCTTTACTTAGTGTCAATTATCTTGGTGGCCATTACTGCTTCCATAGAAGTTCCACAAGTCCTAAACGGAAATCTATTTAACTTTATCTTTTTGCATCCGATATTCTGATCGCACTCGGCCATTCAAGTTAATGAGTCCATGGAAAAAATTGGACTTCACTTGGATCCGATTATCACTCACTGACAGAATGGAGAAGATGGAGACTTTTTTTTTTTCCATCTTCTCATCCGAAGAAATCGGATCACACTGTGATCACTCTCTGATCAAACACTGACCAGAGTTTGATCAGAGTGAGATTTGCATAATCGGACCAGTGTTCTCGGATGAGAGAATAAATGCTGGTGTCACCTTCGTCATACTCTGACCCATAACTCTCATCCTAAACCCAACTCCTTAACGTTTACTCCAGTAAGGAAGAGCACGTTAACTAAGCAGATTGAAAAGGTACGAAAGTACCACCCATTTGCCCTTTAGAAGTCTTGTAAACTTGGAGGAAGATCCTTTTGTAAAATGATGGCCAAAAATTTTTCCAGAAACAGATATGGTCTCCAAATGAAATATTAATGGAGTTGTCCACTGCTACGACAACCCGTTCTTGAACGAAATGTTTGACCCCGATAAAATAAAAAAAAACTATACTCACCTCCCATGCCGGTGCCATTCCAGTGGTGTCAGCACTCGCGGTCCTGGAGCTTCGGTGTGGTGGAATGACACATGGTGCCGGTGCCCACTAAATGCTGACGTCACTGTCCCGGTCTTCATACAGACTGGACATGATGAAGAAGTCTGGGCTGCAGCTGATCTCTGGCTTCCTCTGCATGTTCAGTCTGTATGAAGGGGGGACAGTGACGCCAGTGCTGATTGGGTGCCGGGAACCACGTGTCATTCCACCGCACAAGAGCTTTGAGACCATGAGTGCTGACACCACTTGAACGGCGCCAGCACGGGAGGTGAGTTTAGTTTTTTTTTTATTTTATCTGGGCCAAATATTTAGTTCAAGAAGGGGTTGTCCTAGTAGTGGACCACCCCTATAAACGTGAAGGAAACTGTAACTTTTACCTTTGAGATGGTCTGCTTTGTCCTATTCTTTTTATTAGATTGGTCCCCTCTGCCAATATGCTGATCACTGAATATCCCAATGATGAGATCAGTCAGGTATAATCTCTTGGAGAATCTGGCAGAATTTTTTTTTTCTACAGCACTTCTACAGGTGAAATGAGGTATTACACATTTCTCATTAAAAACAATAGCTGTCCGTGTCATGCATGGATATGCTGGGTCCTCCAGAGTATAAATCGCCATTTGTAACTAGCTTAGTCTCAAACATGATAATTCTGCCTTGGAATTATTTTTTTTTTCTAACTTTGACAGCCACTTTAGTTCGACTTTCAAAGTTTTCTTTCTATAACTTGTTCTGTGACTTTGCTCGAGTTTAAAGTAAAGTTAGAGACTATACAGGTTTTTTTTTTATTCTCGTTTCTTTTGTTCTTTGATTTATTGCCGTTCCATCTCGTACACCTCTAGATTTTGCTCTCTCATAAATCAGTGTTTGCTTTGTTAAGAATTTTCTCCAGGTTGGTCTCTTAGTGCAAGAAAACAAAGTGTTCTGAAAACAGGTGCATGAGCTGCTGCACCACGAATCTGCCGAACGTCTGCAGCCATTCATATTGGAGGCTGGCAGCAAGCGGTCGAGGTCATTGCTGCGGCGGATAAGGTCTACTGTGGGTATAGCAAATATCATATCTTTTCTATTATGTTATTTTTGGATTGTTCTACTGGACAATAGCCTTCAACATGGTCTAACTTATGGTCAGCCATAATTGGGACTAGAAGTTTGATTGTCTATCTTTAGAAGAGGCCATAAGTTTGTAACTAGATGAAAGGGCTACAGGGTTTTATGGGCCATGTCAATCAGTATCAGGCATGGTCACGTCTTTGAGTATCAGGCGTGATCACACCCATGGATACCAGGCATGCTCACACTGATAAGTATCAGACATGGCCATGCAAGTGAGTATCAGGCATGGTGATGCCCGTGGGTGTCAGGCATTGCCACACCAATGAGTATCAGGCATGGTCATGCCTATGAGTTACACGCATGGCCACACTCATGAGTATCAGGCATGACCACACTCATGAGTATCAGGCATGGTTACACCTGTGATTATCAGGCATGGTCACTTCTATGGGTATTAAGCATGGCCACACGCATGGGTGTCAGGCATGGCCACACTGATGAGTATCAGGCATGACCACACTCATAAGTATCAGGCATAGTCACGCCTGTGAGTATCAGGCATGGTCGCTTCTATGGGTATTAGGCATGGCCACACCCATGGGTGTCAGACATGGCCACACCCATGGGTACCAGGCATTGTCTCACTGATGAGTATCAGATATGGCCATGCAAGTGAGTATCAGGCATGGTCATGCCCATGGGTGTCAGGCATGGCCACACCAAAGAGTATGAGGCATGGCCATGCCTGTGAGTTACAGGCATGGCCACACTCATGAGTATCAGGCATGGTCGCTTCTATGGGTATTAGGCATGGTCACACCCATGGGTGTCAGACATGGCCACTCCCATGGGTACCAGTCATGGTAACACTGATGAGTATCAGACATGGCCATGCAAGTGAGTATCAGGCATGGTCATGCCCATGGGTGTCAGGCATTGCCACACCAATGAGTATCAGGCATGGTCATGCCTGTGAGTTACAGGCATGGCCACACTCATGAGTATCAGGCATGGTCACACTTATGAGAATCAGGCATGGTTACACCTGTGATTATCAGGCATGGTCACTTCTATGGGTATTAAGCATGGCCACACCCATGGGTGTCAGACATGGCCACTCCCATGGGTACCAGTCATGGTAACACTGATGAGTATCAGACATGGCCATGCAAGTGAGTATCAGGCATGGTCATGCCCATTGGTGTCAGGCAAGGCTACACCAAAGAGTATGAGGCATGGCCATGCCTGTGAGTTACAGGCATGGCCACACTCATGAGTATCAGGCATGTTCACTCCTATGGGTATTAGGCATAGCCACGCCCATGAGTATCAGGCTTAGTCATGCCTGTGAGTATCAGGCATGGTCACTCCTATGGGTATCAGGCATGGTCACACCCATGAGTATCAGCCATGCTCACCCCTATGGGTATCAGGCATGGCAACGCCCATGAGTATCAGGCTTAGTCATGCCTGTGAGTATCAGGCATGGTCACTCCTATGGGTATCAGGCATGGTCACACCCATGAGTATCAGCCATGCTCACCCCTATGGGTATCAGGCATAGCCACGCCCATGAGTATCAGGCTTAGTCATGCCTGTGAGTATCAGGCATGGTCACTCCTATGGGTATCAGGCATGGTCACACCCATGAGTATCAGCCATGCTCACCCCTATGGGTATCAGGCATGGCAACGCCCATGAGTATCAGGCTTAGTCATGCCTGTGAGTATCAGGCATGGTCACTCCTATGGGTGTCAGGCATGGTCACACCCATGAGTATCAGACATGGTCACACTTATGGGTATCAGGTAGCACATCACCCCTAGTGCTGGACATACTTTTGATGTAGCTTATTTGGCTGATGCTTATCTGTCTCAACTTCTCCAATTTTCAGTGGGGAGAAGGGAGAAAGCCACTACCAAAAGTCTGGATTACTTCCTCTAAAGAAAATTGAAAGGATTAGGATCCAAATTCACAAGTACCCAGTTGTTATCTCCCTGATGGTGAAGGGTTGGGAGATCCCAAACTTATATACAGTAATAGTCTCCCATCACACCAAAATTGGTGGTTTTCTACCTACTTTTATCCAGTTAGTATGGAGGCCCTGAGTGACCTTATCATGAGTAACCTAAGAATCAGATGGCAATTACTAGCAGTACTTGCTATGTCATATCTGCAGCACATGTTCTTTCTGCCAAGCGTTTGACATTTTTCTTTGTGGGATGTACCAAAAACCTATAATAAATCTACAATGTCTAAACATGGCCTTATAGAGTTTGGAACTGACATGGAAATCATATTGTTTAATACGGTCCTGCATTTGTGGAAAAAACAGGCACAACAACCAGTGTCCTAACAAAGTCTGGTGCGATTGCTTTTACCTGTAGAGCAGCAATGGGGGAATGTGATTTAAATGGATCCCCTCCTTCAGACAACCACAAATATCCCAGCAATCAGATGTAATGTATGGAGCAATCGGACATCAAGTATTTAATTTCCCCACAGCGCCTCCACAGGACAACTGAGGCATTATACCTTTCCGATTGAAATCATTTAATTGCCCATGTAATGTACAATGCCACATTGTTAATGCAAATCTGTCACCAGACTGCATGCATTGTTAAATAGATCCTTGGACCTGATGAAGCCTGTGTACTTACATTGAAATGTAAGGACATTGTATAGTCGTTATATTACAATGAGGGTTTTATGAGTCTCCTAAAGCACTTTAGAAAGAATTATAGAGACATTCTTACTTGGATTTGCCAAGTAATTATTGTATATCAACTTCATCCGGTGTAAAAGATCTATAGAATAATTTATACAGTTTCTGTTGTAACATCTGGTGCCAAATTCGCTTTAAAATATAGTGTAAATGGCCACTGGTTGCCAAGGCTAACTGATGAGGGTCATGTTCATCACCCCTGTTATTAACCCTGAATATAAAAAGAGGGTAAGAACATGTTTTTCCCATTCATATGATCCCTTTAATGGTGGTGTTATATGTCATTCCATACAGCATGGATTCCAGCTGTGTACATGACCAGCACCCAACAGTAATTGATGCAGTTGGAATTATCTCCGTTCGCACAAGTGTGACAATGGCATGTAACAGGCTACAACATGGCAGCCATCGGTACTGATTGTGGGGTGTCTATTGTCAGTTGTGCCCCTTATGAACACCATCATCATGTCCGCTATGTGAGATTTCCTATAAATCCCAGCTAATTGCCAGACTTCATAGGAGATTATTATTATTTATTATTATAGCGCCATTTATTCCATGGCACTTTACATGTGAGGAGGGTTATACATAATAAAAACAAGTACAATAATCTTGAACAATACAAGTCATAACTGGTACAGGAGGAGAGAGGACCCTGCCCGCGAGGGCTCACAATCTACAAGGGATGGGTGAGGATACAGTAGGCGAGGGTAGAGCTGGTCATGCAGCGGTTTGGTCGATCGGTGGTTACTGCAGGTTGTAGGCTTGTCGGAAGAGGTTGGTCTTCAGGTTCTTTTTGAAGGTTTCGATGGTAGGCGAGAGTCTGATGTGTTGTGGTAGAGGGTTCCAGAGAAGGGGTGATACGTGAGAGAAATCTTTTATGTGAGTGTGGGAAGAGGAGATAAGAGGGGAGTAGAGAAGGAGATCTTGTGAGGATCGGAGGTTGCGGGTAGGTAAGTACCGGGAGACGAGGTCACAGATGTATGGAGGAGACAGGTTGTGGATGGCTTTGTACGTCATGGTTAGGGTTTTGTACTGGAGTCTCTGGGTAATGGGGAGCCAGTGCAGGGATTGACAGAGGGGAGAGGCCGGGGAATAGCGGGGGGACAGGTGGATTAGTCGGGCAGCAGTGTTTAGAATAGATTGGAGGGGTGCGAGAGTGTTAGAGGGGAGGCCACAGAGCAGGAGGTTACAGTAGTCAAGGCGAGAGATGATGAGGGCATGGACTAGGGTTTTTGTAGATTCTTGGTTTAGGAATGTACGGATCCGTGAAATATTTTTGAGTTGAAGTCGGCAGGAAGTGGAAAGGGCTTGGATATGTGGTTTGAAGGAGAGATCAGCGTCAAGGATTACCCCGAGGCAGCGAGCTTGTGGGACTGGGGAGAGTGGGCAGCTGTTTACTGTAATGGATAGGTTCATTGGGGGGGGGAGGAGGGGGGTCGGGTGAAATGGGGGAAAGACAATGAATTCTGTTTTGTCCATGTTAAGTTTTAGAAATCTAGCGGAGAAGAAGGATGAAATAGTGGTCAGACATTGAGGGATTCTGGTTAGTAGGGAGGTGATATCTGGTCCAGAGATGTAGATCTGTGTGTCAACAGCATAGAGGTGATACTGAAAGCCATGAGATTCTATGAGCTGTCCCAGGCCAAAGGTGTAAATGGAGAAGAGCAGGGGCCCTAGAACTGAACCTTGCGGGACAGATAGGGGGCGAGGTGAGGAGGTGGTGTGTGAGTGGGAGACGCTGAATGTCCGGTCTGTTAGGTATGATGAGATCCAGGATAGGGCCAAGTCTGTGATGCCAAGGGATGAGAGGGTCTGTAGTAATAGGGAATGGTCCACTGTGTCAAAGGCAGAGGACAGGTCCAGGAGGAGGAGGACAGAGTAGTGTTGCTTGCTCTTGGCGGTTAATAGGTCATTGGTGACCTTAGTTAGATCAACATTTTTCACAATAGTATTGCATTGTATTCCATGGACGATCAAGCGATCGCAGGTTCAAGTCCTGTAAGTGACTACCGTAATTAAAAATGCAAACACTTTTATAAAGTTTTTGTAAAAAAATATATATGTATATGAAATGTTAAATTACTCCCCTATTCTGCATGTGTAAATAGCAAAATGTAAGAAATTAAAAAAAATTGAAAATATACTTGGTATTAGCAAAAAACATTAAAAAGTGTTTGAACAAAAATAAAAATAAAAGTTTAAATCACTCCCCTATTCCGCAAATGTAAAAAATAAAAATATATTTGGCATTGGCATGTATATAAATTCCTGTCAGAATAAAATTGGATATTTAGCTTTCCTGTAGTGATTAATGGCAGAGAGAATTTTTATATTGAATAATTTTTAGACTGATGTTCTTAATTTTTTTTTACATATTTTACTTTATATAGAATAATTCTGAGAATAAATTCATTATATCAACTACAATAAGGAGGGTGCACTTTCTCTACTAAAATTTTGATTTTCAGCTTTTCTATAGTGATAACTGGCCGATAGAGAATTTTTATATTGAATAATTTTTAGACCGATGTTCACAATTTCTTTTGAACGTATCTTTCTTTATATAGGCTAATGCTGAGGATAATTGGTTAAATACACTACAATAAAGAGGGTGAGCTTTCTCTGTTAAAGTTTTATTTTCATCTTTTCTATAGCGATTACCGGCAGAGTGAGAATTTTTATATTTAAATAATTTTTAGACCGATGCACAATTTTTATATTTTAAATTATATCTTACTTTATGTGGGTAAACACTGAGAATAATCTGCTTATATCAACTGCAATAGGGGGAATGAGCTTTCTCTGCTATAATTTTGATTTTCAGGTTTTTTAAAAATTATAAATTGGTTCAATTTTTGCCATCTTTTTTTTACAATTGCAACAGATTTCTCACTTTTATTTGTTTTTTTTAGATTTTAATTTATATGATCTTTTAGAAAGACATATAACTAGAATTGCTGACTTAAAATCTAAAATCCTTTACTGGATTTTTTTTTTTGATGACCTACAGATTTTGGGCCAAAATAAGTCACATTTTTTTAATTTATAAAGAAAAAAAAATTGAACCAGAAATGTTTTAATATTTTAAGCTCACGACAACCATTAACTGCTTCCATAACTATATAAATCAAATACTTTATAGAATTATTCTTTATTATTTACGGGAAAAATATTTAAAAATGTAAAAAAAAAAAAATTACATTTTTGAAAAAAAAAAAAAAAAGATATATTTATCTGAGTTTGTTATGGTTGTATAACTACTTTCTTTTTTTTTTTTCTTTTTTTTTAACAAAGCTAAAGTTTGTGAGTGAATTAAAAGTGACAAGCGAGAGGCATTCCTGCTTTTCAAAAGAGGCTTAAGGAATTTCTTTTTGGCCAGGCTACAACTATGCAGCCTTCTACCCAGTACTGCATGGTAAATTTAACCTGCCCGACTGTGCCACGAGATTAACTTTTTTTTTTTTTTTTTCCCCCGTCGCTAACAAAACATGGCAAAATTAGATTAAAAGTACCAGGCTGAACTCCAGAATCTTGGACGTAGATACACTTAAAGTCGGGCAATCTTGTCCGCTGCCTGATTTCGGCTCTAATCACTAGCGGGAACTTTAACCTTTTAAGAAATAAGTCGAGGATGAATTTTTTGGGGATCAGCACGAGAAAAAAAAAAAACGTACACAGATTTACCACACACTGCTTAGTAATTCATCAAGGAATGTTGGTAATTAGCCTCCCTGCTTTACCTCTCTAGGCTTAAGACAGTAATGCCTTCTGCTTCATTATCAACAAGTTTGTAGTTTTTGCAGCCTGGCTCGGAAACAAAACCGATATTGTGAAGTGCGCTGGCATTTAACGTCTTGTACCTGAGAAAACGAAGGAGAAAAAAAAAAAAGTGACATACATTCCAGGTCTTAAAAGTGGATGACTCAACTGGATTAATAATGTATTCCTATCGTTATCAAATGTAAAATACTATTTAATTATTAGGAATTTATATTTAATCAATAACATGTTTATTTTTTCAAATAGATTGTTTTTTAGAAAATTAAAAACATTTAAAAAAGTGATTTATTTTAAAAATATGTAATTCTTTTTACTTTATTTTAGATGTCTTTATTATTATTATTATTATTTTTAGTATTATTATTATTTATTTTATTTTAACGCTGTTTTTCTTTTTGCTATAGAGGTTGTTTCCTCTTGTTACAATGATAAAATTGCAACGTTCTTGTAAAAAACAAGCAACTTGGCAATTTATTTCTTATTAAAGATCTTCTCTGTTCTCCAGGTGGATTAGCACAAAACTACGGTAGTTACAATCCCTAGTTACTGTACTAGGGAACTTCTAGATGTATTTACTTAGAAAAACAAACAAAAACTTATAGACAACGTTGGACTTTGTTCTTTTGACTCATCAAGGAAAAATGTTCTAATATCTCACCATCAATCTATATAGAACCTGAGCACCCAAACTTTAATTTTCATAGTAATCTTTGTAGCTATCAACATCAAGAAATAGACCCCGGTGCCAAGTAATTGTTTCAAGGTGTTTCCAAAATGTGTCCTAAATGGTGTCTACTGTTGAATTTTTGGGTGGCTGCTGTATTATTGTTTTATTGTTGTGTCAGAATGTGGGTCCACCAGTGGATCTTCTGGTTTTCTGATGGACCAGTCCAACAATGAAGTCAGATTGTCACGGGTTTACCGCGGCAGAGAGGAGCCAGATAACCGCAGCATCTGATTTCTCCTACTCCTGCACTGTTTAGAAGCATTTCACCTGCATATTAAACGATGCTGGTTCCTTTTAGTAGTGCAGGGGTTGATCTGCTCAGATGAGAGCTCTTGGAAGCTTTCCTGCATTAAGGCTCTCAGCTGTTCACTGTTGGCCATTCCCCTCTCCTATATATTCAGGGCCCTGGCAAGCACTCATTGCCAGAACAAGCTTCATGCTGCATGGTTAGGAGATGATGGTTTGTTTTTGTTTGAGAAGACGTTTCGTGGATTTATCTGAGATTGTTGCGAGGTTTTGGTTGTGTGCTAAATTCTCATCCTCCTACTTTGGTTTTACACCATCCTCCACTCCCTGGTGTTTACCTCTGTTGTTTGTGTGAGTATATTTGTATGATTGGTATTTTCCTCTATCCCTGTTGTATTACCTTGTTAGTCTGGACGATGTATTACAGTACATTACTACTCTCCTCTTCCCTGTATGGTGGAAGGGTACAGAGGGTGGATTCAGGAGCTAAGGTGTGGAGAAACGGGGTCAGTGGGTGCTCTGGCCTGGCTGTCTTTAGCAAGACTGCATGGACCACGGCTCATACCATTGAACGCCCGCTCTATCTCCCAGTGGGCAATACACTACACAGACAACACAGGGTTAAGATAAAACAGTGTGGCAATACTTTATTGAACCACAACACACAATAGCAAACAGAACAATCCCAACATGGCTGCAATTGCTTGATTACATGGGCGCATATAAAATATCACTGCGTCTCCACGTATTTCCAGTATGACATGATATCAGAGCTCCCAGGGTCGCTACTTCATCTGTGGTGGATGAACGCACAGAGAAGAGGTAATGACAAGCATACGGAGATGACCAAGAACTGTCCATAGAGTCCATATACGGTCCAAAGCTAGTTGACACGATGTTAGAGCTCCCAGGGTCGCTACTCCATCTGTGGATGAACGCACAGAGAAGAGGTAACGACAAGCATAGGGAGATGACCAAGAACTGTCCATAGAGTCCATACAAGGTCCAAAGCCAGTTGACACGAGAGTCACCACCTGGCTTATCTGACCATCTCCATGGAACCAGGTGACCAGCGGGTCCCAAACCTGGCTTTCTCCAAACATATCCATGGTTCTGAGATGGTCACTGGATCAGATCTGTGTCCTTCCAACCGGAGCCGAAAACCCCTAGGTTGTTTCCTATAGAATTATAGATTAGTGTCCCTCGTGATCGTGCCATGATGAATTGGCTGCAGCCCTTTCTCTTGTCTGTTGGGTGGTTTGCAGAATGTCTGGCTGGTAGCTCTGTGTACTTCAGTCTCCCCCAGGGTGTGATCTCTGAGTCTTTTTATACCCAAGGCATGTAAGCTATTTTTAGAATTACCCAGTGTCCTTTAGTTCAACATCAAGATATGGCAAACAATGGTGATGAGATTACGTAGTACTACTTGACCATTCAATCTATTTGCACAGTCTTTCCTTCACCAAGTCACCAAGCTAGTTCTGGAATTCAATGCACAATTAGCATATCAGCACACAGCAGTAAACAAAGATAAACACACACTATGTACAAGTCACTATTAGAGACTAAAGGTATCGTCACACTCAGCGACGCTGCAGCGATATAGACAATGAGCCGACCTAAACTAGATCGCTGGAGCGTCGCTGTTTAGGTCGCTGTAGAGACGTCAAACACAGCAACTCCAGAACGATGCAGGAGCGATCCAGTGACGTAACGGCGACCCACTTCTCGTTCTCGCTGGTTGTTACCTCCATGTCAAACAGCCGGAGTGTACCGATCCAACACACATTCAGGGGCCCTATGCTCGTGGCTGGCGTCGTTGCTTTTGATGTCAAATATGGCGATACACGCCTACCTGGCGACGAAATAAGGTTCTGGACTTCTATCTCCGACCAGCGATGGCACAGCGGGATCCAGATCGCTGCTGCGTGTCAAACACAACGAGATCACTATCCAGGACGCTGCAACGTCACGGATTGTTGTCGTTCTCTTTGCAAAGTTGCTGAGTGTGACGGTACCTTTACACTGTATGTTAAATGGTATCAGTTTGAAAGTCTGTCTTCTTGAACCACCAGACATGAACACTTAAATGCACAAGCCAATATACAGATGAAAAAGTCAGTTCTTATTGGTTTGCAAAACGTAACTGTCTGGGTAATTAAGATACAATCTGGTTTCTTCACATAAGGAAAGGTACATGGCCCCGGCGTCTTCACCATCAGAAGTAATCCAGGGAACAGCGTGAGCTAGGGCGCCCACAGCGTTAGGGACAAGGAAGGATCCCCTTGACTTGACAACACAGTTGTGATACAGATATGATACTTTAATAGCCACAAAGATGGTGAAACTATGTCTTCAAAGCTTTTTTGTTGTCTGTAGGGAAAGGATGGGACGACGAAACGGCAGCGAGGGATGCTGGTGTCCAGACAAAGGTCGGTTCAATCTGATTCCATGCAGTCTGGCTGGACTTGTCTATGAAACGACAATGGTGGAGTTAGTTGTAGCTTTCTTTAGGACATGAGACCAGTTGAGCGTAGATAACAGAGATGTGAAAATCATTTTATTGTCAATTAGATATGAGCTAAACAGGATTATCTGGAGATCCCTTAATAAAAAAAGAAAGAAAGCTATATTAAATAAATCTGGCACATGAAACATATGTGGAAAAAAAAAATCTGCAACAGGAAGCGAGATGTTTACCAGATTAAATAGTGTAGAAATGTCAAATTATTTTCACTTAATCGGATTTCATAGGTACTGTGTTGCGTAAAAGGCTGTGAAATGTTAATTTGTTAGTGCCTTATATAAAGCTTGCGTGCAGATTTCTACAACATCTGGACAGGAAGGTTACAGTGACTCTAATTGCTGCAGCTTTTTGCTATCACTTTAGGTGCTGACCGTGATATTTATACTTCTGGTATTACGGTTGCAGAACCAACCTTACCGAGATCTTGCCTAATTATGGAACATAGCTTTGATTGCTAAAGGCTCCATAAATTGTAGCTTAAGAAAGAGCAGGTTTGGGGGAGTTGACAAATATATGGGGGTTTTATAAGGGCACTAGTATTTGGTAATATTTGGGC
This sequence comes from Ranitomeya imitator, assembly GCF_032444005.1. NCBI lineage: Eukaryota > Metazoa > Chordata > Amphibia > Anura > Dendrobatidae > Ranitomeya > Ranitomeya imitator. The sequence goes on along the minus strand of NC_091289.1, from coordinate 19,906,793 downwards.
AGGTCAAGGATTATTCCCATCATCAAAGGTTATTACCTCTCCGAAGGGCCCACTTTTGGAAATATTCTGAAAAATGTGGTGAAATGGAACGAAAGCCTCGCATACCCACCACCATTCCTTACTAGGTTGGGTACTGTGCATTTCAGAGGCCTGTTGGGATATGTTTGGGGCCTGGTGGTCGGACCTCAACCACTCCATAATTACCGTATGCTTTGGGTAGGTATCCACTTTTAATGTTTGGAATGACCATTTAACACCCTGATACACAACATTTCATCATTGTATGGCAGTTAAGTTCTGGCATGTAACGCAGCATTTTGTCACAAATTTCACAGAAAATTCGGATTAGTCAGAATCCAAATTTTGTAAGATTCAGTTCCAATGAATCTAGCAATATGTCGGCCAGCCAGTCTTTTCACGACCGTGATAAAAAAAATATCACCTATCCTACCACGACAGTTCGCCACTGAATCCTCTTGTTGATGTTCTTCCAGCCTCCAGATCTTCTTCTTCTTCCTGCCCCCGGTCTTCACTTTGGGTACTCCTGCACTGACTAGTCATCATGCTGTCATGTGGAGCACGACGCACATCATTGATGTGAATCGTGCCGTAGGCGACCCCGTGAGGCGAAGTTGGTGCAGGAAAACCTGAAGAGGGGACCAGACATGAGAAGAAGATTCAAAGGCTGGAAGAAGATCCAAAGCGAACATCGGAGGACTAGGAGGGGTGCTGCGGTGTCAGGATAGGTAACGGGCATAACTACAATTGGTGCAGGGGTTGCAATTGTGCCCGGGTCCTAAGAGCCCAAAAAGTAACTATGGCACAAATAAAAAGACCATTGCTATTAAAGACTTACAATAATTGGGGGTCCCATTGGAGCTTTTGGGGTCCATGAGCTTCAAGTTAAGCCACTGATAGGTAATAATGTTTAGTTATTTTTAACCCCTTCATAGCCCTCCATGTAATATGCGGTGAGGTCTGGAGAGGCATCAGAGCATAATAAAGTCTTTTGGGGGCATCTTTGATCCATGACAAATCAGCCTGGTCTGAACCTAATTTTTGGGTCAAGGCGGATGCTTGAAACCCTAATCAAATTTTTTTTAAATTTGTAAATCACTCTATCATAATATTATTTAGGATATGGTGGCATTCATGGAGAACCATTTGGCTGAAAAATACAGTATATATATACAGTACAGACCAAAAGTTTGGACACACCTTCTCATTTAAAGATTTTTCCATATTTTCATGACTATGAAAATTGTAAATTCACACTGAAGGCATCAAAACTATGAATTAACACATGTGGAATTATATACTTAACAAAAAAAGTGTGAAACAACTGAAAATATGTCTTATTTTCTAGGTTCTTCAAAGTAGCCACCTTTTGCTTTGATGACTGCTTTGCATACTCTTGGCATTCTCTTGATGAGCTTCAAAAGGTAGTCACCGGAAATGGTTTTCACCTCACAGGTGTGCCCTGTCAGGTTTAATAAGTGGGATTTCTTGCCATGTAAATTGGGTTGGGACCATCGGTTGTGTTGTGCAGAAGTCTGGTGGATACATAGCTGATAGTCCTTCTGAATAGACTGTTAAAATTTGTATTATGGCAAGAAAAAAGCAGGTAAGTAAAGAAAAACGAGTGGCCATCATTACTTTATGAAATGAAGGTCAGTCAGTCCAGAAAATTGGGAAAACTTTGAAATTGTCCCCAAGTGCAGTGGCAAAAACCATCAAGCGCTACAAAGAACCTGGCTCACATGAGGACCGCCCCAGGAAAGGAAGACCAAGAGTCACCTCTGCTTCTGAGGATAAGTTTATCCAAGTCACCAGCCTCAGAAATCGCAGGTTAACAGCAGCTCAGATTAGAGACCAGGTCAATGCCACACAGAGTTCTAGCAGCAGACACATCTCTACAACAACTGTTAAGAGAAGACTTTGTGCAGCAGGTCTTCATGTGAAAATAGCTGCTAGGAAACCACTGCTAAGGACAGGCAACAAGCAGAAGAGACTTGTTTGGGCTAAAGAACACAAGGAATGGACAATAGACCAGTGGACATCTGTGCTTTGGTCTGATGAGTCCAAATTTGAGATCTTTGGTTCCAACCACCGTGTCTTTGTGCGACGCAGAAAAGGTGAACGGATGGACTCTACATGCCTGGTTCCCACCGTGAAGCATGGAGGAGGAGGTGTGATGGTGTGGGGGGGCTTTGCTGGTGACACTGTTGGGGATTTAATCAAAATTGAAGGCATACTGAACCAGCATCGCTACCACAGCATCTTGCAGCGGCATGCTATTCCATCCGGTTTGCGTTTAGTTGGACCATTGTTTATTTTTCAACAGGACAATAACCCCAAACACACCTCCAGGCTGTGTAAGGGCTATTTGACCAAGAAGGAGAGTGATGGGGTGCTACGCCAGATGACCTGATGGTTTGAGGTGAGCTGGACCACAGAGTGAAGGCAAAAGGGCCAACAAGTGCTAAGCATCTCTGTGAACTTCTTCAAGATTGTTGGAAGACCATTCCCGGTGACTACCTCTTGAAGCTCATCCAGAGAATGCCAAGAGTGTGCAAAGCAGTCATCAAAGCAAAAGGTGTCTACTCTGAAGAACCTAGAATATAAGACCTATTTTCAGTTTTTTTACTCTTTTTTGTTAAGTATATAATTCCTCATTCCATTCATAGTTTTGATGTCTTCAGTGTGAATTTACAATTTTCTTAGTAATGAAAATGCAGAAAAATCTTTAAATGAGAGGGTGTCTCAAAACTTTTGGTCTGTACTGTACATATATACATATATATATATATATATATATACACGGTATATACATTTTGATGCTATAGCATCTACTGTATCTGCTGTGACAAATGTTTGCATCATTTCACTGTGATCATGAAAAGACAGATACGGTAATCAAAAACTACTATGACACTTATTAGGCTCTGTGCGCACAACATCTTTTTAAACTCAAGTTCATAAAAGTCTGAATTTTTTTCTTGTGTTGTTTTTTTTAATCATATCCTGAGCATTTTTCTCACGTGTTTTAGGTCTTAGGGTTTTTCGAAGGCTTTTACCTTGATTTTTCTTATGTATTTTTTACTGTTGTTTTTTCACTTCCTTGAATAATGAAGAATCCGCTAGGGTTTTTTTTACGCTAAAACAATGGCAAAATGCTCCAAAAAATGTCTGGGCATCTTTTGAGTATTCCCTTTGACTTGTAAAATGCCAAAACAAAATAGACATGTAACTAGATTATTACAAAAAGGATGAATGGTGAGCAGTTCTTCATTTTAAGCTTCATGTTATTAAAATAATAATAATAATAATATGTTATATGAAATAACAGGTTTGCTATTTTAAAGGGAAAGAATTGGTAGCACTGGTGTCTGCACTGTAACAAATTAAAATATGCTGCTTTCATAAATTAGAAGATAATAACTACAAATTGTATACATGAGATTATAAAGCTGCTGCTTCTCTGAGAATGTACAGGAGCCTAAAAATACATTATTTATAAGCCGTATATACGGAAAGCTTGTACAACTATCGAGGGGAATAATTAGTTTTTATATTCCTGTATGTGAAATTTAAAACTGTAATATTCCCAGCATGCAATGTGAGAGAGGAAACAATTATTTCCAGGCTTAAAGAACACTCTGCAAAACTGATATAATGAGAAATCACTAGTGCAGGATCTGCAGGGGCGGGGCATGACGCAGGGATATACATTCCACCAATGAGAGAATACCTGTCATGCTCCGCCCCCTCGGTGCTTGCATAATGAATAACAAAGTATTAGTTTTGCTAGAAGTTTCCCTTTTACTATTTCATTACTCCTCTTTTTTTCCCTGTATTTTCTCCATTTATATCCAAAAGTGAAATTCAGAAAAAGGTTGGTTTCTTGTAATTTAAGATCAATATTTGTGGTGGTTCAGATGTCACTTATTCAACCAGGGCTTGACATATCTGACAATGAAGTGTAGATAAACGTCAATCTAAATGTGAATAAAGCCCTGGAAATACTTTTTGGATAGCTTTTAGCCTAACTCTCCTTTCTTCCTGAACCCTCTCATACACATGCACACTTAGCTCGGCCAAGTGAACTAAATAGGGAGAGGGTAGTAAGGCGCTACCAGATACCTCTGTCGGTGGCTTATCTTTTCTGAGCCTAAAGGGACCCGCATAGGGAATGTCGCAAATTTCCTCCAATAGCAGATGTTGGGGAAAGTTAAAGATCAGTCAGTTCAATGTCAACATGCCCGATCAGTAAATTATATCTACTGTAACCAGCATTCCGGAAGCTACCTGAACAGTTGGGTGCCACCTCGACCATGACCTTTCAGATTAGACTCCCCCTTGACATGATTGTAACAGATAGGGGAGCGATCTGTAAGATGGTTGGGGCATCATGCTGTACCTTTATTCTCAAAAACACTGCGCCGGATGGTAGCAAAAGTAAATCCCGGAGAGGAATCGAAGCCCTGTTCAACGAGTTAATTGAACTTCCTCAGTAAATGGTTAGAAACACATTTGGTAAAGGGGGATCCTTTCTTAGTGACATAGTGTGCACTTTGGTGATAGTTCTGGTAGCCATTGTGATACTTGGTTGCTGCCTCGTGCCCCGTGTTCGGGGCATTGTTTCAAAGGCTATAGACAAGGCAACAGAACAGAGACAAGACCTGTTGCCGGACTGCACCCTGTGATAGTGAAAGATGGCGAGTACTACGACCAACTGTTGGATGATAGCTTTGACAAGAGCATGAATGTGGCGCCCGTATTGTTTCCTTGCTTGTTGTTTCTTGTGTGTGTGTGTCCATCCGATGTTGTGACAGGCGGAGAATCCGGTGAAGCAGTGTAGGAAGACCGGCTTTTTCAGTTAGGGGAGGAGAGTGTATATTAGACCGGCATTTCGGTTGGAACAGCCACCCATTGCCACCAGAGAAGGGAATTGTGAGATGAGGATTTGTATTTATTTATCCTGACTCCATCTTGGTTTCTTTGTACGTGCTTCTCTTTCCTTGCAAGATGGAGTCTATGATCGGATAAAGGGTCTCAGGAATGTCTTTGTCTGCAGACATAGAAATAATGGAGCAAGGAAACTAAGTGTAGGGCGACACCTAGATCCAAAAGCTGGGTGATAGAAACTAAGTGTAGGGCAACACCAAGACCCAAAAGCTGGGTGATAGAAACTAAGTGTAGGGCAACACCTAGACCCAAAAGCTGGGTGATAGAAACTAAGTGTAGGGCAACACCTAGACCCAAAAGCTGGGTGATAGAAACTAAGTGTAGGGCAACACCTAGACCCAAAAGCTGGGTGATAGAAACTAAGTGTAGGGCAACACCTAGACCCAAAAGCTGGGTGATAGAAACTAAGTGTAGGGCAACACCTAGACCCAAAAGCTGGGTGACAATAATGGTAATTCTAGACAAATGAAAGTATGTATGCTAATGCCAGCACATATTTAGAGATAATCTGAGCCAATTATATTGTTACAGTGCAGGACTATTAATAACCTATATAAACCCTCTACGTCATGATTTAAAGGGGTTTTCCACTACATTGATTTTGATGACCACTGGGATCAGTGTTGGGATAATGCCCGACACACCCCACCAATCAGCTGGCATGACATACAGTGTACAGAAGGTATTACCACCACTCCGTCACACTGTTTAATGGCCGCTGACAGGTACTGCCGAGCACCTACTCGGTATCGGACCCCACAGAGCTGTTATTGATGACCTATCCTATGGATAGGTATCGAGGCATCTGTAAAAGTCTGGTCCATCAAAATATGAAATTGTACCCCAAATTGCTAAAAATAAAACCATCAATTTGCCACGCAGTAACCAAGCCCTCACTCAGCTCCATCGATGGAAAAATAAAAACATTATGGCTCTTGGCAAATGCCGACCCAAACCCCAATTTTTTTTTTTTCTATACAAACTTCAAATTTTTTTCTTTTCCCCACTTAGGTAAAGAAAAATGTATACACGTTTGGTATTGTCATACTCATACAGACCTGGAGAATTATTTTACCAGGTCATTTTGTATCACCCACAATATACTGTAAATACTAAACCCAAAAAAAACAATGGTGGAATTGCATTTTTTTATTCACCATTTTTTCCACTTGGATTTTTTTTCTACCTGTTTTCGAGCACATTGTATGGTAAAATTAATGTTACCATGATAAACTACAACTCATCACGTAAAAAAAAAATACAAGCCCTCTATGGAAGAATAAAAAAAAGTCATGGCTCTTGGAAGAAGGAGTGAAAATAATGAAATAGCAAAAAAATGAACATTGGCTGCACAGGCAAAAAAGGACTAATATCTGGGACATTTATGGAATATCAATAGGATATGGCATAAATGTCTGATAGATGCAGGACACGGCCGTGAGACCTGCATTTTTCAGACATTTATGACATATCCTATCATATCCATACATGTCCCACTTGGGAAAACCCTTGTAACGTAAAGTTGTTTATTATACTTTTTTCTACTTTATATACTTTAAGTTTTAGTGTGTTTTGTGTATTTGTCTTTGTTATTGTTTTTGTCTGAGATTTTGTATTTTGTTTTACATATGGACATCGTAGTCATCTTCATTTTGTTGTATTTTTTTGTCCTCTTTTTTTTTTTTTTCCGGCATGACGTCGATCAGACAGTAGATGCTTTTCCAAAGGTTAATGACATTCATTAGCATCTGGTAAATCCTTTATTTTAAACCTAGAGAAAAACACATGATGAAAGCCTAAGTGTTTTCTTTCCTCCTTGCACAGAAGACCGGCTCTGTGTACTTGGATCATTCTGTTTTGTTTTTTTTTTACATGAGAGCTGCATATCTTTTCGAGTTACCCCATCATGTGAATCTCCCTTCTAGTACACTGAACATATTATCGGGTTTGAGACTGAGAGGTGACAGTGTAAGTCTTATGATCTGTTAAGTATGCGACGGTGAGACTATCCCTTCAGGTGGTCAATCTTGTATACGAGACTGGGTTGATCCTACAGCTATGTTTTCTATATAAAATCTTAAAAACAATAATAAAAAATCAATCATAATCTGAATAAAGTATAAACAAAAAAATGAGTTAAAAAAAGTTTTTTCCCTTCCAGTTAAATAAAACAACAAAATAATACAAAAGTAGTCTTCATCTATTAATCAGAATCTCCCTTGAGGACCTAATTAAAGGTTTGTTCTCTACAGACAGTGACTCTTTTATTGAAGGGATCATTATGGAAATCATAGCTGATCTGGAGCAAGTGTTTAATTCCCCAACAGCACCTCCACAGGCGAAGTGAAGTATTGCACAGTTCACAATAGGATGTCTATGTAACACATGGACATGTCGGGTCCTCCAGAGAGAAACACTTTTTATAGCTGCCATGCCAGCCAATACACGATGGGACCTGAATGGGGAGACCCCTCTATTATCTCAGAATTAAGTAAGAGGGTATTTGGAAATGTGTTTTATAAATCGGACAAGAAATTGTACTATTGGAACGTGGGGAATAAATCTGTCACTTTGTCATTTGTAGATCATGTAGGATACCAAACGATTTATTGTCACTGGGAAATATAATCTTCGGGGGTCATGTTCTAGAGATGACCTCTTAATTGTACTTTTATCCTTTTTGTCATATGTTGTTGTAGCTGTCCGAGAAATGGCATGAAAAGACTTTACGAGCCTTTGTATAAAACCCTCTGCCCATGGTACAGTGGCCCCCTCATAAGTATTGACGGCCTCAGTTTTACAACCTGCACTAGGGATGGTCGTAGTGAAATTAGCACTGTTACACGGTATGTGTGGGCTGTTCTTAGCGGTTTTATAGGCTGATACAATCCATGCCAATGATCCCAACCCGTTGCTCCTCAGCCATTGCAAAACTGCCAGTGCCAATGTGACCGGACAGTCACTAAATAGATTATCCTGCACTGAGATGTCTCTTTCAGTATTAGCCCTGCATGGTGGCATCACCTTTGATTATGCAATAGGGTGACCAAAATTTCTATAAAACTCTCTGTTAAAGCTGATCATGGTGGGGCTCCATTGAACAATGGTGTTCCATTGTTTCTTTAAACACCTTTGAACACCACCACATCCCTCATCCCCTCAATGCAAAATGACATAATTCTTGCTTTATCTTATCTTCTTTTCTAGATCCTTTGGAAAAGAGCAAGTTCGTCATTTTGTTTTTGGGTTTTGTTTTTTACGACTTTCATTGTGAAGTAATAGTGACTTGACAACATGATTCTCCAGATAAACAGCTAGAGTAATGAAGCGAACCATAATAATAATAATAAAATTAATAAATCTGTGCCATAGATGGAAAGTGGTAACGTCCAAGTGGAAACAGGAGTTGACAGCCTGGCGTTCCCACACCTCGACGCGCGTTTCACCATTAGCTTCTTCTGGGGGCGACTTTTCCTTGGAGCTATTTTGTGATTACTAGGTGTCGGTTCACACTGCTTATATTGTATTTTTTACATGGTCTTTCCTGCATTGATTTATTACGTCCATTGGGGATGGTAACCCTTTTATCTAAATTTTTTGGGACCTGTTGAGCTGGTAATAAATCTCTCACATTTTGTGGTGATATTCTCCTGTGGAGAGTCATTTGACCCTATCTACATAGTTTCAAGTTGGGATTTGTTTACCCTCTTTTGTTTGATTTGATTGTCAGGACTCATAAGGCCCTCTGTTATTTAATGTGTTTTTAAAGGTTATTTCCAATAAAGGTGTATTTCTTAAAAAATTATTATGGTTCGCTTTGTTACTTTAGCTGTTTATTTATAACCGGAGTATGGTGGATGATATTGTGTTTGAAGTGCCATAACCTCACTATTGGGACATTTTGAATTAATAACATTATTCTCCAGGTCAGTGCGACTATGGTGTTATCAAACTTGTATATCTTTATTTTTCTTAATTAAGTGGTGAAAAAAATTTCAAAAGTTTGGACAAAAATATTTTGGTTTATGTCACCATTTTCCGAGACCCCTAATATTTGTTCTTTTCCTTGACTGGAGCAATACAAGGTTTATTTTATTTTTTTGCATATGAGTTGACAGTTTTATTGCTATCAATTTGTACATACCATTTTTTGATGAGTGGAGACCGAAAAAACTGCAATTTTGATGTTTTGAGTTTTTCTTCCTTATGGTGTATTTACCATACGAGTTAATTAATTTGGTATTTTTATGGAACGGACATTTACAGTTGCAATAATACGAAATGTTTTTACTTATTTTTTAGTTTATGTTTAATGTTGAAAAAGTGGGTTTATTTGAATTTTTAGATAAAAAAAAACTTTTTTTTTTTTTTTTACAGAATTTTTTATTTACCTTAAGAGACTTGAAACTGTGATTATTTGATTGCTTATACTATGAACTACAATACTGGGCAGTGGTGGACTACCATGGCAGCCGGGGGCCTTCGCTATCATCATGTTGTTATTCCTTTTAAGCTCAGCTGCAGATCATGATTAACACCATATACTGCAATACCACAGTGCTTCACATTCACAGGAGTGCCAAGCTGGCGATGAAGGGTCCTGGTTGCCATGGTAATTCCTCAGTGTCCTGTGATTGTGACTGACAACAGCATCTATATGGTTAACAGCAGAAATCTGATTGCAGCACCAAATGGTTAACAGCAGCAATCGGAGCACAGTCCTGGCCACTGCTGTTAGAGACAGCTGCAAACTATGTGACACCATCGGCATCTCCCATGGACCCCAGAATATTTGCAAAGGGATTAAAGGGGTTTTCTAATAAACATTAATAACCTATCTAGAGGATAGTTTATAAATGTATAATTGCGGAGGAGACCAATGGGCTTAAATTCCCCTGTGTGAATGGAGCAGTAGTGAGCATGTGTGACCAACAACATTTCCTGTAGATGGTGAATGGAGCAGTGGTTGCACATGCTCACTGAGGCTCCGTTCACAGCTCCATGGTTGGTGTGGATCTCAGCAGTCGGACCCCAAGGATCATACATTTATCATTGATACTGGTGAAGTACCTTGTCTATAGGAATAAAAAAAAGCATTCTAGAGGATCCTAAGATGGTCACTTACTTTCTGACCTCTGTAATAAGGTTGTTGCCTAGTTGAGACAAACTCTTTAAGGACCATCTGCGCTCACTTTCGAGAATCTTCTTGAACTTTAACAGTTATTTAAAAAAAAATCAACCTCCATAATTCGTTAAGTCCTGATGGTTTTATGTCTTGGAGAGATTATTCAACTTTTTAAATATTTAAAAGACTTTTTGAGCTGAAGGCAAATGGGTCAAAATTCCAGATTTGTTGTTTATTGTCTGTGACGTCTGGAATTATTGACTAAGGGCTATTTCAACTACACAGTTGAATCCCGTCCTAACAAAATCTTCATTCATTGTTTGTCCAGTCCTTTGGCACTTTGCATTCCTTGGGTGGCTCTCGGACAGACGTGTTTTTTTTTTTTTAGACAATTGCCCTTTGTTGTCTTTTGATGAATAGCGCAAAAGAAAATAACTTCTTAAAACCAAATAAAGTTTCTGCGGACATCAGTTTACTTTGTTCTTTGAACATTTCTTCTGGGTATGAAGAGAAAAAAAAATTATCTGAGCGTCTCTGACCACTGAGAAACCACGCGAAATTTTTTTTTTTTTTGCGAAAATTGAAAATGTCAAAACGTCATTGTTATCGGATAACAGAGATGCTATTGAGAAGCTGATATCGTTAGTAGACGCTCTTTGACATTTCATGTACTTTCCCTGCCAATACAATGTGACGATTTACATGGGCGATGCTGACTAGAAAAAATAACAGCCCAGATTCTTAAAAATATTATTCTTTTGGATGTTTCATAATGAATTAATTAAAAACTGATAGAGTACCACAACTGAAAATTGTTTTATTTCTTTTTCTCAAATTATTGGAAATGTGGCACCCCTGAAGTTCATTGGGAATAAGTCGAAGGAGTGAAATGAGTAGAACGGTCATCATAACCCCTTAAGAATCGGACAGTTTTTCATTTTTGTTCTTTCGTTTTTTCTTTCCCTTATTCCAAGGGCCATAACTTTTCTATTTTTCCATTGACGTAGCCGTGTAAGGGCAAAAATTACTTTCTCTTATGAACAGCAGCTAAACTCTGGCTATCACAGGAGTACTGTCATGACAGGCACAGGGGTCATTAGCAGATCCCTTGGCTGTCATGACAATCAATCGGTGCCTTGTAATCACGTCACTGGCGTGTTTATCGGCACATAGAATAGAGCGCGAAAGCAGGGGGGCAATTTGACAATGGCATTTGTCAGGATAACAGCCACAGGTTGTTAGAGGCAGATGATGGTCGATTAAATCAACCATCATCTGCCAGGAAAGATGCAGGGTCGACTTGTGAGCTCACATCAGAGTCAGGGAGACGGCATATGACGTTTTTTGTTTTTGTTCTTTCATTTTTTCTTCCCCTTATTCCAAGAGCCATAATTTTGCTATTTTTCTGTTGACATAGCTGTGTAAGGGCTAAATCATAATATGTTATGAACTCCAGCTAAACTCTGGCTATCACAGGAGTACTGTCATGACACAAGAGTACTGTCATGACAGGCACAGGGGTCATCATCAAACGCCTGGCTGTTATGGCAACCCATCTGCGCCCCGTAATCATGTCACGGGCATGTTGATGGGCGCATAGAACAGAACCGCCAGTAGGGGGCAATTTGAAAGTTGCACTTGTCAGGTTAACAGTCATGCGCTGCTAGAGACAGATGATGGCCGATTAAATCAGACATCATCTGCCAGAAAAGATGCGGAGTTGACTTGTGAGGTAACATCAGAGACAGGGAGACGGCATACCCTGTACGTAATAAAATGTTAAAGGGGACCTGTTGCCAAGTCGAAAAGTGGTCTCTTTTTTGCTCTTCTTTTATTCCTGCTGCTTCACTAAGTTCTCTGTATTTAATTTTTTTTAAAATCCGCCATACAGTTTTTATTTAACATTAATTTTTGGAATCTTCACAAAGTGGGAAGTGTCTCATAGGATATTTATGCTAAACATCCTAAAGACACGCGCCTAGATAATTCTGAGAGCCACTCCCCCTTAGTAAAAAAAGCATAAAAATGTGCACTAAATAAAAAGGCCCTTATCTCTGGAACCAAATAGTGGATTTAAAAAATAAAAAGCAGAATACTCGGGGGAATAGATGAAAAGCAAAAATTGGCCACTTTTGCCCTTGTGACAAATCTACTTTAAGGAACTTCTTACCTTTTTTTTATCTTTTCTGGAATCTAGAGATAAAAGAGAGAGTCCGTATATATGGCATAGCTAATAAAAGTCCTACCTAACTTATCACCCACCAAAATCTATGGCTATAGGACAATTCCCTCCCTGCAAGGGCCTGATAGCAGAAGCCTGCTCTGCCCCTATGGTACTCACGCCTGCGCCAAAGGTCTTTTATTACATGTGATGCTAAAATCAAACAGAACTCCGTAAATGTCCAAAAAGTGATGGAAATCCAGATGAATGAGGCATTGACGATGCCACCGCTGTCCTCTTATTAATGATGACTTAGCGGTTACTTAACCGTAGCAATATTAATCGCAGGAGATTATCACACTAGAAATGTACTGCTTGACTATAATGGCTTTATTGTCAGACTGCTCACTTAATCCCTCCATGGCAGCCCCCACAAAGCTCCCAAGTCTTGAAAGGTTTCCTGAAGACTAGTTAGCTTCTTAACTGGAAAGAGGTTTAAAAATATTTTTTTTTGTTTCTAACAACAACTTTCATATAAACACGTCCTAACGAAAGACAGACAATGGGGGAGAGTTACAAAAAGTGTCTCCAAGAAAAACGGTCCAAAACAGCCAATCGCAGTGTAGCTTGTAGCAATGATTTCATATTCTAAGCTGTTCTGTGATTGGTTGCTGAGGGCAACAAAACCTTTGGAATTGATTGCTGTATCATTCCTTAGACTTTTCAGAATATTGGTTATTTTCATGCCTATTGACCATACTTTTCATCGTGTACACATATTATTCATATATATTAACATACAATACATTTAGACAAACATGCACACGTATATACAAACTAGATGGTGGCCCGATTCTAACGCATCGGGTATTCTAGAATATGCATGTCCACGTAGTATATTGCTCAGCCACGTAGTATATTGCCCAGCCACGTAGTATATTGCCCAGCCACGTAGTATATTGCCCAGTCACGTAGTATATTGCCCAGCCACGTAGTATATTGCCCAGCCACGTAGTATATTGCTCAGCCACGTAGTATATTGCCCAGCCACGTAGTATATTGCCCAGCCACGTAGTATATTGCCCAGCCACGTAGTATATTGCCCAGTCACGTAGTATATTGCCCAGCCACGTAGTATATTGCCCAGCCACGTAGTATATTGCCCAGCCACGTAGTATATTGCACAGCCACGTAGTATATTGCCCAGCCACGTAGTATATTGCACAGCCACGTAGTATATTGCACAGCCACGTAGTATATTGCACAGCGATGGAGTATACAGCACAGAGCCATGTAGTATACAGACTTAAAATAAAAAATAAACATATACTCACCCTCCGTTGAAGTCCTGGCCCTGTGTGCGGTGCACGCGGCAGCTTCCGGTCCCAGGGTTGGTATGGGCGCAGGACCTGTGATGACATCGCGGTCACATGACAAGGATGGTATGTGACAAGGACCTGCCGTGACGTCATGGCAGGTCCTTGTCGCATACCATTCTTGCCACCAGAACCTGCCGCTTGCATGGAGCGGTCACCGGAGCGTCGCGAGGAGCGAGAAAGGCAGCGGAATGTGAGTATATAATGATTTTTTATTTTTTTTAATTATTTTTAACATTAGATCTTTTTACTATTGAGGTTGCATAGGCAGCATCAATAGTAAAAAAATTGGTCACACAGGGTTAATAGCAGCGTTAATGGAGTGCGTTACACCGAGGCATAACGCGGTCCATTAGCGCTGCCATTAACCCTGTGTGAGCGCTGACTGGAGGGGAGTATGGAGCGGGCACTGACTGCGGGGAGGAAGAAGCGGCCATGTTGCCGCCGGACTGCGCCCGTTGCTGATTGGTCGTGGCAATGGTCGTGGGCGTTTTGCCACGACCAATCAGCGACTTGGATTTCCATGACAGAGGCCACGACCAATGAATATCCGTGACAGAAAGAAGGAAAGACAGAAGGACAGACAGAAAGACGGAAGTGACCCTTAGACAATTATATAGTAGATATTCATTCATTTATAGAAACATGCACACATACAGTATGTGGTATGTCATAGAAATGGAAAAAAACTATGTTGCCACTTTGTGGTTCGCCGCCTTAGGCTACTGCCCCTGTAGCTGCACATAAGATGGATCTCAGTCGGTATGTGCTGTTGTCAATGCAATATAATGTAGTTGATGCGTGATTGTTGTCACATACTGAGCTGCTGTCACTCGGAGTACACGGGGAGTTCAAATTATTCCACCTACATCTCGGATTATTTTATAAGTGGATTGTGTTCTGTAATGATCCGTTAATTTGCACAGGAAACACAGAAGAGAAAATATTCTGCCGCATTATCCAGAATTATAGTACAAGGAAATTAAGAAGCATTTATTGTGTTAAATCAAGTCATTATTTAACATGCATTTCGGAGGTCACTGCCTCTGAGATCTCAGTGCTGCTGGGTAAACCCTGTATTATGAGTATTAGTTTGTATTCTAAGTCTGTGTCTGTTCCCTGTTTTCAGCCAAATATTTTTTTCAGATACAGTGAAAACTCATTTTTTTGTTGAACAGTGTGTTTTGTAGCAGTAAAAAAAAATGCAATAAAAAACAGATTAAAACTACTATTACAGTATTTTACTATCAGGGATGAGCGGACTCGTGGAAGTTTGGGTTCTGGTACCTGACCCAAACTTTATTTCAAAGAATTTCAAACAATGGGGACGCAAACTTTTGATCTTGAAAATTCTCTGCCTTTCCTTTCCCATAGTGCTTTTCCCATAATGTGTATAGCCTGTATAAAAGCCAAAGCAAGGAATGCAGCAGCCAGTTTAGGATTAATCTGGATAGTGAATGTACACCAAATTTACAGCTGAACAATAGAGATAGGGAGAGAAAGCATTACTGAAACACTTAATAAACATTACAGATTGTGTGTGACAGCACAACAGTGACAAGAAGCTACTATTTATATACCAATTGTAACGGAAGTGGTGGAACCACTGTGCCGTGGTCCCCGGAGAGCCTGGAGGGGCGTGACTATGTAAGCACCTGGCTTTTCACTAGAGCCCCTGATGGTGGGGTTAGGCTTGGCTCCCAATGAACACCAGGTGCTAATCTGCGACAGACCACGGACACACGGCAACTGACCCCCAAGGGACTGGCAGCAGGCACAGCCCGGAGAGAAAGAACAGCTGAAGCAGGCAGGCACAAGCTGGTGTGAGCTGGTACGGCTGATATGCAGACGGGTACGGCAAGTGCTGGTGGGTCCGACTGATGTACAGACTGGTACGGCCGTTGCAAGCGGATCTGGCTATAGTACAGATTGGCACAGCAAGTGCAGGCGGGTCCTGCTGTTATATAGGTTGGCAGGGCAAATGTAGGTGGGTCCGCCTGTTATTCAGGTCGGTACGGCAAGTGCAGGCGGGTCCTGCTGTTATATAGGTTGGCAGGGCAAATGTAGGTGGGTCCGGCTGTTAATCAGGTTGGTACGGCAAGTGCAGGTGGGTCAGACTATAATTCAGACTGGCACGGCTGATGCAGAGGAGTCCAGCTGAAATGCTGACTGATAAGGCAAGTACTAGCAAGGTGAATAGGAACAGATAGATACTAGCGGGACTAGGGGAAAGGGACCTGAGAACTACGAAGCATGTTTAGGAACAGACTAACAACATTGCACAGGCACCTCCATGCAGGTGGAGGTGCCTTAAATAAAAAGAGTCTCTCAGCCAGCTGGGGACACTTTAGGACGGTGCATGCGTCTCCTTTATGCACTGTGCACGCACCCCAGGCAGCAGCCGACGAAGTAGGAGGAGCGGGATGGGTGCCACGGTGGTGAGTGAGTCTGCAACCCTGCCGTGTGAGAGGGTCAGCATGCAGGGACGCCAGCTCTACACCAATAGCTATATATGTTGGGGTCACGTTGACATTACTAAGGCTATGTTTGCATTAAAGAGCTTAAAAGGGGTTGGATACAGTCCTAGGAGACCTCTCAGTGCAATGTCTTTACAGGGCAATTAGAGGCCCATGCAGACTAGATTGTTTCTCACAGTTGCCGAAAATGAGATGGCGGTACTGACATGATCTCAACACCAATGCTCGACAGTGTTAAGATCTGGGGATTATGAAGTCTGGGGCAAGCAAGGAAAGCTCACTCCAAGGAAACAGCCAAGTATATAGCCCTCATGGCATGATGCCGTTTCCTTCTGCCAGGGGGTAAACAGCTGCCATGAAGGTGTGAACTTGGTTGGGGTCAATGCTTTGGAAAGTTTTACTGATAACCAAATGTGGTGCTAGGTGAACATTAACTTCACCATTACTCCATTGATCCATGCTACTTGGGTCAAATTCTGACTTTCCCCATAGCATAATGTAGCAGAAATCTAGATTTATCTGACCAGGCATTGGGGTTCCATGCTCAGTGATGCAAACTTTTGCTATTTTGCTCATCGGTATTATCTTCCTGTTCCTCTAAGCAATGGCACTCAAACTGGTTGTCTGCTGTTATAGCCCATCCAAGCTAAGAAATTATGAATTGTGCTTTGGGACACATTGGATACCAGTGTTATATTTTGTTGTTTTTTTTCTTTACTATGTACATCCTGCTCTCTAAAACGATTCGGTGTATTTTATTACTGATATGGCTACTCCCAATGATAAAGGGCTACTCCCAAAATTGTCAAACATTTAATCATTAGAGATGAGCTTATCAATCAGCATATAATAAAATTAATCAAGAATTTTTCAAGTGTATATTATTTGGCGAATCTAATATCTGTGTGCAAAAACCCAGGACAATGGTGGTCTGCCATTTTGCTGGAATCTTTTAAAGGCTGTTTATAGGAAAAATGATCCTCCTGTTTTAGGTGTTCACCTGTCTTGTACAGCTCCCTGGTACTCCTCACTGGTTTTTGGTTGTTTGACCACTTCATCTGTGGTCATGACGCTATTGACGTGCTTCATGACGTGTGTTGTTCCTCCATGTGACTGCGTGAGGTCAATCACTGGCCTGAGCTTTGGAGAGGCAATGCTAAGAACCAAAAACCAACATGGAGGAGTGAGGAGGTGTGGTGGTGGAGGTGGCACAGGACAGTTGAGTATTAGAATCAGTTCACACATCCTGTCCCAATAGCAACATCAGTGGTCTGTGTCCAATGCACAGGCGTTGATGTTCCACCACTTACCTGCTTGTTTTGATTATCTGGCTTGGTGCGATGTCACACGTGCATCATGTTGCACCGACGACATCACGCCACCCCGTCTAATATAAAAAAAGAACCACTGAAGACAGCAGTACTCCCATGCACCAACCACAGACCACTCTCTTGGCCGATGGAATGGTCATGCGAATCACACCAACTCTAGTGAGTATAATGAATCTTTTTACTATTTTTTGACCCCTTACCTCTCCTCCATTGATTATTATTTGATTTTTTTGTCTGGAGAAAGCATAGTGAGGACATTCAGGGCTCTCGAAGGTTGATTTGAACAAGTCTGCCGTAAGCGAATTTCAGGAGAAATTCTTCGTCTCTTCGTCATCTCCATATAATAATGCAGATGGTAACACAAGATGATATCCAAAATCTCTGGCAAATCTCAAATATTGGAATTCCTCAATGGACTTTTTCAGATTTTTAGGAACCGTTAGGATCCACTATATACGACCTGTGATAAATGAGCCAAGCGGACTGTAGGCAGAGGCTCGTGGAGGAGAAGGCACATGGAGGGTTGAGCCTGATATTGCCCACGAGATGCACATGCAGATCACAGAAACACAGAGGATGTGGTCAATGAAAAGATTGCCAATTCATGTCATAGCGTTCTGCACAGGAGGCGGGTGAGAAATATGACCTAAGGGGAAATATCTGCACATGAAGAGACAAAAATGTGGGGCGGACACCAGATCTAAATGGAAACTCGTTAGTAGAATATCACAAGACGTGGTAATTACCAACATTCAATACTACTCAATTCTTAAGTCGAAATGTAATCTTTCCAAGGAAATTGTATAAATTATCATTCCCTTATTATGGTTAATTGAAGGAACATCCCAATAAAAACTTGAGAGTTTGAAAAACTATTACGATTTTTTAAGTTTTCGGAGCCAGTTTGGCAAAATGTTCCACCATGACCTGAATTTTATGGTGGCTCCTCAGAGAATTGGGCTTTGGCAGTGGCAGGCTTTCGGCATCAGGCAGCATGATGGGTGGGGGCAGTGATGATTGATTCCTGGTCATGGTAAGATGTAATCACGTAGGACTGTTGCATTGTTCACGTGGATTCCTGAAGAAGTTGATATAAGGGATTGTCCTTTCTACCATAAAAGAGTTGGTCAGACGTTGACAAGTTTTCAGTAAATGCCTAGTAGGGCGGAGTGCTGGTGTACTTTGCAAGAGACTATGTAAAGTTGTTCAGTTTGCACAGATGTAACCAATAACAGGGCAATGTCAATGGGAGGCCCGCAGCTCTTAGAATGGCTTCCACGGAAAGAAGGCTTAAGATTCTCTGTCTTCCAGGTCCCGGGAGAACCCTGGCCTTCACCTTCAGGGGCGATCTAATAACCATGTATAAGTATATAAGGGGACAATACAAATATCTCGCTGAGGATCTGTTTATACCAAGGAAGGTGACGGGCACAAGGGGGCATTCTTTGCGTCTGGAGGAGAGAAGGTTTTTCCACCAACATAGAAGAGGATTCTTTACTGTTAGGGCAGTGAGAATCTGGAATTGCTTGCCTGAGGAGGTGGTGATGGCGAACTCAGTCGAGGGGTTCAAGAGAGGCCTGGATGTCTTCCTGGAGCAGAACAATATTGTATCATACAATTATTAGGTTCTGTAGAAGGACGTAGATCTGGGGATTTATTATGATGGAATATAGGCTGAACTGGATGAACAAATGTCTTTTTTCGGCCTTACGAACTATGTTACTATGTTATCTTTAAGCCATATAATGTGATCTGTACCTATACAAGGCCCCCTGGGTTGCATCCACAGAGTGACTGCTTGTTGGTGGAGTAAGTTGGCAAAGAAAAGTCAGAATGTTGGGTCAGTTACAAGAGTTGATGATCGGGAATAAAATCTCAAGGCAGGAGGATAGTCTAAACACAAATCGAGGTCAAGGACGGCATGAACAAATCAGAGCAATGCAACTGGAGAGAGCAAGAACAAGCATGATCTACAACTGGCAACTAGAAATAGTCTCCTATGGGTTTAAGTAGTGTGTAGCCCGGCCCAAGGCAAGCAGGGAGCTAATGAGATGACAATGTTGGAATTAACCCACAGGCTCCCTGCCTGGATGGAACCATAAGTCTCAGAAACAAGTGTGCCATTCTTATATAGGGACTTTTATGAATCCCGATTTTCTTGTCAAGCATTTTTAAAGACACAAAACTGAGGAAAACTTTTGAAAAACGTTTTATATTTCCTCTTTTTGCGGAAGAGTGGGGAGTCCATTTCCTGAGCCCCCCACGATCTCTCAAGAGAAGGCTCAGGAATGGTCTTTTGAGTGATCAGTGGGGGACTCTCGACCCTGACCGCTATGGATCTACAGGGGAATTAAATGGCCTCCAAAAAAAAACACAAACATTTTCAAAAGTTTAGTTGCTTCCTAATCTCCGCTGTCTATGAACCGACCCACGTTATCACAGAAACACTAAGATGTTTCCCTTTACATAGAAGGATGAGTGATAATTTCGGAATAATTATACATTATGTTTTGGTGGAGTTACTTGAACCTAGGTTACAACAATGCGTCCATTTTCTGCCCCCTGTGGAGCCCTGCGGGAATCTCGGAGGCTTTACGAAAACAATCTGGCTATTTTATCATGGCAGTAAAAAAGTATTTTTGCCTCTGAATAGAGCGCTTTCAATAGTTTTAACCTTTTTGTTAAAAGGGCAGATCCCATGGCATAGAATCTCAGATACTGGATTGTGCTAGACATTCTTAGCATATACCTAACCTTTACTTAGGGCCATAGATCACGTGGGCATTAGAATAGATTTCACCATCATTTTTCGAAAAGCTACATTATGGAGCTGAACTGTAATTCCACACACACGCCATGAGCAATGGTGGCACTGTTTTGGGGGGAAAAAAATCAGCCATGTTTTTTTTCCCATCCCATAAAAGTGGGAAATGCAGTTACAATCCAGTAAGGCTGGTTTCACATTTGCATTTTTTGCTGCTGCGTTTTAGCGCAAAAAAACGCATGCGTTTTTTTCCCTATACTTAACATTAAAAAACGCATGCGATTTTTGGCATGCGTTTTGCCGCCGCATGCGTCTTTCTATGCATGCCTTGTGTTGCAGAAATGCAGCATGTAGTAATTTCTAGCGGCGTTTTTTGCGGCAAAAAAACGTATTGCTGTCTATGTAAACGCATGCGTTTTTAAGCACATGCGTTTGCATGCGTTTTTAAACGCATGCGTTTTAATAGAAAAACACAAGAATACACACTGATAAGCCAACCCCCAACCCTAACCCTAACCATAAGGGATCCTAACCCTAACCCTAAGGGATCCTAACCCTAAGGGTTAGGATCCCTTAGGGTTAGGATCCCTTAGGGTTAGGGTTAGGATCCCTTAGGGTTAGGATCCCTTAGGGTTAGGGTTAAGATCCCTTAGGGTTAGGATCCCTTAGGGTTAGGGTTAAGGTTTGGGTTAGGGTTAGGGTTAGGATCCCTAGGGTTACTAGGGGTCCTAACCCTAACCCTAGCTATTTCTGTTTTTAGTGGGTTTTATTGTTGATTTTGATGATTGGCAGCTGTCACACACTTCTCATCATGCGTTTCAAAAGCGCAAACGCAGGAAAAAACGCATGTAAACCCGTCAAAACGCCGCGTTTGTATTAAAGCATGCAAAAACGCATGCGTCTAAAAAACGCAGCGTTTAAATGCGTTTTTTCACCAAATGCGTTTGCGTTTAAAATGCTGCGTTTTTAAATGCAAATGTGAAACCAGCCTTACAAAGATGGCATCAGTGGTCAGGTGATGCATAGGAAAAAAAGTTGGTCCTATACTAAAAGTCAAAATAGAGTCTCTTTATTTGGCAGAATTAGGCACCACTGTGACTTGGCCCAGCACTTTACCTCCATCACCCATTATGACCATCAATTTTTTTTCTTTTCATTTTTTGGGGCTTTTTAAAAAGGAAATGTCCCCAGATTGCAAAATACATTAAAAATAAAGAAATAAAATAAATTAGTAATAATAAAAAAAATCAATCTCAATCAATAGTCAAATCTTTTATGAAACTTTATAATCTGGCATGTATTTTCTCCAGTATCTGTGGCAGAAATTGGTTTCCGCTGACAATTTGCAGTTTCAATTGATGCAGACGCGATACCCATGGCAGTTTTTGGATAGAGTCCAACCAGAAACTGGTTTAATATGTGACATATTGCGGGAAAACATAAACAACACAGCTCGTTTCAGCCATGAAAATGCATATTTTCCGCACCAAAATCCATGGGTGAAAACTCCTTTTGAACGTAACCTTATTGTGTAAAAGTACAAAAAAAAATTTAAAAAAAATTAAAAAAAAACTCCATATTTTTACAGACAACAAAGTTACCATAACTTTTTTTTTTGCTGCAGAAAAAGCAGGGCCAAAAAGTAAAAATGGTAAATGTTTTTTTTAAAATATTTTGCATCCCGCATAAAGAAAAGATAATAAAAAGTGATTAATAAATTGTATGTATCCCACGATGTGCTGCAGAAAAATCACAACCGTCACCATCATCTCGGTTCTCTTATTAGTTTGGTAGTTTTCCTGTATGCTGTGATACAGAAGTATTGCAGTATATAGAATAAATAATCATAAGATCAAGTTGCTTAGGGGGAAGTAAAAAAAAGTTTAAAAAAAAAGAAAAAAAAAAGTATAATAAATATTTTAAAAAATAAATATAAAACTTTGATTCACGCCATTACTCCCCCTCTCTACCAAGTTCTAGAAAAACTAAATAAATAAAAAATAAATATATTCGGTATCATTGTGTGTGTAAAAGTACATAAAGTTTTTTTAAACCATTTTTTGTTTGATGCATTTACCCCCCAAAAACGTTGCAATCAAAGTCACATGTACCCCAAAATGATATCAATAAAAATGTCAGCTTATCACGCAAAAATCAAGCCGCCACTATTACTGGAAATATATTTAAAAAAAGTTACAGGTCTCAGAAAATGGTGATACAGACCAAATTTTTTTTTACAAAGTTCTGAATTAAATAAAAAAAACAACAACTAAATAATAAAAAAAAAATCATGCCAGTTTGGGATCGCCTGATCTGGAAAATCATGATATCAAATCATTTTTCCTGTACGATGAACGCATAAAAAATGACGAAATAATGAGTGTTTTTTTTTAATCATTTGACCCCATTTGGAATCTTTTTTTTGCGTTTATGTGATAAAAATGAACTGTGTCATTCGAAAATACATTAATCCCATATACAACACTCGTGTAGATGTGTCGGAGGAAGAATAAAAAAGAAAGTTCTGACTCTTGGAAGAAGCAGAGGGAAAAAAAGAGAAAAAACAGATAATTGCTAGTGATGGAAAGGTTAAGGGGTAAAATGAAACGTGCGGTACTAGGGGGTAGTTCTGTGTCTTAGGGGGGTTTATGGAGCTCTGTGCCTATCCATAGCTATAGCGATGAACATGTATCAGAAACATTACAGAATGTTAGATCTAAAAGCGACATGATCGTAAAAAGTGGAGATTTTATTCCAGGAGTTGCAGGGATTTTTTCTGGCCAGGTGCTGGCGGCAGGGACAGTTTTAGACAAAGTGGGGCCGTGGGCAAAAGTTTAAAGTGGGGTCCTAAATGCTGCTATATTGCACCATCACACTGAAACATTTTGGTTGCATTTACTTATGCTGAGTTCAGGCTGTTAATCAAGCTTAATAGACAATATTGAAGTCGTTCAGCGCTTGTTTCTCGGCTTCTTTACACCGAATAACAAAAAATGATAAACAATTCAATCACTCTATGAATAGGCAGCATTATGCTCATTTAGTATAATGCGCCCCATAGTCTTCCTCATAGTATAATGCACAGCCCATAGTCCTCCACATAGTATAATGCACAGCCCATAGTCCTCCCCATAGACCTTCCTGTAGTATAATGTGCCCCATAATCCTCCATATAGTATAATACACTCCCCATAGTCCTCCATATATAATGCACACCCTATACAGTACAATGCATCCTGCAGCCCTACATATAATATAATGTACCCCATAGTCCTTCATATAGCGTAATGCACCCTATAGTCCTCCATATTCTATAATGCACCCACATAGCCCTCCATATAGTACAGTGCATTCCCCACAGTCCTCCATATAGTATAATGCATTCACCATAGTCCTCCTTATAGTATAATACACTCCCCATAGTTCTCCATATAGTATATTGCATACACCAAGACCTCCATACAGTATAATGCACCTCATAGTGCTCCTCATAGTATAATGCACAGCCCATAGTCCTCCACATAGTATAATGCACAGCCCATAGTCCTCCCCATAGACCTTCCTGTAGTATAATGTGCTCCATAATCCTCCATATAGTATAATACACTCCCCATAGTCCTCCATATATAATGCACACCCTATACAGTACAATGCATCCCGCAGTCTTCTATAATGTATAATACACCCCCATAGTTCTCCATATAGTACAATGCACGCCATAGCCCTACATATAATATAATGTACCCCATAGTCCTCCATATAGTGTAATGCACCCTATAGTCCTCCATAGTCTATAATGCACCCACATAGCCCTCCATATAGTACAGTGCATTCCCCACAGTCCTCCATATAGTATAATGCATTCACCATAGTCCTCCTTATAGTATAATACACTCCCCATAGTTCTCCATATAGTATATTGCACACACCAAGACCTCCATACAGTATAATGCACCTCATAGTGCTCCATATTGTATAATGCACTACCCATAGTATAATGTACCCCATAGTCCTTCATATAGTATAATTTACTTCCCATAGTTCTCAATATAGTATAATACACCTCATAGTCCTCGATACAGTATAACACATACACGATATAGTACACATAGTATAATGCACTCCCCAAAGTCCTCGATAGAGTATAATGCAGCCTCCACATAGTAAATATAGTATAATACACAGCCTATAGTCCTTGATAGAGTATAATGCAGCCCCCATAGAGTACATATAGTATAATGCACTCCCCAGAGTCCTTAACAGAGTACTATGCAGCCCCCATATAGTATAATGCAGCTGCTGTATAATATAAAGCAGCCCCCATATTGTATAATACAGCCTCTATATAGTATAATGCACACCCCCATAGTCCTTCAGTATTATGGCCAATATTCACCTCTCCCCCTTCCTCCGCTGCTCCGGTATCTGTAGCTCGTCTTCTCAGCAGCTCCATTGCCCGACGCAGAGGGGGAATGATGGGAGAGGGAGCATCACGCTTTCAACTTTATCGGTATCTATGATGCTGATATAGTTAAATGTGCGATTTTGGGCATGGGTGAGGCCCAGAGCTAGCGCTGGCATTGGGTCCTGCTGACTCACGGGCCCCATATGGGTCTGGTGCTTTTAGCGACACGCCACTAGTTGTGGGCCCCTGTAGGAGTGGGGACTCTTGGCAAATGCCTAGTTTTCCTCACCCTAACGCTGGCCCTGACTGGCGGAGGATTAATGAAAAAGATATAATCAGCAGGTCTTATTTCCTGTGACAGGCTGTGCAGCTCTGGGGTATAATACAGGATGTAACTCAGGATCAGTAATGTAATGTATGTACACAGTGACTGTACCAGCAGAATAGTGAGTGCAGCTCTGGGGTATAATACAGGATGTAACTCAGGATCAGTAATGTAATGTATGTACACAGTGACTGTACCAGCAGAATAGTGAGTGCAGCTCTGGAGTATAATACAGGATGTAACTCAGGATCAGTAATGTAATGTATGTACACAGTGACTGCACCAGCAGAATAGTGAGTGCAGGTCTGGGGTATAATACAGGATGTAACTCAGGATCAGTAATGTAATGTATGTACACAGTGACTGCACCAGCAGAATAGTGAATGCAGCTCTGGGGTATAATATAGGATGTAACTGAGGATCAGTAATGTAATGTATGTACACAGTGACTGCACCAGCAGAATAGTGAGTGCAGCTCTGGGGTATAATACAGGATGTAACTCAGGATCAGTAATGTAATGTATGTACACAGTGACTGCACCAACAGAATAGTGAGTGCAGCTCTGGAGTATAATACAGGATGTAACTCAGGATCAGTAATGTTATGTATGCACACAGTGACTGCACCAGCAGAATAGTGAGTGCAGCTCTGGAGTATAATACAGGAGATAACTCAGGATCAGTAATGTAATGTATGCACACAGTGACTGCACCAGCAGAATAGTGAGTGCAGCTCTGGGGTATAATACAGGATGTAACTCAGGATCAGTAATGTAATGTATGTACACAGTGACTGCACCAGCAGAATAGTGAGTGCAGCTCTGGAGTATAATACAGGATGTAACTCAGGATCAGTAATGTAATGTATGTACACAGTGACTGCACCAGTAGAATAGTGAGTGCAGCTCTGGAGTATAATACGGGATGTAACTCAGGACAGTAATGTAATGTATGTACACAGTGACTGCACCAGCAGAATAGTGAGTGCAGCTCTGGAGTATAATACAGGATGTAACTCAGGATCAGTAATGTAATGTATGTACACAGTGACTGCACCAGCAGAATAGTGAGTGCAGCTCTGGAGTATAATACAGGATGTAACTCAGGATCAGTGCAGGATCAGTAATGTAATGTATATACACAGTGACTGCACCAGCAGAATAGTGAGTGCAGCTCTGGGGCATAATACAGGATGTAACTCAGGATCAGTAATGTAATGTATGTACACAGTGACTGCACCAGCAGAATAGTGGGTGCAGCTCTGGGGTATAATACACGATGTAACTCAGGATCAGTAATGTAATGTATGTACACGGTGACTGCACCAGCAGAATAGTGAGTGCAGCTCTGGGGTATAATACAGGATGTAACTCAGGATCAGTAATGTAATGTATGTACACAGTGACTGCACCAGCAGAATAGTGAGTGCAGCTCTGGGGTATAATACAGGATGTAACTCAGGATCAGTAATGTAATGTATGTACACAGTGACTGCACCAGCAGAATAGTGAGTGTAGCTCTGGGGTATAATACAGGATGTAACTCAGGATCAGTAATGTAATGTATGTACACAGTGACTGCACCAGCAGAATAGTGAGTGCAGCTCTGGGGTATAATACAGGATGTAACTCAGGATCAGTAATGTAATGTATGTACAGTGACTGCACCAGCAGAATAGTGAGTGCAGCTCTGGAGAGTAATACAGGATGTAACTCAGGATCAGTAATGTTATGTATGTACACAGTGACTGCACCAGCAGAATAGTGAGTGCAGCTCTGGAGTATAATACAATAAGTAACTTGTGAGCAGTGCAGGATCAGTAATACAATGGAGATATCTATAGGAACTTGACTATTTTGCCCTGCTTCAAGAAGTGCATTTGTGAGGTCAGTCCTTGATGTTGAGGAGAGGTTGGGATCACAATCTCTGGTCCAGTTCTTCACAAATGTTCTAAATGGGGTTGAGGTACGGGATCTATGTTGTCGACTGCCAACAATCTTTCCCAACCATGCCTTTATGGACCTTGTGCACTGGGCACCGTCATGGGGAAATAAAAGGGTCTTCCCTAAACTGCTACATAAACTTGGAGTCTACAATTGTGCAACATGTATTTTGTACTGAAGAAGTAAGATTTCCCTTCACTGGAGGTGAGGGGCCTTGACCAGTCCTTGGTGATGTACGGCTGCATGCAGCTGCTCGGCCATGAAGCTCCCGGTGGCGCGCAGTATTTGTGCTGATAATTCCAGGGGAGGTCTGGACTCTGCAGTTATGGGGTCAGCAGAGCGGTTGTGACTTTTCTGTCCTCTGCTCCTCAGCATTCGGCCCCCTGTTCTCTAAGGCTACGGGGTCTCCACTTCGTGGCCGAGTTGCTGCGGCTCCTTCCACTTCTCAATAATATCACTCACAGGTGATGTTGGAAAGATTTAGGAGGAAGAAATGTCATGGATGGACTTGTTACCCCGGTGGCTCGTGGCTGGTGTCAGTGTCTGCCCCATTTACCAATCTGACATGTTAGTATAGACAGATGGCATGGCGGGGGTAAGAGATTATACCCAAGGGGAATGGGACCGATTGAAAAGCCTGCATCATTCAGTGATTAATACTTGGGTCCCACCACTTTTGTCCGTATAACGTTTCTTCAATATGTATCGTTTAACTAAAAATCCAAATGTTGAAATATTTTAAACTTTTTCTCAAAATCCCATGATATTGCAATCTTTGACATAACAAAAACTTCCATTCACTCAGGAGACGGGACTAGAAAAATAAGTTATTTTTAAATGATAAACTCAAAGACCTACGGCAATTCAGAGACAACAAATGTCTATTCTGTCCCGGAGCCGAATGAATGTCCTCTGTAAATCTGTGGTATGCTCATCCCCCTCGGTCCCAGCTCCATTATTCCAACATCATAAACTTATTCGTGGGTTGATCAATCAATTACTGTGAAAATATAGACGATGTTCCCGGAACACGACCCGTTGGACCCTCTATGGCTTATATGAAAGATGTGTCCGTGCCCATTAATTATAATAAAAATATAATATCTTCTATCGTCCTGCCACAATACTTTCATTGAAAATTTTACAATTATTGGGGTAGAAATAAATAGTTATGTAGTCACGTCGTTTTTATGTTTTGGGACATTGTTGAGGAAATTTCGGGCATGCTTGACAACTTTCTGAAATTGGCATCAGAGGTGGAAGAGTTTTGTGGTCTATGGGGCAAATCATTGGATATTTTCAGACCTACTCTGCCCCTAGTCTGCTCCCACAATGTGCACCCTCTAAACACTTTGCACCCTTCCTGCATAAAATGCCAATTCAGAACAAACCTTTCGGAATCATTATGGGAAGGTTTTGGTGTGACCCGGCAGATTTGTCAACTCCTCCACGAGTCTGGGAGATCTCTCCTTTTTTGCAGGAGTTGTACCCTTAGAGTTAATTAGTCGCAGTTAGACCATGACAGAGATGAGCTAGAAGACCACGGAGTCTGATTTCACATGCTCCTGCACTGATTAGAAGCACTTCACCATCATATTAAACAGTGCAGGTTTCTTCTAGCAGTGCAGGGGTTAATCTTTTCAGTTGAGAACTCCTGGAGCTTTCCTGCTTTGATGCTCTCAGCTGTTCAGTGTTGACCACTCCATTCAGCTATATATACTCGCTTCCGCCAATCAGGGATTGTCAGTGTTAGTTTCATACTGCCTGGTGCAGGAGTAGGGGGTGTTGGTTGTTTTTGGAGGCATTTGATGTGATGCTTGGTGATTTGTCTATGTACATACCTTCATCCTCTACTATTTGGTTTTTCCTTCCTTTATTTCTCGGTGTGCCACTCTGTTGTTTGTGAGTGCATATTTGCATGATTGGTATTTTCATTTATCCCTGTACATCTTTCCTTGTTAATATGGATTGTTTATTCTCATACACTACAACTCCCCACTTTCCTGAGTGGGGGAAGGGACAGATAATGGCTGATTAAGGAGCTCAGCAAGGCACGTGATCCCAGCGTCTTCACCATCGAAAGTAATGCTTGTAGAAGGGTTTGCTAGGGTGCTCCTAGATTTAGGGATAGGGAAGGAGCCCCTAGCCTCAGGATATTCAACAGTGCCATGACATAAACTTTGCAGTAAATGTGATAAACTGGGATGCCATACTGATTATGTCAATTCAGCATCCATTTTTGTACACACCTATTGAGTCCTATGTGCATTCTGCATTATTTTTTTTTACAATCGCTTCAGAAGGAAAAATGCTCATCTGAACTAGTTCATTCACTTACATTGGTCTGTGTGCCATGTGTGCGCCATATTGCTGTGTTGGGAAATGCACCGTGTGGGCAATCTACTGTGGGGGAATGCATGGTGGGAGAATCATATTGTGTGGGGGAATGCACTGTGGGGTCATCATACTGTGTCGTGAATGCACTGTGGGGGAATCATACAGTGTGGGGGAATGCACGGTGGGGGAATCATACTGTGTGGGGGAATGCACTGTGGGGTCATCATATTGTGTCGGGAATGCACTGTGGGGTCATCATACTGTGTGGGGGAATGCACTGTTGGGTCATCATATTGTGTGGGGGAATGCACTGTTGGGTCATCATACTGTGTGGGGGAATGCACTGTGGGGTCATCATACTGTGGGAGAATGCACTGTGGGGTCATCATACTGTGTGGGGGAATGCACTGTGGGGTCATCATATTGTGTAGGGGAATGCACTGTGGGGTCATCATACTGTGTGGGGGAATGCACTGTGGGGTCATCATACTGTGTGGGGGAATGCACTGTGGGGTCATCATACTGTGTGGGGGAATGCACTGTGGGGTCATCATACTGTGTGGGGGAATGCACTGTTGGGTCATCATACTGTGTGGGGGAATGCACTGTGGGGTCATCATACTGTGTGGGAGAATGCACTGTGGGATCATCATATTGTGTGGGGGAATGCACTGTGGGGTCATCATACTGTGTGAGGGAATGCACTGTGGGGTCATCATATTGTGTGGGGGAATGCACTGTAGGGTCATCATACTGTGGGGGAATGCACTGTGGGGTCATCATACTGTGTGGGGGGATGCACTGTGAGGTCATCATACTGTGTGGGGGAATGCACCGTGGGGTCATCATACTGTGGGAGAATGCACTGTGGGGTCATCATACTGTGTGGGGGAATGCACTGTGGGGTCATACTGTGAGGGGGAATGCACTGTGGGGTAATCATACTGTGTGGGGGAATGCACTGTTGGGTCATCATACTGTGTGGGGGAATGCACTGTGGGGTCATCATACTGTGTGGGAGAATGCACTGTGGGGTCATCATATTGTGTGGGGGAATGCACTGTGGGGTCATCATATTGTGTGGGGGAATGCACTGTGGGGTCATTATACTGTGTGGGGGAATGCACTATGGGGTCATCATATTGTGTAGGGGAATGCACTGTGGGGTCATCATACTGTGTGGGGGAATGCACTGTGGGGTCATCATACTGTGTGGGGGAATGCACTGTTGGGTCATCATACTGTGTGGGGGAATGCACTGTGGGGTCATCATACTGTGTGGGGGAATGCACTGTGGGGTCATCATACTGTGTGGGGGAATGCACTGTGGGGTCATCATACTGTGTGGGGGATGCACTGTGAGGTCATCATACTGTGTGGGGGAATGCACTGTGGGGTCATCATACTGTGAGGGGGAATGCACTGTGGGGTCATCATACTGTGTGGGGGAATGCACTGTGGGGTCATCATACTGTGAGGGGGAATGTACTGTGGGGTCATCATACTGTGTGGGGGAATGCACCGTGGGGACATCATACTCTGTGGGAGAATGCACTGTGGGGTCATCATACTGTGTGGGGGAATGCACTGTGGGGTCATCATACTGTGTGTGGAGTGGGCATTGTGCGTACCTTTATACATATTGCCATGTTCTTTCTTCAAAAGGTAATAGGTGTGCTACTGTCCTTGATTTTGCCATGGATTATGGATAGTTGACAAATTATGGATATTTGATATAGTTGTTGGTTAAGAGTGTAAAGCAAATCTCATTTTACAGCCCCATTAAGAGACGAGACATTCGCACAAACCAGAGCTTTGTCTAAAGCAAATATGCCTGATTAACTGTAAACCCTAGAATTAGTTCTAGCATTGACCATGTAAAGCAGTTAATAAGGTCGGCTACAAGGTGCTTCCGAGAGTACGGATGTTTTGACGTGATCGGTACGAGCTCATCTTTATATCACTCCACTTCCTATGGTTGGCGCTGATATAGGAGAGGTAAAAGATATCACAGCAAACATAGCATGCACGTCCGACCCAACGTGTTCCACCAAGCCTTGCTCCGTATCTCTCCACGGAATCTTCTCGTTCTGTCTCTTGTGTCTCCTTTCATTGACTTGTCCACCGTTGTCTGATTATAAGGAGGCTTTTTGTTTTTTGGCAGACCCTTGTCAAATGCTTCTTTAAAGTTTGTTGACCTAAGGGGTAAGAGGAGGGGTGGGAGACTCTTTGTTACTGAAGACAAGGTTGACCTCCAGATATGGCTCCAGACGGGTTGACTTAAACAACCAAAGGATGAATATGGACATACATGGAGACGATGGGGCTCAAGCTCAAGTTGACCTCAACCCCCTTCCTAATTGCAGTGGTTAACAAAAGAGGCAAGAGTATGCCTCTTAAGGGATGAGATGGGGTGATATGACATAACGCCAAGGAAAATGCCCAAATTTCATTTATGGACGCCCCTTCAACTATATCCGACTATAAGGTTACATTTCTAAAATATAAAGTTCTCTTATGTTTTTGCTATTTTACAGCACAAAGTCATACATCGTGTATACATACAGGGATACAGACAGCATATACTATAGGACCAACAATGTTTATGATTAAAAAAAGGAATGTTTTTGTCCTGGTCTGCAAATACAACCATGGTATATTTCAACAAAGGGTTATTCCCATCTTCATATATGGGTATTGTCGGATTGAGCGTATCAATACAAGAAAGTTAGCAATTTACTGCTTATTAAAATCCTCAACCGTTCTTGAGATATTAACACTTTTATTTGCAGCTTGTTACCTTGGAGACCGACCGCCGCAGCTACACAGCAGAACATGCAAAATGCTTGCAGTCTCTTGACCATTGAGCTAGTTATCACTGTTTTGAAGTTGGCCAGACTCGCCGGAGTGAAAATGACATACTTATCTCGGCCAGATTCTATGCAGTGTCTACAAGCTAGATAGCTGTGGTGGTCGGTCTCCTAGGCAACGAGCTGTAAACAAAAGAAAAGTGTTAATATCTCAAGAACGGCTGAACATTTTAATAAGCAGTACATGGCAAAAGTGGTTTATTTTACAAGCACTATCCAACAATATCCATATAGAAAAAAAGGAATAACCCATTAAATTACTTTATCACTTATGGGGGGGTCTTCTACTTATGTAAGGATGGTCAGAGTAGGGCTAGGATGAATTGCGGCAGTGGCCATTTCAGATCCCATATCACTTATGGGGGTCCTCTGAGGGCTAGGATGCAGTAACCTCTTAATGGCGTAAAGATGCCAAAAGTCACACATTTTTAGCACAATAATGTTGTGACATTTCGAGCAGTTTTATGCCCCCAAATTCTGGGGAAGGCGGCTTAACCCTGCTGTTCTGTTGGTCAAAAATGAACTTCAATATTCTTTAAAATATTCAAGATGCGGCTCTGAAACCCGTGGCCGACCGACCCATCCTCATTTAAGTCAATCAACCACAAGTTTCAGAACCGCATCTTGAACACCCCAAAAAATACCAAAGTTCAAAATAGGTCTCCCCAGACCGAACAGAACAGCAGGGTTAAATAAATGAGGCCAATGCAGTTTCCTTTAAGGAGAACCTGTCACTTGTTATAAATTTATAAAATGTCTAAAAATGTTTTACCTGCCGTTCCCCTGAATCCGGCGATGTTTTTCTTTTGCTCCTGCACCTCTCCGTTCCTGAGATATGGACCCCTATTATCAATTTATACATTTAGTTTTAGCCAAGTGACCGTGGTCCTCAACTCTTCTCTGTGGGCGCCTCCCTGAGGACCACGCCCAGTTGGAAAAAAAATAGACTAGATTTATACACAGAGAAGAAGGGGCCATATCTCCGGAATGAGAGGAGCAGGAACAAAAGTAAAATAGGAACCATTTAGAACAGGCAAAATAAAAGTCCTACATATTTATGGTAAGTAATGGATCAAGTACAAAAAGTCCAGTGATTGCCAAAAATATGATCGGTCAGAATGGAATTTGTTTTTGGACAGGCCATCCAGAGTTTTCTTTTTAACCCATGCATTGACAGCTGTATAGTCACCATTCACTGCCATGGTAGAGGCTTGCCGGGGGCTTAATAATTGCGGCTGCGGGAGTGTGTGACTGCGCCCTTGCGGGAGGGGGGCTCGTCAATGCTGGTGCACATTTCAGCTGGATATGCCTCCGAGGACACACATTTAGGTGAAGTGCACTGTGGCCGGGTCCCTGCACCACAATTCACACTGCCAGCCAATCAGAAGCCAGCAGCCGACGGCGGCTTGTATGTCACTTGCTGCACATGGCAGTGATGTCATAAGCTTCCCGTCGCTTGCACGCTGAAGTCAGTTGCCAGCTTCTACGCCGGCTACAGCAGATGGCGGTGCGCGCGGTAGGAACAGGGGAAGATGAGTGAAATTGTTTTTTTTATTTGTTGAAGAACAGCAGCAGAACCGTGGATGTAAACACTAGGATGAGCCCAGAATGGGGGACAAATATACCAGGATAGGTCCAGGATGGGAGACATATAAACCAGGATGGGTCCAGTATGGGAGACATATATACCAGGATGTGTCCCGGATGGGAGACATATATACCAGGATGGGTCCAGGATGGGAGACATATATACCAGGATGGGTCCCGGATGGGAGACATATATACCAGGATGGGTCCAGGATGGGAGACATATATACCAGGATGGGTCCCGGATGGGAGACATATATACCAGGATGGGTCCAGGATGGGAGACATATATACCAGGATGGGTCCCGGATGGGAGACATATATACCGGGATGGGAGACATATATACCAGGATGGATCCTGGATGGGAGACATATATACCAGGATGGATGACATATATACCAGGATGGGTCCCGGATGGGAGACATATATACCAGGATGGGGCCAGGATAGGAGACATATATACCTGGATGGGTCCAGGATGGGAGACATATATACCAAGATGGATCACATATATACCAGGATGGGTCCTGGATGGGAGACATATATACCAGGATGGGGCCAGGATAGGAGACATATATACCTGGATAGGAGACATATATACCTGGATGGGTTCAGGATGGAGGTCATATATACCAGAATAAGGAACATATATTCCAGGATGGGAGATATATACAACTGGAAGGGGCCTAGGATGAGGGACATTAGTACATAATTGGAGCAAGGGCATCATGTACAGTATGTCTTTATAGGATTTAGAATGCTAAAAGGGCCCATACATCTGACCAACATGCATTGGGGCTGAGGTCCAAATTTTCCATTGGCGCCCATTCACACCACTAACGGTCGCCTAATGTACATGACCACCTTTAGTACTAGACCCATCCTCCCCAATCAGTGGCGAATTGTCTTCCGACCCCAAACCTGGACCACAAATTTACATTGAGTCCTGATACAACTTATCACTTGAGCATATAAATGGTGGAACCGTCCCATAGTAGGAATAAACGGAAACTGTACACGTGTGATGGAAACTTATGCGTAGAAATTTTATTTAAAAAGAAATGGAAAATAGAATGGAAAAAAAAAGAACAACTTTTTAACCTTATGGATTAGAAGGCATGCCTTTGTGTATCAGTAGCACTGGAACAAAAGATGAATAGACGGAACGCCTGGAGCGCTTTGTCAATTTGACTTTGATAACACAGCCTCCTTAAAGAGATCCTTTTATGTTTATGAAAAAGCATGATGTCAAAGTCGTTAAAAAAAAATAGTATCCAAATAAATAGCTACACTGGCATTGCCTCCGAAAAAGCCTCTTGTATGAAGCGTTTGTTTCTTTACACGCGTAACTAATTAGCTGAGCTTATTATAAGCCCTGGACTCCAGTAATGAAGTTTCTTTAGCACACTTTAAAAAAAAAACTTGTTTGTGGTGGTTGTGTAAGGCTGCGCTCCTGAGCCAAAATTAAAGGATTTAGGTTAAAGCTCAAACTAATATGCTGGAAATGCTTGACTACAACCATTACCAGGTGAGATTCCGATTATTTATTTATTTATTATTATTTTATGTATTATTTTTGCTACATTTATATATTTGTTTTTTACAACTTTTTATGTCTTGAATTTGGCATCGTGATAGTATTGAAAGTAAATCTATTGTCTTCATCCTTCATCTTGTGCAACGGACTTTTATCTTTTTAACAGTTCATCAATTTATCGCAAAAAATGTGTAAATTCCGTACGTTTTTTCCTTCTTTAAGTAATTAAACATTTTGAAAATTAATTCTATTCCTTAGTTTTATCAATAGTTCAGTTATTAGCAATTTGGTGCTTTTTCTATGTTTTTGATATATGGTTATTTTATTAATGTATTTTTTTTTTTGTTTTTAATTAGTTTTGTTCGTAGATTTTTAAAAGGAAAAACATTTACCCTAAATTGGCTTTTGACTCCTGGGAAATATCTAGATATTTTTTTTCGATTAGATGCTGTATAAATACTTCACGGTTTTGGTTCAAAAATTGAAAATAAAACCTGCAAATTATAAAAAGCAAAAATGAAAATTTTAAAAACCTTACATACGTTATGTCTTATGAGTAGTATATAATGTAAGGTAAATATAGCCAAGTATTGGACACTCGGAAAAGGTTAAAAAATACACACTTTACTCACTTTCGAAAGTTTTTGAAAATAAGGAAAAGTATTAAGAAATAACTTGTTGCCTGATTATTTACTTATGTATTTAAAAAAAAAAAGAGTGAGTGTAGTTTTAAGGGGATTTGGCCTTATTTGGGGGGGGGGGGGGGGGGGTGGCATTTGGTGCTACCGGTATAATGGTAGCACCAATGTCTTCTGCCATTTTACAAACCTCACAACCCCAAATCTGTTTGTTAATATGACAGCTCAGGATCGGGGCCGGTATCACGGGGATGAATTTTCGTCTATTCGATAGAATGTATTTTTTGGCATATTTTGGTAATAACCCCTGTGATACCCATAGCCATAGTCCATGGCTTTAATGACCTGACTTTTCCAATGTCAAAAATAATTGAAAATATCAATTTTTGGATTTTTAATTTTCCACAAAATTTTTCCAAAAATGTTGCCATTTTTTGTAGTTGACTAGATAACTTTAGGCTGTCTTCACCTAGATCTTACAAAGAAGGGGCCTATGTTCGGGCTTGCCAACTCCTTGCATGTTCTGACGGCCGCGGCTTAATATGAGACCAATAATTCATCCCCATTTTTTTCTTCCAGGTGCAGACTCACCTTGAAAATCCTACGAAATACCACATCCAACAAGCACAAAAGCAACAGGTGCAGCAGTACCTAACGACAGCCAAGCATCCCAACAAAGCACTAAGTCTGCCCTGTCCGAACCAACCTGGGGAGCACATGATGCCGCCGGGGAGCAGCGCACCCAACAGTCCCATGGCCATGCTGACTCTGAGTACAACCTGCGAGAAAGAAGTGAGTATCA
Source organism: Ranitomeya imitator (assembly GCF_032444005.1). NCBI lineage: Eukaryota > Metazoa > Chordata > Amphibia > Anura > Dendrobatidae > Ranitomeya > Ranitomeya imitator. Next base: position 19,870,146 of record NC_091289.1, on the reverse strand, counting down.
CTCCTCCGATAGGGTCACTTCTCTTATTACCTGTGCTACTGCTAACATCACAAGTAAAATCTAGCTAAAGGTTTAAAAAAATACTTTCTTGGGCCACATTTTTTATTTGAGTTTTTATTTTCAGACTTTTTCATCCTCTTTTTCCTTCATTCTTATATTTTTTTCTTCCTTCATCTTTTACGTCTTTTTTCTCAGTTCTCCTGTTCCTTATTTCACTTTTTCATTTTTCTTCTTTTCTTCCTCTTCTTTTGCATCCTCCTTCTTTTTTTATATTTTTCTTACTTTTTTCTCCTTCATTTACATTTTCTACTTATTTTTCTACTTCTCATTACTTTATTTCTCACTTTTCTGCCCTTCTTCGTATTTTCCTTCTATCCTCATATTTTATTTCCTCATCTTCCGTTCTCTTTTATTTTCTTCTTATTTTCTTTCTCTTTACTTATTCTTTGTTTTTTTCCTTTTCTTCTTTAATTTTCTTCCCCTTGTTCATTTCTTTTATTCAGTTCCTTATCTTTTATTCTTTTATTACTTTCTCTTGTTTCTTTTCTTATTTATTGCAACTTTCTTTTCCCTCCGTCTTCTTTTACTTTTTCTTCTTCCTAGTTCTTTTCATTATTCTTTTATTTCTTTCTGGCTTTATTTTTTTCTCTGCCTTGTTTTACGCTTTATTCTTCCTCATTCTTTCCCTTTCTTTTCCCTATTATTGCTTTTATCTTTCTCCTCTTCCTTGTTCCCCCTTTCTTTTCCTTCTTTGTTTTTACTTTTTCTTTTCTTTCTTTCTCCTTTCTTGTATTATTTTCTATTCTTGCTTTATTTTTCTCTGTCTTTTACATTTTATTCTTCCTCATTCTTCATTCTATTATTGCTTTTATTTTTCTCGTCTTCCTTGTTCCTCCTTTCTTTTCCTTCTTTTTTTTACTCTTTCTTTTCCTTCTTTCTCCTTTCTTTTATTACTCATACCTTTATATTGTCATTTAGAATTTTCTTTCTATCGCTTCTTCTTCTTCCATTTTATATTTGCACTTCATTAAAAAAAAACTTCTAGAAACTTTTTTTTTTTTTTAATGAAAAATTATGATAAATATTTAAATGATTAGTGTCACAGAATTCCTTTTTAATAATGAGGTGTTCGCACCTTTTTCACTGCAGGTAAATACAAGGGTGTGAGGATGTGACACCCCAGATTAGCTCGATATGCAAATGACTATCCTCTTGCAGAATTTGTAGATGTTGGATATTTGCATACGTGGCTGTGAAATTTGGAGGTCGTATTTAGAAGGAACTGCATTAATGATTGCTATATACAGTGTTGGGACGTCTATAAAAGGTTTCGAGGTCACAGAGCTTCAGATTTCCTTCCTTATCTCATTAACATGTTAAATAGAAAACCTGGAATTAATAAAACTTTACTTTGCGTAACTCTTCGAGGTGTGAACTCCACAAATAGAATCGACCATAAATAAATCCGCTTCAGACGCTAATGATGCAGACGTAAATATACAATCATTGAATTAACCTTTCCGAAAAAAGGAAGATAGCAAATCAAATTTATGTGATTCCACCTAATTAGAGTGTACCCCCAACTTCTAAAACTTTTTTGCTTTATGTCCAAATTTCCTTTTTTTTGGGGGGGGGGGGAGGGGTGATGCAGAGCTCCAAATACTTAGAGATAAAGAAGAAAAAAAAATCACTTTTGAAAACTTTTCATATGTCAGAAGTTTCGGTTAGCGGGAGTCTAGGGCAGCAGCTGGAAAAGCAGAGATGGGCTCAGTTGAGCTGTTTTGGCCCTTGGTTTTTATGATTGTGGGGGGGTCTCATTATTTAGACCATCACTAGTCAAAATGTCTATTCACGATGGGATATCAACATTTTTCCTTATTCTTTAAATATTAAAATTCTTTTTGCTCATATCCACCACTAGGGGGAGCAAGCTGCATACATTTTATATTGAGCTGAATGGGAGCTGCATGGTAAGCTCCACCTAGCAATATAATCCATTTAAAGGGAACCTGTCACCCCGAAAATCGCGGGTGAGGTAAGCCCACCGGCATCAGGGGCTTGTCTACAGCATTCTGTAATGCTGTAGATAAGCCCCCGATGTTACCTGAAAGAGGAGAAAAAGACGTTAGATTATACTCACCCAGGGGCGGTCCCGCTGCTGGTCAGGTCGGATGGGTGTCTGTGGTCCGCTGCGGTGCCTCCCATCTTCTTTCCATGACGTCCTCTTCTGATCTTCAGCCACGGCTCCGGCGCAGGCGTACTTTGTCTGCCCTGTTGAGGGCACAACAAAGTACTGCAGTGCGCAGGCGTCGGAAAGGTCAGAGAGGCCCGGCGCCTGCGCACTGCAGTACTTTGCTCTGCCCTCAACAGGTCAGACAAAGTACGCCTGCGCCGGAGCCGTGGCTGAAGATCAGAAGAGGATGTCATGGAAAGAAGATAGGAGGCGCCGCAGCGAACCAGAGACGCCCATCCGACTGGACCAGCAGCGGGACCGCCCCTGGGTGAGTATAATATAACATCTTTTTCTCCTCTTTCAGGTAACATCAGGGGCTTATCTACAGCATTACAGAATGCTGTAGATAAGCCCCTGATGCTGGTGGGCTTACCTCACCCGCGATTTTTGGGGTGACAGGTCCCCTTTAAAGAGGGCCTGTCATTTGTTATATATATATATATATATATATATATATATATATATATATATATATATATAGTGTAAATGCTGCTTTTCTCCTGAATCCGGCGATGTTTTTCTTTTGTTCCTGCGCCTCTCCGTTCCTGAGATATGACCACTTCTTCCCTGCATGTAATTCTAGTCTTTTTAGCCAAGTGGGCGTGTTCCTCAATTCTATTCAATAGATAACTCCAAGAGGGACACGCCCATGAGTAGATTTATATACAGCAAAGAAAGGGCCATATCTCAGGAACGGAGAGGAGCAGGAAAAAAAGAAAGACATCGCCGGATTCAGAAGAACAGCGGCATTTACATTTGCTACTCTAACTTGTAACATAATTTTTCCAGGACTACAGTATTTATTGGCTTATCTTTAGGATCATCGATCGATATCAGATTGCTGCCAGGATGACGTCACCTCCCGTGTTTATTAGATGCAGCTCTAGAATTTGTGATAGTGGCCACTAGAGGGAGCTCACTCAAAATGTTGAGTTAAATGGGAGCAGTGTTAGTCTGTATGCGGTGAGCTCCCTCTAGTGGCGACTACAGACAACTGGCATTTGTCTATGCTGGAGAATTAGTCATGAAAGCTGAACTCCGAACCATTACCTCTTTACTTTTTGCAGATGGACGACGTGATTGACGACATTATAAGCTTGGAATCTAGTTATAACGAAGACATTCTCTTGATGGATCCGGCAATGCAGATGGCAAACACGGTACGGCGGTGTTCCCTAGTAACTATTTGTGTTATTATACGTCTATTACACTATTACACATCATTAAGGTCATGTTGCATTATTTGATAAGAGTTTATGCACGGCCGCGTGTCGCAAGTCTTAGATTTACTCCAGAAGGCGGCTTGTAGACATGTCTAGGTTGGAGACTATATACTAAGTATAAAGGGGGTGAACCCGGAATTTTAAGTTATTTTGTATCCACAGGCATAGGATGGGTGATGATTTACTGATTGCTGGGGTGTTAAGTGTTAGGACCCCCGGCGACTCTGAGAATGGGGCTCTCTGTTGAACATGTACATGCTCGTCCTTTGCTCCATTCATTGTCTAACGGACCTAGAAAAAAGAAAGGAGCTCATTTTGTGCTTTTTCATTTCTTAATATATCTTCATATCATCCAGAGCTTAATTTTCCTGATATATGATACAATGCACAATCTTGTATGTGGCCATAGATGTAAAATGATAATGTCTTCACCTCCTAAAGCCACCACTAGAGGGAGCTAACTGAATACAGTTCATAGATCGAATTCACTGACAACTCAGATAGCTCCCTCTAGTGGCGGCTGCAGGAAACCATAATTTTAACCATTGATTCCATTTGTTGCTGGGGTTTTAAAGCCACTTTGATATAGATAATACAAAATAAACTAGAATAGAATTTTAGAACTGAAAATAACACTGTGATAAAAGATGGAAATTAACATTTTTTTTAATGTATGTATTAGTTTTTTTTTATTATATAAACTGCTTTTTAATCCAATTTATTCTTGAGAAAGATGAATGGCGATCAGTACGACTCCCACGCTGTTGCACGCTCTAGATTTTCTTCAGTTGCCAAGTGATATAATGATAACGGCATTGTGGTTTTTTAAAAGAGTTTTCCATGTTTGGAGACGTTTTTATTCTTTAGGGCTAAAAAAATCATTTTTATAGTTGGTTTTTCATTAAAACTTTTGCACCTTTTTCGCCTTTGTGTCGCACTGTCTGAGAGTCCGTCAGTGAGCGCACGCTGATTGGCCAATGGGAGAGCTTGTTACTCTTTTATCTGTCTTTTTCGGAGCTCCTCTCAGCTAATTTAGGACAACAGACGTTGAATGTGCAAGAAAAAAAAGAGTTGGTCAAAGACAAACGGTGCAAAATTTTTAATGAAGCCAAACTGCAGAAGTGATTTTTACCCCCAAATAAGTGCATTGAACTGAAAATAAATAAATAAATAAATAAAAAAAATAAAAAATTAAATCCCTCTTCTATTTAATTCTATTGAGCCATTTCTGGGATAACCTCCATTACAGCTTAGAAGTAAAAAAAAATTATATATAAATATATATATATATATATATAATTTTTTTTACTATTATTATTATTTACTATTATTATTATTATATAATAACTTTAAATTACTGTATATATGTTTGTGTATTTATGTATATAATGTATATATATATATATATATATATATATATATAAATACACAAACATATATACAGTAATTTAATGTTATTATATAATAATGTAAAATTAATATATAATAATTTAAAATTAATGTATAATAATAGTGTAATATATATATATGTATATATTATATTTTATAAAGTTATATTATAATTATATTATAATTATTCCATTATATATTAGATATTATAAATATATTAGTATTCATTATTATTATATATTATATATATATATATTTTTTTTAATTTTTTTTTTACATTTAGAAAAAATGTAAATTGTGAAAATTTTTGTTTATAATTAGTGTATAAATATAATATATTATTTTTCTTTTTTGGGGGGTGGGGGTGACTTCAATGATAATTTGCTTTGTGTACCCGTCACTGTTCATTATACATTGTTAGAACAGATTTAGGTTTTATTTTTTTGCAGGTAAGACAAGCTGGATCATACCTCCCCCATGTAAGTTTCCCAAAAATTATTTTACTTCAGCTGTGACTTTAAATTTGATCGATCTCCATTAACCCCTTCATCTTTGATCCTGTAGACTTATCTGTATTTTACCCTTTTAGATAAATATAGAACATTTATCTACATTTTTTTTCTTTTTTTTTTCCAGATGCCCGTATCTGCAAGTTTGATTGACATTTATGGAAATCAAGGTATGCCAGCTCCAGGGTTAGATATCAGTAATTCATGTCCTGCTAATCTTCCCAATATCAAACGGGAGCTTACAGGTAAATGACTTACATAATAGAGAGGTTCAGACTTGGAGCGAGTTACTACAGCCAGATCCATGAGATACATCCAGGAAAATGAAAGGATCGATAATCCATCGATATCCCCGGGAATCTGACTCCATACATCACACGTACATATGTTACCCTGGCACAGCGCCGTACATGTGAGTGTGGCTGAACCTGGTATTGCAGCTTCCACCTATTCTCATAAATGGGGCTGAGCTGCAGTACCAGTGTCAGCCACTACTGTACCCATGGCGCTGTTCTGGAGTAATGATTAGGACCCTCTTATCTGATTGGTGCGGTTGTCGTGAATCAGGTGAGGTCTATAGATAGGTGAATCTGCCTAAATTAAAAATTTGCAGATTTATTAAAAATTGTGCACATTTGGTGCAAATTGAATTAGTTGGGAAGGGGTTAAAAGCCTATCTTTTCCAAACTAATCAATATTAAGGTTAATCTTAAACGCTTTTAAAGTTGAACTTTGAACAAAAAATTTAAAATTTGACCCCATTATCCTCCAAAGAATCCCCCGCATAGTCCACCTATGACTTATACGGTGTTTTCCCCCCTGTAGCGCAGCAAGCAGTAAAGCAACCTGCTGCTTTGCAGCTGTCATAAAGCGGAAACGTGTAGATTTCAGCTAGAACCCCTCTGCAGGTCTGCATATAAAATACTGCCCCCTGCTGGTCAGGGCATGCAGTGCGTCCCTCCAGTTCTGGGAACTATAAGTCCCAGCACTGCATGCGGGTCACGGGAGTAGATTATTCTCCATGCAGACTCTGAAGCCGTAATCTCTGCACTGACTTCAGGGGTTTTGTATTTTTCTCCTGTTTGTGCATTTTTCATATTTTTAATTTTTCACCCTTTTTGCCTGAGATTGCGATGTTTGGAAAACGATTGCCAAATACAGCAACCACTCTAGACGAATCATCCGATCCCCATGCCCAGACGACCCCTTTAAAAGAAGTTGTTGACTTTTGAAGCCATTTTTTTTTCTTAAATCCACGTATTTTGGGCTAAAAATCTTTTTTTTTTGCTATTTTATGTAAACATTTTGCACCGTTTGGCTTTTACAGGCTCTTTGTTTCTTGCACATTTCAACTTTGATGTGGTCTGCGGTCATAAATCAGCTGAGAAGAGCTCAGAAAAAACAAACTCTCCATCGAATAGTCAGACTGAGCTCACTGATGGACCCTCAGTTAGCTCATTCTGCAGCCAGACAATAGATACAAAGAAAATGACTTATTGGCATATATATGTATTTAGAGGAAACGATGAGCCTGATCTGACAATATAAACTGAGCACAAAGCCTTGTAGGGAATGTAGCGCTTATAAAAATGGTATCTTTAGGGCGTATTCACACTGCATCTTTTTCTGCCTAGTAAAAATAGCTCTCAAGCAGAATATGCCTCCTTTTCTCAGAAGTTTTTTAAGTTTTTTTATAGTTTTTTTTTTAAGTTTTATTTTCAGTGTTTTTTAACACCATTTTCCGAGTTTTTATTTTCAGTGTTTTTTTAACACCATTTTCCAAGTTTTTATTTTCAGTGTTTTTTAACACCATTTCCCAAGTTTTTATTTTCTGTTTTTTAACACCATTTTCCAAGTTTTTATTTTCAGTGTTAACACCATTTTCCAAGTTTTTATTTTCTGGTTTTTTTTAACACCATTTTCCAAGTTTTTATTTTGTTTTTTTAACACCATTTTCCAAGTTTTTATTTTCAGTGTTTTTTTAACACCATTTTCCAAGTATCTTTTCATTTCTATTAAGCAATTAAGCACCAGTATATATTTTTCACAAAAAAAGTGCAAGAAGATGACTTGTATTGTGAGTATTGTGGCATTTTCCATAAAAAAAAAATGGACTAAGACCTGATGGTCGAAACGCGTCGGCGTTGACCACCTGGGACCCCCATCTCTTTTTTGCAAATGTTTGCATTTTAAAGTGTTTTCAATAAATTGACTTTTTAGAAGATCCATGCTGGAGATTATTTTTTCTTTTTCATTGCTGGCTCTGGACTACGCCCTTGACCAAGGCGGCTCCGTGCATGGACATCATTGCACTGTTGAGGGATTGGTGAGCTGACTTATTTTCTTCCCATTTTTTCCTTTTTCCCTATTTTTATAAAAAAAAAATGGCAGATAAAGACAGTGTGAACACACCTCAATTTTATCACCACCATAGTCCATGCAATCTTCACACTGCCAGACCAGTAATGGCGGAAATCTAATGATTTTGCATCTTGCTTATGATAAGTCATGGCAATGATAACGATGGGTGCAGACTGCCATCTAGTGGCCAAAATAAAAATTTCATTTCAGGACCTTTATATGCTATCAGTTAAAAAATAAAGACCCCCGATTCATCATTTGTTTTTTTATTTTTGTAATTTTTCTGTTCTTGGGGAACTCATTGAAATTTTTTCATGCCATATCCTTCAAAATGGCAAAAATTTGTGCACAAAATCAAAAGTGCTCTTCATTTTTGTCTATTTTGTTTCCCCCAAAATGTGTGAAAATAAGAAACTTTGTAATATATATCATTAGAAAAATCCACTTCTTTCTCCTCCTGGAAAGAAGCGGATTTCTCTGATAAGATATGTTACAAAGTTTCTTATTTTCAAGTTTACTATGGATTTATAAAATAAAAATTAAATGTATAGTTACTTTTTAAAAGAAATAAAAAAATATGATAATATTTAATAATATATCATATTAAATAAAAATTAAAGCTACAGTTACTTTTTAAATGTTATCTGTTTATTTTTATTTTTGCAAAAAGTCGCCTGTTCTGTTAAAATGTTGCAAAGTTTATGGGCTTCCATAAAATCACTCTAGAGGAAGTACATAGTGGATGCTTTCCTGAAACGGAAAGTACTTGCAAGCAGCATAATACAAAGAATAGCAGGTTTACCCAGAATCCTTTGCAGTAGGCGGAGCTATGCAAATCATCTCTTTCCACCCCTGTCTAATCCACAGCGCTTGGAACCGCCAAGCGTGCAATGCTGCGGATTAGTTTCTAAATTTACACAGCCAACCAATTCCTACCTGTGGACACGTGTTTCGGGCTTTAGGCCCTCATCAGCACAGGGCTGGAATTGGTTGGCTGTATGGAGTGGGGCTCGGTGAGCAAGCGATACATATATGCTAGCCACCTTAGGGAGAGACCCAAGTTGGGCTAAATGTAGCGGGACGAAATTTAGAAACTAATCCGCAGCATTGCACGCTTGGCGGTTCCAAGCGCTGTGGATTAGACAGGGGTGGAAAGAGATGATTTGCATAGCTCCGCCTACTGCAAAGGATTCTGGGTAAACCTGCTATTCTTTGTATTATGCTGCTTGCAAGTACTTTCCGTTTCAGGAAAGCATCCACTATGTATTTCCTTTAAGTAGAGGGCTTTTCGGTCTCTTTCGTCCCGCTACATTTAGCCCAACTTGGGTCTCTCCCTAAGGTGGCTAGCATATATGTATCTAGAGGAAGTAGGGAGACTGGAGGACATTTATGCAGAAAAGTTTTGCAACTTTTTAAAAAGGCAAAAAAAAAAAAACCATCTGGAAACCATTAAACGCTGCCGCAATAATGAACATAAAAGAAAATGTATAGATAAAAAGTATGTAAAATAAACTTTAAAATGGCACAAATAAAAAAAAATTCTAAATAAAAAAACACGTAAAAAAAAGCACAAAATAAAAAAATGTAAAAACAAAAAGCATAAAAAGGCACACATAAAAAAAACTAAAAACAAAAAGAATGTAACATAAACTTTAAAAAAAGGCACAAAAAAATGTAAAAACAAAAAGCATGTAATATAAACTTTAAAAAAAGGCACAAATTAAAAGGGTTTCAAGGTGCGAATTAAAAACAAGGAAAAAAAAACACCACAAATCAGTAAGTAAATGAAGCAGGAGATTGTAGCTCGTCTGTCAGCAGTCCTATGTAAGGCAGGTTTCACACGTCAGTGGCTCCGGTACGTGAGGTGACAGTTTCCTCACGTACCGGAGACACTGACTCACGTAGACACATTAAAATCAATGTGTCTCTGCACGTCAGCGTGTTTTCACGGACCGTGTGACCGTTTGAAAAACACGGAGACATGTCAGTGTTCGTGGGAGCGCACGGATCACACAGACCCATTAAAGTCCATGGGTCCATGTAAAACACGTACCGCACACGGATGCTGTCTGTGTGCAGTCCGTGTGCCGTGCACAAGACAGTGCTACTGTAAGCGCTGTCCCCCCAGCTTGTGGTGCTGAAGCCCCATGGGAGGTGGAGCCGCATATTCATCACTGTAATAAGCGGCACCACATGACCGCTCATAGAGGACAAGCAGCGATGCTGAGAGGAAGCATCGAGGGAGCTGGGTAAGTATTTTAATGCCAGCGGACGGGCGCACAGGGGGAGGGAGGGGGGAGATTACCGGGAACTTTATTTTAACAAAAAAAAAAAAGATTTTTCATTCCTTCGCTCCAGCGAACGCTGCTGGAGAGAATAAATGAATGGGGCTTCAGCACCACAAGCTGGGGGGACAGCGCTTACTGTAGCGCTGTCTCCTGCACGGCACACGGCTGCAGCACGTGTGCCACACTAATGTGCCACGTAAGGACACGGATAACTCCAGTACCGATTTTTCCAGTACCGGAATTATCTGGACGTGTGGGACAGGCCTAAGAAAAACAACAGCCATATCATCATGATCTGCCAAGTCACAAACTCAGCTCTGCTACATTTTTTAGCGATCACGTCGATCCCGATCAGCTCTTATATTCCTGCATTCTACATATCACTTAATTTCTAACTTAAAAAAAATATTTTTTTTCAGAGTCGGAGGCCAGAGCGCTCGCCAAGGAGAGGCAAAAGAAAGACAATCATAACCTTAGTACGTTGAAACAGTTCAGTGTGTGTTTGTCAAGTGATGTTATTATGGCAGCTTATGTATGAGGCTGGAGAGATAAGCCCAGCACATATAGTGCTGGCATGGTGCCAGTGCCATTTTCACACCCTTTAATAGTCTGATCACATGCAATTTCAATGCAGAAACTTAATGACTTGTATTTTGCATTAATTGCAAAAACTTAAACATTTTTGTAGAATTTTTTTTCACATAAGTGGAATCCCGGTTCCTTGTCATGTGACCTCATAAACAATATATTATGCAATATTCGTTAGTACGCACTTGTGCAATTATATCAGTTGCGTTTCTGTAAATCTCATCCTAACGACCCAAACATCATTATACGGCCAAATTATGGGGATCCTGAATTTTTGGAAGTGCAACATCTCCCTCTAGTGGCCATATATCATTACTGCAGGTTTCAACAGTTCTTTAATTTAATCTATGATTTAAATAGGGAGGATGAATTAACAGTAGTCCTATTAATCCAGCATCTATGGGAATTTATTGGTGCCGGATTATCATATTTTTTTGAAATGGCACATTCCGGATTATCAGATTGTAAAATGCCAGATTATAGGAATATCGCTTTTCGAAGTTATGCATCCGCTCCCGCTTACGTATTACACTTTTATCCTCCTGCAGTTGAGCGAAGGAGAAGGTTTAACATCAACGATCGTATAAAAGAACTGGGAACCCTCATACCCAAATCGAATGACCCGTGAGTATAATCTGGATTTTCAGCATATTTTTATATTCGGGAGCAGTAATTTGCAGATTGAGGTTCTCCCATCAGAACGAAACGAGCCGAGCTTCAGTGTGAATCTTGGAGAGGTGTAGAGCAGCCGTCTCATGAGGCAGGAGGAAGATTGCATACTACTTCAATGTCCTTCTAGATTACTATAACCCTGTAAATACCTGTAGTTATCAGATCAACCACTGGGGGCAGTAACCACCCTCTCCCCCTTTAAGAATATTGTATTATCGTGATTCAGCATAGGTGAGAAAGCGTCGACTTGGTTGGTTTATTGCTTGTAGATTATAAATATTTACATGTTAAATGATGGGCTAGTGATTATACACAAAAAAACAGTTTAAAAAAGCAGAGCTTCGGTTTAAATCACTAGGACTGGCGAGAGCACCCTCCTGAGACTTTTAGGACACAGGAGGTTACTAAGAATATCCCCATATAGTTACATAGTAACATAGTTATTAAGGTTGAAGGAAGACTTTAGGTCCATGTAGTTCAACCCATAGCCTAACCTAACATGTTGATCCAGAGGAAGGCAAAAAAGAACCCCATGTGGCAAAGAGTAAGCTAAACATTGGGGAAAAAATTCCTTCCCGAGGAAGGACTAAATTATATAGGGCAGATATAGAGAGGTGGACAGAGAGCTAGAGGATGGGCTAGTCCTTATACACAGAAACCAGTGTAAAGAAGCAGAGCTGCAGTGTAAAGCACTAGGGCGGGGGAGAGCACCCTCCTGAGACTTTGAGGAGACAAGAGGAGACTAAGAATATCCCCATATACTTGTACTAAAGTATATAGGGCAGATATGGAGAGATGGAAAGAGAGCTAGAGGAGGGCTAGTCCTTATACACAGAAGCCAGTGTAAAGAAGCAGAGTTGCAGAATAAAGCACTAGGGCGGGGGAGAGCACCCTCCTGAGACTTTGAGGAGACAGGAGGAGACTAAGAATATCCCCATATACTTGTACTAAAGTATACAGGGTAGATATAGAAAGATGGACAAATAGCTACAGGATGGGCCAGTCTAAAAAAGCAGAGCTTCAGTGTAAAGCACTGGGGATGGGAAAAGCAAAATCCCGAGACTTTGAGGAGACAGGAGGTGAGTAAGAATAACCCCATATACTTGTTCTAAAAGTATATAGGGCAGATATAGAGAGATGGACAGAGAGCTAGAGAATGGGCTAGTCCTTATACACAGAAGCCAGTCTGAAGAAGCAGAGCTTCAGTATAAAGCACTAGGGCGGGGGAGAGCACCCTCCTGAGACTTTGAGGAGACAGGAGGAGACTAAGAATATCCCCATATACTTGTACTAAAGTATACAGGGTAGATATAGAAAGATGGACAAATAGCTACAGGATGGGCTAGTCTAAAAAAGCAGAGCTTCAGTGTAAAGCACTGGGGATGGGAAAAGCAAAATCCCGAGACTTTGAGGAGACAGGAGGTGAGTAAGAATACCCCCATATACTTGTTCTAAAAGTATATAGGGCAGATATAGAGAGATGGACAGAGAGCTAGAGAATGGGCTAGTCCTTATACACAGAAGCCAGTCTGAAGAAGCAGAGCTTCAGTATAAAGCACTAGGGCGAAGGAGAGCACCCTCCTGAGACTTTGAAGAGACAGATAGAAAGATGGACAGAGAGCTAAAGGATGGGCTAATCTGAAGAAGCAGAGCTTCAGTGTAAAGCACTGGGGATGGGAAGAGCACCCTCCTGAGACTTTGAGGAGACAGGAGGTGACTAACAATACCCCCATATACTTGTACTAAAGTATATATGATAGATGTAGATAGATGGAAAGAAAGCTAGACAATGGGCTAGTCCTTATACACAGAAGCCCGTCTGAAGAAGCAGAGCTTCAGTATAAATTACTGGGGATGGGGAGAGCAAAATCCCGAGAATTTGAAGACACAGGAGGAGACTCAAAATTACTTTATAATTTCACTAAACAGTATAAAGGATAGATTAAAAGAGACAGACATAAAGCCAGAGGCTGGGCTAGTTCATATATAAAGAAGCCAGTCTGAGGAAGCAGAGCTTCACTATCAAGCACTGGGGAGAAAAGAATCCTGAACCTCCGATAAAACAGGAGATGACTCAAAACTACATTAGATTCTTATACTAAAAAATATGTATGATGGAAAGTGAGAAAGAGAGCTAGCGGATGGGCTAGTGCTTATACTCAGCAGCCGGTGCGAAGGAGCAGAGCTTCAGTATAAAGCAGTGAGGATGGGGAGAGCAGTGTCTTGAGCCTGTGATGAGACGGGGGGGCTCGGACTTACACATTCTGTATACAGTGTAGACATGGACAGGTGGTGGGCTCATGCTCATACTCAGCGGTCATCCCGGCAGGACAGAGCTTCAGTGACATCAGCAAATATCACATCGGTCTCACAAGAGTATTTTAATCCCACCTAATTCTCCATTCTAGGGACATGAGGTGGAACAAGGGAACGATCCTGAAAGCCTCGGTGGATTATATCCGCAAACTGCAGCGAGAGCAACAACGCTCCAAGGAGGTGGAGAATAAGCAGAAGAAGCTGGAGCATGCGAACCGCCACCTGCTGCTCCGAATACAGGTCAGCAGACAGTGCAGAACCTGCACCCCCAAAAGTCTCCCTGCACGTCTCAGTGCGGGAGGCTTTATAACATGCTGTAACCTTTCTGTGTCCGTCTGATTCTTTACCTAAGCTTCAGCACAACGTGCGGCACCTCACATCACTTGTATTTATTTATTATTTATTACACTTATATAGCACCAACATATTCCGTGGCGCTGTACATACATTATCTTCACTCACTGTCATCATTGGGGCTCAGCTCCCTATTTTAAAGTATTTTGGAGTGTGGGATTATAAGGGGTAAAGCTATTTTTTGCTGGGATCACCAGGTTTGTGTAGGGAGACTTTTTGGCCTTGCAATGCTCCTGTAAAATATGCAAGTAGCCTTTTCACGGAGGAAGAGAATAGAGACTCTAGCGGCAGCTATTCTATTCTAGTCAATATTGGCATTTTAATGAGTGAGCGAGGAAACTGGAATACATGGTTAGATAATAGATCAATAGATAGGTCTACAAAAAAAATATATTTTTTGTCATCATCGCAGGTGACTTTGTACTTTTCTGAATCATCTTTTTGTCCTGATTTCAAAAATGTCTCAATTCCTTATCATTTAGAGTTCCTTTGAACACATCATCTCTCATAAGCTCTCTGATCTGAGGGCCAACAAATACCCCTTTCTTTCAGTTTTGCTGGTGAAATTCTGGAGAATTTCGGTGAAACGTACTGGAACCCTTGTGAATTTGTCTTTCCCATGGTTTTCACAAAGTTTTTAATCAATCCTAGCTTTATATGTAATGAAGGAAGAAAGATTTTTGTTGGAACAACTAAAGGATTATGCTGAACATTGTCTCTACCTGGAGCATAGATGTTTCTCTGTCCCCGATCACGACTAACATAATGCTCTATTGTATTTCTACCGTCCCATAAACACAAGAAGCAACGCTGTTTTGTGAAACCTCCTTGCATTCCCATTAGCAGACCAATCGCTTTCAAATCTCCACAGATATTCCATTGATGATGCTTATAATGTATAGCATCCAAAACAACTGACGGATTTTCATAACTTTCCTTTAGATGACATGGGTGAGCAATAGGGATCGATGGTTTCATATTTCCATTGTGAAGCACCACTGCTTTCAAACTTCTCTGGGACAAGTCAATAAACGATCGCCAATCTGCCAAAAAATACTCATGATTCAGTTCTTCAAAGAGGCCATTCACATTGTTACAGTACACCATTGGTCCATCAACTGTGATAAATTGTGTAGAGACTCAAAAAAAATAAAAATGTGATGAGCCGACCGACTATATGTAGATATTTCCCCAGAGATGACCGAGGCAGCTTGTATTTAGAACTGATTTTACTGGAAGTAATCTGGTAGATAACTATATACATTTGTGAGGTAACCGGGTCAGCCTAAGCCTTACAGAGGAACATTTGCAGACGGGCAGCTTCTCAGTGTGATATTGGCTGCTTTCAGGTTCTCTCTCTGGGGAGACCCTCACTCAGTTACACCTCGGTGGCTGCGCTGTTTTCTTCCCTCTGAGGCGACTTGACCTCCCAGAAATGCACTGAAAATCCTCTCACAATGGCGGCTGTCCGCTGCCTTCCCTTTTATCTCCCTGTGGCAGGGCTAGAGGCCTGTCTCCTGTCAGTCTCACACACCAGTCCTTGCTGCCATCACCATCCTTTTCTGACTGACTCAAATCTTACCGCCTCATACGTTAGCTCCTCCCCATAACATGTGACTTTCCGAGAAGCAGTCATTGGTTGGCTGCACTGTCAATACTCCTTCCCATAAAACTCACTAAAACCTTTACTGATGTTGTCCGTGTAAGAAAATTCACAATTAAGTAAGACAAGCAAAGAAATGGGAATAACAGGAAAAACCACATACCTTGAAAATGCAGAAATAACGTAATAACAAAACTACTTCTATCTCAGAAACTTTATGTGATAAAGCAAAACTAAGCATATTTTTGGAATCCGCACATCAAACTTCATAAAACAGACATATTACCTTTACTGATGATTTTTTTTGTGTTGACCAGTGTAATAGATAGATAAGTTAGATTATAGATAATAGATAGATAGATAGATAATAGATAGATGGATCACTAGATAATAGATAATAGATAGATCATAGATAGATCAATAGATAATAGATAGATAGATGATAGCAGGAGAGATAATAGATAGATAAATAGATAGATATATAGATAGATAGATAGATAGATAGATGATAGACAGATAGATAGATAACAGATAGATAACAAATAAATAGTTAATAGATGAATAGATAGATAATAGATAGATAATAAATATATAATAGATAGATGATAGATAATAGATAGATAGCTAGATAGATAGATAATCAGAAAAAAACAAGCAGCACTCCAAAAATCAAAGTGAAAAACTGCGGCTTTACTGATCCATTAGCAGCAATGTTTCGGCAGATTTCTCTGCCTTTCTCGAGCTTGAGAAAGGCAGAGAAATCAGGTGAAACGTTGCTGCTGAGGCCCCTTTCACACTTCCGTTTTTACAATCTGCACAGGATCCGTCAAAATGTTGAAAAGACGGATCCTGTGCTGATTGTAAAAAACGGATGCACTGGAGCCATTTTTTTGACGGTCCAGTTTATCCTAGAAAACTATGTGCACACGTTGTGTATGTGTCTTCACCGCGGTTTTTCGCTGCGCAAACGCATACAGAACACAACGCATGATAAAAATAATAAAAAATAAAAATAAAAAAAATCGTGATATTCTTACCTTGCGGCGTCCCGTGCAGCCCCCGCAGCCTTCCCAATGCTTGCAATGCGCCGTTCCCAGTGATGCATAGCGAGACAATGACCTGTAATGACGTTGTGATCTCGCGAGACCGCTACGTCATTGGTTCATTTCGCAACGCATCACTGGGAACCAGAGCTGCCGGCAGCATCGCGAGCTTCGGGAGTGGGGGGGGGGGGGGGTGGTGGTGAGGTAGGAAGGCCATGGGGGCTGTGCGGGACGCCGGAAGGTAAGAATATCACAATTTTTTTTTTTATTATTATTTTTAACATTATATCTGTTTACTATTGATGCTGCATAGGCAGCATCACTAGTAAAAAGAGAGCGAGCGAGAGAGAATTTCCTCGACAGGAAATTCTTCCACTCATGCTCAGTTTGAAAAGATGGCACCCGTCCCTGGATTCCTGCTTTTCACAGTAAGCGACGGATCCTGCACCCATAGGCTTCCATTATAGCCAACAACGGGCAGCGCAGGATCCGTCGCAGAGCGATTTTCCGACGTGCAGAAAAAACGTTCCTCTGTGCGTTGTCTCCACCCGACGGACAGTAATTTTACGACGGATCCGTTGCACGACAGACGAAACATGTGACCATGCGTCGCGATCCGTCGCTAATACAAGTCTATGAGAAAAAAACGCATCCTGCGGCCAAAATCGCAGGATCCAGTTTTTTCACAAAACGACGCATTATGACGGGAGATGAAAGACGGAAGTGTGAAAGAGGCCTAAAGCCACGGTTTTTCACTTTGATTTTTGGAGTGCGGACTGTTTTTTTCTGATTTTCTATTTTGGAGGTTTGGACATCACCTTTACAGGTTTTATTGCAACCGTGTTTTTTTTGGTAGTGCTGCCAAATTTTCTTGCATTATTAGATAGATAATAGATGATTATATAATAGATAGATGATAATAAATAGATAAATAATTAGATAATAGATACATGATAGATAGATAGATAGATAGATAGATAATAGATAGATAATAGACAGATAGATTAATAGATAGATAGATAGATTGACAGATAGATAGATAGATAGATGATAGATAGATGATAGATAATAGATGATAGATAGATAATAGATAGATAATAGATAGACAGATAGATTAATAGATAGATAGATAGACAGATAGATAGATAGATGATAGATAGATGATAGATAGATAATAGATAGATAGATAGATGAACAAGTGACAGATTGCAATTTACAAGCATCTCTGGATTCTTCCGCAGAGGATATAATCTCTCTCTTATATATAGGTCTCATTCCCTGATCTCTCAGCCCCTTCTCCCCTGATATAAAGCCTTCAATGTCAGACCAATTATAGCTCATTTACATTTCTTTTACTTCCTGCACAGTTTTTCTCTCATTCATCACTAGGCACCTTGATAATGAGCTGAAGGTGCGAATATCTGCACTAAATAGACATAGGTTATACCGGTGCCAGAGGGCCCTTGTGTTATACAATGATAAAATTAGCTTTGTGAAAAATACATGTGCACTGACACGTGTCATAGCCTTATTCTATAGTGAGCGCAGTAACCAAAACGTTTTTCTTAATGAATCTCAGTTTGGGCCGATGATAGATCTGAACCCGACCTGTGTACACGCTCCTGTAAGTCTGGGCGCTCATTACGGAGTGAGTCCTGTTCCATTTTCCGAGTGGAGTGTTGCTTTCTCATCTTTAGTCCCCCATTTATGAAGCCACCTTAGAAATGAAAGGTTTGTCCCATAAATAGCCTAAATCACCAGGATAGGGGATAAATGTACAATTGCTGGGGCAATAAACTCAAGATTAGAGGTTCCAAAGTCCCCTGTGTGGGTGGATCGGTAGTGAGCATGTGCGACCACTTCTTCATTTGTTGTCTTTAGGAGTGGTGGTCGCACATTGTTAGGGTGCGTTCGCTACCCGGGGTCCTCCGTGCAGGAGAGGAACCTGCTGCTGGCAAATGGCGGCGCTATATGGCGTTATAAGCGAACTCTGTTAACTCCACAGATTCGCTAGAAACAAGATGCTGTGCCCTGTTAACCTCACAGAGGTAAACAGCTACCAAACAGAGCAAAACTGTGGTCATGCAGTCAGAGAAACAGGCAAACAACTCCTCACAGGAGGTGCCGGTATTCTAACGGCTTATTTCAGCCAAGGCCCTGAATACACACATACAAACTCCTCACCGGAGGTGCCGGTATTCTAGGGGCTTATTTCAGCTAAACCCTAACCACATCCAGACATGACCACACTGGCGCTGAGCCCATAGACTTTGGTTTGATACTAGCGCATGGCCGTGCGGCCATGCAAACCTTTTATAGCTGCAGCAGACAAGGACCTTCCAAGTGGTCCAATAGGAGCTGCTACAGGGCCTGAGCGTGTGACCCCCGACCTCTAATGAGAAGTCCTCCCGTGGGCATGCTCAGTGTGTGCAAAGCAGGATTTAGTCCCAGAAAAGCCTGCACACCGGTGACCAGTGCTGGCTACAAAAGCAGAACCAGGAAAGGCAGTAGTAACCCTTTGCACAGTATGGGGCTGAGCGAGACGCTGGGACCGATGTCTCCGCTGAGCAGGCTCCACTGCGGCTGAAGCAGAATGGGAGACCGCAGCAGACACGGCTCGAGATTCCCCCTGTGCAGCAGCGGGAACTCGACTCCTAACACACATTCTCACTACTGCTCCATTCACACAGAGGACTTTGAGACCTCTACGTTGATGATCAGCAATCAGGCTGCCATTTACCATCTATCCATTATGATTAAAAGTAACGCAGTATAAGGTTCATATTCTATAGGCAGCACGGTGGCACAGTGGTTAGCACTGTAGTCTTGCAGTGCTGGGTACAAATCCAAACAAGGACAACATCTGTAAGGAGTTTGTATGTTCTCCCTGTGTTTGCATGGGTTTCCTCCAGGGTCTCCGGTTTCCTTCCACACTCCAAAGACATACTGATAGGGAATGTAGATTGTGAGCCCCAATGGTGACAGTGATGTCTGTAAAGTGGTGTGGAATGGTGCTATGTAAGTGAGTAAAATATATTAGAAAATAAATAACAAATATTTAGAGATTAGTGAATGGAATCATAATTTATCACAAATTTCCCCAAAATACGGATTCTCCTAAATCTAAATTTTTCTCAATTCGATTGGCACATATCCGGTAAAATAGGTGTTAGTTGACCATCATTTTTTTGGATTATTTCAAAGGCCAGTAAGGGGTTAAAAAATACCTGTTCTTAACCCACCCCTCTCCTTTCCTGTCGCTTCATTTCCCTGCCCAGTTTCCTGGTCTTTGCTTTGGATTTTCTGACCTATAGTCTAGGGATCTTCCAACTTTTGGTCTTTGGGTTTTCTGTCACTGAGAAGGCCTTAAGCAGTCATGTGGGCTCGATGCGTACTTGAGGCCGCTGCAATTAGCACTGAAAGACCAAAGACTGGAAGATCAAAAGACTGGAGCTCGGGAGATTGAAAGTCCAGAGCGTTTGGGGACCTTTGGTGGCACTATAGTTGAGTCGCAAACCTAGGACTGGTGAATATGGAATAGAACTTATTGTTTTTTATTTAACGCTTCTCCTCCGTTTTTTTTTATGTTTTTAGGGTCTGGACTCGGAATAAAAATTTTCAGAAAAATTAACTAGTAAAATCTTTTTTTTTTTTAATTTGCCAATCTTTGTTCATATTTTGATGGTCACCATTTTTGCTTTGCACCTTTTAGGAGCTGGAAATGCAAGCACGAGCCCATGGACTTTCCATCATGCCAGCTACTGGCCTCTGCTCTTCCGATCTGGTGAGCCGCGTCATCAAGCAGGAACCCATGTTGGACAGCTGCAACCAAGAAATGTTGCAAAACCACCACGATCTTTCCGGAACCTCCACCCTAGATCTTAACGATGGCACCATCACTTTTAGCAACAACATAAGGAACATTACTGACTCTCCCACCGCCTATAGCATGCCAACAAAGATGGGCTCCAAACTGGAAGACATATTCATGGACGATCCTCTTTCTCCAAGAGTCCACGAGGCTCTTCACTCAGTATCTCCCGGCACCTCCAAAGCAAACAGCAGGAGAAGCAGCATCAGTATGGAAGACAACGACCACCACTGTTAGCATTGGGTGTACAACACCCTCTTACGGACTTCCATATCCTGTACTATTTTGGAGCAGTAGATTTCTAGATAGTTCAATTTGATAGAAATTTCTCTGTGTTTCATCCATAGGCCAGCACTTATGCTTTATTATTATTTTTAGAATTTTTTTGTAAAGATACTTGTGTATTTTATTACTTACTTTGCCTTCAAAGTATTGCGCATGAGAGATTTAGTTCTAGCCAAGTCAAAGATATAACTGATTGTCAAGTCAGATTGATTTCAGCCAGTAGCCCTGTATCAGCGGTTTGGTATCTGTCTGTTTGGGATGAGATTGCAATGAACCATTTGTCATTACAAGCATTGCGATGAATGTGTAGAAACCAATTATCTGTATGCCATGGAGAAGCTTCCATTGATGGAATAATGAAGGATTAGAAGAAGTGAGAATTTCTTGGATATAGTCAATGGCGTACATAAAAGAGTGGAGGTCCCATAGATACGAGCATAATGTGTTCCCATTATGGTGCGTAAGTTTGTGTCCCATAGTAGATTGGCCTGGTGGTTGTTTCCTCCTTTTACAACCTTTCCTGTACTTTTGTAATAATTATCCTCTGCTTTTGCTAAAATTGCAGTTCCTCGGGGGAGGGTCTTATGCAAATTTATGCTTCCAATTACAGAAAAAAAAGGTGTGACCACATAAGGATGAACCTCCTACTGCCTTTATGTTATGTACGCCCTTGACTGTAGTAGACACTGTAGGTGGTTTTTGGCTCAATGTTTCAATTTCCATTACTCAGAAAATATATAACAGAACCTGTTAAGACATTTCAAGCAATATTTTTTATTTATTTCTTTTTTTTTTTTTACCTTTATAATGTGATCTCAGGATTTAAAAAAAAAAAAGTTTCATAGTGCGCCTCTAATTTGGAGGTTGCCCAAATAATATCTAAGGTATTTGTAGTATGTGTAGCATAGTTTTCTAATATGGCTCGGGTCTGCGACCACACTTTAATGTTTTATTCAGGTCTTTTCTGTAAAATTCTACTCTAAAAGAGGACATAATGATAAAATCAGAGCAAAAACTGACAATTCAACCCATTCAAAAGTGATGTTTTTTGTCGTTCAGGGCCTGAACTAAGCTTTATATAGTGTATTCCCATCTCATGGTGTGGTTGGATATTGCTTTTTAAAAAAAGGTGGGGCTTGACCTTTTGGACCTCCACCAATCATAAAAATGAATGGGGGTCATTGCTGATTCAACATTTTTGACCCTTCACCGTTTTTCCATGAACTGTTGTGTTCAGAGGGAAAACTATGAAGGGACCGTTGGGGATTTCTAAGGAAGGGCTTGCCCACTTTCATAAAGTGATCTTATCTCAGAGGGGATGTCCATTCAAGTGCATGTACTCGGGGCTTAATACAATTTTTGCAGTTGGGTTTCATTAATATTTTGCACTGTTTGCCTTTTTTCAGCCTCTGACTGGCACTGTCCATTGTTCGTTGCAGAATGAGTTAACTAGGAAGCCATCACCGAGCTTATTCTGACGGGAAAGTTTGTAACTTTTTATGTATTTTTCTGAACTCCTCTCAACTGATTTATAACCAGAGATCAAGTCAACTTTCAATATGCAGGGAAGCAAAAAGCCCATAAGAGCTAGCCAAACTCTGCAAAAGTTTTAATGAAACCCAATTATTTTTTTAAAGCCCAAAACACATGTATTTAAGTAAAAATAAAACTGACCTCCAAATATGGACAACCCCTTTAACATTTTGATCAATTTGTGTACCTATTGTAGTAACTGCATATTTTCCCTTACCTGTGATGGCAAAATTGGAATATTTACCCTTTTTTTACCAGTAATCTAGAAACTACAGCAAGCAGCCATTTTAATATGATATCGTCTAATAACTGAGAGTTCCACTGATTGGACTGGTTTATAAAAAGAATGT
Organism: Ranitomeya imitator; assembly: GCF_032444005.1. Taxonomy (NCBI): domain Eukaryota; kingdom Metazoa; phylum Chordata; class Amphibia; order Anura; family Dendrobatidae; genus Ranitomeya; species Ranitomeya imitator. Next base: position 19,847,528 of record NC_091289.1, on the reverse strand, counting down.
CTAGAACGTTAAAACAAGTCACTTTACTACACGGATACGTCCATCAGGTAATACAGAAGCTTTGATAATCTGGTGCTGGATAGGTTTTGTTGATGGTTAGAAACATTTTACTAGAATTAAAACATTTGTCAAAATCCCACCCCCATCAGAAAATGAAAAGTTAAAAAACAACACCAAGATTCGAGTAAAAAAAAGTAGAAAAAAAATCCTTAGGGTGGATTTATAGTAGATGCCCCAACCACCACCTCCATGAGAGACAGAAAAGTAGAACAAAATCCAAGGGACTACCTTCACTGCCATCAGAGGCAAAAAAAAAAGTAAAAACATTCCACGGATCAACCAGTACCGCCATAAAAAAACCTATGTGAAAGTATAGATGGTGGGACTCCAAAAGACACAAAAAAGTAAAAACAGTCCTTCAGAGATTAAAAAGAGAATAGAAAAAGTCCAAGGAACCCAAACTTCCTCCATCAAAGTTAATAAAGTATTCAAATATCCATAATGTGGAAGTATTGACAATGGAAAACCAACACTATCGCCACGAGATATAAAAAATAGAAAAAGTCTTAAAGACCCCACCATTACGACGATTGGAGACAAAAAAGGTCATAAAAAATCCATGATGTAAAAGTATAGACTATGGGCTCACCACCATCAGAGATCAAAAAGAAAAAGTAAAAGGTACGTCTCGCACCACCAACATCAGAGACAAGCAGATAAAACACTCATAAAGTGAAAGTATAGAAGATGGGTCCACCACCATCAGAGATGAAAAAGTAAAATAAGTACAAGGGACACCCACCGTTATCATAGACAAGCAAGTAGAAAAAACGTTCATAAAGTGGAAGTATGGATGATGAGACACCACACCACAATCACTATTAGGACAGAAAAATTGAACAGAAACCATGAAGTCGAAGTGCAGAAGTTGAGATTCCACCAATCTTGAGCAAAGGTCCGATCCTTGTTCATAGTCATCTACAGTGCCTACAAGTAGTATTCAACCCCCTGCAGATTTAGCAGGTTTAATAAGATGCAAATAAGTTAGAGCCTTCAAACTTCAAACAAGAGCAGGATTTATTAACAGATGCATAAATCTTACAAACCAAACAGTTTTGTTGCTCAGTTAACTTTTTATAAATTTTAAACATAAAAGTGTGGGTCAATTATTATTCAACCCCTAGGTTTAATATTTTGTGGAATAACCTTTGTTTGCAATTACAGCTAATAATCGTCTTTTATAAGACCTGATCAGGCCGGCACAGGTCTCTGGAGTTATCTTGGCCCACTCCTCCATGCAGATCTTCTCCAAGTTATCTAGGTTCTTTGGGTGTCTCATGTGGACTTTAATCTTGAGCTCCTTCCACAAGTTTTCAATTGGGTTAAGGTCAGGACACTGACCAGGCCACTGCAACACCTTGATTTTTTGCCTCTTGAACCAGGCCTTGGTTTTCTTGGCTGTGTGCTTTGGGTCGTTGTCTTGTTGGAAGATGAAATGACGACCCATCTTAAGATCCTTGATGGAAGAGCGGAGGTTCTTGGCCAAAATCTCCAGGTAGGCCGTGCTATCCATCTTCCCATGGATGCGGACCAGATGGCCAGGCCCCTTGGCTGAGAAACAGCCCCACAGCATGATGCTGCCACCACCATGCTTGACTGTAGGGATGGTATTCTTGGGGTCGTATGCAGTGCCATCCAGTCTCCAAACGTCACGTGTGTGGTTGGCACCAAAGATCTCGATCTTGGTCTCATCAGACCAGAGAACCTTGAACCAGTCAGTCTCAGAGTCCTCCAAGTGATCATGAGCAAACTGTAGACGAGCCTTGACATGACGCTTTGAAAGTAAAGGTACCTTACGGGCTCATCTGGAACGGAGACCATTGCGGTGGAGTACGTTTCTTATGGTATTGACTGAAACCAATGTCCCCACTGCCATGAGATCTTCCCGGAGCTCCTTCCTTTTTGTCCATGGGTTAACCTTGACTCTTCGGACAAGCCTGGCCTCGGCACGGGAGTAAACTTTCAAAGGCTGTCCAGGCCGTGGAAGACTAACAGTAGTTCCATAAGCCTTCCACTTCCGGATGATGCTCCCAACAGTGGAGACAGGTAGGCCCAACTCCTTGGAAAGGGTTTTGTACCCCTTGCCAGCCTTGTGACCCTCCACGATCTTGTCTCTGATGGCCTTGGAATGCTCCTTTGTCTTTCCCATGTTGACCATGTATGAGTGCTGTTCACAAGTTTGGGGAGGGTCTTAAATAGTCAGAAAAGGCTGGAAAAAGAGATAATTAATCCAAACATGTGAAGCTCATTTTTCTTTGTGCCTGAACTACTTCTTAATACTTTAGGGGAACCAAACAGAATTCTGGTGGGTTGAGGGGTTGAATAATAAATGACCCTCTGAAAAGACTTTTCACAATTTAAAAAAAAATAAACAAAGAAATAACATTCTTTTTTGCTGCAGTGCATTTCACACTTCCAGGCTGATCTACAGTCCAAATGTCACAATGCCAACTTAATTCCAAATGTGTAAACCTGCTAAATCTGCAGGGGGTTGAATACTACTTGTAGGCACTGTATGTCCATTGACATGAGTGGGATTTTCTGGAGCCTTTATTACGCTGAGTAGTATATGTCTGCATTAGGTTGTGACTTAGAAGTGTCCTTTACAGATTATGGAAGGCCTATAGACCCTTGTTGGTTGGTCTAGAAAACACTGGAATTTTAGATTACCATAAGTTGTGAAAGATGTTAGAAAAGTGGAAGATACTGTCCAGAGAAGAAACATATACTCTGTTGATACACTCTTTAAGCAAAATTTGAGTAGGTCATAAAGTTATGAATTAATGTTTTTGAATCCACATTTTTGGTTAAAAAATGATTTGGAGGAACCCTTCCTTAAAGGTGGCCAAAAAAGTTAGAAGTGGGTTAATGATTGAACAAGCATTGAATGAGCAATTGTCTGGTGAACAAACTATACACAAATGTGGCCACACACAATCTTAATCTCTATTAGTAGATACCGTTGTTCTCTTGGCCATAAATGTTCAATGACATCGAAGGATGAAAATGTTTTTTCTTGAATGTTCAAAGAATCTGGCAACTACTGGACTAAAATGTTATTTGTGTGTCATCTGTTGGAAAACACATGGCTAAATTTTACTCAACGAACAATTGTTTTGGTTGAAATTGTTCAATGTGATCAACTTTAGACTATGGTGTACGGCCGTCCTAAATCTCTATTCACCCCGCGTCAATAAAACGGGAGCTAAAATGGGTCAAGAACACCAAATGCTGCTTTGTGCTGAGAGTACATTGTTTCTGGAATTAAGACTCGATACAATCTTAAATTTCCAATGAGACTTGGAGTATTGGATCTGATGCTTTTGGAAAGAAATGAAAGAAAAACACCCTAAAAATTCTCTAACTAATTGCAATAATTTATTCAGGCTTTTGCCTAAACTTAGGATCATTACAGTTAAGACAAAGAGGTATCAAACAGAAAATTAAAAACTAAAATTGCAATTTAAGTAATAAAATAAAAAAGTTCTAGAAATCAAATTTTTGTAAAATATTTTGATAAATACAGTACAAGGTTTTAGAAACAAAACACAAGGAAACCACCCTAAAAATTCTCCAAATAATTGCAATACTTTATTGCCTAAATTTGGGATCATTACAGTTAAAACAAAGAGGTATCAAACAGAAAATTAAAAATTAAATTGGAATTTATGGAACAAAAAAAAAGTTCTAGAAATCAAATCCTGAAAAATATTTTGACAAATAGCGTACAAGGTTTTAGAAAATAAATAAAAGAAAAACCCCATAAAAAATCTCCAAATAATTGGAATACTTTATCCAGGATTTCCCCTAAATTCAGTATCACTACAGTTAAAACTAAAAGCTTATCAAACAGAAAATTAAAAATGAAATTGCAATTTAAAAAATTTAAAAAAAAAAGTTTTGAAATTAAATTTTGAAAAATATTTTGACAAATGTAAGTAAAATGGTTTTTTTGAAAGTCCATCCTTTCTAAACGTTATTGGGCAGAAAAGAAGGAGAGTACTTCAAAAATAGAATATAATTTATTAATTTGCAAGATAGATTTTGACTTTTTTTAAGTTTTGTTTTTTAATTGTGTAATAATTTGACAAATTTTGATGAGTCAAAATGCACTTTTTTTATATTATTCGAATGCATCTTAAAAGTGCTCAGTTTTTGCCAACTATTTTTATTTTTTTTATATATGTGTAAAGAAGGGTTATTTTTTTTAATGTTATTACAGAGATCTTAGGGATTATTATCTTTTAATTATTCTTATGGGATTAAAGGGGGTTTTTTTTTGGAAGGGGATTTAGTGATTTTAGGTTGTTTAGAAAAAAAAATTATATTTATTTCTAGAGGTTTATTAAACTTGTTTGAAATCTGAAATTATTTTTGGTTTTTAATGATTCGGTGTTTAATTTTTCTTTTTTTTTTTCCTTTGGGAAAATGTGAATAATAAACACATTTTATGCTGTTTATTTCGATCTTATCTGAAGGCGTTCTGTAGGAAAACTGGTATATCTTGACATAACTGTTACTTATTGATATATTTGGAATTTAATCTACATCCCAAGATGTACAGATAGATTTGTTGTATTAATTATTCATGTAGATCTATGCAATAACAGTAGTCATAAATGTATTTTGATCAAAATTAGGAATATTCCGACGCGGAATGTTCGGTAATCTGATTTTTTTCTTGTGTAGAAAGGACTTTTTTTGTCTTGTAGTAGTCAGAATAGAAATTCTCATTCAGAATGAAGTGCCTTAAGGAACGGCCTATATTTGTTTGGACTCTACGCACAGACTGAAGTGTGGCTTAGTTGAACCTAATTAGAACAGTGAAGTAAATTGTAAACCTGGATGTTTCCAAATGTTCTAGTCAAACCTTAAGTGCTTCCAGAAATATGTAAAATTTCAATGTTTTATCGTGTGACGCGAAAGCCGATTTCCAGGCAGTCAACTTTTTGTTAGAATTTAATTTTTTTTTTCCGAGGCTAAAAATTAGATTTTCAATCCTTAAAGGGGATGTATCATCAGAAAATAATCGAATGTATAAATCAGGTTTTTATGTAAATTTTACACAATTTTAGCATTGTTCTTTTTATCATATCACCATTTATATTAAAAGGAAAAATAGAAATCTTGCAATTTGCATACTGGCCACTGGGGCTAATCTAGACCCCCAACTTCCTGTTCTTTCAGGAAATTCACATGTACATTAGCAGCAGTAGACTCTTTTATATTGAAGCATCTAATAAGCGGGTAAAAAAAAGTCATTGTGAAGGAAGAAAGAGCTAATAGAGTTGTGACATCATCTGTTGTGAATGGTGGATCCGATGTTATCTACTCTATATAGGGGTGTTATCAAATATTATACAGTAGGATGTGAGCTGTGACATCACTTATTGTGATTGGTGGATCCCCTGGTATCTTCTGTATATTAATCATTGTACAGAAAAATGAGAAGGTGACCTGTGACATCTATTATGAATGGTGAATCCTGTGTTATCTACTGTATATGGAGGAGTTATCAGTGATTTTGCAAGGGGGGAGGAGGTGAGCTGTGACATCACCTACTGTGAATGGTGGATCCTGTGTTATCTGCTGCATATAGAGGTGTTATCAGTCATTGTACAGGAGGAGGAGGAGGTGAGCTGTGGCATCACCTATTATGAATGGTGGCTCCTATGTTATCTACTGTATATAGAGGTGTTATCAGTCATTGTACAGGTGGAGGAGGTGAGCTGTGATATCACTTATTGTGAATGGTGGATCCTGTGTTATCTACTGTATATAAGGTGTTATCAGTCATTGTACAGGAGGAGGAGGTGAGATGTGACATCACCTATTGTAAATGGTGGATCCTGTGTTATCTACTGTATATAGAGGTGTTATCAGTCATTGTACAGTACGAGGAGGAGGTGAGCTGTGACATCATCTATTATAAATGGTGGATCCTGTGTTATCTACTGTATATAGAGGTGTTATCAGTCATTGTACAGGAGGAGGAGGTGAGCTGTGACATCACCTATTGTGAATAGTGTTTCTACTGTAAATGTATAAAGTGTCATTGTTATCCTTTGTTATTAATGAAATTTACTCCTGAAAGAACATGACTTGTGAGACTAAAATAGCTCCAGTGTCCAGTTTGAAATATTTTTTTTTTTTACAAAAAACGTTAAAAAAAAATCATTTAACTCCAAACCTTGGTGACACATCAGATTTTCTGATGACACATTCATGCTTATTTCAGTAGTTACTTGTATTGTCTTTTCAGAGCTTTGGATTGTGAGTATCCTCTGGTCACTAAGGTATTACTATTCACAATGCTAGTGGGTCCTGTGCTCTCATCCTTCCTGTTTTAATAGGATTCATCCCATTGACCAAGGAAAAAATAGTTCCCAGTGACCTTTTGATTTATAAATTTCCATGAGTCGCATTGGAACAATGGTGCAAAGTAGAGATATAGGAAAACATCCTCCGTAATTGTTGTTCTACAGTCAATCTGATAAAATAGACCTGTTTGAAGCTCCTCAATATGTGACTTGCAAAGGTTCGACCCGGAAAGAAGAGGCTACATTTCTCTGGTTATGGTTGGGATTTCTTATTTTTTCCCATTTACAACAATTTTTGAGTAGTTGACCCCTAAGAATTAGGTAAGACTAGGGTTGAGTGCACACAGCATCTTCTTCAAGCAGATTCCATCCAGAATCCTCCTGAGACAACGGTTTCCTGAAGCGACTTCACTTGGGAAAACTCGGTGGCTGCGCCAGTGTCTAAGAGACGCCTTTTGCACGTAGCTTATCAGCGTTGTAGTTCCCGAAGAATGATTTCGACAACGTGCACACTGAGTCTTTTTGCTGAGTTTTTTTGTTTAGAGGAAGCTGAGCAGAACCTCCATTTTTTTTAAAATTTTTGCATTTTTCAGGAGTCTCTGAAGAGTTTCCTCTCGGTTTCTACTCCAAAACTTCCCTGAAAAACTCATTTTGCAAATATCCTTAGGGTATGTGCACATGGAGTTTTTCAAGGAGTTTTTGGAGTTATATGAACACTCAAAATCTTCCGACAAATTTCAAAATTCCTCAATAACAAAATCTGCAAAAACTTAGCCAAAAGACTTTGTGTGCACGTGGCCTTATTGTATGTGTCCATAGACTTTTTCTATGAATTTTTGGAAGCGGAATCTGACCAGAAACTCTCCAAGTCTCAAAATTCTTCAAAAACTTTCAGTTTCCTCTCAATTTCTACTCTGAAAACTGAGCAAAAAGACTTTGTGCGCACAATAGCCTTAGGCTGGATTCACATGTTCAGTTTTTGTGGTTATTTTTGGTGTCGTGTTTGATGCAGTTTTTCTAGCCAGGAGCCAGAAGTGGATTCTAGATATAAAGTGAGAATTTTTACTTCTAATTCCTGCTGGATCAATTTCTTGATTTGGCACAGAAACTACTCAAAAAACTTCATCCATGATTCCAGTCGTAGAGTAGCAAACTATAGTTCCCAAGAGTCTTCAAATGTGGTAAATTATTTGTAACCCTAGGGGCAGAGAATCTAGCCAAATTCTTTAGGATGTAACCTGCTATTCTACTTAGTAGTAAAAAAATCCTACTAGTACCATAATAAAAACGTATAGCTTCAAACCTCTCCTTTGAATAAAATCGATGTAAAAGTTAGAAAAATGATATAGACTCAGGTTGTGTTTAGAATCTTTACTTCAAAACCAACATGCACATTGGCCTCTAAAAACCTTTAAATGCAAAATTTTATTCTACACCATTCGTTCCGTGGGTAAAATCCTAATAGTACCATAATAAAAACTGTTATAGCTTCAAACCTCTCCTTTGAATAAAATCGATGTAAAAGTTAGAAAAATGACATAGACTCAGGTTGTGTTTAGAATCTTTACTCCAAAACCAACATGCACATTGGCCTCTAAAAACCTTTTTAAATGCAAAATTTTATTCTACACCATTCGTTCCGTGGGTTTACAAAAATAGGATGGCATTTATCACACTTTCCCAATTATTCAAAACTTACCATTTTTTGGCACCAATTATATATATATATATATATATATATATATATATATATATAAATTTATTTCATTTTGTTTTTGAATATGAAAAATAAATATCGTATTGATTCTTCTTAATGTTCGTTATGATTTCAATTGATTGTTTTCCTTTATTCAACTTTTTTAAATAACGTTTTCTAGATTTCAAAATTTAGAATGTGTGATCCTTATTTTTTAATGTGACTTTTTATTTTGGTTAAGTTTTCAAATCATTTTTTTCTTTCCATAACTTTTTTTTTTCCAAATTTCCAAATTTAGAATATTTGATCCTTTTCCTTTTAAAACTAGTATTAATGTGACTTTTTATTTTGTTTGATAAAGTTTCAATTTATTTTTTTCTTTAACATTTATTTAATGTTTTCCAAATATCCAAATTTAAAATATTTGATCATTTTCTTTTCAAAGTGAGTATTAATGCGACTGTTTATTACTTTTTTTTATGGCAGATGACAATAGTAATAATAGTTAGGAATAAATTATTGTAAACATTTGTAAATGATTTTTTTTTTTACAACTGGAAGATGCAGTATTAGCATTCGATAGAAACTCAGGTACGATCACTTCGTGTTCATTAATTATGCTTTTAGTGTCACAAAATACGTAGAATATGTTATAATCAGGACAAGAGTTTCCTGAGATGGGTGCACGTTTTTTAGAAATGGTTTTATTTTAGCAAACTCTTGCAATGATGATCTTACGGAATTGAGAAAAAAGATTTGCAGGACCCTGGTCTGGAATCTGTAGTGCCTGGACCGGAGCTTGGTCGGCAATCCATGGCGCCTGGACCAGAGCCTGATTGGCAATCCGTGGTGCCTAGAATGGCTTAATTGGCGATCCATAGCACCTGGACCAGCGCTTTGTCGGCAAGCCTTAGCGCCTGGACCAGAGCCTGGTCATCAATCCATGGCGCCTGGACCAGAGCCTGATCGGCAATCCGTGGTGCCTGGAACAGCTTAATTGGCGATCCATAGCACCTGGACCAGAGCTTTGTCGGCAATCCTTAGCGCCTGGACCAGAGCCTGGTCATCAATCCATGGCGCCTGGACCAGAGCCTGATCGGCAATCCGTGGTGCCTGGAACGGCTTAATTGGTGATCTGTAGCACCTGGACCAGAGCTTGGTCGGCAATCCTTGACGCCTGGACCAGAGCCTGATTGGCAATCCGTGGTGCCTGGAACGGCTTAATTGGCGATCCATAGCACCTGGACCGGAGCTTGGTCGGCAATCCTTGACGCCTGGACCAGAGCCTGATTGGCAATCCGTGGTGCCTGGAACGGCTTAATTGGCGATCCGTGGCACCTGGAGCAGAGCTTGGTCGGTAATCCATGGTACCTGGACCAGAGCTGGATCAGCAATCCATGGTGCCTGGACCAGAGCTGGATCAGCAATCCGTGGCACGTGGACCAGAGCTGGATTAGCAATCCGTGGCACCTGGACCAGAGCTGGATCAACAATCCGTGGTGCCTGGACCAGAGCTGGATCAGCAATCCGTGGTGCCTGGACCAGAGCTGGATCAGCAATCCATGGTGCCTGGACCAGAGCCCTCTGAACCTCTTCCTACTTATTGTCTTCATCGGGGCTTTTTGTTTTATTACTAGGATCGGTGTAACATCATGAATCAGGAAAGGCGCCGAGAATGTCGGTAGATAAGTAGATAAGGGCTCTGGTCGGGCAACCACAACTTCATGTTGCCACTTGATTCTTTTTGCTCAACTCTAGAATATTATTATTACTATTGACAAGAGTAATACAAACAAATTGTCATGGGCAAGAAAAGAAATATCAAATTGTAGAATGCTTGGAAATTCGGGAAATGTAAATTACTTGCAGTAAAAATGTATTTTTGTGCTTTAAGAGTTGCATTATGTTTTTTCTCATAAATCAATAGCACACACAAAAATAAGAAACGTTATCATATATATTTTCAAAGAAATCCACTTCTTTCTCCTTCTGAATGAAACTTTAATTCTCAAAATTCTCAGTACACGTGTAAAATCAGTCTTCAGTGAATGCAATTTTTCCCATTAACTGTGATAGGAGGTGACAGTTGGTGCTCTTAATGTTGTATGGAGAACTGTAACTGTCGTTTAAGAAAAACTTTCAGAAAACTTGCATCAGAATGTCTGTGTCTGACTCTAGCTCCTCCCCTCCATAGAACTTTATGAGCACCAGCTGTCATCTCCTGTGAGAGGGGAGGAGAGAGAAGTTCTGTCTCTAGCTCCTTCCTTCTCCATAGAACTCTATCAGGACCAAATTTCATGTCTTATATAGAATATAATAAAATTGTTAGAAATTCTCACATCCCAAATTTGCCTCCTAAATTAGATCTCGTCATCGGTGGAGGATTATGACTCCCGAGCACCCCCGAATGTGACCCCTACAATAAATCTGCTTGAGATATTATAGAAAAATACCTTAAGGTTTAGTGTAATATTTTCCTGCTGATTGAGGTCACAGATTGTATTTTCAGTATTTTTTTAAAAATTTTTTTTAAATTTGCAAAAATTGCAGTAAAATCAGATAGCGCTGCTATGGGTGGACTTAACCCCTAATATACTACATATTAGCGTGCCTTTAAATACCTCTGTTAATTTGCTTTAATTATTAATAGTGCTGGGTGTGGGGGAGGGGCTCCAATCTAGATAGACGATAATAATTCGTATTCTATATATTCGATTATTAGATCTCCACATATCGGGTACATGCACCATTTCTTGTTCGCACGTTGGCCAGAAATGATTTTACTATATGGACGTACCTTTGATAGGCAATTACAGTATTGCATGAATTCTGGGTCATAGTCATCGTTCTAATGACTTTGCAAAGGAACAATCTAGAAAACAAATTGATACATTAGTTATGTTCTAAAGTGAAACGTTTTTCCTTAAGGAGACCACCAAGTTGACGTAGGGAGACTTAAAGGCCATGTAATGCCTCCTGGGAAATAAAATATGCAACTACCCTCTGATTGGCTGGGGGACAGATCTTCAATGTGGGGGTCTAAAGGGTAAAATTTCTCCTTAACACCATCAAACTGAAATAAAATCTGCACAGAGGCAGCTTTCCGAAGCATGTCGTTTGGCTTTGTCTTAAGTCAAGTGGAAAGATTCTTAAAGGGGTCGTTGGCCTTTAATGAAAACTTTTTTATTTTAATTTATTTATGTAATTGGAGATATAGCTCATTTTTGTCATTGGGTTTCACTAAAAATGTTGCACCATTCCGCCTCTTTTTCTCTGAGCTCCTCTCAACTTATTTATGACAACAGACCACATCAAAGTTGAATGTGCGGAGAAACAAAGAGTTTGTAGAAGCCAAAACGGTGCAACATTTTTGCTTGTAGGAAATAAAATTGGGAAACCCCTTTAAAGGGTCAGTATTGACTTACGCGATTGTTACTTGCAAAAGCAACACTAGAGACACTATTCCCTTCTTCCGCGAAGATATTATTTGCATTGAGTTCTGTGTCATGCGTCGTCCCTTTAAGAAGGCTTGAGACAATGTATCAGATTGTTTTAGGGTTCCTTTAATGATATTGATTTTATTGACATACTTTTTTTATTTTACCCGTTTTTTTGATAAAGCAATAAATTCACTGAGGGTCATCTTTTGTCCCGTGCCTTTAAGAAAACTTCCCAATAGTTTTGCTGATATTATAACTTTTTTGCATTCAAGATAAAAAAATAAACAAAATAGCTGCAAAATGCATAAGAAGCACAAAAAAAACGATATTTATGTTGGTTTTCGTATAAACTGCACTGGAAATAGCTTTTGTTTGCATGTGTACCTAGGATTTTTGGTGACAGGGATGAGACGCCTCTTGATTTGTACTGTAATGTTTTGTTGAGGTTGGCTACTTTGGGTGGCAATAAAGTGTATTTCGATTCATATCCGTGTACGGTATGGGTCAATGTAATGTATCCAATGAAGACATTTAAACTATTGTTATTGATAGAATGAATAAAGAATTGTTTTTTTTTCATATTTTGATTTGTTTTTATTTATTTTTATTTTTTTCTACAAAGTAAAAAAGTCTTTAATTTATCAAGAATAAAATCTTAGTTTAATTTAAAAAAAAAATTACATTTAAATTATTCACACGTTTTATGTTGATGGTTGACTCCCTAACAACCGGATAATTTTTCCTTTTTTATATTTTAATGGACTGTACATTAATAGATGCAGCGATAATAATTTTTTTTTTTTCAATGCTTTTTTTATTTCTCTTTTTATAGGGGTGGATTCCAACATTTATATTTATTCTAACTTTTGTAATATTTTTAAACTCTTTTTTTTTTTTCATTTTCGTACCTTAGTTCTTAGTAGAAGTTTTAAACCTGTGATCCTTTGATTGCTTGTTCTGTAAATAGTGTAAATGACGGTCTCCTATGAAGCTCAGCCTGTGGCTTGGCTTCACAGGAGTGCCAAGATGGCAGCTATGGGCGCCTTCATCAGGCTCGTGCGGCAATAGTAATTCATAGGCTTCATGCGATGCGATCGTGATGAAAGTTCCAGTGATCACTCCATATCCTGCTGTCAGTGCATATTAACAAACTGTAGTAGTTAGCACAGTGCTATCCGCTGTCTTCTCAAGTTTGTCTATCATAGCATAAGCCTGTAGCTGTTGCATAGTCAAACATGTAATTGAGACCCAGAAGTGAAACTTTATCCCCTGGGTCTGTAAAAGAGCCCCCTCCAAACATATATGGGTTTTTTTTCTAATACCGGTATGTGGCAAAGATTCTCCGAGGCCCTTATAGCTACTAGGTGACAGATTTGACTTTTACCCCTGCATGCCCTATAGAAAATTGGTTCTCATAAACAGGGGTAGTTCCCTTTTAGGCTCCAATAGTTATTCTAATGTGGATTTGTCTATAGATTTCACAATATAAACTTCATTTCTTACTACAATATCCTTCATATGGATACAGAATATCCATTAACCACACACAGGAAATATGAATTCAATCATATATTATTAAACATATTAAAAAGAAATGCAGCATACAAAAAGGAGGACACATGTATGAGGATGAAACAAAAGGGATAAATCAAGTACATTATCATGGATATTATTACTACATAGATTTCTTAGACCCGATAAGACTGGTGTGTCCACTCAACTTTTGCAATTACTTTGTTCTTGCTTTGGTTTTATAATACTTTTTGACAGTTCAAACTAAAACCCTGCTCATCTAGCCTGAATGACAGCTCCTGAGTGTTCCTCCTCCATTCTGCTGATTTTCTGCCCACCTAGCCTGATTGACAGCTCCTGAGTGTTCCTCCTCCCTGCTGCTGAATCTCCGCCCACCTCACCTGATTGACAGCTCCTGAGTGTTCCTCCTCCCTGCTGCTGAATTTCCGCCCACCTATCCTGATTGACAGCTCCTGAGTGTTTCTCTTCCCTGCTGCTGAATTTCCGCCCACCTATCATGATTGACAGCTCCTGAATGTTCCTCCTCCCTGCTGCTGATTCTCTGCCCACCTAGCCTGATTGACAGCTCCTGAGTGTTTCTCTTCCCTGCTGCTGAATTTCCGCCCACCAAGCCTGATTGACAGCTCCTGAGTGTTTCTCTTCCCTGCTGCTGAATTTCCGCCCACCTATCCTGATTGACAGCTCCTGAGTGTTTCTCTTCCCTGCTGCGGAATTTCCGCCCACCAAGCCTGATTGACAGCTCCTGAGTGTTCCTCCTCCCTGCTGCTGAATCTCCGCCCACCTCACCTGATTGACAGCTCCTGAGTGTTCCTCCTCCCTGCTGCTGAATTTCCGCCCACCTATCCTGATTGACAGCTCCTGAGTGTTTCTCTTCCCTGCTGCTGATTCTCTGCCCACCTAGCCTGATTGACAGCTCCTGAGTGTTTCTCTTCCCTGCTGCTGAATTTCCGCCCACCAAGCCTGATTGACAGCTCCTGAGTGTTTCTCTTCCCTGCTGCTGAATTTCCGCCCACCTATCCTGATTGACAGCTCCTGAGTGTTTCTCTTCCCTGCTGCTGAATTTCCGCCCACCAAGCCTGATTGACAGCTCCTGAGTGTTCCTCCTCCCTGCTGCTGAATCTCCGCCCACCTCACCTGATTGACAGCTTCATAGTGTCCTTTCTCGTATCTGCTGAATTTCTGCCCACCAAGTTTGATTGACAGCTCCTGAGTGTTCCTCCTCCATTCTGCTGATTTTCTGCCCACCTAGCCTGATTGACAGCTCCTGAGTGTTCCTCCTCCCTGCTGCTGAATCTCCACCCACCAAGCCTGATTGACAGCTCCTGAGTGTTCCTCCTTCCTGCTGCTGAATCTCCAACCACCAAGCCTGATTGACAGCTCCTGAGTGTTCCTCCTCCCTGCTGCTGAATCTCCACCCACCAAGTCTGATTGACAGCTTCCGAGTTTCCTTTCTTGTATCTGCTGAATTTCCACCCCCCTATTCTAATTGACAGCTCCTGAATGTCCCTCCTCCACATTGGTGAATCTCCACCCACTTAGGCTATATGATAACTCCTCAGTGACCCTCCTTGCTGCTTAATATCCACTCGGGTTACCATGCTGTTGAATCTCCTCTCACGTTTCCTGATGGACAGCTCCTCAATGACCCTCCTCCCTGCTGCTGAATCTCCTCCGCTAGTTTCATGGACAACTACTAAGTGACCTTCCTCCACTTACCTAGCCTGATGGACAGATCCTGAGTGACCCTCTTCCTTGCTTCTACATCTCCATCCACCTACAGAAATCGACAGCTCCTTATTGTCCCTCCTCTCTACTGCTGCTAAAATCCCACATTGCTAAGTACAAGCTGCAGCGGTCAATCCGGATAGGTGTATCGAGATTTTATACATTTGGACTCATAAACTTTGTCATAAAATGTTTATTTTATTATCAGTATACACAGCCAATCTGACATGGGTTGCAAAAGCAAATACAACAGCCTCATCAGGTTTAAGAGATCTAAAAATGTTTTTACTGTGAAGCCAATGACACCAGCTTATAAAACTGACCTAAACTGATGCCAAACGTGACCACTGCCAAATATGTTTTTCTTTTACTAGTCAATAAATTACATAAAATGGTAAACAGTGGAACACTTGTACATTATCTTCAACCATTTTTTATTTTCAGAAACATAACAATCACCATCCATTGTAAACAGTCAAAAATAATACATGAATCTGCAAATGACGTCAAACATAGCAAATCCTCATCTACCCACCCTGTAAGAATAACAAAACACATCCCTTTTTGTGACTTGTCAGAAAAAAACTAAATTTCCTGTATATTTGCATTTTGAAGAAATCTAAAAGATCAAATTAGTTTTAGGACTATTCATTTCTGTAAACTACAGCAGGTATCCCTTTAAGTGCCAGCGTAAGACGCATATTTTACCCCGTAGACAAGAGGGATACAAAATGGCAGTGTGTTTTCATTACCATAAGAAAACCCGTCAATCAGTCGATCACAGAATCTTGTGACTTTATGGGGAACATACAAAATAGAAACAAAAACAGAACATTGAAAACAAACAAGAGGATGTTCTAACCACTAAAAATAACCAGCACGAGTCTGGAATTAGCACATGGTGTCCGATCGTGTCGGGGGAGCTAGGAATTTATGTAACCGGTCATATCCCTTGTCTCGAAATCAGAACAAAAGCTTTTAAATATTGTGAAGGCACCTATGAAGTATTGACTAAAAACTAATTATTTGAAAAATAAAAAAATAATAGACACCTTGGCTTTGGCAAAACTGTACATCTAGAATTTTTTTCCTTGGCAAAAGATCTCAAGGCGCCTTCTATGTTCGTTAGTCAACATTCATGAAAACCTCTATGCGTCCTCAATGCTTGAGAAAGTACGTATTGTTCAAAATACTGTTTTTCTTAGAAACTATCGCAAATGATCCACTTTATGGAACATAAAAACATTTTTCATTGAGATCCACCCAAGCATTTTCACCAAACCTACATTCCCTAGGAATTCACTACAAAAATAATACTGTACCCCATATCTTCGAGCATGTCCATACTTTTATGTCACACTTCTGTGTTGTGACAAATATCACCGCCATTCTATCAAAAGGGCAATGCTTTATGGGTAGAGTTGAGCAAATTTTTTAAAATTCGGTTCCAATTACGATCGGCGGCGAATATTATTTTTTGCAATATTCACCGAACATCATTGGTGACAATGGGAGTAGAAATGAATATGGAATGGAATCGATAGTAAAGCATAAATTCGGCAAAATTAAGGTACCAATATGGCACAAATATGGCAAACTCAGATTCGGCGACCGATTCCGAACATATTCGCTCAACTCTAGTTTCTAGCCCTTTCTCAAACCAGTCCCCATGCCAGCATAGAAACCAATCTTCCATCTTAATAACAAAAAAAAAAAAACTCATTAAAATTAAAGAAGACTTTGACCCTATAATGAGGGGGTTATCAAACACATCACTCGTCAGAAGTAGATTACTTCCCAAGTCATTGGGTTAATTATTTCTATTGAATATTCAACAGAGTTTTCGATCGGGTCAAATTCGTTTTTCTTCTCCTTCTGACGTACTCAGGTTTTTATCTAACATATTCTGCGTCTGTCATTATAGTAATTCTGAAACTCTTATTTCATTCACTCGAAATTCCCAAAAAAACTTCAAATTGAGACACACAATCTATTCTTTCTGCTCCTATACCGTCTACCAACTACGATAGATTATGTAAGACAGTTTTTGAGATTCTTCAGAACTTCAGTCGTCTAGGAATATTCTTGTGGACATAGTTCATGAGATTCTTGATCTAGGTTGATAACGTTTAGCAATCTTCCGTCGTGATCTAGGTTGATAACGTTTGGCAATCTTCTGTCCACTTCTCAAAAGCTCTTTTCATTGTTTCTTCATCAACATCGTTGAATATTTCTGCCAATAGGAAAATTCATGAAGTCATAAAAAAGTTAGTCCTGAGAATTCTAAGAACCAATAAGAAAAGCAATAAAAAAATATATATTCTTTACAGCATACAGATGTGTCAACCCTTACCCTACCATGAATTTTGTTATGGACTCCAATTTCTCACAAAGCAAATTCGATGTTAGAAAATCTCTCAACAGGTTGCAATTTATCTCACAAAGACTGGATGACCACATATGGACACACAAACAACTCTTCACAGAGTATCATTTTTTTTGCAAAGTTGGTGAACTTGTCCCGCTCGTCTTGGGATTTGTGGGGCCACGATGAAAGGTAAGAAAGGACACATCTGTACAAACCGAATGTTAATCATGGTCAATCGTTAAGGAACTTTATTAGACTGTATAAGGTCCGCTATTTTTTATTTTAAATATGTAGATTGAATCACAGAAATCTATTATTTTAAGAAGACTTGGGAAAAGCAGAGATTTGAAAGCCACTTACATGCTTTTTTTTTCCACAGGAGTGGACTGGAGACAAATCCCCTAAAAAAGTAATTAATAACTTTGCATGGTGGACAAAATTATGCAAAAAAAATGAAAGCTTAGTTACTCTTTAAGTTTTGGTGCTATCTCATTTTAGAGAGGCTAATTAATTATTAGTTTCCTAACCCAGGTCATACTATTATCAAGAATTAAGTAGGTATTCCAACATGTATTGAACATTCATGAAACCAGTGACTCCACTACTGCTACTCCGATATTCACTTTTCATATGACCGCTGCAGCCAATCATAAAACAATTCCTTTAATCCCTTACTGACATACGACATACCGGTACATCATACACTGGCTCCCTGACTTTAGTGCGTGCTCGTACACCAAGCTCTCATCTTTCCCGGCAGATGATGGCTTTGTTATTCAGCCACCATCTGTCTCTAACTGCTGTGGGTGGAGCAGAGCGGAGGTAGTGGCTGTTAACATTGGAAATGCCTCTGTCAATCTCTGATAGCGGCATTTAATGCTTACTGACAGGGGGACGCGTCATTCCACGCGCCCATCGGTGTGATCACAGGGCGCCGATGAGGTTGCCATGACAGAAAGGAGTCTGTTGAAGACCCCTGTACCTGTCATTATTGGACTCCTTTTTTTTTGTGCTATTTTTGTCCTGCTTTTCAGTACGTCACATGGTAAAATATATGGTGCCATTCAAAAGTATAACTTGTCCTGCACAAAAATAAGCTCTCACACGTCTATGTCAGAAGAAGAATGCAAAAGTTATGGCACTTGGAATAAAAGGAGGAAAAAACGAAACAACAAACAAAATCGCCTGGTCATGAAAAGATTAAGAAGACCACCTCAGATCTAGATAAGATTTTCTATTCTTGTATAACCTGTTTATATTAATCACCTGTTTTTAGATTATCCCCATTTTTTTTGCGAGGAGGTAGACATGTGGACGTCTGAAGGTGGAGCAATTCTAAACGTATTACTTACCTGCAGTTCCCAGACCGGTAGGGAGAGGAAGTCGTAGTTTCCCCCCACTGTGCTTGAGTCTCTCCCCTAGTGCTGTCTTTATGAGGTGTAGGGTGCAGTCCTTGTGCCAGACAGGCAGTTCTAGGGTTCTCATGCATTCTACAGTCCGTGTTTTCTCTTCAGCTGTCAGAAGCCCGCTTTCAGATGAGACATATGTCATAAAAGCCATGTCAATGTTCACAGCCTCCCCATGCATTAGGGCTGGAAGGACCTTCTGGAAGGCAAAACAAATATCTGAAGGAATGTCACAGTGTAGAGGAATCATTATTATTCTCATTTACACATGGAAGCATGAAAAGCAATATAATGAAACTGAAAGGGAAAATATACAGATTTGATATTAGAAAAAAACTTTTTGACAGTGAGGGTGATCAATGAGTGGAACAGGCGGCCATGAGAGGTGGTGAGTAGTGATGAGCGAGTGTACTCGTTGCTCGAGCATGCTCGGGTGGTCCCCGAGTATTTATGACAGCTCAGAGGTTAAGTTTTCATTGCCACAGCAGCATGATTTACAGCTATTAGCCAGCTTGATTACATGTAGGGATTACCTAGCAACCAGGCAACCCCCATGTGTACTCAGGCTGGCTAATAGCTGTAAATCATTCAACTGCCGTGATGAAAACTAAATCTTCGAACACTAACAAAATTTCGGAGGTCACCCGAGCGTGTTCGGGAAAACCCGAGAAATGAGTACACTCGCTCATCACTAGTCGTGAGCTCTCCTTCAATGGAGGTCTTTAAACAGAGGCTGGATAGACATCCATCTGAGATGGTTTAGTGAATCCTGCATTGAGCACGGGTTGGACATGATGACCATGGAGATCCCTTCGAACTTATGCCAGCTTAGGAGTCCACAGCCCCAACTGACAGAATACAGATCTGCTCCATTGACCATCACTGAACTCATGGATACGTTTGGGAAACTCAGGACATGTACCCACCAGTCACCTGAGTCCCATGGATACGTTTGGGTAAGCTAGGCAATGTGGTCACTGGTCACATAAGCTCCATGGATACATTTGGGAAAGCCAGGATTGGGACCCACCGGTCGCCTGGCTCAATGGAAATGTTTAGAGGAGCCAGGTTGTGACCCTCTGGTCACCTGGCCTTGTACCTCAATGGATTGTCAGCTTCCTAAGCTTGCTGTTACTTCCTCTCTGTGCGTGCCACAGGTGGGGTAGACAGCCCTGGAAGATCTGAAGTCACAGCTGCTCTAATCCCGGCGTGTCAGCGGAAGGGTGAAACTGTAATTTTGCACCATCTTTGGTATTTTGTTGGGACTGGTCTGTATGTTAGTGTTTTATTTGGCTGTTTTTTGTTTAATAACATATTGCCACACTGATTTGCCATCAGCCTGTGTTGTCTGAGTAGTATTATGCCCATAGTAAAAGGAGAGTGGAAATTCGGTGGGATGAGCCATGGTCTATGCGGATTCGGGCTAGCAGACTAGAGCACCCACAGACCCCCATTTCTCCACAAAAGTGATTTGCAAAGTTTCATAACTTTACATGTTGGACAAAACATATAAAAAAATATAAATAAAAGTTTAGTTACTGGCTTAATAAATGGTTGTCTAACAATACTATCATGATGCTGATAACTGGAATTCTTCTAGGAGATCTGGCCCAAGGTGATCAGTTCTTCTGCAGTGCACCACACATGGGTTATACGGTTCCCAGTGAAATCACAGGTATACCAGGTCCTCCAGAGTATATATGCACTAGCTACTCAATGGTTGGTTCCCCCTCATATATAGACAAGCTCTTCAGTAATGGGATTTGTCTTTATTACACAGATATTATCATTTAAGAATCTTGCGCTATGGAGCCTTGATGGATGAACTCCCTGTAGGAAGATTGATCCTGCGTAAGCCTAAATAGGTCCACCAGGGTCTTATAAATATATAGTGTTTACCATTTCAAGCTCTGGGCTTATGACATGTCCATAATCCACCAGTCTTTCGAGATCATCCTCCCACAGGTTAGGTGCAAGCTCTTCCAACATTGTCTGAATGGCCAGTCTGGTGGCTGTTAATGCAGCATCTCCATGGCTAGCAAGACCATTCCTGGACTGAAACTTTGTATCTAAAAGATACTTTCCATGACTTTCCAGTAGCTCAAATAGCCCCTTATGCTTCATTAAAGCCATCTGAAAAGACAAAAATAATAAATTATGACACACTTTAGTTGAAAAACATTCCTTACCCTAATTAAGTTTTTATTTTGCATCCTGGCTTCTACTAATTAGCTTCATTCCTGATGTTCTGTTGATGACCTTTGATTAGATTTTATCCCAAGATAAGAGGAAGTTAAAAGAGTTGTCCTATCTGGGATATTTCCAGCTTTTCGATAAGATATGCTATAAATGTCTAATAGATGCTTGTCCCATCACCCGTTTTTTACATAGATGCTGGTCCTAGTGGTTAGATATGGCATATCCCAGATGGGACAACTCCAAAAGTTTTACTAAGAAATTATATGTAATCACCTTCAAGATTTCTCCAAGGCCATTGGAAATTTGCCGTCGCGGAATGGTCCGTATAAAGGATCTGTCAAGAAACGTGGCTGCCGGTGGAGTGTAGCTTCCCAGCTTGTTCTTACAGTTACAGAAATTCACTCCATTTTTTGCACCCACACTTGCATCCACATAAGACAGAAGGGTTGTCGGAACTCGGATGTATGGGGTTCGACGCCTGTAAAGAGAGGCAGCAAGGCCAACAATATCCAAGCAAACCCCACCTCCGATGGCTATGACTGGTTCAGTGCGTCTGTCGATTCCAAATTTGTGGATTTCTTCCAGTATGGTCAAGACAAGTTCCATTGACTTGGTTTCTTCTGTTGTCTCGAGAGCCAGGATCTTAAAAGTGACATTATTGGTCTCAAAATACTTTCTGACTTTGGATCCATATATCTTTTCCACATTTGTGTCCATCACAACGAAACGCTTTTGGATCTTCTTTTGGTAAACCTCAACTTCTTGAGGATCAGACACATGGCCATAAAGGAGGGTCATGTTATTAGGATCTAGAAGGTTTTGGGTTTCGGTCACTTTATAGCAAAAGGAAATGGGTGTTTTCACAGTCCAGGAGACTCCAGACTCCGTTACAGTTTCCCACCTGTTTAAGAAAATATGGAACATAAATGTGATAATTCAGCAACTGACAAGAACATCTTTAACTGTTTAAGACAAATTGAAAGTTATAAATCATTCCCCGATATTTTTGCTTTCAGTTAATATTTCAACAGTTGCAGAATTCTTAAAAAATCTAAATCATTTTTATTTTCTGCTGCATTTTTCCACTTTTTTTCTCCCCAAAACAACATTATACCTGTTCACAGGTTGTATGTGGTATTACACCTCATTCACTTTAATGGAAGCATCAGACACAACCAATGAACAGGTGCGTTTCCGAAAGAGAGAAAGCTTTTTACTAATCATGGAAAACCTTGGCTCCTATGTCTAAAAGTTTAGTATAAGAGTCAAAGAAGATTTTTTTTGTTAGATTAGCTGCTATTTTAGTCTCAGTGTGGAGTCCCAAAGTTATGTGCACATTGATATTTTTGAGGCAGTCATAAACTACTACATTTTTTGAAATTGAAATACTCCTTCTTTTTGGAGTTTTCAAAGTTATTGTTTCCTTGAGAGATTTTGAAGTGTGACTGCTGTTCAGAGCCGCCGGGTCTGAGCGCAGCATGAGCCGGAAGTGGATGCTGCTAAAAGCCTATGGAGACTCAAAACGAGGCTCGGTAGGCTTCTATCGATGGAATCGGGGAACATCGTGGGAAACCCCTGACAAAGCTGCCGGTGAAACACATCTAGGGGTCACTGGACCAGCTCTCACACATCTTTTCCCTCTGGACACAGAGGGGGAAGATTATAATTGTATAAAAATAATTAAAATAAATAAAATAATGTGTATTTAATTTTATATAATTAGATAAAAAAGGATTAAAAAAATAAATGCAAATGCAAATAAATTATATAAAATTATACTTTTATATATAAAATATATATTTTTGTAATTGTAATTTTACATAATTTATTTGCATTTATTTTATTTCTTAAAGGGAACCTGTCACCTGAATTTGGCGGGACTGGTTTTGGGTCATATGGGCGGAGTTTTCGGGTGTTTGATTCACCCTTTCCTTACCCGCTGGCTGCATGCTGGCTGCAATATTGGATTGAAGTTCATTATCTGTCCTCCATAGTACACGCCTGCATAAGGCAAGATTGCACCTTGTGCAGGCGTGTACTATGGAGGACAGAGAATGAACTTCAATCCAATATTGCAGCCAGCATGCAGCCAGCGGGTAAGGAAAGGGTGAATCAAACACCCGAAAACTCCGCCCATATGACCCAAAACCAGTCCCGCCAAATTCAGGTGACAGAGTCCCTTTAATTTATTTTTTATATACTTATATAATATGAAATGTACTATTTTTATATACTTTATTTATATACATACATATTGTCAGTTTTCATTTTGGTGACAGTATTGAGGATCACTCACATGTTTTGTTTTTTTAACATTACCAGTATTGTGCTGACTTTAATTCAAAATAAAAAAAAAGAAATGATTAACAAGTTAATTTTTCTTCTTTTACATTTTCAAGTCAAAATTTGACTATTGGGGCAAAATAAGGTAACTGGGTGAAAAGGACGGTGAAAGATGGATCTAAAGTAAATATTTTAAATAGTAATTAATTAAACTCAGATATTTTTATTCTTAAAAGCATCATCTTTTACATGCAATGATCAGTTTTAACCAAAAAAAATAATATTCTGTTTTCAAAAGAACTTTCATGCTCTAATATTTAAGAGTTATATTATTGCATCCCAAACATACTATTATTTGAGGACTTATTATTATTATTATTATTATTAATTAATTAAGTAAAAATACATTTGAAAAAAATGTAATTATTGGTTTTGATTGCACACACATTATTTTTTATAAGGTTTTTATCTTTATTCTACCATTTAGAATACAAAGTTAATAAATAAAGTAACCAAATAAATTAAAAAGATTGAATATTTAGGAATGCTTTTTTCCTTCACAGGTTGTTGCACATCTTTGGGATGTTGAGCACTTACATTTTAGCCTGAGAAACGATGACTTGATCTTCTTTCCACGTTGTTGGAATTTCTTGTCTACTTTCGACACAATTCCAAGTGTTCTTCACTTGGATGAGCAGATATTCCTTCTGTTTGCTTCTGCCTCCGGGGGTTTCTGTCTTTGTTGCCCCTCTGACAGTGGTAACGGTGTACAGCTCTCCTGCAGGCATCTTTGTAGGGTTGTTTTTTTTTTAGAGGTTAGCTAAGTTTTTCTTCTGAAAGCCAAAGCTAGACCTTTTGGAAAAATGAGATGTTTTATAGCGTTTGGACAGCCAGTAGCTTTGTCAGGGAGTGGCCATCTCACCTGCCTATAGTTTATAAAACTTCTGTTGTGTAACATCAGGATTCTAATCAGAATAACAGGTTGTGTAAGAAATATTTGCTGACAATGACTTAATATCTAACGCTGCATTCTTGTGTGACAGAGGGTGGAAGTTATGAAAGTTGCTTTAATTAACTAAAAAAAACTCACTGAGTAGAACCAGAAACGTAGCTGCTTATAAAACTCTTGCATAACTTTAGTAAGCCATCCATGCTTAGGGAAATGCAATCAATAGATCAGAGATGTAAGTGCAGTTATTAAGGGCACATTTTGCATTGAAATTAATTTTTGTAATCTATCCATAAGATATTTGAATTTAAGGATTGTTTAAGAAGATGAACTTTAAGAACTGTTGCAATTTCCCCGTCTATGCTCTGCACAAAGGTTGGTTCCATTCACTTATGGATTTTACTCTGTACCGCCACGGTCTCTTGTGGCTTCTACACCACTACCTCACCCATAGATGCAAATTTCAGTGTTGAAGGGTTCAAAATACTCTTCCCAGTGTGGCCAACACAGTTCCAAGCCAAATCTCAGCCAGAAAACTAACTCTACTGCAACTTTCATCATTTGCTTCTAAAGTGCAGGAGGAGGGAGGACTTTCTCATACTCAAACTCATGCTTGGCCAACACACTCTTGACCCCACCAGTCTTTTTACTGTGCCAGACCAGGTTGGACAGATTTTGCCTTAGGCATCAAATTGGCCAATCTCAAAGCAACCTCTAGTCACTACAGTTTCGGACTGGTGCCCTCACAGCTCTCACCAAATAGGCAATGGCTCCCAAAGTCTCTGAGTTTCTTAACCAGCTCAGCAACTTTGTTTATTATTATTATTTATTGATATAGCACCATTGATTCCATGGTGCTGTACATGAGAAGGGGTTACACACAAATTACAGATATCACTTACAGTAAACAAACTAACAATGACAGACTGATACAGAGGGGCGTACATTCTACAGGATTATGGGGAAGGAGAGAATAGGTTGAGGGTTGCAGGAGCTCCGGTGTTGGTGAGGCGGTAGCTTCGGTAGTGAGGAGGCAGCGGGGTCAGTGCAGGCTGTAGGCTTTCCTGAAGAGATGGGTTTTCAGGTTCCGTCTGAAGGATCCGAATGTGGTTGATAGTCAGACGTGTTGGGGCAAAGAATTCCAGAGGATGGGGAATATTCGGGAGAAGTCTTGGAGGCGGTTGGATGAGGAGCGAATAAGTGTGGAGGAGAGAAGGAGGTCTTGGGAGGACCGGAGATCACGTGAGGGAAGATATTGGGAGATTAGTTCAGAGATATATGGAGGAGACAGGTTGTGGATGGCTTTGTAGGTCAGTATTAGTAATTTGAACTGGATACGCTGAGGGAATGGGAGCCAGTGAAGAGATTTGCAGAGGGGGGAAGCAGGGGAGTAGTGAGGAGAGAGATGAATTAGTCAGGCAGCAGAGTTAAGGATGGACTGGAGAGGTGCAAGGGTGTTAGCAGGGAGGCCGCAGAAAAGGATGTTGCAGTAGTCAAGGCGGGAGATGATGAGGGCATGCACAAGCATTTTAGTAGATTGACTGTTGAGGAAAGGACGGATTCTGGAGATATTTTGGAGCTGGAGGCGACATGAGGTTGAAGGACAGGGCAGAGTCGAAGGTTACTCCGAGGCAGCGGACTTCCGGTACGGGGGAAAGCATGATGTCGTTGATTGCGATAGATAGGTCAGGTAAGGAAGATCTATGGGATGGAGGAAAGATGATGAGTTCAGATTTGTCCACATTGAGTTTGAGGAAGCGAGCAGCTCTACCTCTCTGTCTCCTCTTTGGAACCCTTTCACTCTCTCCTCTTATGCTGTCTATACTTAGGTCTTGCTCCCCAACTTTATTAAAACTTTTTGAGTCTCTCGACCTCCACATCGATACTCATAATTAGACTAACTAGGCAAGACTCTCAAAGTGCTCTACAGTCCTGCTCATCGTTGTTGGCACCCATGAAGTTTAAGTACATAATGTGGAATATCTCCTGAAAAAAATGAATCAACTGAAACAGTTATTTTGTATAGAGCACTCGATATGAAAGCGCAAAAGTTAAACAATAATTTAACACAGTAAACAATGAAAGGAAAAAAATAGAAAAACCTGAATCTTACTGTGACACTGGTATTGGCACCCTTTACATTAAATTAGTATGGAAACACATTTTGAGTCATCTGTGGTAAATCACAAATGAGAATCACCAGTAATTAATTGTCGGTGCCCATGTGACATTAATTAACCAATGAATGATGGCTTCAGTATTTTAAAAAGCCACATCGTAAGCCCTGTTCCTTTGTCACAATGGTGAAGACAAAGGAGCAGTCTGAGGACATCAGAACTTTTATTATTAGCACACACAAGAAAGGGTATTTTCCATCTCCAAAGACCTTGGTATCCCAGTTTCAACAGTGCAAAATACCGGATTACGTACCGGTAATGCTCTTTTATAGAGCCCACGACAGCACCCACTAGAGAGAGGGGATCCGCCCCTAGGAACAGGAAACCTACAGAGAGATAAAAGGGGCGGCCCCCCCTCGCTCCTCAGTTGTTTTACAGAGAATAGGAGGAACCGCCGCCAGGTTTTAGTTAACAGGTTCGGGTATATACATATATATACATATTTACAACCTCATACTATATCTTCTAATATTTACACCTCACCAAAAAAGCACCATGTGCAACTATATACAGAAAAGGGAGGGATGTGAATGGGTGCTGTCGTGGGCTCTATAAAAGAGCATTACCGGTACGTAATCCGGTATTTTCTATTCGCCACGACAGCACCCACTAGAGAGAATTGCAGAGACTATAGACTGGGTGGGTTTACTGAGTCAAGGACCGATACACCAAAAGTTAGATCAGAAGCTGAGGATAGATCTAATCTATAATGCTTATAGAAGGTATTCGGTGAAGACCAAGTTGCAGCCTTACATATAAGGTCTATTGGCACATTTGCCCTTTCTGCCCAGGAAGTCGACAAGGCTCTTGTAGAGTGCGCTCCCACATGCATTGGAGGATCTTTCCCTCCAGCCTTATACGCCAAGATTATTGCCTCTCTGATCCAGCGAGATAATGTGTTCTTTGTGACTCCGGCACCCTTGGTTTTACCCTGAAAAGACACAAAGAGAGCCCTACTCTTCCTCCAGTCCCTAGTTCTCTCTAAATAGGCTAAGACAGTCCTTTTTACGTCTAGGGTGTGAAGTCTTTCTTCTTCTGGAGTTGAGTGGTTCTCATAAAAGGTAGGTAACAGGATCTCCCTGGGATCTATGAAAGGTAGAAGCCACCTTAGGGAGATAACAAGGATCTGTTTTTAAAAGTATCCGATCTGATGTTACCACAAAAAAGGGAGGATCTATAGATAAAGCATGAAGATCACTTACTCTTCTGGCAGAAACTAATGCCACTAATAATACCGTTTTTAAAGAAATATTTTTTAGTGAGGCTGCATGGAGAGGCTCAAAAGGTGATTGAGTCAATGCATTTAGGACTATCGATAGATCCCACTGAGGGACCCGAGGTATGCTAATTGGTCTCGATCTCTCACAGGCAGATATAAACCGAGATATCCATTTATTACCTGCTACATCAAAATTAAAAAGAGCTCCTAAGGCTGACACCTGTACTTTCAGAGTGCTTACTGAAAGACCTAATTCCAGACCTTTTTGTAGAAATTCCAATATTGGAAATATAGGAATATCAGCGGAAAGTTGTGTAGTATGGAATTGAAGGAATTTCCTCCAAATTCTAACATAAATCCTGGTAGTTGAGGGTTTTCTACTTTTCATCAGAGTATCTATTAACCCACTAGAAAACCCCCTGAGATTTAGTAACTGCCTCTCAAACTCCAGGCAGTTAAATTCATGCCCTTTGCCTGAGGATGAAGGAACGGACCCTGAGAGAGCAGGTCCTTGGATTGAGGCAGAATCCACGGGTCCGACACTGACATCGCCCTCAGCCATGAGAACCATGGCCTTTTGGGCCAGAATGGGGCTATTAATAGAATTCTTGCTCCTTCTTCCCTTATTTTTCTTATTACCAAAGGTAGTAGATTCCATGGAGGAAAAGCATATGCCAGGTCGAAAGTCCAGGGTACTTGGAGGGCATCGAGTATGTCCGGCTTGTCCTCCCTGTTTAGAGAGGCAAACGCCCTGACCTGTCGGTTGGCTCTTGTGGCAAACAAGTCTATTTGAGGAATACCCCATTGCGCTGTTATCATTTTGAAAATTTTTCTGTTTAGCATCCATTCCCCTTGATGGAGGGTGTGACGGCTCAGAAAATCGGCACGAAAGTTGTCTGTGCCCCTGATGTGAACTGCTGATAGTGATAGCAGATGACCTTCGGCTAATTCCATGATGTCTGATGCCAGCTCCCTGAGTCTGTCCGACCGCGTACCTCCTTGATGGTTTAAGTAAGCTACTGCCGTGGTGTTGTCGGAGAACACTCTTGTGTGAGAGCCGCTGAGCTGAGGAAGAAAGTGAAGTAGGGAATAATATATCGCCCTCAACTCTTTGACATTCGAAGAACTATCCAGGTCCGAACTAGACCAAAGATCCTGAACCCACTGATCCTTAAAATGTGCCCCCCAGCCTTTAGGACCAGCATCTGTGGTCACTATACTAGAGGGGGAAATTACCCAGAGAACCCCCCTTGAAAGGTTTTTCTGATTTAACCACCACTTAAGGGAGTGTAATACTTCCGTTGTTAGATAAACTGTTCTATCCAGACAGCCTCTATTCTTGATGTCTTCCTCTAATATAAATTTTTGTAGAAGCCTAGTATGAGCCTGAGCCCACTGGACCGCAGGAATACACGATGTCAGAGAACCTAGTAATGACATGCTCTGTCTGAGTGACATACTACGATTTTCTATTGCTAAGGATACCTTATCAACTATGGAGAATTTCTTATCCTCAGGCAGCTTACAAATCTGGTCAGCTGAATCTAGAAGGAGCCCCAGGAATTTCTGACACTTAACAGGCTGAAGTCTAGATTTTTCCCAATTAACCAGCCACCCCAGGGATTGTAAGGAAATCACTACTTCCCGTAACCTCTGCTCACACTGTAGGGGGTCTTTACCCACAATCAATAGGTCATCTAGATATGGAATGACTAAAGTATCTTTTACTCTTAGGAAAGACATAACTTCCAATAGCAATTTTGTGAAAACCCTTGGGGCCATGGATAATCCGAAGGGCATCGCCTTATATTGTAGATGACGAATTTGTCCCTCTATACAGACTGCTACCCGAAGGAACTGCTGGAATAAATGATGTATAGGAATATGATAGTAAGCATCCTTAAGATCCAATACTACCATGTAACAGTTTGGAAATAGATTCTTTATGGCTGAACGAATGGATTCCATTTTGAATGTTTTAGGCCTTATAAAGGAGTTCAGCTTTCTTAAATTAATTATGGTTCTGAAAGAGCCATCCGGCTTACTAATCAGAAACAAGGGAGAATAAAATCCCCTCCCCATCTGGGAAGATGGGACTTCCACTAGGACTTGTTTGCGTAGGAGGGTTTTAACCTCTGTTTCAAGCGCCTCTTGCTGAGGCCTGGATCTTAAGGTGGTAAGGAGGAAGGAGTCCGGTGGAGTTCTAATAAAGTCTAATGTGAGGCCTGAAGATATTAATTTAATGGCCCAAGTATTTATTGTTATCTCTTCCCATTGTTGCCTAAACTGTTTTAATCTTCCACCCACTGGAGGAATATAATTACTGGAATTTGTCGGCTGGCTTGAATGGACGTTTATTAAACAGGTTTCCTTTTTGTTTAAAATCCTTATTGTTCCATCTGTCTCTGAAGCCTCCCTTCTTTCCGAATGGTGGCTTCCTGAAGGCCCTTCTGTAAGATGGAACAAAGGGATTAGGGAATCCTTTTTTTCTTTCACCTGCCTTCGTGAGTATATCGTCAAGGACTGTTCCAAACAGGTACTCACCCTGACAGGGTATGGCACATAATTTGGATCTAGATTGGGCATCTCCTTTCCAGTTTTTTAGCCATAAAGCCCGCCTAGCCGTATTGGAGATATTAGCTGTTCTGGCCGCCAGTCGTAGGGAGTCAATAGAGGCATCCGATATAAAGGCAGCCGCACCTTTGATCAAAGGGATAGATGCTCGTAACTTCTCCCTGGATACACCATTTTTAATATTTTGCTCCAGCTGATCCAGCCAGACTAACATTGACCTGCCAGTACATGTGGCTGCAATTGCCGGTTTGAATGCCGTGACACAGGCCTCCCACGATTTTTTAAGGAGCGCATCTGATTTTCGGTCCATGGGATCTGATAAGGAACCTGCATCTTCCACGGGCAAGGAGAACCGGCGAGATGTAGATGCAACTGCAGCATCGACCTTTGGTATTTTGGTCCATGTACTCAAATCTTCGTCATCAAAGGGGTAGCGCCTCTTACAGGGTATTGGTACCAACCCTTTTTGACCTTTACCCCATTCCTTCTTAACGAGGTCCTTTATGGCCTGGTTTATTGGAAACACGTGGCCTTTCCGTTGGGAAAGACCAGCAAACATGATTTCCTGTGGTGTTTGGGGTTCTTTTGACTCAGATACCCCCATCGTATTTCTCACCGATTTAACCAAGTTGTTTATGCCTTCAGTTGGAAAGCAAACAAAGTCTTCTTCCCCTGAAG
Organism: Ranitomeya imitator; assembly: GCF_032444005.1. Classification (NCBI taxonomy): domain Eukaryota; kingdom Metazoa; phylum Chordata; class Amphibia; order Anura; family Dendrobatidae; genus Ranitomeya; species Ranitomeya imitator. Next base: position 19,816,901 of record NC_091289.1, on the reverse strand, counting down.
AATCAGACAGTTGAGAGACATCAGAGTCGACCTCCCCACTCTCTGCTGACGTGTCAGCTCTAGGTGAGGATACTCTTCTTTTCTTTTTCTCGATATTAATCGAGGAAGAACCGCCCCCTAACGACTGAAGTTCTTCCCGAATTATGAGCCGTATCTCATTCATTTTCACCGATTCCTCCTGCCGTAAGGTGTTATCTATACATGCCTGACATAGACTCTTAGTATAGGAGTCAGGCAGGGGTTCGGTACATATAGCACATTGTTTGTGCTTACTCTTCCCCGTCCTCTTTGCCTAGAATAATACAAGCAAAGGAATCAATATATGCTTCAGTGAAGCTATGTGTACACTCACCCAGCGTATTAATTTTACCGGCTGCGGGGTTGCCTTAGTTTGGGATGTGGAACGGGACGATTTCCTTCCCGATTTATCAGTGGAGTCACTTATCTTAGAGTGTCCACTGCTCTTTTTCCTGGTTTCGCTACTAGGTACTAGTGGCTCTTCCATGGAGTGCACACGGACCTCCTCTTGGGACGACATAATGCACACTGACTGCACTTCTAATCCTGACCTTTATAGTGTAGCCACTCCTGCATACATCCCCTCCTAAATTTTTTTTTTTTTTACTCACAAGTCCGGCGTCCGGACACTGGGATCGCATGGGGGAATCCAATATGGCGGTTCCCCCGGAAATGGTCCTCTGACACCGCGACCCCGGAAGTTCAAGCTTCCTTCCATGGGACGCCGACGCTACTGCGCATGCGCCCGCGTCTGCTGCATACCGGAAGCGCCCTAAGCGCTGCTTCCCACACCATGTCGCCTCTTACCTCTGGAGGGAACGGAGGGAAGATTCCGCCCAGGGACGCCGCACCGCTGCTCAGCTCCACTTAGGAGGGCATTACCGCAGGTATCCACACTGCGCCGTGCATTCATTAGCACTTACCCAACGGTGTCCCAGCAGGGAGACCGTTGGCACTTTCAGGCTTCCCTGTCAGCCGCACCAGATGAGGGGGGAGCCCACAGGAACATTCCCCCGACACTGTCCACCTGCTCTGGGACCCCTGTCGCTCAGCAGAGTCGGTACAGGCGGTAGCCCAGGCAGGCCTTCCTCTTCTTAGCCATAGAGTTTTCTCTGTGGGTTCCCTTCTAGGAACAGGAAACCAACTGAGGAGCGAGGGGGGCCGCCCCTTTTATCTCTCTGTAGGTTTCCTGTTCCTAGGGGCGGATCCCCTCTCTCTAGTGGGTGCTGTCGTGGCGAATAGAAAATGTTATTAAGAAGTTTGCCAAGCATGAAACCATCAAGAACCTCCCTGGATGTGGGGGAAAGAGGAAAATTGACAAGAGATGTCTTCAAAGGTTGGCACGAACGGTGGAAAAATCACCACATCAAACTTCCAAGACCTGAAGGCCAAACTGGAACAGTCTGGGGTTATGGTTTCAACAAGTACCATATGACAAACACTAAACCAAGCAAAGCTTTATGGGCAAAGGCCAAGGAAGTAATCATTGCTGAAGGCATAAAAAAGAACCACTGATCTTTGCCAAAGAGTACATGACAAACCACAATACTTCTGCGAAAATGTTCTGTGAACAGATGAAACAAAAATGGAGCTTTTTGGCAATGAAAAGCAATAGTTTGTTTACAGATGGCGCAATGAGTTTAAAAGGAAAAGAACACACTACCAACAGTTAAGCATGGTGGAGGATCCATAATGCTGTGAGGTTGCTTTGCAGTATCTGGTACTGGAGGCCTTGACTGTATCACAGGAGTCATGAAATCAGAGAATTATCAAGATTTTTTAGAGCAAAATGTCCTACCCAGGGTATGAAACCTTGGTTTGGTTCAAAGCTCATGGATCTTACAGCAAGACAATGACCCAAACCCCATATCCAGAAGTTCACAGGAATGGTTTAAAAATAAAAAAATGGACTGTTTTAAAATGACCATCAAAGAGTACTGCCCTCATTCCCACTGAAAATCTTTGGGGAGAGCTGAAATCTACCATTGGGAAAAAGACCCCTGCAAACATTCAAGAGCTTGAACAAAATGTGAAGGAAGAGTGGGAGAAAATACCAGCTGAGAAGTGCAAGAAGCTTATTGATGGCTACAAGAAACATTTGGAGGCTGTCATCAATGGCCAAGGGTGTGCAACCAAGTATTACTTAAGTGCCTTTATTGTTGCACATGCTGTTTATTCTATTTCTTCTTTGAAATTGCAACATCTAAGTTTAAAAACAATAACTTATTGTTGTATTACTTTGGACCATTAATTAAAAAATTTTGAGGATATAACTTTGGTACATTTCCATTTATTTCTGATGATATTGTACAGTTTATGAAAAAAATTAAGGGGTGCCAATAATGGTGACCAGAACTGTACCTCTCCGTCTCCTCTTGCCTGCCAAGCTTTGGATCCCTTTCACGCTCTCCTCTTAAGGCATCTGTACTCAAGTCTTGCTCCACAACTTCACTCAAATTGGACCTTTCCATCGATATCCGTACTTAGACTAGATCCACTGACACCCTTAGCATGTCCACCGTCATAGTTATCCGCATTCGTGTTACGGACATTTTAGTCCCTTCCTGGAATGACCTCAACAATGTCCAAAACGCTCATTTCCGGGTAGGGTTAGTGTAAACTCAACCTCTTTAATGAATTTGATGGGACAATTGAGCGTCAAGAATTATTTTGTTTACACCCCTTTCTCAGATTTCTACAAGTAATATCACAAAAAAAATTTGATTTAAGAGAATCCAATTTTTTTTAAAAAGTTTGAGCTTAATTCCATTGGCCTTGAACTGATTCGCTCATCAGTCTTTGGAAACCATTACATGTGAGCTCTGTTGAACTTGGATGGAAGGCAACTTTCTGTTTTACATAGAAGGCGAAATGTCCAGGAAAAGTAGCATCATCTCTATCTTTTACTTTCTGTTATCAGGTACGTATATTCTATAGATCATATTGCTGAACTCTTACACACCTTTAGATGAAGTTATTAAGAAGCAACGCTCAGGCTTGTGAGGTGCGGGGCTATGTAACACTCATTTGGGCAGGGCGTTCTGCCGGCTTGTGTAACCCTAGAGATGTTACATAAAGCAGGAGAGATAGGAGCTGACTCAGCACGTGCACTGGAGCGACTGTACAGTGCAGACCTCACTACCGTACACCAACAGAACACTCCGCTACATATATTGTAGGTCAGCGGGAGGGGGGTTAGGATTTCTTGTCCAGGCTCATCCTCTTGTCACCTAAAGCCATTGTACGACTGAAGACCTACTAAGAAATTAACAAATTCTTTTAACTAAATTCCAAACTCCTCGAATATCAAGCAGTGAATCTTCTTGAGCAGACAAGGGAGTACCATGGAAAAATCCCATGGTACGTGTCCTATAGTCTCTACCACTGCGCCACTCTACAACATGCATCCAGACGCCGGGGGAACATTCACTCATCCGAGAGGCATCAATTTAATAAAATATTTCAGACTTTAAATATTCAAATAATTTAGTCCTTGTAACAATGAAAAGTTATATAAAATAGGAAATATACTCCGGAATGCAACATTATGAACTTTTATGTAGCTTTGCAATTTTTCAAAATTCTTGCAAAATTTTATTTTTAAGTATGTTAAACATGTTATTGAAATTTTAATTTTTTTTATAAAGTACTTTTACTTTGCTCACTTTGTTTCAGCTACTTTCACAATTTATTTTGTTACATCATATCTCCATAAATATTTTTATTTTAATATCAGACCAACAGGTTGTGTAAGGAATATTTGCCGACAATTTACTGACAACGAATTGTTATCTAACGCTGCATTCTTTTATGACAGAGGATGAACGTTATAAAAGTTGATTTGATGAAATAAAAAAAAACCTCGAAGACCTCACTGAGTAGAAGCAGAAACGTAGTTTCTTATGAAACTCTGGCATAACTTTAGTAAGCCATCCAAGCTTAGGGCAAAGCAATTGATAGATCAGAGAATTGAGTGCAGTTATTAAGTGCACATTTTGCATTAAATTAAGTTTTTGAAATGTACCCATGAAATCCTTCCCCATCTATGCTCTACCCATCGGAGGGCTCCAATAACCTATTATGGATTTTTTTTGCACCTCCACAGTCTATTATGGCTTCTACACCACTTCTTCACCCATAGATGCAAATTTCCGTGTTGCAGGTTGCAAAATACTCTTCCCAAAGTGGCCAACACAGTTCCAAGTCAAGTTCCAGCCAGAAAACTCTACTGTGACTTTAATCATTTGCTTCTAAAGTGCAGGAGGAGGAAGGACTTACTCGTACTCAAACTCATTCTCGGCCAACACACCCTTGACCCCACCAGTCTTCTTACTGTGCAAGACCAGGTTGGACATGTTTCATCATATGTCTCAAAGTGGCCAATCTTTAAGCAACCTACAGTTTCGGGCTGGTACACTCTCAGATCTCACCAAATAGGCAATGGCTCCTAAAGTCTCTGAGTTTCTTAACCAGTTTAGCAACTTTATTAATGGCAGCTCTTCCTCTCTGTCTCCTCTTTGCATCCCTTTCACTCTCTCCTCTTATGTTGTCTATACTAATGTCTTTTTCCCCAACTTCATTAAAACTTTTTGAGTCACTTAACCTCTCCATCGATACCCGTACATAGACTAACTCCACTGACAATCTTAGCTGGTCCACAGTCATAGTTATCAGTATTCGTGTTAGGGACATTTTAGTCCCTTCCTGGAACAACCTCAAGGATGTCAAAAATGCTTATTTCTGGGTTGGGTTAGTGCAAACCCAACCTCATTAATTAATTTGATGGGATCGTCACAGATTCGAGACAGTTTGTATCTATCCACAGGCTCGCCACATGGTCACTGCCACACTCATTGCTCTACCACCAAAGGCTCATTACACCTCTTCTGACTTCTCGTGTCAGCTATGCAGTGATAAACGTCTCTGCCACCTTCTGTTCCCCTGACAACTTTACTTTATAATGTCTTCAGTACTTTGTGTCCAGTCTCCAGTCTTCTCCACAACAACTTATGTTCTCTTTTTCCATCCCTCCACAGACACCCACCACTTTGTGTCCTCTTGCCCAGCCCTTCCAAAAAAATAACCCTCGATGCCTTCTGCATTTCCACCACCTGCTCTACAAAGGCTCGTGAGCCTTTATTTTTCACCCCTTTCTTAAAGTTACATAAATAAAATCACAAAACCTTTGGGTTTGAAAGAATATCCATTTTGTTGGAAAGTTGGAGCTGAATTCAATTGGGCGCGAACTGATTCGCTCATCAGTCTTCGGAATCCGTTACACGTGAGCTCTGTTGAACTTGGATGGAAGGCAACTTTCTGTTTTACATAGAAGGCGAAATGTACAGGAAAAGTAGCATCATCTCTATCTTTTACTTTCTGTTATCAGGTGCGTATATTCTATAGATCATATTGCTGAACTCTTACACACCTTTAGATGAAGTTATTAGGAAACAACGCTCAGGCTTGTGAGGTGCGGGGCTATGTAACACTCATTTGGGCAGGGCGTTCTGCCGGCTTGTGTAACCCTAGAGATGTTACATAAAGCAGGAGAGATGTGAGCTGGCTCAGCACGTGCACTGGAGCGACTGTACAGTGCAGACCTCACTACCGTACACCAACAGGACACTCCGCTACATATATTGTAGGTCAGCGGGAGGGGGGTTAGGATTTCTTGTCCAGGCACATTACAGCTCATCCTCTTGTCACCTAAAGCCATTGTATGACTGAAGACCTACTAAGAAATTAACAAATTCTTTTAACTAAATTCCAAACTCCTCGAATATCAAGCAGTGAATCTTCTTGAGCAGACGAGGGAATACGAGGGGACACCATGGAAAAATCCCAAGGTACGTGTCCTATAGTCTCTACCACTGCGCCACTCTACAACATGCATCCAGACGCCGGGGGAACATTCACTCATCCGAGAGGCATTAATTTAATAAAATATTTCAGACTTTAAATATTCAAAGAATTTAGTCCTTGTAACAATGTAAAGTTATATAAAATAGGAAATATACTCCGGAATGTAACATTATGAACGACTATGTAGCTCTGTAATTCTTAAAAAATCTAGCAAAATATTATTATTATTATTTTTTATTATTATTATACATTTTTATAGCGCCATTTATTCCATGGCGCTTTACATGTGAATACGGGGCAAATATAGACAAATACATTAAACATGAGCAGATAACAAGGCACACGAGTACATAAGGAGGGAGGACCCTGCCCGCGAGGGCTCACAGTCTGCAGGGGGTGGGTGAGGATACACTAGGAGAGGGAAGAGCTGGCTGTACGGCTGTTCAGTAGGTTGAGGATCACTGCAGGCTGTAGGCTTGTCGGAAGAGATGAGTAATTATTAAATAGTAAAATATTATTTATAAGTAAAAACAGAAATCACTATCAACATATGTTGAAAAAAGTCACAGCACTATGAAAAATGTGTGGTTTTCTATTCACCTTTATAAAGTCTATCTATTATCTATCATCTATCTATTTATCTATGTATCTATTATCTATCGATCTATCTATCTATTATCCATCTATTATCTATCTATTATCTATCTATTATCTATCTATAATCTATATTATCTATCTATAGATCTATATTATCTATTATCTATCTATTATCTATCTATTATATATCTATCTATTATCTGTCTATTATTTATCTATTATCTATCTATATCTATCATCTATCTATCTATCTATCTATCTATCTATCTATCTATCTATCTATCTATCTATCTATCTATATATCTATATCTATAGATCTATATTATCTATCATCTATCTATTATTTATCTATCTATTATATATCTATCTATTATCTATCTATTACCTATCTATTATCTATCTATCATCTATTATCTATCTATTATCTATCTATCTATTATCTATCTATCTATCTATCTATCTATCTATCTATCTATCTATCTATCATCTATTATATATCTATCTATTATCTATCTATTACCTTTCTATCTGTATCACTTTATCACTAAACGATTTTATTGACTGCTTCACAGATCAGTAGGAGACATACAATAAACCTTTTAACTTTCCATAAATATTTTCCAGATATTATATTGAACTGTGCTTCCTTGAGTCTCCTAATGCCACAATAATAATACAGTAAATAATCTCATTTTATCCGCACCATGAATAGATACTGAGATTATAAAAAGTTCCTTTGTGTTATCAGTCACGTGGAATCTTACATTCTGCAAGGTGACATTACGAGTTTCCTTTCCTAATTCCATGATCAATTACTAGTCAGACAGACCCCGCCCTAACTTTGATGAAATAGACTTTTTTGACAATGATACTAGATATTTTAGGGAATTACATCTTGGTTAGTTGTCATATGATCTTATGGGAAGTTTAAAATGTTTGCTCACCTTAAAGGGGTTGTCCAGGACTTTAATATTGATGGCCTATCCTCATCTGTTAGTGGTGTCGGGGGTGGCTGGAACTGATCAGTTATGAAGTTGCACAGCTCCATTGACTGCATAGTGGCCGCGGCCACTTGTGTTGATTTGAATAGGGGGTGGATGTGCAGTACCGGCCGAGGCCACTATACAGCCGATGGAGCTGAACAGTCACTGCTAACACTGGTAACAGCTGATTGGTGGGAGTACCGGGTGTCGCATCACCACCGATCAGACATTGATGACCTATACTAAGGATGAATCATCGATGTAAAAGGCCTGGACAACTCCATTAAGCACTAAACATCTATATTTCTAGAAACACTGGCAACACTGCAAATTCTGGATTAGTCTACAGGCCCAGAAAAGGCCTTCTCTTCAGCTGTTCACAATAAACCTAGCCCTAAATATGGCTGATTAACCCCTCTCAGCACTTAGAATGCTAGAACATTTTTTGCAGGTTCATGTCACTGAGGCTAACATCCTTAGTGACACATATCTCCCCTCCAAGTATTTTACCAGTGACCTTCTCACAGTTCGCTGTAATAAAAAATTAATATAGTCCTGGATAACCCCTTTAAGAGCATATGTGGGGTCTTTACATTTATAAAATAAATAAAAAACACTCAAGTTTCTTCCATAGACACCCAGCTGGACCTCGTCACAGATTACCTTTCAAAAATCACACATTTATGCAACACCAATGATGGATTTCCTGAAGAGTTGAGAAGTCACCTGCGGAGAGCTTCCATTATTGTTCAGGAGATGAAAGCGTGTCCAAAGGCAGGCGATCCAGGAGAAATTTGCTGGTAACATGTCATCAATGCCGTCTTTGAGTTCATATTGGGAAAACATGGTGACAGGTTCCCTTTAAGGCAATCTGATGCATAATATTGGAAGGGTAGTTGGGGTAAGGGGCATTTGCTCCAGGTTTTGGTTCCCAAAATTTAATAACAAATTATCTTTTCTTCACTTTAGGCGCAGACGATCAGTGGTCAAAGAATGTGAAACCTCGGGTAGGTGAACCAAGTAGGCCAATGGCTCATACATATTATGAAAGTCTATCAGCAGATTCTTCCTTTGCATAGTGTAGCAGTCCAACATTGGGGGGCTCATCACATGGGAATGTCAATGCGGGGGGCCCACAGCATGGGAAAGTCACTGCAGGAGACCCACAGCATGGAAGTCACTGTGGGGGTCCACAGCATGGGAATGTCACTGCAGGAGGCCCAAAGCATGGGGAAGTCACTGTAGGGAGGCCCACAGCATGGGAATGTCACTTCGGGGGGCCGTCAGCATGGGAATGTCACTGCAGGAGGCCCACAGCATGGGAAAGTCACTGTGGGGGGCCCACAGCATGGGAATGTCACTGCGGGAGACCCACAGCATGGGAAAGTCACTGCGGGGGGGCCACAGCATGGGAATGTCACTGCGGGGGGCCCACAGCATGGGAATGTCACTGCGGGCGGCCCACAGCATGGGAATGTCACTGCGGGCGGCCCACAGCATGGGAATGTCACTGCGGGCGGCCCACAGCATGGGAATGTCACTGCAGGAGACCCACAGCATGGAAAAGTCACTGTGGGGGTCCACAGCATGGGCATGTCACTGCAGGAGGCCCAAAGCATGGGGAAGTCACTGTAGGGAGGCCCACAGCATGGGAATGTCACTTCAGGGGGCCCTCAGCATGGGAATGTCACTGCAGGAGGCCCACAGCATGGGAAAGTCACTGTGGGGGGCCCACAGCATGGGAATGTCACTGCGGGAGACCCACAGCATGGGAAAGTCACTGTGGGGGGCCCACAACATGAGAAAGTAACTGCGGGAGACCCCAGCATGGGAATGTCACTGCAGGAGGCCCACAGCATGGGAATGTCACTTTGGGGGGACCATAGCATGGGAATGTCACTGCGGGGGGCCAACAGCATGAGAATGTCACTGCGGGAGGTCCACAACATGGGAAAGTCACTGCAGGGGGCCCACAGCATGGTAATGTCACTGCGGGGGGCCAACAGCATGGGAATGTCACTGCGGGAGGTCCACAGCATGGGAAAGTCACTGCGGGGGGCCCATAGCATGGGAATGTCAGTGCGGGAGGCCCACAGCATGAGAAAGTCACTGCGGGGAGCCCACAGCATGGGAATGTCACTGTGGGGGGCCCACAGCATGGGAATGTCACTGTGGGGGGCCCACAGCATGAGAAAGTCACTGTGGGGGGCCCACAGCATGGGAAAGTCACTGCGGGAGGCCCACAGCATGGGAAAGTCACTGCGGGGAGCCCACAGTATGGGAATGTAACTGGGGGGGGCCCACAGCATAGGAATGTCACTGCAGGGGGCCCACAGCATGGGAATGTCACTACAGGAGACCCACAGCATGGGAAAGTCACTGCAGGGGGCCCACAGCATGGGAATGCCACTGCGGGGGGGCCCACAGCATGGAAATGTTATTGCAGGTGGCCCACAGAATGGAAATGTCACTGCAGGAGGCCCACAGCATGGGAAAGTCACTGTGGGGGGCCCACAGCATGGGAATGTCTCTGTGGGGGGCCCACAGCATGGGAATGTCACTGTGGGGGGCTCACAGCATGGGAAAGTCACTGTGGGAGACCCACAGCATGGGAAAGTCACTGTGGGAGACCCTAGCATGGGAATGTCACTGAAGGAGGCCCACAGCATGGGCATGTCACTGTTGGGGGCCCACAGCAAGGAAATGTCACTGGTAGGGGCCCATAGCATGGGAAAGTCACTGCGGGAGGCCCTTAGCATGGGAATGTCACTGTGGGGGGCCCACAGCATGGGAATGTCACTGTGGGGGGCCCACAGCATGAGAAAGTCACTGTGGGGGGCCCACAGCATGAGAAAGTCACTGTGGGAGACCCACAGCATGGGAAAGTCACTGCGGGGGGCCCATAGCATGGGTATGTCACTGCGGGGGGCCCACAGCATGGGAATGTCACTGTGGGAGGCCCACAACATGGGAAAGTCACTGCAGGGGGCCTACAGCATGGGAATGTCACTGCGGGCGGCCCACAGCATGAAAAGTCAGTGCGGGAGACCCAGAGCATAGGAATGTCACTGCAAGGGGCCCACAGCATGGGAAAGTCACTGCGGGAGGCCCACAGCATGGGAAAGTCACTGCGGGGAGCCCACAGTATGGGAATGTAACTGGGGGGGGCCCACAGCATAGGAATGTCACTGCAGGGGGCCCACAGCATGGGAATGTCACTACAGGAGACCCACAGCATGGGAAAGTCACTGCAGGGGGCCCACAGCATGGGAATGCCACTGCGGGGGGGCCCACAGCATGGAAATGTTATTGCAGGTGGCCCACAGAATGGAAATGTCACTGCAGGAGGCCCACAGCATGGGAAAGTCACTGTGGGGGGCCCACAGCATGGGAATGTCTCTGTGGGGGCCCACAGCATGGGAATGTCACTGTGGGGGGCTCACAGCATGGGAAAGTCACTGTGGGAGACCCACAGCATGGGAAAGTCACTGTGGGAGACCCTAGCATGGGAATGTCACTGAAGGAGGCCCACAGCATGGGCATGTCACTGTTGGGGGCCCACAGCAAGGAAATGTCACTGGTAGGGGCCCATAGCATGGGAAAGTCACTGCGGGAGGCCCTTAGCATGGGAATGTCACTGTGGGGGGCCCACAGCATGAGAAATGGAGAAAACACCATATGCACTACCCGACGTGGTGCCTAAGTAGGGTCCCACACCATATATATAGAAGAAAATAAATGTAGGCACTCAACTTGTGTAGAATTTATAGGTGATTTAATGTAGTCATCAAAATTAAACGTTTCGGTCACAATGGATGGCCTTCTTCAGTAACCGTGCCGCTGTGTCTGGCAGAGACGCGGAATCCACTGCTAGTCAGCTGAGTTGACAAACTCTACACAAGTTAAGTGCCTAAGTTTATTTTCTTCCACAGCATGAGAAAGTCACTGCAGGGAGCCCAAAGCATGGGAATGTCACTGCAGGAGGCCCACAGCATGAGAAAGTCACTATGGGGGCCCACAGCATGGGAATGTCACTGTGGGGGGCCCACAGTATGAGAAAGTCACTGCGGGGGGCCGTCAGCATGGGAATGTCACTGCAGGAGGCCCACAGCATGGGAAAGTCACTGTGGGGGGCCCACAGCATGGGAATGTCACTGCGGGAGACCCACAGCATGGGAAAGTCACTGCGGGGGGGCCACAGCATGGGAATGTCACTGCGGGGGGCCCACAGCATGGGAATGTCACTGCGGGCGGCCCACAGCATGGGAATGTCACTGCGGGCGGCCCACAGCATGGGAATGTCACTGCGGGCGGCCCACAGCATGGGAATGTCACTGCAGGAGACCCACAGCATGGAAAAGTCACTGTGGGGGTCCACAGCATGGGCATGTCACTGCAGGAGGCCCAAAGCATGGGGAAGTCACTGTAGGGAGGCCCACAGCATGGGAATGTCACTTCAGGGGGCCCTCAGCATGGGAATGTCACTGCAGGAGGCCCACAGCATGGGAAAGTCACTGTGGGGGGCCCACAGCATGGGAATGTCACTGCGGGAGACCCACAGCATGGGAAAGTCAATGTGGGGGGCCCACAACATGAGAAAGTAACTGCGGGAGACCCCAGCATGGGAATGTCACTGCAGGAGGCCCACAGCATGGGAATGTCACTTTGGGGGGACCATAGCATGGGAATGTCACTGCGGGGGGCCAACAGCATGAGAATGTCACTGCGGGAGGTCCACAACATGGGAAAGTCACTGCAGGGGGCCCACAGCATGGTAATGTCACTGCGGGGGGCCAACAGCATGGGAATGTCACTGCGGGAGGTCCACAGCATGGGAAAGTCACTGCGGGGGGCCCATAGCATGGGAATGTCAGTGCGGGAGGCCCACAGCATGAGAAAGTCACTGCGGGGAGCCCACAGCATGGGAATGTCACTGTGGGGGGCCCACAGCATGGGAATGTCACTGTGGGGGGCCCACAGCATGAGAAAGTCACTGTGGGGGGCCCACAGCATGAGAAAGTCACTGTGGGAGACCCACAGCATGGGAAAGTCACTGCGGGGGGCCCATAGCATGGGTATGTCACTGCGGGGGGCCCACAGCATGGGAATGTCACTGTGGGAGGCCCACAACATGGGAAAGTCACTGCAGGGGGCCTACAGCATGGGAATGTCACTGCGGGCGGCCCACAGCATGAAAAGTCAGTGCGGGAGACCCAGAGCATAGGAATGTCACTGCAAGGGGCCCACAGCATGGGAAAGTCACTGCGGGAGGCCCACAGCATGGGAAAGTCACTGCGGGGAGCCCACAGTATGGGAATGTAACTGGGGGGGGCCCACAGCATAGGAATGTCACTGCAGGGGGCCCACAGCATGGGAATGTCACTACAGGAGACCCACAGCATGGGAAAGTCACTGCAGGGGGCCCACAGCATGGGAATGCCACTGCGGGGGGGCCCACAGCATGGAAATGTTATTGCAGGTGGCCCACAGAATGGAAATGTCACTGCAGGAGGCCCACAGCATGGGAAAGTCACTGTGGGGGGCCCACAGCATGGGAATGTCTCTGTGGGGGGCCCACAGAATGGGAATGTCACTGTGGGGGGCTCACAGCATGGGAAAGTCACTGTGGGAGACCCACAGCATGGGAAAGTCACTGTGGGAGACCCTAGCATGGGAATGTCACTGAAGGAGGCCCACAGCATGGGCATGTCACTGTTGGGGGCCCACAGCAAGGAAATGTCACTGGTAGGGGCCCATAGCATGGGAAAGTCACTGCGGGAGGCCCTTAGCATGGGAATGTCACTGTGGGGGGCCCACAGCATGGGAATGTCACTGTGGGGGGCCCACAGCATGGGAATGTCTCTGTGGGGGGCCCACAGAATGGGAATGTCACTGTGGGGGGCTCACAGCATGGGAAAGTCACTGTGGGAGACCTACAGCATGGGAAAGTCACTGTGGGAGACCCTAGCATGGGAATGTCACTGAAGGAGGCCCACAGCATGGGCATGTCACTGTTGGGGGCCCACAGCAAGGAAATGTCACTGGTAGGGGCCCATAGCATGGGAAAGTCACTGCGGGAGGCCCTTAGCATGGGAATGTCACTGTGGGGGGCCCACAGCATGAGAAATGGAGAAAACACCATATGCACTACCCGACGTGGTGCCTAAGTAGGGTCCCACACCATATATATAGAAGAAAATAAATGTAGGCACTCAACTTGTGTAGAATTTATAGGTGATTTAATGTAGTCATCAAAATTAAACGTTTCGGTCACAATGGATGGCCTTCTTCAGTAACCGTGCCGCTGTGTCTGGCAGAGACGCGGAATCCACTGCTAGTCAGCTGAGTTGACAAACTCTACACAAGTTAAGTGCCTAAGTTTATTTTCTTCCACAGCATGAGAAAGTCACTGCAGGGAGCCCAAAGCATGGGAATGTCACTGCAGGAGGCCCACAGCATGAGAAAGTCACTATGGGGGCCCACAGCATGGGAATGTCACTGTGGGGGGCCCACAGTATGAGAAAGTCACTGCGGGGGGCCCACAGCATGGATATGTCACTTCGGAGGGCCCACGGCATAGGAAAGTCACTGTGGGGGGCCCACAGCATGGGAATGTCACTGTGGGGGGCCCACAGTATGAGAAAGTCACTGCGGGGGGCCCACAGCATGGATATGTCACTTCGGAGGGCCCACGGCATAGGAAAGTCACTGCGGGAGACCCACAACATGGGAAAGTCACTGTGGGGGGCCACAGCATGGGAACGTCACTGCGGGGGGCCCACAGCATGAGAAAGTCACTGCGGGAGACCCCAGCATTGGAATGTCACTGCAGGAGGCCCACAGCATGGGCATGTCACTATGGGGGGCCCACAGCAAGGAAATGTCACTGTGGAGGGCCCACAGCATGGGAATGTCACTGCAGGGGGCCCACAGCATGGGAATGTCACTTTGGGGGGACCATAGCATGGGAATGTCACTGCAGGAGGCCCACAGCATGGGCATGTCACTTTGGGGGGACCATAGCATGGGAATGTCACTGCAGGAGGCCCACAGCATGGGCATGTCACTATGGGGGGCCCACAGCAAGGAAATGTCACTGTGGAGGGCCCACAGCATGGGAATGTCACTGCAGGGGGCCCACAGCATGGATATGTCACTTCGTAGGGCCCACACCATAGGAAAGTCACTGCAGGAGGCCCATAGCATGGGAATGTCACTGTGGGGGGCCAACAGCATGGCAAAGTCACTGTGGGGGGCCAACAGCATGGGAAAGTCACTGTCCGGGCCCACGGCATGGGAATGTCACTGTGCCGTACCTTGGGATGATTGGTACAGGAAAGTGCCAGAAACGAATTCTGGAGCCACAAGTCAACACCAAACAAGAAGGATTGGGGATGGTTTAGTCGCAGAAACAAGAGCTTGATCATATTTTGGCTATATCCAATTTACCTAGCTTAGTACCGCCCACTGGACTCTTGCAACTAATTAGCATAATCATGGAAAGATAATTTTCTCTGCAAATCAAACTCTACCAGTGCTATGAACAGGGAAGATTGGTACTAGACACAGAATTTACAGTTAGGGCCAGAAATATTTGGACAGTGACACAATTTTCGCGAGTTGGGCTCTGCATGCCACCACATTGGATTTGAAATGAAACCTCTACAACAGAATTCAAGTGCAGATTGTAACGTTTAATTTGAAGGGTTGAACAAAAATATCTGATAGAAAATGTAGGAATTGTACACATTTCTTTACAAACACTCCACATTTTAGGAGGTCAAAAGTAATTGGACAAATAAACATAACCCAAACAAAATATTTTTATTTTCAATATTTTGTTGCAAATCCTTTGGAGGCAATCACTGCCTTAAGTCTGGGACCCATGGACATCAGCAAACGCTGGGTTTCCTCCTTCTTAATTCTTTGCCAGGCCTTTACAGCCGCAGCCTTCAGGTCTTGCTTGTTTGTGGGTCTTTCCGTCTTAAGTCTGGATTTCAGCAAGTGAAATGCATGCTCAATTGGGTTTAGATCTGGAGATTGACTTGGCCATTGCAGAATGTTCCACTTTTTGGCAGTCATGAACTCCTGGGTAGCTTTGGCTGTATGCTTGGGGTCATTGTCCATCTGTACTATGAAGTGCCGTCCAATCAACTTTGCAGCATTTGGCTGAATCTGGGCTGAAAGTATATCCCGGTCCACTTCAGAATTCATCCGGCTACTCTTGTCTGCTCTTATGTCATCAATAAACACAAGTGACCCAGTGCCATTGAAAGGGATGCATGCCCATGCCATCACGTTGCCTCCACCATGTTTTACAGAGGATGTGGTGTGCCTTGGATCATGTGCCGTTCCCTTTCTTCTCCAAACTTTTTTCTTCCCATCATTCTGGTACAGGTTGATCTTTGTCTCATCTGTCCATAGAATACTTTTCCAGAACTGAGCTGGCTTCTTGAGGTGTTTTTCTGTCTATTTTTGGTATTGATGAATGGTTTGCATCTAGATGTGAACCCTTTGTATTTACTGTCATGGAGTCTTCTCTTTACTGTTGACTTAGAGACAGATACACCTACTTCACTGAGAGTGTTCTGGACTTCAGTTGATGTTGTGAACGGGTTCTTCTTCACCAAATTAAGTATGCGGCGATCATCCACCACTGTTGTCATCCGTGGACTCCCAGGCCTTTTTGAGTTCCCAAGCTCACCAGTCAATTCCTTTTTTCTCAGAATGTACCCAACTGTTGATTTTGCTACTCCAAGCATGTCTGCTATCTCTCTGATGGATTTTTTCTTTTTTTTCAGCCTCAGGATGTTCTGCTTCACCTCAATTGAGAGTTCCTTTGACCGCATGTTGTCTGCTCACAGCAACAGCTTCCAAATGCAAAACCACACACCTGGAATCCACCCCTGACCTTTTAACTACTTCATTGATTACAGGTTAACGAGGGAGACGCCTTCAGAGTTAATTGCAGCCCTTAGAGTCCATTGTCCAATTACTTTTGGTCCCTTGAAAAAGAGGACGCTATGCATTACAGAGCTATGATTCCCAAACCCTTTCTCCGATTTGGATGTGGAAACTGTCATATTGCAGCTGGGAGTGTGCACTTTCAGCCCATATTATATATATAATTGTATTTCTGAACATGTTTTTGTAAACAGCTAAAATAACAAAACTTGTGTCACTGTCCAAATATTTCTGGCCCTAACTGTACATGTGCTGGTTCACTGGCAGGCACTGGTATTTCAGAAAAATTTCAGTTAGGAATCAGAGTAGTCACAAAACTTGGAAACTCCCACTGGACATCTTGCATATAATTTGCATAATTTATAAAAGTTTATTTTATTTGCAAATCAAATTCTATTAGTTCCAGAAAGGAAAGTGTTTATTTAGCGTTTACCTGTTATAAAGTCCACTACTTGTTTAGTGACAGGAGTCAGATTACACACCTGGCTTGGGACCTCCCACTGGACACTTGATATCTAACTTGCATAATTATTAAAAGTTAATTTTCCCTGCAAATCAAGGTCTACCAGTTTTGGGAAATGTATGCATATACATGTATTTAAGTCCACAACTTAGTATTATTATTGATTGAATAATGGGAAATCTTTAGACTTGCTTTAATTAAAGGGGCAGTATGAGATTAGTTAAAAAAAAGAAAAAAACATGGCTGCTTTCATCCATATAGAGCAATACCCTGTCTGTAAGTTGTGTATGGAATTACACTTAATGGAGCTGAGCTGCAATACCAGCCACCACCCACGCAGAGAGGTGGCGCTGTTTTAAACTAATCCCATTAACTTCAATACAGTTTTATGTACCAAGACTTTCTGTCTCTTCATAGCCAACCAGATATACAAAATGTTGATACAACTGACGAGACCAAGAGAAATTCTGTATTTGCCCCATCGGTCAAATGACAACCTTGAAACTTTACTGGACCAGTTGCCAGAAGATGGTCACTTGGTTGCCTGCGTTTCCAGTTTGGAACAGAGTCGTCCTTGGAAAGAGTCTTCTTGGGGGAAAAAATTATGTATCAGAGTGGGAAAATCTGAGGACATCTTAAAGGTACGTGACATGAAATAAAAAATTTGCATTATCTACTATATAATTTTCTAAGGGTCACTTCTGTCTGTCTGTCTGTCTTTCTGTCAGTCACGGATATTGATTGGTCGCGGCCTCTGTCTGTCATGGAAATCTAAGTCGCTGATTGGTCGCGGCAAAACAGCCACGACCAATCAGTGACGGGCACAGTCCGGAAGAAAATGGCCGCTCCTTACTCCCCGCAGTCAGTGCCCGGCGCCCGCATACACCCCTCCGGTCAACGCTCACACAGGGTTAATGCCGGCGGTAACGGACCGCGTTATGCCGCGGGTAACGCACTCCGTTACCGCCGCTATTAACCCTGCGTGTCCCCAACCTTTTACTATTGATGCTGCCTATGCGGCATCAATAGTAAAAAAATGTAATGTTAAAAATAATAAAAAAACAAAAAACCTGCTATACTCACCCTCCGTTGTCCGCTGAGCCGCTCGCGCCTGCCGCCATCTTCCGTTCCCAGCGATGCATTGCGAAATTACCCAGAAGACTTAGCGGTCCTGGAAACGGAAGATGGCGGCAGCCGCATGCATATCGCCGGAGCTTTGGTGGATCCCAGGGGGTGAGTATATAACTATTTTTTATTTTAATTATTTTTTAACAGGGATATGGTGCCCACACTGCTGTATACTACGTGGGCTGTGTTAGATACCGCGTGGCTGCTATATACTACATAGGCAGTGTTATGTACTCCGTGGGCTGTGTTCTATACTCTGTGGGCTGTGCTCTATACTGCGTGGGCAGTGTTATATACTACGTGACTGGGCAATATACTACGTGACTGGGCAATATACAACGTGACTGGGCAATATACAACGTGACTGGGCAATATACTACGTGGCTGGGCAATATACTACGTGACTGGGCAATATACTACGTGACTGGGCAATATACAACGTGACTGGGCAATATACAACGTGACTGGGCAATATACTACGTGGCTGGGCAATATACTACGTGACTGGGCAATATACTACGTGACTGGGCAATATACAACGTGACTGGGCAATATGCTACGTCGCTGGGCAATATACTACATGGCTGGGCAATATACTATGTAGCTGGGCAATATACTACGTGGCTGGGCAATATACTACGTGACTGGGCAATATACTACGTAGCTGGGCAATATACTACGTGGCTGGGCAATATACTACGTGTCTGGGCAATATACTACGTGACTGGGCAATATACAACGTGACTGGGCAATATGCTACGTCGCTGGGCAATATACTACATGGCTGGGCAATATACTACGTCGCTGGGCAATATACTACGTGGCTGGGCAATATACTACGTCGCTGGACAATATACTACGTGGCTGGGCAATATACTACGTGGCTGGGCAATATACTACGTGGTTGTGCAATATACTACATGGCTGGGCAATATACTACGTGGCTGGGCAATATACTACGTGGCTGGGCAATATACTACGTGGGCTGGGCAATATACTACGTGGCTGGGCAATATACTACGTGGGCTGGGCAATATACTATGTGGCTGGGCAATATACTATGTGGCTGGGCAATATACTACGTAGCTGGGCAATATACTACGTGACTGGGCAATATACTACGTGACTGGGCAATATACAACGTGACTGGGCAATATGCTACGTCGCTGGGCAATATACTACATGGCTGGGCAATATACTACGTAGCTGGGCAATATACTACGTGGCTGGGCAATATACTACGTGACTGGGCAATATACTACGTAGCTGGGCAATATACTACGTGGCTGGGCAATATACTACGTGTCTGGGCAATATACTACGTGACTGGGCAATATACAACGTGACTGGGCAATATGCTACGTCGCTGGGCAATATACTACGTGGCTGGGCAATATACTACGTCGCTGGGCAATATACTACGTGGCTGGGCAATATACTACGTCGCTGGACAATATACTACGTGGCTGGGCAATATACTACGTGGCTGGGCAATATACTACGTGGTTGTGCAATATACTACATGGCTGGGCAATATACTACGTGGCTGGGCAATATACTACGTGGCTGGGCAATATACTACGTGGGCTGGGCAATATACTACGTGGCTGGGCAATATACTACGTGGGCTGGGCAATATACTATGTGGCTGGGCAATATACTATGTGGCTGGGCAATATACTACGTGACTGGGCAATATACTACGTGGCTGGGCAATATACTATGTGGCTGGGCAATATACTACGTGACTGGGCAATATACTACGTGGCTGGGCAATATACTATGTGGCTGGGCAATATACTACGTGACTGGGCAATATACTATGTGGCTGGGCAATATACTACGTGACTGGGCAATATACTACGTGGATGGGCAATATACTATGTGGCTGGGCAATATACTACGTGACTGGGCAATATACTATGTGGCTGGGCAATATACTACGTGACTGGGCAATATACTATGTGGCTGGGCAATATACTACGTGGGCTGGGCAATATACTACGTGGCTGGGCAATATACTATGTGGCTGGGCAATATACTAAGTGACTGGGCAATATACTACGTGGCTGGGCAATATACTACGTGACTGGGCAATATACTACGTGACTGGGCAATATACTACGTGGCTGGGCAATATACTATGTGGCTGGGCAATATACTACGTGACTGGGCAATATACTACGTGACTGGGCAATATACTATGTAGCTTGCCAATATACTACGTGGCTGGGCAATATACTACGTGGACATGCATATTCTAGAATACCCGATGCGTTAGAATCGGACCACCATTTAGTATTATTATAAAGCCTCAGTGTCCTACCTGAACAACATTATAGGTTTATTATATTACTAATTAATTCAATGGCAGACTTTCTGGACTGGTTTCTCAGGACTACAGATGGCCAAGGAATTTTTTTGTCATCTAAAAACCAGTTCTGACACTTAGCTGGTCCCCATTAATCTCTACTGCCAGATCCCATCTTGACACTGGAAAAGTTTGGAAATGTAAACTTACTCACTGAGCTATTTTTGGTGTTGAGACAGGACATATATATATATACATATATTTTATATTTTAGTGGCTACAAAAATCTGTACTTTGTAAACAAAAAATTGAGGAGGAGAAGAGAGACCTGTAACAGTAGACCTGTATATAAGCTTATTTTTGAGTAGCGATCTGACGTTTTTATTTTACCATTTATAACATGTTTTGGTTGCTTTTTTATTGCATTATTGCATTTTGTTGTGGGAGATGCTTTGACAAAAAAATGGCAATTTTGGGGTTTTGATTTTTTTTCTAGATTGGCTTTTATTTTAGAGTTAAATAATTTTTAGAAATGAATAGATCAGACTTTTACACATGCGGTGATATCAGGAATGTTACTGCATATTGTTTAATTATAATAATAATAATTTTATTTATATAGCGCTAACATATTCCGCAGCGCTTTACTTTAATTGTGGAGTCTGGTATATAATATGTATACGGTGGGTCCTAATCTCCCTCTAGAAGTTAGCAGCAAGAATTTTTCGAATCAAGGAAGGGAAATAATTAAATAATTTATACCATATATAGTTGTTGCACAATTTTAGATTTTTATAGACTGAAACAGCGGGCATTTGATAGATTTTGCAGCAATTTGCACCAAAAATTGGAGTAACTTATAGTACAAATTTACTCCGGCTCCTAGGGGGTGTAGATTTCCATTTCTGGTCCGAACGGCAGGCTTAGGCAGGAAGGGGCGGGCAACCGCTATTCAGTTTTACTGTGAAATTGTAGCAACTTCTAGAGCAAATCTATGGATTAGATATTTAGATATTAGAAGTTTATTAAAAGTTTTATTGGATTTGATTGATATTATTCTAGTCCTAGTAAAGTTTCCGGCATGCCTATGCTGGGATCCCTTTCTATCTTCAATTAAGTGGCTTCAACTTCTCATTCATTGGACCCTCATCTGCCAAACCCCCGAGGAGCTACTGTGCCTGGAGGAAATGCTCACGACAATCAGTCTGCCATGTGCCAAATTGTCATAAAATAATAAAATGCCCTTGCCAATATTTGTTGGCCCACAACGGGAATATGTCAGTGGCTGAACCCTAAATCCGGTAAAATAGTTTGCCATTTTCTGTTCTGTTGTAACGGCGGGTGTAAAAAAAAAAAAGAAAAAAAAAGAAGAAGTCAAAATTAAAAATGAAGCCCACACTTAAAAATCAAGATTCAAGGGATGCCGAGCGAGCCTGGTTGTTTTGTTTTGGCGTCTTTATCCCGCACTCATTTCTGTAGTTTATGCTCTTCAATCTCAAGAGAGAGGAGCTTTAGATCTGGCACACCGCTAGCAAAGTCAGGACGCGCTTTTACAAAGTCAACAGCTCTGCATTTAGCGTTAAAGTCAGGGAATAAATTATGCATGAAATTGTGGCGAATCCTCCAGATTGCAGAATTGCTCCTTTTGATATGAAAGGTTAATTCAGAAAAAAATAATAATGTAGAAATAGCTTCAGATTTGAGAAATAGGTAAAATGGTTTTTCAATTTTAAGAGCTATTAACAAAATTAGAAAAATTGAATAGTGTATTGATTTTTACACCCTTTTTGAGGAAAGTGAACAGTTGAGATACAACTACTAGGTCTTGGTAAATGTCAATTTTGGGTCATTGTAAATGATTGCAAATATTATTTTTGAGTTTCCCTAATTACAAATCTCTCAGATTCAAATCTTCCGCAAGTCCTACTCTCCACTAGGTGGATCCTACTCTCCACTAGGTGGAGGCTCCTGCAAATGGATTTTATTTGCTTCCTTGATTTTCTTCGCTCCCTTGAAGCAGGTGCCTTCAAACCAAAAACATCCTTATTTTACAAAGTCTACCCAGATATTATGTAAAACTTCACTAAAGTTACAGAATGCTCACACACATATACGTATGTCTCTCTGGATATACTGTGAGACAAGAAGATTATTTGTATCTGGCAGGAAGGTTAAGAGGCAAGATATGCTTTCTTGGCTGAGGTTTGGTGGCCATTAGTTGTTCTTGAATATCCTAACCCAGTGTTCCCCAACTCCGTTCCTCAAGAGCCACCAACAGGTCATGTTTTCAGGATTTCCTTAGTATTTCACAGGTGATAATTGCATCACCTGGACAGGCAAGTATTCAATCACCTGTGCAATACTAAGGAAATCCTGAAAACATGACCTGTTTGTGGCTCTTGAGTACCAGAGTTGGGGAACACTGTCTTAACCCAAGATAAAATCAAGGCTATTCATGAATTTCCTTGGTTTGCTTTCCATCATCAAGTCTGATGTAGTCTTGAGGTCAATAGACAGATGACCATCTACCCATGCAACTGCCTTCAAGCCAAAGACTTCCTTCTCTTCAATGTCTTTCCAGATGGCAAAAGGGTTGCCTGTTGAAAACAAGTTATCACCTAAGTGATAATTTTCATTTATTCTTTGAATTGATGATAATTTAATGATAGGTTCGATTCCGACCTAATCGATTTGCACCGATCTGCAGAACGGCAAATTTTCATTCTGATAGGGCACTTTTATCCTTGTTAGAATAGAGCAGAAAGTCCGATGCTTGACCATCACTTCATTCCTTCTTTAGGGGGCTGCCGTAAAAAGCTAAAAACATCGCTGAATGGCCCCATAAGGAATGAATGGAACGGCGTTCGAGCATGTGTACTGCTGCTCCATTGTAATGAGAAAAAAGAGTCCCATTTTGGTGATTGGTGTAACCCCACTGATCAAAATCCAGTGTGTATTTGTGATAACTTATTTTTGCCCCTTTAAGGAAAGTTTCATTTCCACTTGAGTTACATGATGTCCACAAGCGCACACATACATTTCTCTGGACATGCTGCAGATCAAAATGATATCTTGTTAGGCCAAGACATTATTTATTTCTTGTAGGAAGGTTAATATGTTAGATTAGGTTTCTTGGCTGGCCTTTGGTGACCCTCAACTGTTCTTGAGCATCTTTAACCCAAGATAAATTCATGTAAATTCAGGATGTTTTCTGTAGTCAAGTCTGATATAGTCTTTAGGTCAATTGCTGGATGACCTTGTGACCAAAGCAAGCGCTTTCAAGACAAAAACGTACTTCAAGTTAAAAGTATTTACAGATGTTAAGTAAAGGTTTATCTCTACATGCATACATGTAGATCTCTCTGGACAGAACAAAATGATACCTTCTTAGGCTAACACTTTATATCTAGCAGAAAGGGTAATATGCCAGTTTAAGTTTCCTGGCTGGACTTTGGTGACCCTCAGTTTTTCTTGAGTATCTTTAACCCAATGTAAATTCATGCTGGTTTCCATAGTCAAGTCTGATACAATGCTGAGGTTATTTACTGGAAGCCCTTCTTTCCCAAACAAGTGCCCTCAAGTCCCAAACTTCCTTCTTTTAAAAAAATATTTCCAGATGTTAACTATAGCTTTATCTCCACACGCATCTCTCTGGACATACTACAGATCAAAATGATACTTTCTTTGGCGAACACTTTATATCTGACAGAAAGGTTAATATACCAGATTGAGTTTCTTGGCTGGACTTTGGTGACCCTCAGTTGTCCTTGGGTATCTTTAACCTAATGTAAATTCAAGGAAATTCATGCTGGTTTCCATAGTCAAGTCTGATACAATGTTGAGGTTAATTACTGGAAGTTCTTCTTTCCCAAACAAGTGCCCTCAAGCCCAAACTTTCAATCTTAGTATGCCAGATTGGATTTCTTAGCTGGCCTTTGGAGACCCTCAACTGTTCTTGAGCATCTTTAACCCAAGATAAATTCATGAAGGTTTCTATAGTCAAGTCTGATATAGTTTTGAGGTCAATAGCTGGATGAGCTTCTGTTCCAAGCAGGTGCCTCCAATCACCAAACTTCCTTCTTTTAATAAGTCTTTCCAGATGTTACGTAAAGGTTCATCTCCACTTAGTTACATAAAGGCCAACCCACACGTACGCACACTTACTCACTTATGCAATGCTTTGTAGGTGGAGATCTCCAAAAGATATATTGTATGTAAATATTCTTGCATGATAACACCCAAGTAGCAATTCTGAGAAAACTACACGGAATGTCATCCATTTAATTACATTTGCCTAAGGTCAAAAAACTCCGAGCCATTATTTGACTGTGATTTTTTATTCAATCAGTGAGGCCTCTCAGTTCGGAATAATTACATGATTATGGACCTGAAGTAATTATTTTTGCGGTTAATTAGCAATAATAAATAACCACTTCATTCCCACTCCTCACCCCGCTGACCTTCTTTATCCTAAACTTGACTTTTGCTATTCTGTAATTTAACGCCACTTTAGTCTAGCAGGAGGAAAAAAGAAATGATGTACGGTTTTCCTGGAGGACGTAACTACATTTCCCCCGCTTTGGTTCTGCTCGCAATCTACCCGAGTCTCCTTCATTATCACGCGGCTCCTTCCATTTTCACACTTAATCAGGGTACATCTGTATTCTGTGTCTGTTTGTTGTCTTGCAGAAGTTAGCCGCTTCGGGCGAGCAATATGACATGGTGTTTATCGACGCTACAGAGGAGAATCCTATAAACTATTACAACCTGATTATGAACAGCAATATGCTAAAAATGGATGGTGTGATTTGCGTACAAAACGTTTCTGCAAACGAGACGAGAAGCCAGGAGCACATCAATGATGAGATGGGATTAAGGTCCCAGGAAATGACAGATGTAATTAATGCAGACACCAGAGTGAAGCAGGTTAGTGCTATCAGGCAGGAATACAGAATGCAAAGCTCGGCTGTTGGGAAAGTAATTGAACAAACAGAAGGAAATATTTAATTTGAACAATCCAGTTAGGACAGATAGCTGCCTTTATTGCATTTTTTATAATATGTCGCTATTAAAGGGGGACTCCAGATGGCTTTTTTTTATTGCTGATTCTTATTTTTCAAATAATAATAGAGTAATATTCAAATTATTTGTATTAAATTATCTAATGTCTTCTGGTAGAAAATTGACAACGAAAATCTTTCTTTTGGGCAGCACGGGAAGAAAGTAGTCACGGCTGACGATGACTTTGGCAGGAAGTCAAGGCTGTTAACATTGTTGCAATCTTGTTTCATTTGTTTGTAATAGAGTTAACCCCTGATGTTCCATACAAAAGGATTATTTTTTAAATCTTCCTTTCCAGCTTAGATTATACTGTCTATTGCATCTTTAATTAGTAGACCCTGTCCATTGGCCGTGAGAGTAATCTCTGGCCATAGGACAGAAGCCGTAAAAAGCCTCCTCTTATCAGGTAGCTCTTCTTTTCGATTAACCATCCTGATGATGAAGCCATGCCAGGCTGGCTAATCAAAAGAAGAGCTTCAGACGAGAGACGGTTCTCATGGATCCTGTTTAGTTAGGCTGGGTTCACATTGCGTTAGTGTGTATCCGCTAACGGAATCCGTTACACAGCGCCGCTAACGCAATGTAACAGATCCGTTAGCGCACCCATTGACCGCAATGTATGTAACGCATCGCTAACGCATGCCATTTTTGGCATGCGTTAGCGATGTTCCGTTATTTTGTGACGGACCTCGAACGCTGTCTGCAGCGTTTTTGGGTCCGTTCTCGCTGCGCTTGCGTGATCGCTAAATGCAATCTCTTTTTGTACATTGCATTAGCGCAGTTCGTTAGCGTTTGCGCTAAACGGACTGCACTAACGCAATGTGAACCTAGCCTTAGTATCTGATTCTTGGTCAATTCTATAGCTGGGGACCCCATTGGTTGCAAGAATGGGGGTCTTGTTTCCTTAATGTGCTTTCATCAGCAGTTAAGCGTGATCACTGACGCTCCATTCACAGTCCTTGCGGCTGATGATGATAGCCATTTGCTTTACTAATTTATGCAAATATCATCTTCAGAAAGGAAGAGGGCAAGAACTCTAGTGCCCCCTACTGGAAGTAGCAATCCCACAAGTCAATATAACCCTATTTAGAGGTCCTTTATGACACATATGATCCTAATTTATGTTCAAAGGACCCCTAAAAGGGTCATATTGACTTGCGGGATTGCTACTTCCGGTATGGGGCACTAGAGTTCTTGCCCTCTTCCTTTGTGAAGACGATATTTGCATGCTTGACTTTCTAGCAGCAGTGTTCATGTTTGACTTTCTATTTAAATGGGGGACACAGAACCCTGATTCTTGGGATCAACATTCAGAAACATATCATTAATTTTGTAAATAATAGAGATAACAAATAAAAGGATCATTTTAACTCTATCAACCACTAAGGGGAGCCTAGAAGAAGATAGCATTCAGACTGTATAAATCCACCTTGTGTGAGCTCCCCCTAGTGGCGGCAGCAGGCTGGCAGAATTTAATAATTTTATTCTAAGTACTCAGAATATTTGGAGCTCTGTATGATAAAAATGAACCTCCAACCCCTAAATATATATTATAAAACAGCAGATAATTCTAGAAACATTTTTAGGGTTCAGAATATCCCGGTCTGTCTCCGGTGCCAGTAATTCTATATCTTAAGACCCTTCTTTTTTCTCTTTGTCTTCTAAAGGTAGCACTACCAGTAGAAGGGATTACTGTCATAAAACGATCACCTCCTTCTCACTTGGCTGCCACAATGGTAAGGATAAATGTCATTCACAAAGATAACAAAATAAAATCAACCCCAAAATAATCTGAAACAAAAACATAATAGAGTCCAAAATGAAAAATTAATTCATATTTGTTTCTGTCTTAAAACGTGAATATTTAAAAATATTTAAAAATTATATTATGTGTTAAATTATTTTAATATTAGCCACATCTGTTTCTGAAAATAATGGAAAATCAAAATTTGGTGGGGTCCAATGTTTCCTTAAAACCACTGTCATCTTTTTGACTCCCCAATGATGAGGGTGAATAAAGTTCATTTTTTTAACAAGCTGCAGAGTACAAGGCTTTTCCAAAAAGAGAAAACCGCTTTAATGGCTACAAAACCGTGCTCAATACTTACCGCTATCTTCTAATCTAGAAAGAGATTGCAGCCGATGATGTTTTTCGAGGACTTAACGGCCGCTGTATCCTGGATCGCCTGCGTTTAGATGGAGAGGTCGCCTACGTCACTGGAGGAGGTCAGGGAATTGGACGAGCCTTCGCTCACGCTTTGGGGGAAGCTGGAGCCAAAGTGGCCGTCGTCGATTTGGTGCTCGAAAAAGCCGAGGCGGTGGCCCATGAGTTGCACCTAAAAGGTTGAGTATGTTGGATTTACATGTACAGTTGTGGGAAAAAGTCTTTGCCCCCTTCCTGATTTCCTATTCTTTTGCATGTTTGTCACACTTAAATGTTTCAGATCAAAAAACCAGAGCATTGTAGAAGACTCATCACAAAACGCTAGATTGCAGTTGTTGCTGCTAAGGGTGGCCCGACCAGTTATTAGGTTTAGGCGGGAATCACTTTTTCACGCAGGACTCGGTAGGTTTGGATTTCTTTTCACAAACGCTTGATTGCAGTTGTTGCTGCTAAGGGCGGTCCAACCAGTTATTAGGTTTAGGCGGGAATCACTTTTTCACGCAGGACTCGGTAGGTTTGGATTTCTTTTCACAAACGCTAGATTGCAGTTGTTGCTGCTAAGGGCGACCCAACCAGTTATTAGGTTTAGGCGGGAATCACTTTTTCACGCAGGACTCGGTAGGTTTGGATTTCTTTTCACAAACGCTTGATTGCAGTTGTTGCTGCTAAGGGCGGCCCAACCAGTTATTAGGTTCAGACGGGAATCACTTTTTCACGCAGGACTCGGTAGGTTTGGATTTCTTTTCACAAACGCTTGATTGCAGTTGTTGCTGCTAAGGGCGGTCCAACCAGTTATTAGGTTTAGGCGGGAATCACTTTTTCACGCAGGACTCGGTAGGTTTGGATTTCTTTTCACAAACGCTAGATTGCAGTTGTTGCTGCTAAGGGCGACCCAACCAGTTATTAGGTTTAGGCGGGAATCACTTTTTCACGCAGGACTCGGTAGGTTTGGATTTCTTTTCACAAACGCTTGATTGCAGTTGTTGCTGCTAAGGGCGGCCCAACCAGTTATTAGGTTCAGACGGGAATCACTTTTTCACGCAGGACTCGGTAGGTTTGGATTTCTTTTCACAAACGCTTGATTGCAGTTGTTGCTGCTAAGGGCGGCCCAACCAGTTATTAGGTTTAGGCGGGAATCACTTTTTCACGCAGGACTCGGTAGGTTTGGATTTCTTTTCACAAACGCTTGATTGCAGTTGTTGCTGCTAAGGGCGACCCAACCAGTTATTAGGTTTAGGCGGGAATCACTTTTTCACGCAGGACTCGGTAGGTTTGGATTTCTTTTCACAAACGCTTGATTGCAGTTGTTGCTGCTAAGGGCGACCCAACCAGTTATTAGGTTTAGGCGGGAATCACTTTTTCACGCAGGACTCGGTAGGTTTGGATTTCTTTTCACAAATGCTAGATTGCAGTTGTTGCTGCTAAGGGTGGCCCGACCAGTTATTAGGTTTAGGCGGGAATCACTTTTTCACGCAGGACTCGGTAGGTTTGGATTTCTTTTCACAAACGCTAGATTGCAGTTGTTGCTGCTAAGGGCGGCCCAACCAGTTATTAGGTTTAGGTGGAAATCACTTTTTCACGCAGGACCCTGTAGGTTTGGATTTCTTTTTCCCTTAATAATAAAGACCTTCATTTATAAACTGCATTTTGTGATTATTTCTGTTATCTTTGTCTAATATTTACATTTGTTTGGTGATCTGGAACAGTTAAGTGTGACCAACATGAAAAAGAATAGGAAATCAGGAAAGGGGCAAAGACTTTTTCACACCACTGGTGGGGGACTATTTAGTAGAAGTTATTGTGTGATAACACCATTATTTTTTTTAATGTTTTAGCTTTTTTTCCAGTATTTATTGAGTTCAAATTCATGTGTGAAAACTGCCAGCGCGCTGATGATGACAGGACCCGTGTGAATGCTCAGGACTGCCGGGCTCAGTAACACCCAAATATGTGATCGCTGACACATAAGATTCTAAAGATCCTGAGTAGTAAATTGTCTATGTGTGAAGAGCTGGGTCTCAGTATATATTAGTTTTCTTCATATGTTTATTGGTTTTCACATTTGAGATTGGGCTACACACCGTCATGTGTCATGTGACGGCAATTCTTGGACAAGTTTTGCCACCAAAAACTTTCTGCAACTTGCAAACACCAACCAAAATGCAGATTAGTCACACGGGAGTCTTAGTCACAACCGGATTGCATCGAAGTTGTGAAAAAAAAAATAATTTGGAAACATTTGGGTCTCCGCACCAGACTGCAGGTCACAATGTTAATTCTTAGATGCAATGTCACGGTGTGAGAATACAATCTCGATGTTACCTGACACATAGCCAGATAATCACTTGTCAGTCACACCCGTAGCTGATGCTCAGAAGGAAACCAAAATGCTCTTAAAAAGCTGAAAAAGTAAAATTGCTATTAGTAGAAGTGGATCCGTCAACAGCAACTTGTTGGTAGTTTCCATGAGATACGAGGAATGAGTAAAAACAGCAAGAAGAGGAATCACAAAGTCTTCGGATTTTACAGTAGGAACCTACAGGTAGCCAGCAATGTCTGATGCGCCTTCAGGTTCTTGATGCTACCTAGGGGTGGATTCAATAGTAGGGAGGAGCGAACCCGTGGATGTTCGGGTCCGTCGGGTTTGACGAAACTTTAGTCCAAAGTTTGGTCCGGGTACCAGAACTCTACCCAAAACCTCATAGAAGTCAATGGGGATCCGATCTTTGCGGCTGTAAAAGGTCTTTGTTACTCTGAACATCCTAACTCTTGACACTAAAATGGACTTTCGGGAGAAGTCCATGTTCGGAATTCAGCCACGGACACTAGGTGCCCCAAACTTTTCAGTTCGGGTTCGATCATCTCTATTCAAGAGAAGAAATCTCAGATGTTTCTGGCTTTGACTTCAAAATCTGCATCAAAACCTCAACATGAGAATAAACCCAAAAAATTCCAGTGATGATTGACAATCAATGGTGAATCCCCAAAGGAGGGAGTTCAGGAGGTTTCTCCGGGGCTGAACGGCTCAGTCTCTCGCTGCGGTCCGCCAACTTCTTCCAGCATTTTCCACAGCAGACGCCACCAGTAACTTCTGTGATCGGAGCTAAGTCTGATCACAGAAGGTTAACGCCTTAGATGCCATCATGACCAACAACCAAGGCATCTAAAGTGGTGGTTACGCTGCTTCATAGTAAAAGTCTAAACTGGGTGGTGGTAATTCGTACTTTTACTTTTAGTTCTCGTAACTTCTATGTTGACAACGTCGCTGCAACTTTATATTTCCTTTAATCTGACATCTAATAGTCTGAAAATTCCAATTCTGTGCAACACACTTTGGAACAAAATTGCATGATTACTTGGAACACATTATGTTAATATTTTAATTTTGGCTCATATCTTACAAATACAAATTCTTAACTTTGAAAAAGGTATAAAACATTTCATAATCCAGAATATTTGGTCGTCCAGAATCTGTCATTGGGGCCAGGTTTAAGTAATATTACTGTACGGCGGAATTGCTATTTATGCATTGATGTGTAGATCCATTGAATGTATCCAATTGATCCATCAGAGCAGAGACCAAGATCATCTATAGACTGATGATTGCATGTGTCTCCTTAGTTTGTCTCTGTATGTCTGATAGTCTTCAATTTTCTAGACTTCTGAATTTCTAAATAATCTGATAATAGGATTTATTTGTTGGAATATGTAGGCTACTTTGCGTATCGTTTGCTCTTACTTCTACATTTCTACACTTTTATGGATCATGTAATATTCAAACTTGACCACAAGGGGGCGACATTGCTCAATAAACTAGATTCATTTTGGCACATTGTTTAGTCAGAATAAAAAATAAGGTTAAACCCGTAAATAACACTCAGATCAGACGCATGTGATAAAGTTTTATTTGACCATAAAGAAGATTCTATACATATTTATGAATTATTGTTATTTTTTTTTTTTTCCGGAACTTTTCAACGCACCTAATTTCCTTATTTTGCAGGCATCCAATCTGTTGCTATGACAGCCGATATTAGCAAAGAAAAAGACGTGAAAAGAGTGGTGGACACAATCGTGACTAATTGGGGGAAAATTGACATCGCATGTAATAATGCGGGAATTAATATGAACTCGGCCAGTGAAAATACTACATTGGACGAATGGGATAAAACATTTGATGTGAACTTACGTGGTTTGTTCATGTGCTGCCAGGTAAGAGTTAAAAATTAAATCACTTATTAATCAATTAGCTTATCTGTAGTACGAGGTCTTTTATAAAGTATGTGTATAGTGATCACAGAATAAAAACCATACATTTAACTACTGTAATTGTGACAATGATGGCAGCAGCAGGAGAAGAGTGTGTTGATTTTGATGGAGGCAGTGACCTGTTATTGAAGACAGAGCCGTGTGTGATTGAACTAGTATCATCAACTAAGTTTGGTGACATGTAGTAAGCTTGAGATGTAGTGGTATGTTTTATTAAAAGTGTACAAATCCAATTAGATTATGAGAATGATGGCAGCAGCAGGAGAAGAGAGTGATGATCTTGAGGGAGGCAGTGACCCGTTGGTGAAGAAAGGGCTGTAAGTGATAGAACCAGTATCATCAGCTAAGTTTGATTATCTATAGTAAGCCTGAGATGTAGTGGAATGTTTTATGAGAAGTGTACAAATACAATTAGATAATAAGAATATAGGCAGCAGCAGGAGAAGAGAGTGCTGATCTTGAGGGAGGCAGTGACCCATTGGTGAAGATAGAGCTGTGAATGATAGAACTAGTATCAACATCTAAGTTTGGTGACGTGGTAAGCCTGAGATGTAGTGGAATAGTTCATGAGAGAAGTGTACGGATCCAGTTAGATTATGAGAATGATGGCAGCAGCAGAAGATGAGTGTGCAGATCTTGAAGGAGGCAGTGACCTGTTGGTGAAGAAAGGTCTGTAAGTGATAGAACTAGTATCATGATATAATGTAAGTTTGGTGATGTGGTACACCTGATATGTGATGTAACATGATATGAGAAAAGTATGCAGATCCGATTAGATTATGAGAATGATGGCAGCAACATGAGAAGAGAGTGCTGATCTTGAGGGAGGCAGTGACCTATTGCTGAAGACACAGCTGTGAATGATAGAACTAGTATCATTATCTAAGTTTGGTGATGTGGTAAGCCTAAGATGTAGTTGAATAGTTCAAGAGAGGAGTGTACAGATGCAATTACGGTAGATGTTGAGAATAATGGCAGCAGCAGAAGATGAGTGTGCAGATCTTGAAGGAGGCAGTGACCTGTTGGTGAAGAAACGTCTGTAAGTGATAGAACTAGTATCATGATATACTGTAAGTTTGGTGATGTGGTACACCTGATATGTGATGTAACATGATATGAGAAAAGTGTGCAGATCCGATTAGATTTTGAGAATAATGGCAGCAGTAGAAGAGCAGTGTGCAGATGTTGAGTGAGGCAGTGACCTATTGGTGAAGAAAGGGCTGTAAGAGCTAGCATCATGATGTAAGTTTGGAGATTTCTGGTAAGCCTGAGATCTGGTGTAATATTTTATGAGAGAAGTCTGTAGATTCAATTACTCTATGAGAATGTAGACAGCAACATGAGAAGAGAGTGCTGATCTTGAGGGAGGCAGTGACCTATTGCTGAAGACAGAGCTGTGAATGATAGAACTAGTATCAACATCTAAGTTTGGTGACGTGGTAAGCCTGAGATGTAGTGGAATATTTCATGAGAGAAGTGTACAGATCCAATTAGATGTTGAGAATGATGACAGCAGCAGAAGAGGAGTGTGTAGATCTTGAAGGAGGCAGTGACCTGTTGGTGAAGAAAGGTCTGTAAGTGATAGAACTAGTATCATGATATACTGTAAGTTTGGTGATGTGGTACACCTGATATGTGATGTAACATGATATGAGAAAAGTATGTAGATCCGATTAGATTATGAGAATGATGGCAGCAACATGAGAAGAGAGTGCTGATATTGAGGGAGGCAGTGACCTATTGCTGAAGACAGAGCTGTGAATGATAGAACTAGTATCAACATCTAAGTTTGGTGACGTGGTAAGCCTGAGATGTAGTGGATAAGTTCATGAGAGAAGCGTACAGATCCTATTAGATTATGAGAATGATGACAGCAGCAGAAGATGAGAGTGCTGATCTTGAGGGAGCAGTGACCTATTGCTGAAGACAGAGCTGTGAATGATAGAACTAGTATCAACATCTAAGTTTGGTGACGTGGTAAGCCTGAGATGTAGTGGATAAGTTCATGAGAGAAGCGTACAGATCCTATTAGATTATGAGAATGATGACAGCAGCAGAAGATGATTGTGCAGATCTTGAAGGAGGCAGTGACCTGTTGGTGAAGAAAGGTCTGTAAGTGATAGAACTAGTATCATGATATAATGAAAGTTTGGTGATGTGGTACACCTGATATGTGATGTAACATGATATGAGAAAAGTATGCAGATCCGATTAGATTATGAGAATGATGGCAGCAACATGAGAAGAGAGTGCTGATATTGAGGGAGGCAGTGACCTATTGCTGAAGACAGAGCTGTGAATGATAGAACTAGTATCAACATCTAAGTTTGGTGACGTGGTAAGCCTGAGATGTAGTGGATAAGTTCATGAGAGAAGCGTACAGATCCTATTAGATTATGAGAATGATGACAGCAGCAGAAGATGAGAGTGCTGATCTTGAGGGAGCAGTGACCTATTGCTGAAGACAGAGCTGTGAATGATAGAACTAGTATCAACATCTAAGTTTGGTGACGTGGTAAGCCTGAGATGTAGTGGATAAGTTCATGAGAGAAGCGTACAGATCCTATTAGATTATGAGAATGATGACAGCAGCAGAAGATGAGAGTGCTGATCTTGAGGGAGCAGTGACCTATTGCTGAAGACAGAGCTGTGAATGATAGAACTAGTATCAACATCTAAGTTTGGTGACGTGGTAAGCCTGAGATGTAGTGGAATAGTTCATGAGAGAAGCGTACAGATCCTATTAGATTATGAGAATGATGGCAGCAGCAGAAGATGATTGTGCAGATCTTGAAGGAGGCAGTGACCTGTTGGTGAAGAAAGGTCTGTAAGTGATAGAACTAGTATCATGATATAATGTAAGTTTGGTGATGTGGTACACCTGATATGTGATGTAACATGATATGAGAAAAGTATGCAGATCCGATTAGATTATGAGAATGATGGCAGCAACATGAGAAGAGAGTGCTGATCTTGAAGGAGGCAGTGACCTATTGCTGAAGACAAAGCTGTGAATGATAGAACTAGTATCAACATCTAAGTTTGGTGACGTGGTAAGCCTGAGATGTAGTGGAATAGTTCATGAGAGAAGCGTACAGATCCTATTAGATTATGAGAATGATGGCAGCAGCAGAAGATGAGTGTGCAGATCTTGAAGGAGGCAGTGACCTGTTGGTGAAGAAAAATCTGTAAGTGATAGAACTAGTATCATGATGCACTGTAAGTTTGGTGATGTGGTACACCTGATATGTGATGTTACATGATATGAGAAAAGTGTGCAGATCCGATTAGATTATGAGAATGATGGCGGCAACAGGAGAGGAGTGTGTAGATCTTGAAGGAGGCAGTGACCTGTTGGCCAGCACAGGACTGTAAATAATAGAACTAGTATCACGATGCAAGTTTGGTGACGTGGTAACCATGAGATGTAGTGGAATATTTCATAAAAGAAGCGTACAGTTCAGATTAGATTATGAGAATGATGGCAGTAGTAGGAGAGGAATGTCTTGAGGGACATGGTGACTTCTTGATGAGGACTGGGTTATGAGAGATAGAACTGGTATCATGATGTAAGTTTGGTGACATATGATAATTCTGAAAGGTAGTGGAAGATTTTATGAGAGAAGTCTACAGATCTAATTAGATTATGAGAACGATGAAGACTGCAGAAGAAGAGTATGCTGATGTTGATGGAAGCAGTGACCTATTAGTGAAAAAAGAGCTGTATGTGATAGAAATAGACCCATGATGTAAGTTGATGACACATGGGAAGCCATGTTTAATACAAGAAGTATACAGATAAAATTAGATTATGAGAATGATGGCAGCAGTAGGAGACGACTGTACAAATCTTGAGAGAGGCAGTGACCTGTTGGTGAATACATGGTTGTGTGTGATAGAACCAGTATCCTTATGTAAGTTTGGAAACATGTGGTAAGTCTGAGGTGTGTACAGATCCAATTTGATTATTATGAGAATATAGGCAGCAGCAGCAGGAGAAGAGTGTGCTGATCTTGAGGGAGGTAGTAACTTGGTGAAGAAAGCTCGGCGAGTGATAGAACCAGTATCATGATATAAGTTTGATGACATGTGGTAAGCTTGAGATGTAGTTAACTATTTTATGAGAGAAGGGTACAGATCAAATTTGATTTTGAGAATATAGGCAGCAGCAGGAGAAGAGTGTGCTGATTTTGAGGAAAGCAGTGATCTGTTATGGTGGACAATCTTGCACAAGAGAGAACTAGTATTATGTTGTAAGTTTGAAGACACGTGCTTACTCTGAAATGTAGTGTAATATTTTATGGAAGAAGTATACAGACCAAGTTAGATTATCAGAATAATGGCAGCAGCAGCAGACGAGTGTGCAGATGTTGAGGAAGACAGTGACCTGTTTGTGAGCCCTGGGCTGTGAGTGACAGGACTAGTAGCATGATGTAAGTTTGGAGAATTAAGGTATGCCAGAGATATAGTAAGGTATTTAATAAAAGCAGAATACACATCCAATTAGATTATGAGAATGATGGCAGCAACAGGAGAAGAGTGTTCTGATCTTACTGAAGACAGTGAACTGTTCACTAGTAGGATGGATTGGTTTATATGTGTAACAGGCACGCTTTTTCAAGTGTTTTCAAGTTGCCCTTTTCTCAATTCGAAATGTAATTAAGAAATGGCAGTTACTAGGAACAGTAGAGGTCAAGATAAGGTCTGGAAGACCAAGCAAAATTTCATTGAGAGTTGCTCGTAGGATTGCTGGAGAGGAAAATCAGAACCCCCGCTTGACCGCAAAAGACCTTCAGAAAGATTTAGCTGATTCTGGAGTTCTGGTGCATTGTTCTACTGTTCAGAGACACCTTCAGAAATATGGCCTTCGTGGAAAAATCATCAGAAGAAAACCTCTCCTGCATCCTCACCATATAATTCAGTGTCAGAAGTATGCAAAAGAACAACTAAATATGCCTGATGCATTTTAGAAACAAGTCCTGTTAAGCAATGAGGTTAAAATAGAACTCTTTGGCCACAATGATCAAAGGTATGTGTGGAGAAAAAAAGGACACAGAATTTCAGGAAAATAACATTTTGGCAACCATTAGGTATATGGGTAGATCAAACATGCTTTAGGTTGTGTTGCAGCCAATGGAAAGTGGAACATTTCACGGGTAGAGGGAAGAATGGAATCAATGAAATTTCAACAAATTCTTGATGCAAACGTAACACCATCTGTAAAAAAGCTGAAGGTGAAAAGAAGATGGCTTCTACACATGGATAATGATCCTAAACACACATCAAAATCCACAAAAGACGACCTCAAAAGGCACAAGCTAAAGGTTTTACAATGGCCCTCACAGTCCCCTGATCTTAACATCATTGAAAGGTTCTGGCTAGAGCTCAAAATAGCAGAGAATGCAAGAAGCCCCAGAAATCTCAAAGAACTGGAAGAATTCTCCAAAGAAGAATGGATGAAAATCCCTCAAACCAAAATTGAAGGACTCATCTGGCTACAAAAAGCGTTTACAAGCTGTGATACTTTCAAAAGGGGGTGCTACTAGGTTCTAATGATGCAGGGTGCCCAAAATGTGTTACGGACCATTTTCCTTTTAGTAATTTTTAAAATGTAAAGGATGAAAATATATTTTTTATTTTTTGCCTAAAATACAAAGGAAATGTGTCATCTTGAACTTTAGACCTTTTATAGATCATTTCATCTTTTATTATTATTTTTATTATTATTATTATTCATTTTTATAGCGCCATTTATTCCATGGCGCTTTACATGTGAATACGAGGCAAATATAGACAAATACATTAAACATGAGCAGATAACAGGCACACGGGTACATAAGGAGGGAGGACCCTGCCCGCGAGGGCTCACAGTCTGCAGGGGATGGGTGATGAAACACTAGGAGAGGGTAGGGCAGGTTGAGTGGCGGTTCAGTAACTTCAGGATCACTGCAGGCTGTAGGCTTGTCGGAAGAGGTGGGTCTTCAGGTTCTTTTTGAAGGTTTCTATGGTAGGCGAGAGTCTGATGTGTTGGGGTAGAGAGTTCCAGAGTATGGGGCAAGCATGGGAGAAGTCTTGGATGCGGTTGTGGGAAGAAGAGATGAGAGGGGAGTAGAGAAGGAGATCTTGAGAGGATCGGAGGTTGCGTGTAGGTGGGTACCGGGAGACCATGTCACAGATGTATGGAGGAGAAAGGTTGTGGATGGCTTTGTATGTCATTGTGAGGGTTTTGAATTGGAGTCTCTGGGCGATAGGAAGCCAGTGAAGGGCTTGACATAGGGGAGAGGCTGGGGAATAGCGGGGAGACAGGTAGATTAGTCGGGCAGCAGAGTGTAGGATGGATTGGAGTGGTGCCAGAGTGCTAGAGGGGAGTCCAGAGAGTAGGAGGTTGCAGTAGTCGAGGCGGGAGATGATAAGGGCATGCACTAGCGTTTTTGCGGTGTCGCGGTCAAGGAAAGCACGAATCCGGGAAATATTTTAGAGTTTGAGATGGCAGGAGGAGGCAAGGGCTTGGATATATGGCTTGAAAGAGAGGGCAGAGTCGAGGATCACCCCGAGGCACCGGGCGTGTGGGACTGGGGAAAGTGAGCAGCCATTGACATTGATGGATAGGTCTGGTTGAAGGGTAGAGTGAGATGGGGGAAAGATGATGAATTCTGTTTTGTCCATGTTCAGTTGTAGAAAGCGAGCAGAAAAGAAGGCTGAAATAGCAGACAGACAGTGCAGGATTTTGGTAAGTAAGGAGGTGAGGTCAGGTCCGGATAGGTAGATCTGCGTGTCATCAGCGTAGAGATGGTACTGCATACCGTGGGATTCTATGAGCTGTCCCAAGCCGAAAGTGTAGATGGAGAAGAGTAGGGGTCCTAGAACAGAGCCTTGAGGAACACCGACTGACAAGGGGCGAAGTGAGGAGGTGGTGTGGGGGAGGGAGACACTTGAATGTTCGGTCTGTCAGATATGACGAGATCCAGGAAAGGGCCAAGTCTGTGATGCCAAGAGATGAGAGAATTTGTAGCAAAAGGGAGTGGTCCACAGTGTCAAAGGCGGAAGACAGGTCCAGGAGAAGGAGGACAGAGTAGTGTCGCTTGCTCCTGGCAGTTAGTAGGTCATTGGTGACTTTAGTTAGGGCAGTTTCAGTTGAGTGATGGGGACGGAAGCCAGATTGTCACCGGTCAAAGAGGGAGCAGGAGGAGAGGTGGGAGGACAGTTCAAGATGGACGTGTTGCTCCAGCAATTTGGAGGCGAGAAGGAGGGAGAAGAGATATCGGGCGATAGCTAGACACAGAGGATGGGTCGAGGGAGGGCTTTTTGAGGATGGGTGTGATCTTGGCATGCTTGAAGGATGAGGGGAAGACACCTGTTGTGAGTGAGAGGTTGAAGAGGTGCGTTAGGGTTGGGATGAAGACCATGGAAAGGTTAGGGATGAGGTGGGATGGGAGCGGGTCAAGCGTGCAGGTGGTGAGGTGTGATCTTGACAGGAGGGTGGAGAGCTGATCTTCTGTCATGGTGGAGAAGCTGGTTTTGGAGGAGCAGGGTTGAGCAGCTAAGAGGGGCAGTGGGCGCTGTGGGCAAAAGCTTTCTCTGATCGTATCATAGTAACATAGTAACATAGTAACATAGTTAGTAAGGCCGAAAAAAGACATTTGTCCATCCAGTTCAGCCTATATTCCATCATAATAAATCCCCAGATCTACGTCCTTCTACAGAACCTAATTGTATGATACAATACTGTTCTGCTCCAGGAAGACATCCAGGCCTCTCTTGAACCCCTCGACTGAGTTCGCCATCACCACCTCCTCAGGCAAGCAATTCCAGATTCTCACTGCCCTAACAGTAAAGAATCCTCTTCTATGTTGGTGGAAAAACCTTCTCTCCTCCAGACGCAAAGAATGCCCCCTTGTGCCCGTCACCTTCCTTGGTATAAACAGATCCTCAGCGAGATATTTGTATTGTCCCCTTATATACTTATACATGGTTATTAGATCGCCCCTCAGTCGTCTTTTTTCTAGACTAAATAATCCTAATTTCGCTAATCTATCTGGGTATTGTAGTTCTCCCATCCCCTTTATTAATTTTGTTGCCCTCCTTTGTACTCTCTCTAGTTCCATTATATCCTTCCTGAGCACCGGTGCCCAAAACTGGACACAGTACTCCATGTGCGGTCTAACTAGGGATTTGTACAGAGGCAGTATAATGCTCTCATCATGTGTATCCAGACCTCTTTTAATGCACCCCATGATCCTGTTTGCCTTGGCAGCTGCTGCCTGGCACTGGCTGCTCCAGGTAAGTTTATCATTAACTAGGATCCCCAAGTCCTTCTCCCTGTCAGATTTACCCAGTGGTTTCCCATTCAGTGTGTAATGGTGACATTGATTCCTTCTTCCCATGTGTATAACCTTACATTTATCATTGTTAAACCTCATCTGCCACCTTTCAGCCCAAGTTTCCAACTTATCCAGATCCATCTGTAGCAGAATACTATCTTCTCTTGTATTAACTGCTTTACATAGTTTTGTATCATCTGCAAATATCGATATTTTACTGTGTAAACCTTCTACCAGATCATTAATGAATATGTTGAAGAGAACAGGTCCCAATACTGACCCCTGCGGTACCCCACTGGTCACAGCGACCCAGTTAGAGACTATACCATTTATAACCACCCTCTGCTTTCTATCACTAAGCCAGTTACTAACCCATTTACACACATTTTCCCCCAGACCAAGCATTCTCATTTTGTGTACCAACCTCTTGTGCGGCACGGTATCAAACGCTTTGGAAAAATCGAGATATACCACGTCCAATGACTCACCGTGGTCCAGCCTATAGCTTACCTCTTCATAAAAACTGATTAGATTGGTTTGACAGGAGCGATTTCTCATAAACCCATGCTGATATGGAGTTAAACAGTTATTCTCATTGAGATAATCCAGAATAACATCCCTCAGAAACCCTTCAAATATTTTACCAACAATAGAGGTTAGACTTACTGGCCTATAATTTCCAGGTTCACTTTTAGAGCCCTTTTTGAATATTGGCACCACATTTGCTATGCGCCAATCCTGCGGAACAGACCCCGTCGCTATAGAGTCCCTAAAAATAAGAAATAATGGTTTATCTATTACATTACTTAGTTCTCTTAGTACTCGTGGGTGTATGCCATCCGGACCCGGAGATTTATCTATTTTAATCTTATTTAGCCGGTTTCGCACCTCTTTTTGGGTTAGATTGGTGACCCTTAATATAGGGTTTTCATTGTTTCTTGGGATTTCACCTAGCATTTCATTTTCCACCGTGAATACCGTGGAGAAGAAGGTGTTTAATATGTTAGCTTTTTCCTCATCATTCCTCGTAATGTATCGATCTTCTGTTTAAAGAAAGAGGCGAAGTCTTCAGCAGAAATGAGGGGGGAGGGAGGAGGTGCTGGGGGACGGAGTAGAGAATTGAAAGTGTTGAAAAGCTGTTTAGGGTTGTGAGACAGGGAGGATATGAGAGATGAGAAGTAAGTTTGTTTTGCGGCAGTGAGTGCAGACTTGAAGCTGGTGAGGGACTGCTTGTATGCAGTGAAGTGGTCGGCAGAGCGGGATTGCTTCCATCTCCGCTCAGCAATCCTGGAAGCCCGTCTCAATTCTTTGGTCAGGCTGGTCAGCCAGGGCTGCCTGTTGAGTGTACGAGTTTTACTATGCATGAGCGGGGCGTCCGAATCGAGTGTTGCTGTTATTGTTGTGTTATAAAAAGTGGCAGCAGCATCTGTGTCATGAAGGGAAGCTATGTCTGTGAGAGGGAGAAGGGACTCAGAGAGTGATTGTAAGTTGAGATGTTTGAGATTTCTGCGAGGGAGTTTGTGGAGTGGGGGTTGCACATTAGGAGAGGAGAGGGAAGAGAATGTCAGTAGGTTGTGGTCAGACAGGGGGAGGGGTGTGTTACTGAGATTAGTAAGGGAGCAGAGGTGGGTGAAAATGAGGTCCAGCGTGTGGCCATCTTTGTGAGTGGCCTCAGAGGACCATTGAGTGAGGCCAAAGGAGGCAGTCAGTGATAGAAGTTTAGAGGCAGCTGAGGTGGAAGTGTCAATGGGGATATTGAAATCACCCATGATGATAGTGGGGATGTCGACAGAGAGGAAATGAAGTAGCCAGGTGGTGAAGTGGTCGAGAAAGGTGGAGATGGCTAGTTCTGGGGGGCGGTAGATGACAGCCAGCTGGAGGTTGGAGGGGGAGTAGATGCGGACATCTTCAACTTAACTGTTGACAATAGCAGTAATTTTGACCAAGGGTGCCCAATCTTTTACATGCTACTGTGGCAATATATCATTGAGGACGGTGCTGCATAAAATGAGACAGTCTCAAGAATTGAATGGAGATAGAAACCCATTTAATCACAAATAAATATGATGACAGCAGCAGGAGAAGAGCGTGTTGATTTTATGGGAGGCAGTGATCTGCTCATACATATAAGCCTAATAATGAGGACAATGCTGAATAAAATTGAGACAGTATAAAGAATTGAAAGGAGAAAGAAACCCAATTAATCGCAAACAAGATGGCAGCAGTAGGAGAGGAGTGTGTTGATTTTATGGGAGGCAGTGACCTGCTCATACATGTAAATCTAATAGTGAGGGTGCTGCATGAAATGAAGCAGCGTCAAGAATTGACTGGAGATAGAAACCACAAACAATATTACAGCAGCGGGAGAAGAGCAGGTTGTTCTTGTCTAGGGCAGTGACTTGTCCTATTGAATGATTTCTTTTTATATTTTTGATTTTTATTGGCTGTTTTTGTGCGCGAAAAATGGGGGTCCAACATGACTGTTTGACTTTTGGCATCAATTTATATTATGCGGAACCACATGGGATCATTTAACCCATTCTATTCAAAAATACATAAATACGAACTAGTGTGGATATAAAACCGCACCAGAACAGACAAGCTTGGAATTAATGTATACATTACAGATTTGTTTTCTTCCAGCATTCTCCACTCGGCATAATTGGCACAATAATGAATAATTTGTAGAGCACTTTTCGTTAATTAATGGAGCCCTGATAAGTGAACCCTTTAAGTGTTATCGGTTGGGGCCCCGGTTTGAAGGCGCAACAGCTCCGCAGTATTAACGGGCTCGTTCAGCGCTCCTCTGATGCTAAGTCAATTAATACTTTAAATACACTTTGAAGTGCGGCCTTTCTCTGCCGTTGCCTAATCGTTAATTAGGATTAACAACTGAAACTGCTAATTAATTTGGAGATTTCTCATTTTTCATTGATAAATCTATAGAATGGGATTGGTCGAGACCAAATTCAAAGGGAGTTAAACTCAGGTATCGTTTCTTACTATTAGACCGCACTCACTTTGGGCATTTTACTAAGAATCACCCCCCCCTGTGTTGTATTAGAGATGGTCAAAACTTAAAATTTCATTATTTTTTTTTAATTTCGCAGCTTTTTTCATTTTGTTTTTTTTTGTACTGACCTTTCTGTTGTCATTATCATTGGTTTTAAAGGAGAAAAAAAGGACTAAAAAAAAAAAAAAACAGAAAAAAATATCAAAGAGATTTTTAGGCCTCCTTCACACTTCCTGGTAATTTCTGTACAGGAAAAACCAGTACTGGTGAGATCT
Source organism: Ranitomeya imitator (assembly GCF_032444005.1). Taxonomy (NCBI): domain Eukaryota; kingdom Metazoa; phylum Chordata; class Amphibia; order Anura; family Dendrobatidae; genus Ranitomeya; species Ranitomeya imitator. The sequence continues at coordinate 19,773,472 of NC_091289.1, read as the reverse complement.
GTGGTCCATGACCGTGTGCCATATGCAAGTATGTATGTGACATCCGTGTATCCGTTTGCTGCCCATATGTCCGTATTTCACACCTGTGTGCCATCCGTGTGCCGTCTGTGCCGCCGTGTGCCGTCTGTGTGGCACGTACCGGCACCTGGGAAAAGCAGTACAGTTCATGCTGATCCCAGGTGCCGGCGGCTGAGATTAGCGTGACCAGGAGACAACGATGGGAGTTGTATTCAGCACCTGCTGTGTAACTCCTGTGTTAAATAAAGAATTAAATAAAAAAAAAATTAAATGCTGTCATAACTAGCAGAGGGAAAGCCCACAGCTGGGGGCTAATGTTAATAATCTGGGACAATAACCTATAAGGTTCCCAGGCTATTAATAACAGCTCAGAACCAACATCAGCCCTCAGCCATCCCAGAAATGGTGCGTCCATAAGATCTGGCAATTAACCTCGCACTTCCCACTTTCCCTGCGGTGTTGGAAAGTGGGGTAATAGGGTTGGGGTTATCACCTTTGTATTGCAGGTAACATGAAGCCCAGGTGTTAGTAATGGAGAAGCGTCTATAAGGCTCCTCCATCAATAATCTCATAGTGAGTTTTGTAAGTAAACACACCGCAAGAATATTTATTTGAAATAATACAAAACACCCTGTTTTACACATTTATTTAAAAATAAAAAGCACAGTTATACTTACCTTATGCCTATTCCATCGAAGCCCTTATCACCTGTAAAAAAATAAAAAAAATTATAAACAATCATATCCCTCACCTGTCCAATGTGAAGATAATCCATACCGTCCCACGCCGTAATCCATCTGGTTTACAACCTGAACGGTGACATGATGCAACTGTTCACACTGAAAGCCAGAATGCAATGAGCTGCTGCGAGCGCAGCTTCGGTGACCAGCAGTGACGTCATAGAGGTTACTGCCGGTCACTGAAGGTGCGTTCTCAGGCTCACAAAGCAAAACGTACAAAAAATTGCCAAAAAGTAAAAATATAAAAAGCGCACCCCAAAAACACTATAAAACATGCTATTCTAAGGCCATGTTCACACAGTGCGTTTTTTACTGCGGAACCGCAGCGGTTTTCCATAAAGGGTACAGTACACTGTAAAAAACAAAATCCAGCTCACCATACCGACATTCCCAAGAGCTCGGAGCACGGAACCGCTGTGTCAGGGCGTAGACGAACAGGAATGAGAAGGAGATCCAGCTCAACGAAATAGTGAAAAATCCATAGTTTATTTCACTTAAAATATAGTGAAAGGACAATACATCAGCATACAAAAAAATATTAAAACCAAGGTCAACGCGTTTCCGGTGACTAAGCACCCTTAATCATGATACCTGGTACAAGACATGTCTATACTTTTATACTAGTATCCGGTCATCGCTCCGGAATTCCACCAATTGCAGCACCGGAGCGATGACCGGATACTAGTATAAAAGTATAGACATGTCTTGTACCAGGTATCATGATTAAGGGTGCTTAGTCACCGGAAACGCGTTGACCTTGGTTTTAATATTTTTTTGTATGCTGATGTTTTGTCCTTTCACTATATTTTAAGTGAAATAAACTATGGATTTTTCACTATTTCGTTGAGCTGGATCTCCTTCTCTTTACAGTACACTGTACCCTATGGAAAACAGGAACCACTGTGCACATGATCCTGAAATAAAAAAAAAAAAAACGCACTGAATTGCTGCGGTAAAAAAGAAGTACCATGTCACTTCTTTTTGTGAAACTGCAGCGGTTCTGCACCCATAGACCTCCATTGTGAGGTCAAACCCGCAGTGAAACCCGCAGATGAAAAAAATATCTGGGGGTTTTACTGCGGTTTGTGGTGCAGAACCGCTGCAGTGTGGCTGCCCCCCATGCCCCAATCCCACCCCCCATGCTCCGATGCCACCCCCCATGCTCCGACGCCCCCCCCCCCGTGCCCCCATCTCCCCCCCTTATACTTACCCGGCCTCCCGGTGTCCGTCCGGCCGTCTTCTCCCTGGGCGCCGCCATCTTGCAAAATGGCGGGCGCATGCGTAGTGCGCCCGCCGAATCTGCCGGCCGGCAGATTCGTTCCAAAGTGCATTTTGATCACTGAGATAGATTATATCTCAGTGATCAAAATAAAAAAAATAGTAAATGACCCCCCCCTTTTGTCACCCCCATAGGTAGGGACAATAAAAAAATAAAGAATTTTTTTTTTCCACTAAGGTTAGAATAGGGTTAGGGGTAGGGTTAGGGTTAGGGGTAGGGTTAGGGGTAGGGTTAGGGGTAGGGTTAGGGGTAGGGTTAGGGTTAGGGGTAGGGTTAGGGGTAGGGTTAGGGTTAGGGGTAGGGTTAGGGGTAGGGGTAGGGTTAGGGTTAGGGGTAGGGTATTTTCAGCCATTAACCCTAAACTTCCTAGAAAACACACAGAGACTCTGCATAGAAAACTGCACTAAAAAACGCACTAAAAAACGCATCAAAAAACGCATCAAAAACGCACCAAAAAAGCACCAAAAAACGCACCTGCGTATTCTGCCAAGAGCTGCGGTTTTTAGTGCAGAAAAAAAAGGATGGAAATCAGGAACGTGTGAACATACCCTAAACGTACTAATTACCTTATTCTAGATTCTTACCCTAAGGCCCAAATTGACCAAAAATTAAAAATTACGCAAAATATTATACTGTTTATATCAAATATTTCTAGACAGATATATTAAAGGGTTATTCCTAAAAAATAAACCCCAGTCATTTAAAAGTTATTCCCATATACATTGGATTAGGGATACAATATATATATATTTTTTTTTTTTTTTGGGGGGGGGGTTAGAGAATAACCCTTTAAGTCTACAACCAGAAAATGGATCAAATTTAGGTGCAGATCTAAGCCTTCTCATATCCCATCTTTGACATGCGGTTTGCTATAAAAACTGTTACAATTTTTTTTTTAATTTTTAATACTTATTTTTATTTATTTATTTTTACTTATTTATTAATTTTGTTTGAGAGCCTTTCTCAATTAAATAGATTTCTTTAATAAAAGATTTTGGAGCAGTGCATAATGGTAATATCATTTTCCTTAAGGGGGTCATATGTCATTTCTGTAATTCTTTTCATAGGCTGCCGGCCGCATAATGCTGAGTCAGGGATATGGGAAGATAATTAATACCGCGTCTATGGCAAGTTTAATAGGTGAGTGATGAGAGTTGACAGTCGGGCTTTGGAATTCATAGTTTAATTAGTAATCATGCCACCTGATTTAATTAAGCATGTATCAGAAAGTGGTAAATCACTGACACTATGAAGCAGGTCAACAAATATATTAGCCAACATTTACGGCCTTCTTAACCTGTTTGCAGCGGCGCACCTGTGCAGACCGAGGCGGGAGGGCTCAGTGATACGGTGTCCTGCGCACATAGGCGGATAGGGACTGGACCAGTGAAAAGGATATGCAAAAATCTACAATAAAAGGGAATAATATGAACAATGTGAATGTTCTACTAATGAAGTGATCGGAATACGAGTCTGATGGAATAATGTCATATATCGTGTGGAAGGACATCATCACCGCAACAAAGGAAAAGTGAGGGAACATTATACTGCATGGCTTCTTAGGCTCCGACATTAGAATTTAGAGCATCTGTGTCAGCTGATGTGTACGAACTTTACAGGGTGTAACTACTATGAGACCTCGCTGTGCTACATGGTGAAAGTAATGTTTATCCATTATCTATTATCTATCCATTATCTATATATTATCTATTATCTATATATTATCTATTTATCTATCTATCATCTATCTATCTATCTATTATCTATCTATCTATTATCTATTAGCTATCATCTATCTATCTATCTATCTATCTATTATCTATTATCTATCATCTATTATCTATCTATCTATTATCTATCTATCTATCTATCTATCTATCTATCTATCTATCTATCTGTCTATCTATCTATCTATCTATTATCTATCTATCTATTATCTATCGATTATCTATCTATTATCTATCTATCTATCTATCTATCTATCTATCTATCTATCTATCTATCATCTATCTATCTATTTATCTATCATCTATTATCTATCTATCTATTATCTATCTATCTATTATCTATCTATCTATCTATTATCTATCTATCTATCATCTATCTATCTATTATCTATCTATTATCTATTATCTATTTATCTATCTATCTATCTATCTATCTATCTATTATCTATCTATCTATCTATCTATTATCTATCTATCTATTATCTATCTATCTATCATCTATCTATCTATTATATATCTATTATCTATTATCTATTTATCTATCTATCTATCTATCTATCTATCTATCTATTATCTATTTATCTATCTATCATCTATCTATCTATTATCTATCTATCTATCTATTTATCTATCATCTATTATCTATCATCTATCTATCTATCTATTATCTATCTATCATCTATCTATCTCTCTATCTATCTATATATCTATCTATTATCTATCTATCTATTATCTATCTATCATCTATCTATCTATTATCTATCTATTATCTATCTATTATCTATTTATCCATCTATTATCTATTTATCTATCTATCTATCTATCTATTATCTATCTATCTATCTATCTATTATCTATTTATCTATCTATCTATCTATTATCTATCTATTATCTATCTATCTATTATACATCTATCTATCTATCTATTATCTATCTATCTATCATCTATCTATCTATTATCTATCTATTATCTATTATCTATTTATCTATCTATCTATCTATCTATTATCTATCTATCTATCTATCTATCTATTATCTATCTATCTATCATCTATCTATCTATTATACATCTATCTATCATCTATTATTTATCTATCCATTATCTATCTATTATCTATCTATCATCTATCTATCTATTATCTATCTAATAATAATAATAATAATCTTTATTTATATAGCGCCAACATATTCCGCAGCGCTTTACAGTTTAACAGTTTCAAACACAACAGTGTTTGAAACACTGTCAGTAACAACGTTAACAATACAATAATTAAAGCGAAATAAGCCGCCCCTGCTCGTGAGAGCTTACAATCTACAATGAGGTGGGGGAGATACAAAGTACAGGTGTGTATTCACAATGATGTATTTACAATCATGGTCCAGCCATCTTCAGGGGGTGGGGGATAGATGGAGATAGTGAATGGGCTACACACACACAAACATAAAATGAGTTTGATTAGGGAACGTGATAGGCCGCTCTGAACAAATATGTTTTGAGGGAGCACCTAAAACTATGTAAGTTGTGGATGATCCTAATATCTTGGGGTAGAGCATTCCAGAGGATTGGTGCAGCACGGGAGAAGTCTTGGAGTCGGGAGTGGGAGGTATGGATTTGGGCAGAGGTTAGTCGAAAGTCATTTGCAGAGCGCAGTGGTCTGTTAGGCCGATAGACCAAAATGAGGGAGGAGATGTAAGGGGGTGCCGCACTGTGGAGAGCTTTGTGGGTGAGAACAAGTACTTTGATTGTATCCTGTAATGAATGGGCAGCCAGTGTAACGACTGGCGAAGAGCGGACGCGTTTGAGTAACGATTAGCTAGATAGATGACCCTGGCTGCTGCATTAAGGATGGACTGGAGAGGGGAAAGTCGAGTAAGGGGGAGGCCAATTAATAGAGCGTTGCAGTAGTCCAGGCGGGAGTGGATCAGGGCGACAGTGAGAGTTTTTGTTGTTTCCATGGAGAGAAAATGGCGGATTCTAGAGATGTTCTTTAGGTGTAAGCGGCACGAGCGGGCAAGAGATTGTATGTGGGAGGTGAAGGAGAGATCGGAGTCAAACATAACACCCAGACAGCGCGCCTGCTGCCGGGGTGTTATTATGGTGCCACCCACGGAGAGGGAAATGTCAGATTTAGGGAGGTTAGTAGATGGCGGGAGCAGAAGAAGTTCAGTTTTGGAGAGGTTGAGTTTCAGATAGAGAGCGGACATGATGTTAGAGACTGTGGACAGACAGTCAGTGGTGTTCTGTAGTACAGTGGGGGTAAGGTCAGGGGATGACGTATATAGTTGTGTGTCCTTAGCATAAAGATGGTACTGAAAGCCAAATCTGCTGATGGTCTGTCCAATTGGGGCCGTGTAGAGGGAGAAGAGAAGGGGTCAAGGACTGAGCCCTGAGGTACCCCGACAGCGAGAGGAAGAGGAGATGAAGTGGAGCCAGAAAACAGAACACTGAAGGAGCGGTCAGAAAGATAGGAGGAGAACCAGGAGAGAGCAGTGTCCTTAATGCCAAGTGACTGGAGCCTAGAGAGTAGGAGAGGGTGGTCAACAGTGTCGAAAGCTGCAGAGAGGTCGAGAAGAATGAGCAGAGAGTGGTCACCGTTACATTTTGCTGTCAGAAGGTCGTTGGTCACTTTGATGAGTGCAGTTTCTGTCGAGTGTAGGAGGCTGAAACCGGACTGTGAAGGATCTAGGAGGGAGTGAATGGAGAGGTAATGGGTAAGGTGGGAGTATATCAGTATATCTATCATCTATCTATCTATTATCTATCTATCATTTATCTATCTATTATCCATCTATCTATTATCTATCATCTATCTATCTATAATATATCTATCTATCTATTATCCATCTATCTACTATTATCTATCTATTTATCTATCTATATCTGTATATAAGATTGCTTCATTAGCTTGGTGCAGTATGTGAAAGATGATATTAAATTCTGATGTCACAGAGATGCAGGTGAGGAATAACTTGCGCACTCGCTTAGCATTCGCATGGCGGAAGTAGAGCCACACAGATTCCACTTTTCCACCTTTTCAGCAGAAACATTGGAGCTATTATTTAGGCGCTAATGTGACCGCGCCCTTACACTGATGTACCCTCTCCTCTTATGAAGCCATGTACGACCCTCGCACCTATGAGTGAAGGTCCTGGCCCTGGCCGCCGCCGGTAGGTCACACAGACCTGGCACATTGAGCGAGAATTCTGTGCAATATCAGTCTAGTAACTTTCTCCGCGCTCCAGACTGTATCGCCAGTTGTTAAACCTCTTTATAGCTGCCAACAGGTGCCTGGACCGGCCTCGCCGTATCAGCGGTGTCGTCCGAGAGCCAATAAACCATTGTAACATATGGAGAAAAATCCCGACTGCTGAGCTAATCTGGAAGGCAGTTACTTTCTGGTGATCCGAGGCCCATGGAACAAAAATTGATCAATTACACAAATTAAGCATAGCCCTTCAGGAATTTATTTTATTGGTCTGGACATCTGTTTCAGTATTGTCCAAATCCAAAAATCAAACGGTGCTTTGAGCTGCCAAGTTAGGCAAGAAAATCTAACGGCCATAAAACTACAACACAAAACCACTAAGTTAATATTACATCCATCTGCTGAATGTTATATAAATATGCAGCCCTTTTTTTATTTTCTTTGGGAATACCATTTATTTTTACAGTGCCCAGTATGACATTCGACAGCATTCTGTGCAGTTTATTACAAAGCGACTATAAACGTTTCTTCAAAAATGCATTTATAATTGTGTTACGAGTCCTTGGTTAAGTGTCTGCGCCACCTGTCCTATTTATAATTAAAAGCAGAATTTTTTTTTTTCCTTCCAATTTTTTTTTGGAGAGTTAAAATACTCAGGACAAGGACTCTAAAAAAAAAAAAAAAAGGTTGCAATTATAATTTTTAGAGAAGTCGTTAACTAATGATTTAAGAGGGCCTGGCTGTGACTTTACGGGTGGAAATTATTACAAGGTATTGAGAGTTGTTAAAGGTAAATGCGCACCTTATAAATAATTAAGAATCGAAATGAGTTGACTTAGTGGTTACGGCCGAGTTCACACATGGGGGGAGGAGATGATGGTGTATGATGGAGAAACGGACAAGGACTGCGATGTGGGACACAAAAACTTCTTCTGGCCAGCTGAGATCTGATCTTTGTTGATCAACCAAAAAAAAACTTTAGTCTGGCATTACACGGCGAGTATCTTACCGACTCAATAGATTTGCAGAATCTGTTTTGCATGTGGATTTTGTAGCGGATTTTGTGGCAGATTTTGCCCCCTTTTTTATGCTCCGGGGCAAATCCACAAGGATTCTGCGCAAAGAACTGATATGTTTTGTAAAAAAATTCCGTCAAGATTCTCCACAAAAAAAAGCAGCATGTGGATGAGTTTCCAAAGGATGAGTTGATCTGTGGGGGTCCAACTAGTGGGACTTGCATGGACTGTCTGAACGCCGCTCCTTTAATACCCTACTGGACTGGTGAATACCGAATTCGGCTTTTTCCGGGAGCTCAATAATGAATGAACGGAGCAGCCGTCGGGCATCTGAATTGTCGATCCATTCTAAGGGCGCATTCAAACGTCTGGACAAATCGGTCTGCAGTCGGACTGCAATGCACGGACTGGCCGCATGTCTCCCGACCCCGAGATATTTCTATGAATAAATCACGCTCAGGTCAGGAGAACCTCGACCATTGAGGTCCGATTTGTACAGACATCTGAATGCGCACAAAACGCAATAAAAGTGCTCCATCAGGGATAAAAAAAAATTCTGTTCTGCCGATTGATGCAGGTCCACCTTTCGACGGGTGCGGTGCTGTTGTTGGAAGAAGGCAGCCATGGTTTTCTAATCTAATAGGACCTCTTGGCGCTCAACTTTAACACATTCTGATTGTAGAATGGCCTCCTCTTTTCGGGCCAAAAAGTCTCAAGAAGTCCAATAGTTTCCAAAGCTTAGATGCAACCCAATGGTCTGTTTAATTACTTTATATAAAAATATAGGGTCCCGGAGCACATGATGGGATTTGGAGTCTAGAGATCTAAGTGATCTTCAGCTTCTCTGCTCCATCGCCATAGTCCTCCGGAGACTTATCCTTCACATTTTAAAGCATCTCTGAAAATAAGAAATTGTTATGAGGGCTGACTTGAGACGAGTCTAGTGAAATGCCGAATGAGTTTTCTGAAAAGCTACAAGGGAGCTCATGACTATTCTGTAAATGTGTTTAATAAAATGTGTGTTTAGCAGCTCGCCGCCACGGGGAAAATCTAGAAGGATGAGTTTGCTACAGAATCTTTCAACGAAAAAAAAAGTCTGTTTTTGCAAATCTTGTTAGAGAGAAGCAGTAGATTATGGTCGTAACTCTTCTACTGCCAAGAGAAAGAAATGGACTCTAAAGGCAAAGAAAAAATAAAATAGCACGACCAATTTATACATGAGTTATATCTGATCCAGAGGCGTAGCTAGGGTTTTGGATCAGGGGAGGCGAAGCTTCTGAGTGGGCCCCTAACCAGGTAACCTTGATTACAACTGGGTGACGCACCCTAAGGACCTCAGCACATGACCGCGCTGTTACTGAAAATAATCTCTATATAAAGACCAACATGGATATTACCGCCATATGGTTAGTGGTAGATACCAGTCCTACAGAACATATAAGTGATCACAGCACAGTTACAGATAATGACTTACCATTGATGCTCTCTGATGGAATCGTTCATTTTTCCCGTCTTTTCCATCTGGCCCAGGCCGACATGACAACTTCTTCCAGCCAGGACTCGTCTGCAGAGATTACAACAAAGACACATTTCACTTCTCATATTCCAGCCCCATCACCATCTATTCCCAACCTGCACAAACTCCTCATCCTGCTGATATCCCAATACTGAGCCGCTGCTGCCGTATGTGTCCCTATTACTCCACCTGATACCTCAATACTGAGCCGCTGCTGCCGTATGTGTCCCTATTACTGCACCTGATACCCCAATACTGAGCCGCTGCTGCCGTATGTGTCCCTATTACTGCCCCTTATACCCCAATACTGAGCCGCTGCTGCCATATGTGTCCCTATTACTCCCAGTGATACCCCAATACTGAGCCGCTGCTGCCGTATGTGTCCCTATTACTGCCCCTTATACCCCAATACTGAGCCGCTGCTGCCATATGTGTCCCTATTACTGCACCTGATACCCCAATACTGAGCCGCTGCTGCCGTATGTGTCCCTATTACTGTTCCTTATACCCCAATACTGAGCTGCTGCTGCCATATGTGTCCCTATTACTGCACCTGATACCCCAAAACTGAGCCGCTGCTGCCATATGTGTCCCTATTACTGCTCCTGATACCCCAAAACTGAGCCGCTGCTGCCATATGTGTCCCTATTACTCCACCTGATACCCCAATACCGAGCCTCTGCTGCAGTATGTGACCCTATTACTGCCCCTGATACCCCAATACTGAGCCGCTGCTACCGTATGTGTCCCTATTACTGCACCTGATACCTCAATACTGAGCCGCTGCTGCCGTATGTGTCCCCCCTATTACTGCACCTGATACCCCAAAACTGAACCGCTGCTGCCGTATGTGTCCCTATTACTCCACCTGATACCCCAATACTGAGCCGCTGCCGCCGTATGTGTCCCTACTACTGCCCCTGATACTCCAATACTGAGCCGCTGCTGCCGTATGTGTCCCTATTACTGCACCTGATACCCCAATACTGAGCCGCTGCTGCCATATGTGTCCCTATTACTGCACCTGCTGTGTGGTTCACTGTGCCCTCTAAATTCTAAAGCACCCCTCTATAATATAGTAATGCTGGGTGCAAGTGCCCTAGAAAACAGTGCCCATATTTTGCCCCTAGAAAGTAATATTGCCCTGTGTGCCCCTTTGATAGTCACAGTAACCTGAGTTCCCCTATAACAGGGGTCCCCAACTCCAGGCCTCGAGGGCCGCCAACAGTGCAGGTTTTCAGGATTTCTTTAGTATTGCATCGGTGGTAATGTGTTCATCTGCACAGGTGATGATTCCAACCCCTGTGCAATACTAAGGAAATCCTGAAAACCTGCACTGTTGGCGGCCCTCGAGGCCTGGAGTTGGGGACCACTGCCCTATAACAATAAGTGCCTACTTTACATTTAATACTGTCCCGAGTCTCCCCCCTGTACAGCTCCCCTATACACAGTATAATGCCCCCTCAATGTATAGTACCACCCACACAGTATACTGACCCCTTAGTAGCCCCCAAACTGCTTGATGGCCCCAACACTGTGTGATAGCCCTTTCACTGTAATCCCCACACTGTGTGATGGCCTCCTAACTGTAATCTCCACACTGTATGATGCCCCTCTAGATAGCCTCCATATAGTATAATGCACCAGATCGTCCTCAATATAGTATAATGCACCAGATAGTCCTCAATATAGTATAATGCACCAGATAGTCCTTAATATAGTATAATGCACCAGATAGTCCTTAATATAGTATAATGCACTCCCCATAGGCCTACTCTATATTGTATAATGCACCTCCCATAGGCAGGCTCTATAGCACAAGGCAGCACCCATAGGTAGACTCTGTAATATAAGGCAGCACCCCATAGGCAGACCCTGTAGTATAAGGCAGCCCCCATAGGCAGACCCTGTAGTATAAAGCAGCTCCTCCATAGGCAGACCTTGTAGTATAAGGCAGCACCCCCATAGGCAGACCCTGTGGTATAAGGAAGCACCCCCATAGGCAGACCCTGTAGTATAAGGCAGCGCTCCATAGGCAGACCCTGTAGTATAAGGCAGCACACATAGGCAGACGCTGTAGTATAAGGCAGCACCCCCATAGGCAGATGTTGTGAATTCTGTGGCTGAATTCACTCCTGTGGTCACAAGTGGTACTGCAGCTTCTGAGCTTCCTCCCTCAGGTGTTCTGGTGAGCTCGTTAACTGCTTCATTACTTAACTCCGCCTGATGCTGCTATCCTTGCTCCTTGTCAATGTTTCAGTGTTGGATCTGAGCTTCTCCTGATTGTTCCTGTGACCTGCTGCTCTGTATAGCTAAGTGCTTTTTGCTTTTTTGTTGTTTTTTTTCTGTCCAGCTTGTCTTTTGTTTTGCTGGAAGCTCTGAGACGCAAAGGGTGTGCCGCCGTGCCGTTAGTTCGGCACGGTGGGTTTTTTTTGCCCCCTTTGCGTGGTTTTGCTTTAGGGTTTTTTGTAGACTGCAAAGTTCGCTTTACTGTCCTCGCTCTGTCCTAGAATATCGGGCCCCACTTTGCTGAATCTATTTCATCCCTACGTTTTGTCTTTTCATCTTACTCACAGTCATTATATGTGGGGGGCTGCCTTTTCCTTTGGGGAATTTCTCTGGGGCAAGTCAGGCCTATTTTTCTATCTTCAGGCTAGCTAGTTTCTTAGGCTGTGCCGAGTTGCCTAGGTAGTTGTTAGGCGCAATCCACAGCCGCTTTTAGTTGTGTTTAGGATAGGATCAGGTGTGCAGTCTACAGAGTTTCCACGTCTCAGAGCTCGTTCTTGTATTTTTGGGTATTTGTCAGATCACTGTGTGCGCTCTGATCGCTAAGCACACTGTGTTTCTGGATTGCCTTCATAACACCTGTCATTAGCAAACATAACAGTACAAGGAGCCCAACTAATGATTCTCAATAGAGGGAAAGAAAAAGTTCTGACATCATTTTTTTTTTTTTCTGCTCTGTGTTCACTTTTTTTTTCCCCTAGACATTTGGGTGATTCTGGACACAGGTGTGGACATGGATATTCAGGGTCTGTGCTCTTCAATGGATAATCTCGTTATAAATGTACAAAAAATTCAAGATACTATTGATCAGAAATGTATGTTAGAACCAAGAATTCCTATTCCTGATTGGTTTTTTGGAGATAGAACTAAGTTTCTAAGTTTCAAAAATAATTGTAAGCTATTTCTGGCCTTGAAACCTCATTCTTCTGGTAATCCTATTCAACAGGTTTTGATTATTATTTCTTTTTTGCGCGGCGACCCTCAAGACTGGGCATTTTCTCTTGCGCCAGGAGACCCTGCATTGAGTAGTGTCGATGCGTTTTTCCTGGCGCTCGGATTGCTGTACGATGAGCCTAATTCAGTGGATCAGGCTGAGAAAAATTTGCTGGCTTTGTGCCAGGGTCAGGATGATATAGAAGTATATTGTCAGAAATTTAGGAAATGGTCAGTACTCACTCAGTGGAATGAATCTGCGCTGGCAGCTTTGTTCAGAAAGGGTCTCTCTGAGGCTCTTAAGGATGTCATGGTGGGATTTCCTATGCCTGCTGGTTTGAATGAGTCTTTGTCTTTGGCCATTCAGATCGGTCGACGCTTGCGCGAGCGTAAATCTGTGCACCATTTGGCGGTACTGCCTGAGGTTAAACCTGAGCCTATGCAGTGCGATAGGACTATGACTAGAGTTGAACGGCAGGAATACAGACGTCTAAATGGTCTGTGTTTCTACTGTGGTGATTCCACTCATGCTATTTCTGATTGTCCTAAGCGCACTAAGCGGTCCGCTAGGTCTGCCGTCATTGGTACTGTACAGTCCAAATTCCTTCTGTCCATTACCTTGATATGCTCTTTGTCGTCGTTTTCTGTCATGGCGTTTGTGGATTCGGGCGCTACCCTGAATCTGATGGATTTGGATTATGCTAAACGTTGTGGGTTTTTCTTGGAGCCTTTGCGGTGTCCTATTCCATTGAGAGGAATTGATGCTACACCTTTGGCCAAGAATAAACCTCAATACTGGGCCCAGCTGACCATGTGCATGGCTCCTGCACATCAGGAAGTTATTCGCTTTCTGGTGTTGCATAATCTGCACGATGTGGTCGTGTTGGGGTTGCCATGGCTACAAACCCATAATCCAGTATTGGATTGGAATTCCATGTCGGTATCCAGCTGGGGTTGTCAGGGGGTACATGGTGATGTTCCATTTTTGTCGATTTCGTCATCCACCCCTTCTGAGGTCCCAGAGTTCTTGTCTGATTATCAGGATGTATTTGAAGAGCCCAAGTCCGATGCTCTACCTCCGCATAGGGATTGTGATTGTGCTATCAATTTGATTCCTGGTAGTAAATTCCCTAAAGGTCGATTATTTAATTTATCCGTGCCTGAACACGCCGCTATGCGCAGTTATGTGAAGGAATCCCTGGAGAAGGGACATATTCGCCCATCGTCATCACCACTGGGAGCAGGGTTCTTCTTTGTAGCCAAGAAGGATGGTTCGCTGAGACCGTGTATTGATTACCGCCTTCTTAATAAGATCACTGTTAAATTTCAGTATCCCTTGCCATTGTTATCTGACTTGTTTGCTCGGATTAAGGGGGCTAGTTGGTTCACTAAGATAGATCTTCGTGGTGCGTATAATCTGGTGAGAATCAGGCAAGGAGATGAATGGAAAACTGCATTCAATACGCCCGAGGGTCATTTTGAGTATCTAGTGATGCCGTTCGGACTTGCCAATGCTCCATCTGTGTTTCAGTCTTTTATGCATGACATCTTCCGTGAGTATCTGGATAAATTCCTGATTGTTTACTTGGATGACATTTTGATCTTCTCAGATGATTGGGAGTCTCATGTGAAGCAGGTCAGAATGGTTTTTCAGGTCCTGCGTGCTAACTCTTTGTTTGTGAAGGGATCAAAGTGTCTCTTCGGTGTGCAGAAAGTTTCATTTTTGGGGTTCATCTTTACCCCTTCTACTATCGAGATGGATCCAGTTAAGGTCCAAGCCATCCAGGATTGGATTCAGCCGACATCTCTGAAAAGTCTGCAAAAGTTCCTGGGCTTTGCTAATTTTTATCGTCGCTTCATCTGTAATTTTTCTAGCATTGCCAAACCATTGACCGATTTGACCAAGAAGGGTGCTGATTTGGTTAATTGGTCTTCTGCTGCTGTGGAAGCTTTTCAGGAGTTGAAGCGTCGTTTTTGTTCTGCCCCTGTGTTGTGTTAGCCAGATGTTTCTCTTCCGTTCCAGGTCGAGGTTGATGCTTCTGAGATTGGAGCAGGGGCGGTTTTGTCACAGAGAGGTTCTGATTGCTCAGTGATGAAACCATGTGCTTTCTTTTCCAGGAAGTTTTCGCCCGCTGAGCGTAATTATGATGTGGGCAATCGAGAGTTGCTGGCCATGAAGTGGGCATTCGAGGAGTGGCGTCATTGGCTTGAAGGAGCTAAGCATCGCGTGGTGGTATTGACTGATCATAAGAACTTGACTTATCTCGAGTCTGCCAAGCGCTTGAATCCTAGACAGGCCCGTTGGTCGTTATTTTTTGCCCGCTTCGACTTTGTGATTTCGTACCTTCCGGGCTCTAAAAATGTGAAGGCGGATGCTCTGTCTAGGAGTTTTGTGCCCGACTCTCCGGGTTTATCTGAGCCAGCGGGTATCCTCAAGGAAGGAGTCATTGTGTCTGCCATCTCCCCTGATTTGCGGCGGGTGCTGCAAAAATTTCAGGCGAATAAACCTGATCGTTGTCCAGCAGAGAAACTGTTCGTCCCTGATAGGTGGACTAATAAACTTATCTCTGAACTTCATTGTTCGGTGTTGGCTGGTCATCCTGGAATCTTTGGTACCAGAGAGTTAGTGGCTAGATCCTTCTGGTGGCCATCTCTGTCACGGGATGTACGTACTTTTGTGCAGTCCTGTGGGATTTGTGCTAGGGCTAAGCCCTGCTGTTCTCGTGCCAGTGGGTTGCTTTTGCCCTTGCCGGTCCCAAAGAGGCCTTGGACACATATTTCGATGGATTTCATTTCTGACCTTCCCGTTTCTCAAAAGATGTCAGTCATTTGGGTGGTCTGTGATCGCTTTTCTAAAATGGTCCATCTGGTGCCCTTGGCTAAATTGCCTTCCTCCTCTGATTTGGTACCTTTGTTCTTTCAGCATGTGGTTCGGTTGCATGGCATTCCTGAGAATATTGTTTCTGACAGAGGTTCCCAGTTTGTTTCAAGGTTTTGGCGAGCCTTTTGTGGTAGGATGGGCATTGACCTATCCTTTTCCTCGGCTTTCCATCCTCAGACTAATGGCCAGACCGAACGAACCAATCAGACCTTGGAAACATATCTGAGATGTTTTGTTTCTGCAGACCAGGATGATTGGGTGTCCTTTTTGCCGTTGGCTGAGTTCGCCCTTAATAATCGGGCCAGCTCGGCTACCTTGGTTTCTCCATTTTTTTGCAATTCTGGGTTCCATCCTCGTTTCTCTTCAGGACAGGTTGAGTCTTCGGACTGTCCTGGTGTGGATTCTGTGGTGGATAGGTTGCAGCAGATCTGGACTCAGGTAGTGGACAATTTGATCTTGTCCCAGGAGAAAGCTCAACTTTTCGCTAATCGCAGACGCCGTGTGGGTCCCCGACTTCGTGTTGGGGATCTGGTTTGGTTATCTTCTCGTCATATTCCTATGAAGGTTTCCTCTCCTAAATTTAAACCTCGTTTTATTGGTCCGTATAGGATTTCTGAGGTTCTCAATCCTGTGTCTTTTCGTTTGACCCTCCCAGACTCCTTTTCCATACATAATGTATTCCATAGGTCGTTGTTGCGGAGATACGTGGCACCTATGGTTCCATGTGTTGAGCCTCCTGCCCCGGTTTTGGTGGAGGGGGAATTGGAGTATATTGTGGAGAAGATTTTGGATTCTCGTGTTTCTAGACGGAAACTCCAGTATCTGGTTAAATGGAAGGGTTATGCTCAGGAAGATAATTCCTGGGTTTTTGCCTCTGATGTTCATGCTTCCGATCTTGTTCGTGCCTTTCATGCGGCTCATCCTGGTCGGCCTGGGGGCTCTGGTGAGGGTTCGGTGACCCCTCCTCAAGGGGGGGGGTACTATTGTGAATTCTGTGGCTGAATTCACTCCTGTGGTCACAAGTGGTACTGCAGCTTCTGAGCTTCCTCCCTCAGGTGTTCTGGTGAGCTCGTTAACTGCTTCATTACTTAACTCCGCCTGATGCTGCTATCCTTGCTCCTTGTCAATGTTTCAGTGTTGGATCTGAGCTTCTCCTGATTGTTCCTGTGACCTGCTGCTCTGTATAGCTAAGTGCTTTTTTGTTGCTTTTTTTCTGTCCAGCTTGTCTTTTGTTTTGCTGGAAGCTCTGAGACGCAAAGGGTGTACCGCCGTGCCGTTAGTTCGGCACGGTGGTTTTTTTTTGCCCCCTTTGCGTGGTTTTGCTTTAGGGTTTTTTGTAGACTGCAAAGTTTGCTTTACTGTCCTCGCTCTGTCCTAGAATATCGGGCCCCACTTTGCTGAATCTATTTCATCCCTACGTTTTGTCTTTTCATCTTACTCACAGTCATTATATGTGGGGGGCTGCCTTTTCCTTTGGGGAATTTCTCTGGGGCAAGTCAGGCCTATTTTTCTATCTTCAGGCTAGCTAGTTTCTTAGGCTGTGCCGAGTTGCCTAGGTAGTTGTTAGGCGCAATCCACAGCCGCTTTTAGTTGTGTTTAGGATAGGATCAGGTGTGCAGTCTACAGAGTTTCCACGTCTCAGAGCTCGTTCTTGTATTTTTGGGTATTTGTCAGATCACTGTGTGCGCTCTGATCGCTAAGCACACTGTGTTTCTGGATTGCCTTCATAACACCTGTCATTAGCAAACATAACAGGCAGACCCTGTAGTATAAGGTAGCACCCCATAGGCAGACCCTGTAGTATAAGGCAGCACCCCTATAGGCAGACCCTTTAGTATAAGAGAGCACCCCAGAGGCAGACCTTGTAGCATAAGGCAGCACTCCCATAGGCAGACCCTGTACTATAAGGCAGCACCCCTACAGGCAGACCCTTTACTATAAGGCAGCACCCCGTAGGCAGGCCCTGTAGTATAAGGCAGCACCCTGCATGCAGACCCTGTAGGATAAAGCAGCACCCCCATAGGCAGACCCTGTAGTATAAGGCAGCACTCCGCAGGCATACCCTGTAGTATAAGACAGGACCCCATAGGCAGACCCTGTAGTATAAGGTAGCACCATCATAGGCAGACCCTGTAGTATAAGGCAGCACCCTCATAGGCAGACCCTGTAGTATAAGGCAGCACCACCATAGGCAGACCCTGTACTATAAGGCAGCACCCCTATAGAGAGACCCTTTACTATAAGGCTGCACCGCCATAGGCAGACCCTTTAGTATAAGGCAGCACCCCACAGGCAGACCCTGTAGTATAAAGCAGCACCCCCATAGGCAGTCTCTGTAGTATAAGGCAGCACCCCTATAGGCAGACCCTGTAGTATAAGACAGCACCCCATAGGCAGACCCTGTAGTATAAGGTAGCATCCCTATAGACAGACCCTGTACTATATGGCGGCACCCCTAAAGACAGACCCTGTACTATAAGGCAGCACCCCTAAAGGCAGATCCTGTAGTACTAGACAGCACCCCCCCATAGGCAGACCCTGTAGTATAAGGTAGCCCCCATAGGCAGACCCTGTAGTATAAAGCAGCTCCCCATAGGCAGACCTTGTAGTATAAGGCAGCACCCCCATAGGCAGACACTGTGGTATAAGGCAGCACCCCCATAGGTAGACCCTGTAGTATAAGGCAGCACCCTGCATGCAGACCCTGTAGTATAAAGCAGCACCCCCATAGGCAGACCCTGTAGTATAAGGCAGCACCCTGCAGGCAGACCCTGTAATAAAATACAGCACCCCATAGGCAGACCCTGTAGTATAAGGCAGCACCCTCATAGGCAGACCCTGTAGTATAAGGAAGCACCCCCATAGGCAGACCCTGTACTATAAGGCAGCACCCCTATAGGGAGATCCTTTACTATAAGGCAGCACCCCCATAGGCAGACCCTGTAGTATAAAGCAGCTCCCCCATAGGCAGACATTATAGTATAAGGCAGCACTTCCATAGAAAGATCCTGTGGTATAAGGCAGCACCCCCATAGGCAGACCCTGTAGTATAAGGCAGCACCCTGCATGCAGACCCTGTAGGATAAAGCAGCACCCCCATAGGCAGACCCTGTAGTATAAGGCAGCACTCCGCAGGCAGACCCTGTAGTATAAGACAGCACCCCATAGGCAGACCGTGTAGTATAAGGTAGCACCATCATAGGCAGACCCTGTAGTACAAGGCAGCACCCTCATACGCAGACCCTGTAGTATAAGGCAGCACCCCATATGCAGACTCTGTACTATAAGGCAGCACCCCTAGAGGGAGACCCTTTACTATAAGGCAGCACCCCCATAGGCAGACCCTTTAGTAAAGGCAGCACCCCGCAGGCAGACCCTGTAGTATAAAGCAGCACCCCCATAGGCAGTCCCTGTAGTATAAGGCAGCACCCTTATAGGCAGACCCTGTAGTATAAGACAGCACCCCATAGGCAGACCCTGTAGTATAAGGTAGCACCCACATAGGCAGACCCTGTATTATAAGGCAGCACCCCTATAGACAGACCCTGTACTATAAGGCAGCACCCCTATAGACAGACCCTGTACTATAAGGCAGCACCCCTATAGGCAGATCCTGTAGTATAAGACAGCACCCCCCATAGGCAGACCCTGTAGTATAAGGCAGACCCCCCCCATAGGCAGACCCTGTAGTATTTGGCAGCACGCCATAAAAAATAAATACTCACCTCTCTTCTTCCTGGTTCCTGCGTTGCTCTGAGCTCCCGCTCATCTCCTGACAGCGGGCCGGGCAGTGATGTCATCGCGCCCGCTGTCAGCGTCGGCGACGTCAGAGGCTGACAGGGGGATGATGGGGGAAGGAGCGCAGTGCAGCGCTCCTTCCCTCATCATTGCAGTCAGCTGTATCAGCTAAATGCCGATACAGCTGACCTTACAATGACAGGCGGGGGCCCACTGCTGGCTTCGGGGTCCCCCGCCTGCTCAGGAGCCCCATAGCAGCCGGCGACAGAGTAGGGAGATCAATTCTCCCTGCTCTGCCGCAGAAGATAACTGTATCGGTGCTCTGTGTGCGCCGATACAGTTACAGTAGCGTAGCACCAGGTGGGCCCCCTCTGAGCACTGGGCCCAGGGCGCCGCACCCTCTGTCTCCCCGGTAGCTACGCTACTGATCTGATCCTCTAAAAAAAACTGGCCAAACTCGAAAAACTGCTCATCCATGATCCATGTTTGGCTGTACATCTAGTCATCTTCTGAACTTATCAATCAAAGGACAATCAGGGGCAAATGCTCAAACGGGACAGATGTCCCAGACTATACTTACTGATACAAATTTCACCCAGGACTGTGAAATCGGAGTCAGAGTGTGGGAAAAATAGAAGAATCAGAATCAATATCTTGGTTTACCATCTCCTCCGCCTTGACTACACCCCACCCCACCATTTTGAGTAAAATTTGATCTGAAGAACAGTCTATGAATTATCAAGTCGTAGCTTGTATCTGCGGTGGTCTAGAAGGTATGAAAATGGGTGATATTTAAAGAGGTTATCCAAAATTAATCGGTTATCCTTAGGTTAGGTTTAAATGTATGGTTGCAGGGGATTCACCCCTTGAGATCCCCACTGATCATAAGAACAAAAGTCGTCTATGTGAATGGAGTATTAGTGTGCATGCGTAGCGCACTACTCTGCTCACTGTCTATGGGAATGATGGTCATACATGCGTGTTACCATTCCCACAGATCCATCCATGGTGAATGGAGAGGAGGTCATTCATGAGCAATACTAGTCAATTCACACACAGGCATGGGACCCATTATCAGTTGAATCTTACTTATCCCATTGATCATATATTTATCACCTACCCTGTGGATAGGAGATATGTATGCAGCCACTGCAAAAAAGGATGCACTGCCAAGTACAGTCACTCCAAAATGACCTGCAGTACTAGGGACAGTCACTCCAAAATGACCTGTAGTACTAAGGACAGTCGGGTCACCCGCTAGGGCCTGGGGTACTTGCCACCGAGTCCGGTCGCTCTTAAAGGGAATGTCACAGAGGCTGCGACACGGTCCGTGCCCTGGGCGCCCAATTAAAGGGGGTTGGTCTTTAAAGGGGTTTTTGAATAAAGTTTGTCGTGAGGCCACCTGTGGTGTTCGGTCAGTGGGGACCGACGCCGCTTAAAGGGGTTTTGGGGCTGATGGTCTGGCGGCTAGATGATGACGCTTCCCACAGGTGAAGCGGGGTCCCCAGGGCTCCCAAAGTGTGTGGCAAGGATGTTGTATGCCGACAAATAACAGAGGACACAGGGTTGCAGTCTTTACCTGGTTTACTGAGATGGTATTCAGCCTCAGTCCAGGGTACCGGTAACAGGTGTAGTTGGAGTCCAGGCAGCCCTCAAACAAGTAAGGATCCCTTTGGCAGGTCAGGTTAGGGGCCTTCCACTTCTGCGCTGTTTTCTGGTCCCAACAGTGACCAGTAGAAGCGCCACTACAGCGTGAAACGGCTGTTGTCCATTCCACTCCTGCTCCCATCCTCCCGACGCCGATGTTTTAAAGCATTGGAATGAAGAAGTTTTTTAGCCGGTGAGTGCCATCCGTTCCTTTCAATTTTTGTATCCATTGTGGCTATTTTCTTTGGAGTGGCACCCTGGCTCACGGAGCACTTACTACTGTACACATGCCTGCAGTATCAGTTCATGCAATTACCTGTGCACTGAGTGGGCTTCCCCGCTATGCGGATTAACACTTTGTTGGAGCTGAGATGGTATTCAGCCTCAGTCCAGGGTACCGGTAATAGGTGTAGCTGGAGTCCAGGCAGCCCTCAAACAAGTAAGGATCCCTTTGGCAGGTCAGGTTAGGGGCCTTCTACTTCTGCGCTGGTTTATGGTCTTTTGCTGCCTGTAGTCCTAGCAAGGTACCCTTTTCTCTCACTCCTGTCCTGGGACAGCACCTGCACAGCAGGCAGCCTGAGCTGTTCACTTGTGGTCTCTGGCACGGTGACTCCATGCTCTAAATTGCTGCTGTGGTGTGGGTAACTCATGTATAGTCCTATGCCCTCCGGTTCTGCTATGGGGCTTGCAGCTCACCACAGCCTCAGGCTCCCGGTACCCGGTTTCTGCACTCTGCTCAAGGAGGCCCTCACACAGCCTCCTCTAGCCCTTGATCTCTTCTCTGCTCCTTTGCCTTCACTGTTTGCTCCAGACTAAACTAACTCCTCCTCCAGACCAGGATGGATATCAGGGAAGTTCCCCTAAAACAGGGTCTTGAGCTCCCCTTTCTGGCCTGGAGTTAGAATGTGTTGTGTGTACAGCTTACCTGCCAAAGGAATCCCTCTTGTTTCCAGGCATAGCACTACCCTCCCCGAGAGGGAGGCAGCACTACTGTGGTACCCGAACTCCTGGGGTGCCACTCAGTCACTACAAAATAACCTCAGTACTAGAGACAGTCACTACAAAATGACCTGCAGTACTAGGGAAAGTCATTACAAAAGGAGCTGCAGTACCAGGGGCAGTCACAACAAATGCAGCTGCAGTGCTAGGGACAGGCACTACAAAAGGAGCTGTAATACCAGTTTCAACCACAAGAAATCTGTGCCAAGTAAACTATGATGAGACAATGGCACTCACCGGACTACACTGTGGTTCCCTTTTCAGCTGAGACTAGTTAGACCACATAGGAAGAAGGAAGTAACAGCGGCTATCGAACATTGTATCTTGCCATTATGGGCTACATGATGTTTATAGTTGACTGATATACCATCAAGCATACATCCAAGATTGACTTATAGGAAGACAAGTGACCGGTTTGTAGAATATGGCTACCTCATTGTCGTTCTGAAGGTCTGACCATGTATCACTCATATAGACCTTCTCAAATAAACTCTGTAATCAGTATCTAATCCTAAATAAATGGTTCCTCCTCCATTTTTCTTGTAGTACCGCACCCTCAGAAGCAGTTGGCGTACAACACCTCAAAGGCTGGCGTTGTGAAATTAACTCAAACGTTGGGAACAGAATGGATTGACAGAGGTGTGAGAGTCAACTGCATATCACCGTAAGTACTTGCAGGAATGGAAATTATTGGGCAAGATCCTCCACCATATTGTTAGCCCAATGTTTTGATTTGTTTTTTTGGGGTTCCTTGAGTTGAATTTCAGTGAAGTCTAACAAGTTCCCAAAGGTCTACGTCAAACATTATCCAAGAGGGAATTACTGAATCCAATTTCACATAAACCTTTACTTGTTAGAATTTTTTCAAATATCATTCCAGAGGCAGACAGATAGAATTGTAGATAATACAAATAGTCAAAGTCAAATCGTAAAACATTTTAGATCCACAGTCGAAAACAATTTTTTTTAACATTTTAAAATTGCCGCTACATAAAAAATTTTCTTTGCGAATCCTGTGAAGAGTTCAATGTCTGAGAAACTAAAAAAATGGCACTTTCTGTCCCATTCAGAGCAGGAAATCCCAACATGGTCTGAAGCACCAACGATCAACTGAGTAAAATGAGACAATTGGCATTCTGCAAACACTGTCTTGTCCATCTGTGAATATGTAGGGAGGGAAAATAAAGGAAGTGGCTTAACCTGGGACATCAGGTCCTCAAATTGTGCCAAAAATTAGGTACAAAAATTGATGCAAATTAAGTCAAACAATAGGTGGTGCAAAGTTAGACAAAGGTTCCTAAAGGTGTGCAAATATATAATCCCACTTGAGACATTGACTCATTTTCACACTGTCTAATTTAAATCTCCACTATATAAATATTGACAGGAGTAGTAAATCTGCCCCATGATCGTGAACGTGGTAATTAAACTGATTTGTGTCACCATATCCTTGTCCAAGCATTAATTTACCTATTATTGGAAATTAGTAAAGGATAACTCTGAGGATGGATTTTTCCTGTTGCCTAAATTTTTGTCAAAGTTGTGTCTATGAAAAGGAAAACTACCGTATAGTTTTGCCTAGAAGTAAATCAAATTGATTTTGAATTTTACAGAAATTTTGGATTCACCCAAAAGTCTGCCATTTTGCTGGATTCCAAAGGGCTGGAGAGGGCTTAAAAAATACAAATTGTAACAGTTGCTCTTTTTACCATCTCTCGATGCAGCTCCTGGTTCTCCGTTTCTCTTCTAAGTGTCACCAGCCTTTTTTCGTCTTCAAAGTGGTCTTCGGTGCTTCAGGCGCTGACAATAGTCTTGGAACACCTTGATGAAGGGCAAAGCATGTCATGATGTTGTGAGAGGTGCTGAGCACCACTGTGAAGACAGAAAATGATAGGAAGCACCTAGAAGAGGACCAGAGGAGAAGATAAGGAGCTGCGTAGAGGGATGGCTGAGAGCCTGGGAGAGGTGAGTACATTTTTTTTTTTACATTTTATTATTCTTTGGAATCTAGGGAGACCTCAAAGCATAATAAGGCACATCCCATTTGGTCCCAAAAAATTTGATGTAACTTTGAGCTAATCTGCATTCAACGACTTTGGAGTCCTTTGTGGAATGTGTATTCTAAACAGTAAATTTTTCTTCGCTCAGCATAGTCAAGTCTATGATGTACGTGCCAAAAAGATACAGGAACAAGCCATCAGATTCATAGTTATGACCCAAAACGCCATTGCTTACTGTATTGTATCATTGCCATCAACAATTAGACGAGCCAAACAATAAAGTAACATCGACGTTCCGATTCTGACATAGACCTTTCCCCAAATGTTGAGCTTAGGACACATAAGTTCTGAAAGAAGAAGAAATTCTAATTACTAATTGTGCGTTGCTCTTATTATTTTTTTTTTCTTCTAGGAAAGGTTTTCATTTTTTTTACTAAATGAAATTCTGGCGTGGGAAATAAATCACTAATAGGCTGTTAGCACAGCACAGTCAATACACCAGCACATTAGTACGTTGGCACTTGTTGTAGGTAATCTGGAAATAATTCAAATGATTCTTGCCTACGAAGATGCACAATGGCAGCTCTCCAAATTAAAAAAAAAACACAACCGAGGAAATTTCTGCACTGACTTTTCATCCAAAGACTTCTTCACACAAAATCTTCGTCTCCGAGAATGCCAGAATTTTGGTAGCATCTTTGTAGGCATTCTGTATGATGAAGATTCAATAGCCCCGTTGGAGCTTGCGATCTAATTGTCGTTGCTTTGGCTTTGGTAGGAGTTTTAAAGGTGACACGACGTTGTCAAGCGATTAGTGGTCATTAGGAGAAATGGGGGTATTGGCTTTGTACTGATCCGTTAAAACAATTTGCAGATGAGGCCAACAATTCTCATTGGCCTATTAAGCTCCAAATTGGTTTGCAAATGAGAATGAATGCGTATTTTATGTTATGACATTTGGGACCATTCAGATTCGTTGTATTGTACACGTTGGAACATTTACAAAAATTGTAAACTTAGTTAAAAAAAAAACCTTTAGAGTCCCAAAGGGGTTGTTTGGTTTAGAATATAATTTTTTTTTTTAAAATACCCAATTTAGTGTTTCCTAAGTGGGGTAATCTGACACTCACGACCTCTATCTATGAAGTACGGAAGTTTCAAAGAGTATATCTCTCTCTTTGAAGGACCCAGCACATCTTGTTTAGACATACAGTTAATTGATTTCAACGGGAAGCATGTAATACCTAATTTCTCCTGTGGAGGCACTGTAGGGGATAAAAGCATCTACTGCTAGATTGCAGCTAATCGCTGGAGGTCTCAGCAGCAGTACATCTTGAGATTATCTTACTATTTGGGAATACTTCTGAGAAAAAGGGCATTATCTAATGCGGACAAATCTTTTAAAGGTGCATTCAATGGAATATGTTAAAGCAAAAATGATTGCATGTAAAATATGTATTGATATTAACAAAAGAAAGGTGATAATGATGTTATGTAAGAACACGTATCAAGTGTTTGGACCCATTATTGAGAAGCTAGAGACTTACCAATGTAAAAGGTCATTTGATGATGCGCCGTTCTAGTCTCAGAATGTTGCCCAAGCATAAAAAGTGCCAGAAGAATAGACCAGTCACTTCTTTGAATCGCTTGATGTTTTTAAAAACTTGAAGTGGTTAAAAATACTTTCATAAGACTGAACATGTGCACAGTGAGTCATTTTTAGATAGACATTATTTTAATAGTTTTTTCAGGTGGTTTCCGTGTCTTAATGTATAGGGATGAGTGGACCAGTGGATGTTCGGGTTCTTCGGGTTTGACTGAACTGTAGTCCAAAGTTTGGTTTGGGTATGAGAACTCTACCCGAATCCCATAGTCCCATAGAATTCAATGGTGACCTGAACTTTAGTGCTGTAAAATTGTCATAGTAAGGGCTAGGGGGTCGCCAAAGAAAGTAGAGTTTCTCTCTTCTGTTCTCCTAGAACTCCGAACACTAAAGTAGACTTCCGGGAAAAAGTCCGTGTTTTGAGTTCAGCATCGGACACTAGGTGTCTGATACAAACCCCGAACTTTACAGTCCAGGTTCACTCACCTCTAGTCATGTGCATATATAACCACTATGCAAAAACGTTTGAGTATTTAAAGGAGGATTTACAGAGTTTCCACCCTAAAAAACACCCTCTCGGAAAACTCTTCAAAACCACTTTATAAAGCAAAAACTCCTCCAAAAACTCACCTAAAAGAGGAGAGTTTCCTGTTTGAAAAATTAGTAGTTTTTGAAAGCCTCAAAAAACTCTTGGTGTACCTCCCGCTATGGTGGTCCTCCTGTCTTACCCATATTTAGTGACCCGCAATGGTGGTTGAAGGCCATATACGGTAACTCCATCCAGATGTTTGGTGCAAAAAGGAGAAAACGAGAAATTGTGCATGAGGTTAAAAAAAGAGCTTCCATTTAACTTGAGTAAAGATCGATATATATTAACAATCACAATGAATAAATTATTGTACTTCTTTCGAATCTTCTTTCTTCTACATAAGAATACTTCATTTCCACTTCACCGCTGAATAATAAAAATGGGAGGACAATATTTCCTCATCATATTATATTTTTGAAAGAATTATTTGCCGTCGCTCGGTTTTGCTCTGATGAAGCAGTTTGTTTAAACATCACTAGTCATTAGGTAATATCAACACCACTTTCAGAATATTTTACTAGGAAACAAATCAGGGACATTATCTGGTGGTACGTGGCCAAAATGATATATTATTCAAAGTGTTGGAGGCCGCGGCCAGTATTAGCGCTTTTGGATAGTAATGGAAACACAAGCTTACGCTGCAGTAAAGCTGGTTAGTGTGTGATGGATGAACTATCGGGAGGAAAACCTGGCAGGAGAATGGTTAAAAAAATGCACGTGGTGTCCGTGGGAGAGCTTTTACAGGACAGGATCCCAACACCATTAAGGTACCGTCACATTAAGCGATGCTGCAGCGATATAGACAACGATGCCGATCGCTGGAGAGCTGTCACACAGACAGCTCTCCAGCGACCAACGATGCCGAGGTCCCCAGGTAACCAGGGTAAACATCGGGTTACTAAGCGCAGGGCCGTGCTTAGTAACCCGATGTTTACCCTGGTTACCAGCGTAAAAGTAAAAAAAAAAAAAAACACTACATACTTACATTCCAGTGTCTGTCGCGTCCCTCGCCGTCAGCTTCCCGCACTGACTGTGAGGGCCGGCCGTAAAGCAGAGCACAGCAGTGACGTCACCGCTGTGCTTTATGGCCGGCGCTCATAGTCAGTGCGGGAAGCTGACGGTGAGGGACGCGTCAGACACCGGAATGTAAGCATGTAGTGTTTGTTTTTTTTACATTTACAATGGTAACCAGGGTAAATATCGGGTTACTAAGCGCGGCCCTGCGCTTAGTAACCCGATGTTTACCCTGGTTACCAGTGAAAACATTGCTGGATCGGCGTCACACACGCCGATTCAGCGATGTCAGCGGGTGATCCAGCGACGAAATAAGGTGCTGGCCTTCTAGCTCCGACCACCGATGTCACAGCAGGATCCTGATCGCTGCTGCGTGTCAAACACAACAATATCGCTATCCAGGATGCTGCAACATCACGGATCGCTATCGTTATCGTTGTTAAGTTGTTCAGTGTGAAGGTACCTTTAGCAAAGTGTTATTAGCTTAGTAATTATAGTGCTTCTCATAAACAAATAATGCCTCCTGAGTAGGGATGAGCGGACCCGTGGAAGTTCCGATTCTGGTATGTGACCCAAAACTTATTTCAAAGTTCGGTTTGGGGACCAGAATTGTAGCCGAACTTGAACCAGGACCCGAATCCAATTGAAAACAATGGAGACCCGAACTTTTGAGCTGGAAAATTCTCTCTTTCTCTCCTGGACTTCCCTGGAACTCTGAAGATTGCATCAGACTTCAGGCAGAATTCCGTATTCTGTGTTTAGCACCGGACACTAACTGTCCGCTGCGAACCTGAAACTTTTAAGTTCGGGTTAGCTCATCTTTACTTCCGAGTGTGGCCTTGAAACCAGTAATGATCCTCAATGTTACCCTAAAACAAATAATATCACCCGAGTGCCGTCTTAAAACAAATAATGCCCCTGATTGCCTCCATAAAACAAATGTTGCCCAAATAAAACAAATAATCCTCTCTGAATGCTCCATTGAAACACATTATGGCTCCTTTAAACAGATACTGCCCTCCGAAGACTCCATTAAAACAAATAATGCCCCTTGAATGCCCTTTTTAGAAAGTATTAATACATCTTTACTTCTGCCTTAAAAAGTAATGATGGCCTCTCAGTGCCCCCTCCAAAAGTAATAATGACCAGTAATAATGTCACTTTTGAGTCACCCCCTACAAAAAAAAGTTTGCACTCACCTAATCTGAGCACACTTCTACTCTTCAGAAAGGCGGCATAATATGGTGACATTATTGCTTCTGTGCATCTCTGCCATCTACGCTGTCTTTGCTTTTTGTTCTGGATCTAACCATATCGGCATCATGTCGATACCCATACAGTTCAAAGTGGCGCTTGCCTTGAGATCCTTGGGCATTAAGCCCAAGGCAAGTAAATTGGCTCTAGAAGCACTACTGCTACTTTGTTTTTTCTTCCTAATACCAAGGCAACCTAAATTACATGTGTCCAGCTCGGGGATCATGGGCCAAATATGGCAATCCACATCATTTGGGAAAGTGGAGAGCTGGTCCTTCTGTGTCCACCGCCTGTGAGTTGCTGAGCAGAGTAGCTTGAAGGTTCGTGTCAGTTATCAAAATTCTATATGGCACACGCACCCTGTGCTAGCGCCACCTTCTCTGCCAAGCGCTGGCTGTGTGAGTCGCCCGCCTGGGCCGTGGGGGTGCATCTTAAAGAGGATGTCACTGTGGCTTTGACCCAGTCCGTGGCCCTGAGCGCTCACTTAAAGGGGAAAGGTCATGTAAGGGGAATTGTGAATAAAGTCTATTGTTCGTGACGCCACCTGTGGTTTTCAGTCAGTAGGGACCGACGCCGCTTAAAGGGGTCCTCTGGGGTGATGGTATGGCGGTGTAGTGGGGTCCTCAGGGCTCCCAAGGTGAGGGCGGCAATGATGGTGTATGCCGATAAATAACAAAGGACACCGTATGATAGTCTTTACCTGGTTTACTGATGGTAGCAATCCATCTCAGTCCAGGGTACCAGGTACAAGTGTCGCGGTGGTCCGGCCGGCCTGGAGGCAATAGATGAATCCCTTTTCCAGTTGAGATCAGTGAGCCTTTCCTACTAACGCTGGTGTGCGAGGTCCCTGCTGCCTGAAGCTTGCTGGCAAGGTACCCCTTCTTTCCCCTGTCCTAGGACAGGTACCTGTATGGCAGGCAGCTTGAGCCATTTTACAGGGTCTCTATCATGACCCGGGCTCTTCAGGTGCTGCTGCGTCTTCAGGTGTGGTGTGGGCAAATCACATACAGTTCTTAGCCCTCTGGTTCTGTCGTGCGTCCTGGAGAGCGACACGTCCTCGGGCTCCCAGTGCCCAGTTTCTGTGTTCTGGCTCTGAGGGTGCCCGGTCGTAGTTCCCCTCTGAGCCCTTTATCGCTCCTCTGCTCCTTCCCTCAGTAGCTCTCCCACATTCAACCCCTCGGGTTATCCTTCCTTCCTGGAGCTGCAGCTCAATCCTGGCTGCACGGCTCCGCTGTCTGCACTCAGTTCCAGACTTCCTTCTATGTCCACTGTCTCTCTCCAACTGATTAACTAACTTCTCCAGACCAGGATATCTCTCTGAGGGAAGCTCCTGTGAATCCGAGTTCAAAGCTCCCCCTTCTGGCCTGGATTTGAAATGTGTTGTGTGTGGGTGCCTTACCTGGTAAAGAGGATCCCCCTTGCCTCCAAGCATGATATTGCCCTCCCTAAAAGGAAGGCAATATCACTGTAACAACCGGTCACATGGGGTGTTACACTTCCCACCATTACCACCAGTACTCCCGGACTGGGAAAAGAAAACATAAACACAGGTTGAGACTTATTATTTTTGACATGCATGTCAACAGGTTAAAACTTGAACATCCCTTTATGGGAGGTGCTGTTTCTTAAACGTTGCATAACAAACATAATACAAGTGCACACAGATTAAAGTGCTGAAATTTCCTCGGCAATTCCGCAACTCCTGCCATGGGTATATCGCATGTGGAACTGGCATGCGTATTCCCACTAAACACTAGCATTTTATAAGTGTAATTAGCTTGCAGAATACTAGCGTTTTCCAAGCGATCTGTGGCATCGCTTGGAAAAATGATTGACAGGTTGGTCACACTTGTCAAACATAAGGTGGTGTGCGAGGTCCCTGCTGCCTGAAGCTTGCTGGCAAGGTACCCCTTCTTTCCCCTGTCCTGGGACAGGTACCTGTATGGCGGGCAGCTTGATCCATTTTACAGGGTCTCTATCATGGCCCGGGCTCTTCAGGTGCTGCTGCGTCTTCAGGTGTGGTGTGGGCAAATCACATACAGTTCTTAGCCCTCCGGTTCTGTCGTGCGTCCTGGAGAGCGACACGACCTCGGGCTCCCGGTGCCCGGTTTCTGCATTCTGGCTCTGAGGGTGCCCAGTCGTAGTTCCCCTCTGAGCCCTTTATCTCTCCTCTGCTCCTTCCCTCAGTATCTCTCCCACCTTCAATCCCTCGGGTTTTCCTTCCTTCCTGGAGCTGCAGCTCAATCCTGGCTGCAGGGCTCCGCTGTATGCACTCAGTTCCAGACTTCCTTCTCTGTCCACTGTCTCTCTCCGACTGACTAACTCCTCCTCAAGACCAGGATATCTCTCTGAGGGAAGCTCCCTTGAATCCGAGTTCAGAGCTCCCCCTTCTGGCCTGGGTTTGGAATGTGTTGTGTGTGGGTGCCTTACCTGGTAAAGAGGATCCCCTTTTGCTCCCAGCATGATATTACCCTCCCCGAAAGGAAGGCAATATCACTGTAACAGCTGGTCATCTGGGGTGTTACATGTGTCCTACATCGGACCACCCAACCAGCAGTTTCCTGATGCTGTTCATAAGTTCAATAGTTTAAGTATTTTTTAACTGCCTCGGGTTTCCAAAGACCAAGAATTTTAAAGGGTTGTCCACTACTAGGACAACCCCTTCTTGATCCAAATGTTAAAATATTAAAGCTTATACTCACCTCCCGTGCCGCCACTGCTCCTGCAGTGTTGGCACTCATGGCCCCAGGATTTGGGTGTGGTTGTTGTGACGCGTGACACCGGCACCCAATCAGCGCTGACGTCACGGTCCCCACCTTTGGACAAATCGATTATGAAGAGGTCCAGGCTGCTGCTGTGGTCAGAATTGTTCTTCCTGCTCAATTCGGCAGGAAGCGAGGACAGTGACACCAGCCCTGACTGGGTGCCAGCATCATGTGTCACAACTGCACAGGAGTCCTGGGAGACGGAGTGCGGACATCATAGGAACAGCGCCAGCACAGCTTTATTATTTTCTGGGGGCCAAGCGATGGGTATGAGAAGACATTGTCCAAGTAGTGGACAGCTTCTTTAACCCCTTAAGGACCAGGGCTGTTTCCGTTTTTGAGTTTCTGTTTTTTGCTCCCCTTCTTCCCAGAGCCATAACTTTGCTATTTTTCAGTCAAAATGGCCATATGAGAGCTTGTTTTTTGCGGGTCGAGTTGTACTTTTGAACAGCCCCATTTATTTAACCATATCATGTACTGTAAAATGAGAAAAAAAATTCAAAGTGTGGTGAAAATGCAATTCCACAATTGTTTTTTTTTCTGCCTTTTTCACTAAATGCTAAAACTGACCTGCCATTATGATTCTCCAGGTCGTTACAAGTTCGTAGATAGTAAGTAACCCCTCAAATGAGGAAAAGTCAATTAATCACAAGATTCAGATCCGCATAATAAATAATCTGCCGTGTCTCAAATTTCATTTCGAGTCATACGGACCCAAACAGAACAGCAGGGTTAAAAAACGCTATTGATTTATTTATTGTTTAATGGCGTAAAAGAAAAAAATTACTGGAAAATGCCATTAAAAAAGACGCCACTAAAAAATGCAAAAAGTTTAAAAGAAAGCTCAAGAAATGATCTCCCCAACCCCCCAAAAATTATATAAGGCTATGTTCACACCTTGTGTTTTTGTTGCGTTTTTTTTTTTGGCAGGCAAAACCTGCTAAAAAGAAGCTGCTTACAAAAAGCTGGTTTTGCTGTGTTCTTTTGCCGCATTTTTGTTGTCATTTGGGCATGCTGATAAAGTTTAGTGCCACCCCAAAAAAATTATGATGCCACTTCCTTAAAGTATTTGCCCCAAAAATGCAGCAAAACTTAATACCTGCATTTTGTGCTGCGTTTTTGCACTTACTGAAAAAACGCTGCAAAAAAGCTGAAAGAAGTGACATGCTGCAGTTTAAAAAACAAAAATAATCCATTTGTGTGCATGTGATTTCTGAAATCTCATACTTTGCTGGTACTATAAAACACAGCTTAAAATTTGCATTAAAAAAAGAGCAGCAAAAAAATAAAAAATAATAGATAATCAAAATAAAAACGTAGCAAAAAGGCAATGTTTGAAACGCTTACAAAAATGCATCTTCCTCTTGAAAAAAAAAAATCGCAGAGTTTTCCCACCTGAAAAGATGTCGTGGGCACATACCCGTGGATGATTTTATTAAATGAGACCCAAAGTGTTGTCAAAT
This sequence comes from Ranitomeya imitator, assembly GCF_032444005.1. NCBI lineage: Eukaryota > Metazoa > Chordata > Amphibia > Anura > Dendrobatidae > Ranitomeya > Ranitomeya imitator. The sequence goes on along the minus strand of NC_091289.1, from coordinate 19,740,798 downwards.
TCATACGGTAACCACATCCCCCTCTCCCTTTCGGGATCACCGTTGCGTGGCCTCGGCTTGAATTAAATCGAAGAAGACGTTCCGAAAGGAGAGATTTTTTTTTTTTTGCCTTTTCAATATATTTGTTCATTTCATATTTGTCGCCGGTTTGTTTGCTAATTTTCAGGCGTCACTTCTCGCAGCTAACTGGGCGCCTCAATGGGCCACTGATTTCTTTGAAATGACAGGCTGTAAATATGCATAAAAAAAGCATTGCAATTAGCGCGTGTGTGGTTCAGTGCTGCTTGATTTCATTGGCAAGTTTACCCACTGTGTTGATAAGCTACATTATCTAGAAAATTGGCCGCTGAAAAACAGCACCTTTGATTGCCAGCGAAAGTTTCAGATAACAGGGTGCTGAAGGGAATTATAATTGAGGTTGAATATGTTAACCGGGGTGTCACATGCTCCTTAGAAGCGCTAATTTATCAGCATGTTGGAATTTTTATTAACATTTGGAAAGCGTCCCTGCCACACTAATGAACTACAATTGGCAGTTCGGATTTTAGTTACTGTCATCTATAAGAAGTTAAATGAAATTTCATTGTCGGCACAGATATGTAAATTTATTTGTTCCGGGGGCTACACAAATTATACATTGCACACAACACAAATATGGCGCCGAGGAGAGATAGCGCCAATCAGTGTCAGCTCCATCCATGCCTGCCTGCCTGCCGCCGCCGCCGCCGGGGAAATTGAAGTTTTATTGTGTCCGGTTCTCATTAATAAAATGGGATGTTAATGCCGTTTTGTACATTTTAATGGGAAATCATTGTTTTAATCGAGGTTGTCAAGGCCGGAGGGGGGTTGGAGGCTCAGTAGAGGAGATCGGAGTCCCCCTCCCGGCCGTACTGAGGCTTGTAGTTTATTATATGCTTAGGAAACTGGCCATTGTTTTAGGGGATAATGGGAAAAGAGGAATTGGGGAAAAGGGGCGTTTTTGGCAATTTAGGCAAATCAATCGATTCCAAACTAATCGAAATTCCCACCAAAGTTTGGATGATCATGAATCTGAATTTTTGGAGGATTCGATTTATCCACCATTCTACTGGCGGGAAGAGGTAAAAAAAAAACCTTATACTCATTCTCCAAACCTTCCCCATCTTTTTTCCCACCACCACCTCCAGACTCTCCCGTTTTTCCCATTCCAGGCCATTGGTGCTGCCATTCTTCAGTAGGTCCCATGATGGTAGCTGCTAAGCATTCTTGTGTTGTCACACACTATTTGTAATCTTTACTCAGTGTTGTAACGCTTCCTCTCCCCATCTTAATTTCTAAGCGGTGACATTCTCTCACTATACAGATTCACCCTAAAATGGCTGCTGCATTTCCTGCCTTGGCTTTTTATACAGGATGTGATAGTAACTTCTGATTGGCTGTGCTTCACCATGTTGTGTAATAACTGGAAGGCATTGTGAGGAAACTTATACCACAGCCACTGAGGTCATACGAGCCTTCTCTGACTGATTTAATCTTCAGATATGTGTCAAATGGCAGAGTAATATTTTTATGGGAATTTGTGCAAATTGAGTTGCAAAATGTTCAAATTTGCCAGATCCAACAAATTTCTTAAATTCAACAAATTTGATTTGCGTTGGCGGTCATGCATGTTTACCGTCGCTCCATTCACATGTGGGGACACATTCTTGAGACAATACAGGTTGGACCATTTATATGGATACTCCTGGGTGGGCCATGTGTATGGATACACCTAAATAAAATGGGAATGGTTGGTGATATCAACTTCCTGTTTGTAGCACATTGGTATATGGGAGGGGAAAAACTTTTCAAGATGGGTGGTGACCATGGCGGCCATTTTGAAATTGGCCATTTTGGATAAAACTTTATAAATGGCCCACCCAGGTGTATCCATATAAATGGCCCACCCTGTACATTTATCACATACGCCATGTACACAACACCCTGTATTATCTGCCATTTAAAAGCCTTTAAGAATTGATTCTTTGAGTCTTGAAATTTTGCCAAATTTATGAGAATAAAAGGGAAATTGATTATCGACCGGATGAATTAATTTGTTCACTTCTTCTTCCATTGATTAATTATTTTGCATTTTTAAGATCTCTGTTTGCTAAAGTAAAGTGAATGGGAACCTCGTGTCCTGCCGGGGTGACAGACGCCTCCTTAGTGCCGTTCTGTATTTTTTTTTTTTTTATTGACTTTCATTGATTGAACTGGTCCATAGTAAAATGTCTATTTATCTGATATCATTACTACATAATTTATTTTGCAGAGTGGAATCAGGAATAAGTAATGAGATATAAATGATGATGTGATTGCAGCCGGAGATATTTCGCCATGCTCAGCAGACATCCTGTCCAGTTGATCTAGTGTAGCACATATCAACCAATCATTATTTATTTATTATATCCTATATACTTTAGATAAAATATAATTATTATTATTACAATTTATTACACCTTATTACATTACCATTTATTATAATATAATAATAATTTTATTTATATAGCGCCAACATATTCCGCAGCACTTTACAAATTATAGAGGGGACTTGTACAGACAATAGACATTACAGCATAACAGAAATCACAGTTCAAAACAGATACCAGGAGGAATGACGGCCCTGCTCGCAAGCTTACAAACTATGAGGAAAAGGGGAGACACGAGAGGTGGATGGTAACAATTGCTTTCGTTGTTCGGACCAGCCATAGTGTAAGGCTCGGGTGTTCATGTAAAGCTGCATGAACCAGTTATCAGCCTAAGTATGTAGCAGTACAGACACAGAGGGCTATTAACTGCATGAAATATATGAGAACATGATGTGAGGAACCTGATTAAGGTTAAAGTTTTTTTTTTGTTTGTTTTTTTTAATGGGCTACACAGGGACAGTTAGGTTAATGCGTTGAGGCGGTAGGCCAATCTGAACAAATGAGTTTTTAGGGCACGCTTAAAACTGTGGAGATTGGGGAGTAATCGTATTAACCTGGGTAGTGCATTCCAAAGAATCGGCGCAGCACGTGTAAAGTCTTGGAGACGGGAGTGGGAGGTTCTGATTATTGAGGATGTTAACCTGAGGTCATCAGCGGAGCGGAGGGCACGGGTAGGGTGGTAGACTGAGACCAGAGAGAAGATGTAGGGTGGTGCTGAGCCATGGAGCGCTTTGTGGATGAGGGTAGTAGTTTTGTACTGGATTCTTGATTGGATGGGTAACCAGTGTAATGACTGGCACAAGGTAGAGGCATCGATGTAACGGTTGGTGAGGAATATGATCCTGGCTGCAGCATTCAGCACAGATTGGAGCGGGGAGCATTTGGTAAGAGGGAGGCCAATTAAGAGAGAGTTACAATAGTCCAGACGAGAATGAATAAGTGAAACAGTAAGAGTTTTTGCAGAGTCGAAAGTAAGAAAAGGGCGAATTCTAGAAATGTTTTTGAGATGCAGGTAAGAAGAGCGAGCCAGTGATCGGATGTGGGGGGTGAATGAAAGGTCAGAATCAAGGATGACCCCAAGACAGCGGGCATGTTGCTGGGGAGTAATGGTGGAACCACACACGGAGATGGCAATGTCAGGCAAAGGTAGGTTAGTAGAGGGAGAAAACACAAGGAGTTCAGTTTTTGACAGGTTCAGTTTCAGATAGAGGGAGGACATGATGTTAGAGACAGCGGTAAGACAATCACTGGTGTTTTCTAAAAAGGTCGGCGTGATATCAGAAGAAGTGTATAATTGGGTGTCATCAGCATAAAGATGGTACTGGAAACCAAATCTACTGATTGTTTTGTCCAATAGGGGCAGTATACAACGAGAAGAGGAGGGGGCCTAGGACTGATCCTTGAGGAACCCCAACAGTAAGGGGAAGGTGAGAGGAGGAGGAACCAGCAAAAGACACAGTGAAGGAACGGTCAGAGAGATAGGAGGAGAACCAGGAGAGAACGGTGTCCTTGAGGCCGATGGAGCAGAGCATAGTGAGGAGGAGCTGATGATCCAGTGTCGAATGCTGCGGAGAGATCCAAGAGAATTAGCATGGAGTAGAGACCATTAGATTTCGCTGTTAGTAGGTCATTAGAGACTTTAGTGAGGGCAGTTTCAGTAGAGTGTGAAGAGCAGAAACCAGATTGAAGAGGGTCGAGAAGAGAGCTATCTGAGAGATAGCGGGTAAGACGGGAGTGGACCAGGCGTTCGAGGAGTTTAGAGATGAAGGGAAGATTAGAGACAGGTCTATAATTAGCGGCACAGTTTTGATCGAGGGATGGTTTTTTAAGTAATGGATGTATGATGGCACGCTTAAATGAGGAGGGAAAAATACCAGAAGTGAGAGAAAGGTTGAATATTTTTGTTAGGTGAGAGGTGACAGCCGGGCAAATGGACTGTAGGAGATGTGTCGGAATGGGGTCACTGGTGCAAGTGGTTGGGCGAGAAGATGCAAGGAGCCTGATTACTTCTTCTTCTGCAACTGGTTCAAAGTCAGAGAGTGAACTAGATGCAGTGGGGGAGGGAGGACAGTGCATGGTATGAAGAGATTGGGAGATGAGTTCCTGTCGAATGTGGTCAATTTTTTATTTGCAGTAATTGGCCAGATCATCAGCACAGAGATCCATGGTTGGGGCCTGCACTCTTGGGTTGAGTAGGGACTGGAAAGTGTAAAAGAGATGTTTAGGGTGATTGGACAGCGAGGTGATGAGGGTGTTGAAATAGGTTTGTTTGGAGAGGTGAAGGGCAGAGTTGTATGTTTTTAGCATGAACTTATAATGAATGAAATCTTCGGGTAGATTTTCTCCACAGACGCTCGGCGCACCTGGAGCACCGCTGCAGGAAACGTGTTTGCAGCATGTGCCACGGTTGTCGCCATCTGTGCTGAATTGTTCTATGCATAGGAGGTGCAGCTTCATCCAGGGCACTTTGCAGGGTTTCATTGTAATGCTTCAGAGCCGAATCAGGACATGAGATGGAGGAGATTGGGGCCAATGAGGACTGCAAGTTCTTCATAAGTTTCTGGGTGTTAATGGCCTGTTTGTTTCTATAAGTGTGGTAAGTGGGGGTGACCTGAGCGGGATGGCAGTTCTTGATAGAGATTGAAAGAAGGTTGTGGTCAGAGAGCGGGAGAGGGGAGTTTGTGAAATCATCCACTGAGCAAAGCCGGGAGAAGACCAAGTCGAGGGAGTTTCCATCTTCATGCGTTGGAGAGTTAGTATGCTGCGAGAGGCCGAAAGAGGAGGTTAGAGATAAAAGATGAGAAGCGGATGGGGAGAGGGGAGAAGCAATGGGGATGTTGAAATCACCCATGATAAGGGTGGGGGTGTCACAGGAGAGAAAGTGTGGAAGCCATGTGGCAAAGTGATCCAGGAACTGATGAGAGGGGCCGGGAGGACGATACACCACCGCCACTCGCATGGAGAAGGGGATGTAGAGTCTGAGAGCATGGACCTCAAAGGAAGGGAAGACAAGTGAGGGTACTTGGGGGATAACTTGGAAGATACATTCGGGAGAAAGGAGCAGACCAACGCCTCCACCTGCTCTGTTGTCCGATCTTGGGGTATGAGAAACGTGTAGTCCACCATATGAAAGAGCAGCAGCAGCGGTGGTGTCTGACTGCTGGATCCAGGTTTCAGTAAGAGCCAGGAGATTAAGAGAATTAGAAAGGAAGAAGTCATGGATGAAGGAGAGTTTATTACACACAGAGTGAGAATTCCAAAGGGCACAATTGAAAGAGGCAGAAGGCATGCAGGGAATATTAATAAGGTTAGAGGGGTTTCTGAGTGTAGCAATTGGGAGGTTTGACTGGCTATAACATGGGGGGCCAGGGTTGGGAGAGATGTCACCAGCGACTAGGAGAAGGAAGATAGAAAGAGTGAGCAGATGGTTAAGTGATTTATGAGAGCATCTCTTGTGTTGGATGGTGGGACTGAATGGATCTGTGCTGTTAAGCAATGTGAACAGAGCATGAGTGCTATACATAGGAGAGGAGAGGACAGAGGGGCCGATATATTATTATTATATTATTATTTATTAATTTTTTGCAAAATATAAACTATCGTTATCTGTTATCGGCCTTTTGGAAAGAGGTATAACTTTTACAGTTTCAAGCTACAAAAATTAGAACAGATTTTTTATGCTAATTTAACTCAATGTCCCAAACTACCGTAATTGCTATTTTTAGTAAATAATGGTGATTTATTTTTTTTGCTAATTTCTTGTCGTCTTTTTGTGAAAATGAATCCCACCCAAAGGCATAAATGAAGTGGGTGCAAGGTTTGCAATTGCACTGATACCCAGGAAACTAAGGGGTGGGCCCAAAAGGTCTTTTTGGCCCATATGGGATGACTAATGCAATTGAGGACCCATAATAGTTGGGGGCCCTGTTAGAGATTCTGTACTGGGGTCCATGAACTGGGGCGTAACTTCAATAAGTTCAGGGGTTGCAATCACACAAAAGTCTCTTTTGCCTATATAAAAAGACCCATGCGATTATAGACTTGCAAAAATGGGGGACCCCGTTGGCGCTTTTGCATTGGGGCCCACGAGTTTCAATTTACGTCACTGCCCATGAGCTTCAGATTACACCACTGCTCACACCAGCCAGTACTATTGGGACTCTGACAGTTCTAGATTAATGGGGCTTTTGTCTACCATACCCATGTGTGCCAAAAAAAAGAGCTACAGCTTGTGCTTCAGAGCTGCTCTTCCTTTAAAAACTATTCAATTAATTTGACACCATTGTTAGCCATACTGAAGTCGTTGCAGTCATCTGGTCACCCATCACAGATGCCGTAATGTAGCCAAATCCATGAGATGGCCCATGTGCAACCTGAAGGATTTAGTGATTAAAAAAAAACCTTCTATAAAAGAAAATAATAATCCCAACATATTTTTTTATTAAAGTCATTTAGAGTTTTGTTTTTCTTTGTTGCAGGGGCATCGTGGATACGCCGCTTATCCATTCAGAAGCCTTGAAGCCGCTCGTAGCACGCTGGGTGTCCGACATCCCTGCTGGGAGGCTGGCACAAGTGACAGATCTACAAGCTGCCGTGGTGTACTTGGCGTCAGAGGCTTCGGATTATGTGACCGGACACAATTTAGTTATTGATGGGGGGCAGAGTCTGTGGTAGCAATTGTTAAAATAAGGTAGCATCCTTTCTAATATGGAGGGGCGAGTTTACTGTCAATTCAAAGAGGATGTGTCTATACCAGGAATTAAGTGCTTAAAGGTCATGCCAAAAGTAGGCAGTTTTTGGTCTTGTTTTATTTCCACTGTTCCCCTGAGTAATACGCTTTTTGTCTTTTTTAAATCCGCCATACGGTTCCAGAGATATAAGCCTTTTTCATTTTGTTACTCTGGTATTTACAAGGGGGCAGTGCAGAGTAGCCTAAAGACACGCCCCAGAGGAACCCTTGAACCACGCCCCTTTATAAAAAGTAGTACTAAACAAAAACACCCATAGCTCTGGAATAGTATGGTGGATTTTTAAAAGAAAAACGGAATATTTAATGTTAGCAGTGAGGGAATAAAGTAAGAACAAAAAACTTACCACTTTTGATCCGGTGACAGGTTCTCTTTAAAATTAATTTAGTTTTCAATTTTAATTTTTTTTAAACAATTTAAAAAAAACAGTATTCGTACAGTGTATTTACTTTCAGATTAGAAGTTTTAGACTCTGTTCACACCTGTTTAGTGATGTCTGTTACTATGTGAAGGCGCAGTTCTGTGCTAACCCATCCTACAAACTCCTACATCCTACATCCTTCAACTCCGATTGCAATTTCTGACGTTACGGATGCAAAAATTTTGCAACATGTCGCACTAATTGGGATGACCACGTCTCCTGAAAATTTGCATCAGCCAGATTCACTCAAAATGGCTTGTAGATATTATCCAGAACTAATAAAATTTGTTGCAAATCAAAAGTGCTTACTAAAGTTTTGATAAAATCATAGTTTTATCAGCAGGAGGACTACAAACCTGCTACTGTATAATCCAACCACACCTCCAGCACTGATTGGCCGCTTTCTGCAAAGTGTACACAGAAAGTGGCCAATCAGTGGTGTGGGCGGGGTTATACAGAGCTCAGCATGCAGAGAACTGATAGATCTGCCGCAGATAAAATAGGGATTTTATCAAAACTACAGCACGCAGACCCGTAAGTGATACATTACTGGAATCAGGGTCTATGCCCCTACATCTTGCTGCTCGCAGATGAGGTATCAAAAACCTGGTGACAGACTCACTTTAAATTCAGCAGGTTGCAGGTCCTGAAGCAGCTGGAAGTGCACTGTGTACACCACAGCGCCATGCACTGTGTAGTGGCCATTCCTAGGTACTGCAGCTCAGCTCCCATTCACTTCAATGGTAGGCAAACTGCATTTCTTGAAAATGACCACTAGATGGCGTAAAATCTGCAGTTCTCTGGCTTTGTGAACTGTTTTATTCTGATCAGTGTGGAACCCTCCTAATCTAATATTGATGACGTATCCTAAAAAGGTAAGTCATCAAGATCTAATTCCTCCTGAACAAGCCCTTTAAGAACAATGGCGTACAATGCATACATGTTCCAATTTTTCACTGCAAATCTGCAGTGTAATGGGCTTAAAATAGAAGGGGTTCACCACGTCCAGAAATGGGAACTTCGTGTTTGGATGGCGCTCATCCTGGGGAGTAAATTGTCCCGCAATTGTCAATACTTATATTGGTCACTGTGTATAACGACAATGGGGTGGAGTTATCACTATTCAGTATTGATGCAGAAATACATACATTAATTTTGTCATTCAATCCTTTATAGAAAGTAAGAAACATTTTGTAAAAAAAAAAAAAAGTATAAGTAGAAATAAGTTTTGTAACTATTTTATGTTGCAACATTAAAGAGAGTCAAATTATAAAGAGCAGGATCAGAGTCATTTCTCCCCAAATGTCTAGTAAATCTGAGATAATCAGGAGCCTCACGTGGTGCATTCCTGACACAAAGCTCCAAATCCACTGCATAGACATAAAATTTCTGTAAAAGCTGGCTGCTTCCAGTCACCCCTAGGGGGAGCTGAAGAGCTTGCTGCAGACTTTTGAACTGATCAATGAAGCAGTATACATTAAGCTCATTAGCTCCCTCTGGTGGACACTGCATGCAGCCACCATATAAACCATAGGATTTTTTTCAGCCCCTAAAGTAACAAATCAGTGTAAGTTTACACCTACAACGGACACAATTATAAAAGCCGGAGATTCACTTCAAGTAAATCTTG